>NC_054498.1:4009002-4756502 GCF_017639515.1 Carcharodon carcharias
TAAACTGTCCCCCAGTGAGAGTCAGCACCTTCAGGAACTGTCCCCCCAGTGAGAGTCAGCACCTTCAGAAAACTGTCCCCAGTGAGAGTCAGCACCTCAGGACTGTCCCCCAGTGAGAGTCAGCACCTTCAGGAACTGTCCCCCAGTGAGAGTCAGCACCTTCAGAACTGTCCAGGAGAGAGTCAGCACCTTCAGGAACTGTCCCCCAGTGAGAGTCAGCACCTTCAGGAACTGTCCCCCAGTGAGAGTCAACACCTTCAGGAACTGTTCCCCAGTGAGAGTCAGCACCTTCAGGATGTAACCCCAGTGAGAGTCAGCACCTTCAGGAACTGTCCCCAGTGAGAGGCGCACCTTCAGGAACTGTCCCCCAGTGAGAGTTCAGCACCTTCAGGAACTGTCCCCCTGAGAGTCAGCACCTTCAGGAACTGTCCCCCAGTGAGAGTCAGCACCTTCAGGAAACTGTCCCCAGTGAGAGTCAGCACCTTCAGAAACTGTCCCCCAGTGAGAGTCAGCACCTTCAGGACCTGTCCCCCAGGGAGAGTCAGCCCCTTCAGAAACTGTCCCCAGTGAGAGTCAGCACCTTCAGGAACTGTCCCCCAGTGAGAGTCAGCACCTTCAGAAACTGTCCCCCAGTGAGAGTCAGCACCTTCAGGAACTGTCCGCCCCAGTGAGAGTCAGCACCTTCAGGAATTATCCCCCCCCAGTGAGAGTCAGCACCTTCAGGTACGGTCACCCAGGGAGAGTCAGCACCTTCAGGAACTGTCCCCAGTGAGATCAGCACCTTCAGGAAACTGTTCCCCAGTGAGAGTCAGCACCTTCAGGAACTGTCCCCCATGAGAGTCAGCACTTCAGGACTGTCCCCCAGTGAGAGTCAGCACCTTCAGGAACTGTTCCCCCAGTGGAGAGTCAGCACTTCAGGAACTGTCCCCGTGAGAGTCAGCACCTTCAGGAACTCTACCCCAGTGAGAGTCAGCACCTTCAGGAACTGTCCCCCAGTGAGAGTCAGCACCGTCAGGAACTCTCCCCCAGTGAGAGTCAACACCTTCAGGAACTGTCCCCCAGTGAGGGTCAACACCTTCAGGAACTGTCCCCCAGGGAAGGTCAACACCTTCAGGAACTGTCCCCCAGTGAGAGTCAGCACCTTCAGGAAGTGTCCCCCCCAGTGAGAGTCAGCACCTTCAGGAATTGCCCCCCCAGTGAGAGTCAGCACCTTCAGGAACTGTCCCCCAGTGAGAGTCAGCACCTTCAGGATCTGACACCAGTGAGAGTCAGCACCTTCAGGAACTGTCCCCCAGTGAGAGTCAGCACATTCAGGAACTGTCCCCCAGTGAGCGTCAGCACCTTCAGGAACTGTCCCCCGTGAGACTCAGCAATTCAGGAACTGTCCCCCAGTGAGGTCAGCATCTTCAGGAACTGTCCCCCCCCAGTGAGAGTCAGCACCTTCAGGAACTGTCCCCAGTGAGAATCAGCACCTTCAGGAACTGTCCCCAGTGAGAGTCAGCACTTCAGGGACTGTCCCCAGTGAGAGTCAGCACTTCAGGAACTGTCCCCAGTGAGAGTCAGCACCTTCAGAAACTGTCTCCCAGTGAGAGTCAGCACCTTCAGGAACTGTCCCCAGTGAGAGTCAGCACCTTCAGGAACTGTCCCCCAGTGAGAGTCAGCACCTTCAGGAACTGTCCCCCAGTGAGAGTCAGCACCTTCAGGAACTGTCGCCCAGTGAGAGTCAGCACCTTCAGGAACTGTCCCCCAGTGAGAGTCAGCACCTTCAGGTACTGTCCCCCCCCCCCCACCGCCCAGTGAGTGACAGCACCTTCAGGAACTGTCACCCAGTGAGAGTCAACACCTTCAGGAACTGCCCCCAGTGAGAGTCAGCACCTTCAGGAACTGTCCCCCAGTGAGAGTCAGCACCTTCAGGAACTGTCCCCCAGTGAGAGTCAGCACCTTCAGGAAATGTCCCCAGTGAGAGTCAGCAACTTCAGGAACTGTCCCCAGTGAGAGTCAACACATTCAGGAACTGTTCCAAGTTGAGAGTCAGCATCTTCAGGAACTGTTCCCCAGTGAGAGTCAGCACCTTCAGGAACTGTCCCCAGTGGAGAGTCAGCACCTTCAGGAACTGTCCCCAGTGAGAGTCAGCACCTTCAGGAACTGTCCCCAGTGAGAGTCAGCCATTCAGGAACTGTCCCCCAGTGAGAGTCAGCACCTTCAGGAACAGTCCCCCACGGAGAGTCAGCACATTCAGGAACTGTTCCCCAGTGAGAGTCAGCACCCTCAGGAACTGTCCCCAGTGAGAGTTAGCACCTTAAGTAACTGTCCCCCAGTGAGAGTCAGCACCTTCTGAACTGTCCCCAGTGAGAGTCAGCACCTTCAGGAACTGTCCCCAGTGAGAGTCAGCATCTTCAGGAACTGTCCCCCCTCCCAGTGAGAGTCAGCACCTTCAGGAACTGTCCGCCCCAGTGAGAGTCAGCACCTTCAGGAATTATCCCCCCCCAGTGAGAGTCAGCACCTTCAGGAACTGTCCCCCAGGGAGAGTCAGCACTTTCAGGAACTGTCCCCCAGTGAGTTCAGCACCTTCAGGAACTGTTCCCCAGTGAGAGTCAGCACTTCAGGAACTGTCCCCCAGTGAGAGTCAGCACCTTCAGGAACTGTCCCCAGTGAGAGTCAGCACCTTCAGGAACTGTCCCCAGTGAGAGTCAGCACCTTCAGGAACTGTCCCCAGTGAGAGTCAGCACCTTCAGGAACTGTTCCCCAGTGAGAGTCAGCACCTTCAGGAACTGTCCCCCAGTGAGAGTCAGCACCTTCAGGAACTGTCCCCCAGTGAGAGTCAGCACCTTCAGGAACTGTCCCCAGTGAGAGTCAGCACTTCAGGAACTGTCCCCCAGAGTGAGATCAGCACCTTCAGGAACTGTCCCCCGTGAGAGTCAGCACCTTCAGGAACTGTCCCCAGTGAGAGTCAGCACCTTCAGGAACTGTCCCAGTGAGAGAGCACATTTCCTGTTCCCTGTCCCAGTGAGAGTCAGCACCTTCAGGAACTGTCCCCCAGTGAGATTCAGCACCTTCAGGAACTATCCCCAGTGAGATTCAGCACCTTCAGGAACTGTCCCCCAGTGAGAGTCAGCACCTTCAGGAACTGTCCCCCCAGTGAGAGTCAGCACCTTCAGGTACTTTCCCCCAGTGAGAGTCAGCACCTTCAGGAACTGTCCCCCCAGTGAGAGTCAGCACCTTCAGGAACTGTTCCCCCCCCCAGTGAGAGTCAGCACCTTCAGGAACTGTCCCCCAGTGAGAGTCAGCACCTTCAGGAACTGTCCCCAGTGAGAGTCAGCACCTTCAGGAACTGTCCCCCAGTGAGAGTCAGCACCTTCAGGAACTGACCCCAGTGAGAGTCAGCACCTTCAGGAACTGTCCCCAGTGAGAGTCAGCACCTTCAGGAACTGTCCCCCAGTGAGAGTCAGCACCTTCAGGAACTGTCCCCCAGTGAGAGTCAGCACCTTCAGGAACTGTTCCCCAGTGAGAGTCAGCACCTTCAGGAACTGTCCCCCAGTGAGAGTCAGCACCTTCAGGAACAGTCCCCCAGTGAGAGTCAGCACCTTCAGGAACTGTTCCCCCCAACCCCCACCCAGTGAGAGTCAGCACCTTCAGGAACTGTCCCCCCCAGTGAGAGTCAGCACCTTCAGGAAATTTCCCCCCAGTGAGAGTCAGCACCTTCAGGAACTTACCCCAGTGAAAGTCAGCATCTTCAGGAACTGTTCCCCCAGTGAGAATCAGCACCTTCAGGAACTGCCCCCCAGTGAGAGTCAGCACCTTCAGGAACTGTCCCCCCAGTGAGAGTCAGCACCTTCAGGAACTGCGGCCCAATGAGAGTCAGCACCTTCAGGAACTGTTCCCCAGTGAGAGTCAGCACCTTCAGGAAGTATCCCCAGTGAGAGTCAGCACCTTCAGGAACTGTCCCCCAGTGAGAGTCAGCACCTTCAGGAACTGTCCCCCAGTGAGAGTCAGCACCTTCAGGAACTGTCCCCCAGTGAGATGCAGCACCTTCAGGAACTGTCCCCAGTGAGAGTCAGCACCTTCAGGAACTACAACCCAGTGAGAGTCAGCACCTTCAGGAACTGTTCCCCCAGTGAGAGTCAGCACCTTCAGGAACTGTCCCCCAGTGAGAGTCAGCACCTTCAGGAACTGCCCCCCAGTGAGATTCAGCACCTTCCGGGATGTATCCCAATTGAGTGTCAGCACCTTCAGGAACTGTACCCCCATGAGAGTCAGCACCTTCAGGAACTGTCCCCCAGTGAGAGTCAGCACCTTCAGGAACTGTCCCCCAGTGAGAGTCAGCACCTTCAGGGACGGTCCAACCCCGTGAGAGTCAGCACCTTCAGGAACTGTTCCCCAGTGAGAGTCAGCACCTTCAGGAATGTCCACCAGTGAGAGTCAGCACGTTCAGGAACTGTCCCACTTTGAGAATCAGCACCTTGTGGAACTGTCCCCCCCAGTATGAGTCAGCACCTTCAGGAACTGTCCCCCAGTGAGAGTCAGCACCTTCAGGAACTGTCCCCCAGTGAGAGTCAGCACCTTCAGGAACTGTCCCCCAGTGAGAGTCAGCACCTTCAGGAACTGTCCCCCAGTGAGAGTCAGCACCTTCATGAACTATCCCCAGTGAGAGTCAGCGCCTTCAGGAACTGTCCCTCAGTGAGAGTCAGCACCTTCAGGAACTGTCCCCCCAGTGAGAGTCAGCACCTTCAGGAACTTTTCCCAAGGAGAGTCAGCACCTTCAGGAACTGTCCCCCAGTGAGAGTCAGCACCTTCAGGAACTGTCCCCCAGTGAGAGTCAGCACCTTCAGGATCTACCCCCCAGTGAGAGTCAGCACCTTCAGGAACTCGCCCCCAGTGAGTGGCAGCACCTTCAGATCTGCCCCCCAGTGAGAGTCAGCATGTTCAGGACCTGTCCCCCAATGAGAGTCAGCACCTTCAGGAACTGTCCCCCAGTGAGAGTCAGCACTTCAGGAACTGTCCCCAGTGAGAGTCAGCACCTTCAGGAACTGTCCCCAGTGAGAGTCAGCACCTTCAGGAACTGTCCCCCAGTGAGATTCAGCACCTTCAGGAACTGTCCCCAGTGAGTGTCAGCACCTTCAGGAACTGTCCCCCAGTGAGGTCAGCACTTCCAGGAACTGTCCCAGTGAGAGTCAGCACCTTCAGGAACTGTCCCCCAGTGAGAGTCAGCACCTTCAGGAACTGTCCCCCCAGTGAGAGTCAGCACCTTCAGGAACTGTCCCCCAGTGAGAGTCAGCACCTTCAGGAACTGTCCCCCAGTGAGAGTCAGCACCTTCAGGAACTGTCCCCCAGTGAGAGTCAGCACCTTCAGGAACAGCCCCCCAGTGAGAGTCAGCACCTTCAGGAACTGTCCCCCACCCCCCCGCCCAGTGAGTCAACCTTCAGGAACTTACCCCAGTGAGAGTCAGCACCTTCAGGAACTGTTCCCCCAGTGAGAGTCAGCACCTTCAGGAACTGTCCCCCAGTGAGAGTCAGCACCTTCAGGAACTGTCCCCCAGTGAGAGTCAGCACCTTCAGGAACTGTCCCCCCAGTGAGAGTCAGCACATTCAGGAACTGTCCCCCAGTGAGAGTCAGCACCTTCAGGAACTGTCCCCCAGTGAGAGTCAGCAGCACCTTCAGGAACTGTCCCCCCCAGAGAGAGTTCAGGACCTCCCCACCCCCCCCCCCACCCCAGTCCCCCCCCCCAGCCCCAGTGACCCCCCCCCACCCCCAGGACCCCCCCCCCACCCCCAGGACCCCCCCCCCCCCTGAACCCACCCCCCCCCAGCACCCAGCACCCCCAGAGACCCCCCCCAGCCCCCAGAGAACTCCCCCCCAGTGAGAGTCCCACCCTTCAGAACTGTCCCCCCCAGAGCCCTTTCCCCCCCAGGAACTGTCCCCCAGTCAGGAACTGTCCCCCAGACCCCCCCCCCCCCCAGAGTCAGCCACCCTCAGAGAAGTTCCCCCCCCAGAGAGGTCCCCCAGTGAGAGAGCCACCCCCAGCAAGTGTCCCCCCTTCAGGGACTGTCCCCCCAGTGAGAGTCCCCCCCAGAGAGACCCCCCCCCCCGAGAGTCAGCACCCCCATGAGACTCCCCCACAGGAACCCCCCACCTTCAGGAACTGTCCCCCCAGTGAGAGTCAGCACCTTCAGCACCTGTCCCCAGTGGAGAGTCAGCACCTTCAGGAGAGTCCCCCAGTGAGAGTCAGCACCTTCAGGAACTGTCCCCAGTGAGAGTCAGCACCTTCAGGAACTGTTCCCCAGTGAGAGTCAGCACTTCACAGAACCCCCCGTGAGAGTCAGCATCTTCAGGAAACGTCCCCCAGTGAGATTTAGCACCTTCAGAAACTGTCCCCCAGTGAGAGACAGCACGTTCAGAAACTGTCCCCAGTGAGTCAGCACCTTCAGGAACTGCCTCCCAGTGAGAGTCAGCAACTTCAGCAATTGCGCCCCAGTGAGAGTCAGCACCTTCAGGAACTGTCCCCCAGTGAGAGGCAGTCAGGAAGGACCCCAGTGAGAGTCAGCACCTTCAGGAACTGTCCCGCCCAGTGAGAGTCAGCACCTTCAGGAACAGTCCCCCAGTGAGAGTCAGCACCTTCAGGAACTGTTCCCCCCAACCCCCACCCAGTGAGAGTCAGCACCTTCAGGAACTGTCCCCCAGTGAGAGTCAGCACCTTCAGGAACTGTCCCCCAGTGAGAGTCAGCACCTTCAGGAACTGTCCCCCAGTGAGAGTCAGCACCTTCAGGAACTGTCCACCCAGTGAGAGTCAGCACCTTCAGGAACTGTCTCCCCAGTGAGAGTCAGCACCTTCAGTAACTGTCCCCCAGCGAGAGTCAGCACCTTCAGCAAACTGTCCCCCAGTGAGAGTCAGCACCTTCAGGAACTGTCCCCCAGTGACAGTCAGCACTTCAGGAAACTGTCCCCCCAGTGAGAGTCAGCACCTTCAGGAACTGTTCCCCCAGTGAGTGTCAGTAACTTCTGGAATGTCCCCCAGTGAGAGTCAGCACCTTCAGGAACTGTCCCCCAGTGAGAGTCAGCACCTTCAGGAACTGTCCCCCTCCCAGTTTCAGTCAGAAACTCAGGGTGAGAGTCAGCACCTTCAGGAACTGTCCCCCAGTGAGAGTCAGCACCTTCAGGAACTGTCCCCCCCAGTGAGAGTCAGCACCTTCAGGAACTGTCCCCAGTCAGAGTGAGCAGTCAGCACCTTCAGGTACGGTCCCCCAGGGAGAGTCAGCACCTTCAAAACTGTCCCCCCGTCCCCAAGTGAGAGTCAGCACCTTCAGGAACTGTTCCCCAGTGAGAGTCAGCACCTTCAGGAACTGTCCCCCAGTGAGAGTCAGCACCTTCAGGAACTGTCCCCCAGTGAGAGTCAGCACCTTCAGGAACTGTCCCCCAGTGAGAGTCAGCACCTTCAGGAAAGTCCCCCAGTGAGAGTCAGCACTTTCAGGAACTGTCCCAGTGAGAGTCAGCACCTTCAGGAACTGTTCCCCAGTGAGAGTCAGCACCTTCAGGAACTGTCCACCAGTGAGAGTCAGCACCTTCAGGAACTTTCCCCCAGTGAGAGTCAGCACCTTCAGGAACTGTCCCCCAGTGAGAGTCAGCACCTTCAGGAACTGTCCCCAGTGAGAGTCAGCACCTTCAGGAACTGTCCCCCCAGTGAGAGTCAGCACCTTCAGGAACTGTCCCCCAGTGAGAGTCAGCACCTTCAGGAACTGTCGCCCAGGAAGAGTCAGCACCTTCAGGAACTGTTCCCCAGTGAGAGTCAGCACATTCAGGAACTTTCCCCGGTGAGAGTCAGCACCTTCTGTAACTGATCGCCAGTGAGAGTCGGCACCTTCAGGAACTGTCCCCCAGTGAGAGTCAGCACCTTCAGGAACTGTCCCAGTGAGAGTCAGCACCTTCAGGAACTGTCCCCCAGTGAGAGTCAGCACCTTCAGGAACTGTTCCCCAGTGAGCGTCAGCACCTTCAGGAACTGTCCCCCAGTGAGAGTCAGCACCTTCAGGAACTGTCCCCAATGAGATTCAGCACCTTCATGAACTATCCCCAGTGAGAGTCAGCGCCTTCAGGAACTGTCCCCCAGTGAGAGTCAGCACCTTCAGGAACTGTCCCCCAGTGAGAGTCAGCACCTTCAGGAACTGCCCCCCAGTGAGAGTCAGCACCTTCAGGAACTGTCCCCAGTGAGAGTCGGCACCTTCAGGAACTGTCCCCCAGTGAGAGTCAGCACCTTCAGGAACTGTCCCCCAGTGAGAGTCAGCACCTTCAGGAACTGACCCCAGGGAGAGTCAGCACCTTCAGGAACTGTCCCCCAGTGAGAGTCAGCACCTTCAGGAACTGTCCCCCAGTGAGAGTCAGCACCTTCAGGAACTGTCCCCCAGTGAGAGTCAGCACCTTCAGGAACTGCCCCAGTGAGAGTCAGCACCTTCAGGAACTGTCCCCCAGTGAGAGTCAGCACCTTCAGGAACTGTCCCAGAGAGAGTCAGCACCTTCAGGAACTGCCCCCCAGTGAGAGTCAGCACATTCAGGAACTGTGACCCATGGAGAGGCAGCACGTTCAGGAAGTATCCCCAGTGAGAGTCAGCACCTTCAGGAACTGTCACCCCAGTGAGAGTCAGCACCTTCAGGAACTGTCCCCCAGTGAGAGTCAGCACCTTCAGGAACTGTCCCCCAGTGAGAGTCAGCACCTTCAGGAACTGTTCCCCAGTGAGAGTCAGCACCTTCAGAAACTGTCCCCCAGTGAGAGTCAGCACCTTCAGGAACTGTTCCCCAGTGAGAGTCAGCAACTTCAGGAACTGTCGCCCAGTGAGAGACAGCACCTTCAGAAACTGTTCCCCAGTGAGAGTCAGCACCTTCAGGAACTGTCCCCCCCCACACCCCAAGTGAGAGTCAGCACCTTCAGGAACTGTCCCCCAGTGAGAGTCAGCACCTTCAGGAACTGTCACCCAGGGAGTGTCAGCACCTTCAGGAACAGTCCCCAGTGAGTGTCAGCACCTTCAGGGACTGTCTCCCAGGGAGATTCAGCACCTTCAGGAACTGTCCCCCAGTGAGAGTCAGCACCTTCAGGAACTGGCCCCCAGTGAGAGTCAGCACCTTCAGGAACTGTCCCCCAGGGAGAGTCAGCACCTTCAGGAACTGTCCCCCAATGAGAGTCAGCACCCTCAGGAACTGTCCCCCAGTGAGAGTCAGCACCTTCAGGAACTGTCCCTCAATGAGAGTCAGCAATTTCACGAACTGGCCCCCCCAGTGAGAGTCAGCACCTTCAGGAACTGTCTCCCAGTGAGAGTCAGCACTTTAAGGAACTGGCCCCCAGTGAGAGTCAGCACCCTCAGGAACTGTCCAGCAGTGAGAGTCAGCACCATCAGGAACTGTCCCCCAGTGAGAGTCAACACCTTCAGGAACTGTCCCCCAAGTGAGGGTGAGCACCTTCAGGGACTGTCCCCCATTTAGAGTCAGCACCTTCAGGAACTGTCCCACTGCCCCCAGTGAGAGTCAGCACCTTCAGGAACAGTCCCCCATTGAGAGTCAGCACCTTCAGGAACAGTCCCCCATTGAGAGTCAGCAACTTCAGGAACTGTTCCCCAGGGAGAGGCAGCACCTTCAGAAACAGTCCACCAGTGAGAGTCAGCACCTTCACGAACTTTCCCCCAGTGAGAGTCAGCACCTTCAGGAACTGTTCCCCAGTGAGAGTCAGCACCCTCAGGAATTGTCCCCCAGTGAGAGTCAGCACCGTCGTGAACTGTCCCCCAGGGAGAGTCAGCACCTTCTGAAACTGTCCCGCAGTAAGAGTCAGCACCTTCAGGAACTGTCCCCCAGTGAGAGTCAGCACCTTCAGGAACTGTCCCCCCCAGTGAGAGTCAGCACCTTCAGGAACTGTCCCCCAGTGAGAGTCATCACCTACAGGGACTGTCCCCCAGTGAGAGTCAGCACCTTCAGGAACTGTCCCCCAGTGAGAGTCAGCATCTTCAGGAACTGTCCCCCCTCCCAGTGAGAGTCAGCACCTTCAGGAACTGTCCCCCAGTGAGAATCAGCAACTTCAGGAACTGTCCCGCAGTGAGAGTCAGCACCTTCCGGGACTGTCTCCCAGTGAGAGTCATCACATTCCGGAACTGTCCCCCAGTGAGAGTCAGCACCTTCAGAATCTGTCCCCCAGTGAGAGTCAGCACCTTCAGGAACTGTTCCCCAGTGAGAGTCAGCACCTTCAGGAACTGTCCCCCAGTGAGGGTGAGCACCTTCAGGGACTGTCCCCCAGTGAGAGTCAGCACCTTCAGGAACTGTCCCCACTGCCCCCAGTGAGAGTCAGCACCTTCAGGAACAGTGCCCCATTGAGAGTCAGCACCTTCAGGAACAGTCCCCCATTGAGAGTCAGCACCTTCAGGAACTGTTCCCCAGTGAGAGGCAGCACCTTCAGTAACTGTCCCCCAGTGAGAGTCAGCACCTTCAGGAACTTTCCCCCAGTGAGAGTCAGCACCTTGAGAAACTGTCTCCCAGTGAGAGTCAGCACCTTCAGGAAATGTCCCCCAGTGAGAGTCAGCACCATCAGGAACTGTCCTCCCATCCCCAAGTGAGAGTCAGCACCTTCAGGAACTGTCCCACAGTGAGAGACAGCACCTTCAGGAACTATCCCCCAGTGAGTGTCAGCACCTTGAGGAACTGTCGCCCAGTGAGAGTCAGCTCATTCAGGAACTGTCCCCCAGTGAGAGTCAGCTCTTTCAGGAACTGTCCCCCAGTGAGAGTCAGCACCTTCAGGAACTGTCCCCCAGCGAGAGTCAGCACCTTGAGGAACTGTCCCCCAGTGAGAGTCAGCACCTTGAGGAACTGTCGCCCAGTGAGAGTCAGCTCATTCAGGAACTGTTCCCCAGTGAGAGTCAGCACCTTCAGGAACTGTCCCCCAGTGAGAGTCAACTCCTTCAGGAACTGACCCCTAGTGTGAGTCAGCACCTTCAGGAACTGTCCCCCATTGAGAGTGAGCACCTTCAGGAACTGTCCCCCCAGTGAGATTCAGCACCTTCAGGAACTGTCCCCTAGTGAGAGTTATCACCTTCAGGAACTGTCCCCCAGTGAGAGTAAGCACCTTCAGGAACTGTCCCCCAGTGAGTGTCAGCACCTTCAGGGACTGTCTCCCAGGGAGTGTCAGCACCTTCAGGAACTGTCCCCCAGTGAGAGTCAGCACCTTCAGGAACTGTCACCCAGTGAGAGTCAGCACCTTCAGGAACTGTCCCTCAATGAGAGTCAGCAATTTCACGAACTGGCCCCCCCAGTGAGAGTCAGCACCTTCAGGAACTGTCTCCCAGTGAGAGTCAGCACCTTCAGGAACAGTGCCCCAGTGAGAGTCAGCACCCTCAGGAACTGTCCAGCAGTGAGAGTCAGCACCATCAGGAACTGTCCCCCAGTGAGAGTCAACACCTTCAGGAACTGTTCCCCAGTGAGAGTCAGCACCTTCAGGAACTGTCCCCCAAGTGAGGGTGAGCACCTTCAGGGACTGTCCCCCAGTTAGAGTCAGCACCTTCAGGAACTGTCCCACTGCCCCCGTGAGAGTCAGCACCTTCAGGAACAGTCCCCCATTGAGAGTCAGCACCTTCAGGAACAGTCCCCCATTGAGAGTCAGCAACTTCAGGAACTGTTCCCCAGTGAGAGGCAGCACCTTCAGAAACAGTCCCCCAGTGAGAGTCAGCACCTTCACGAACTTTCCCCCAGTGAGAGTCAGCACCTTGAGAAACTGTCCCCCAGTGAGATTCAGCACCTTCAAAACTGTCCCCCAGTGAGAGTCAGCACCTTCAGGAACTGTCCCCCCATCCCCAAGTGAGAGTCAGCACCTTCAGGAACTGTCCCCCAGTGAGAGTCAGCACCTTCAGGAACTGTCCCCCAGTGAGTGTCAGCACCTTCAGGAACTGTCCCCCAGTGAGTGTCAGCACCTTCAGGGACTGTCTCCCAGGGAGTGTCAGCACCTTCAGGAACTGTCCCCCAGTGAGAGTCAGCACCTTCAGGAACTGTCACCCAGTGAGAGTCAGCACCTTCAGGAACTGTCCCCCAGGGAGAGTCAGCACCTTCAGGAACTGTCCCCCAATGAGAGTCAGCACCCTCAGGAACTGTCCCCCAGTGAGAGTCAGCACCTTCAGGAACTGTCCCCCAGTGAGAGTCAGCACTTTCACGAACTGGCCCCCCCAGTGAGAGTCAGCACATTCAGGAACGGTCTCCCAGTGAGAGTCAGCACTTTCAGGAACTGTTCCCCCAGTGAGAGTCAGGACCTTCAGGAACTGTCCAGCAGTGAGAGTCAGCACCTTCAGGAACTGTCCCCCAGTGAGAGTCAGCACCTTCAGGAACTGTCCCCCAGTGAGGGGGAGCACCTTCAGGGCCTGTCCCCCAGTGAGAGTCAGCACCTTCAGGAACTGTCCCCCAGTGAGAGTCAGCACCTTCAGGAACAGTCCCCCAGTGAGAGTCAGCACCTTCAGGAACAGCCACCCAGTGAGAGTCAGCAACTTCAGGAACTGTCCCCCAGTGGGAGTCAGGACCTTCAGGAACAGCCACCCAGTGAGAGTCAGCACCTTCAGGAACTGTCCCCCAGTGAGAGTCAGCACCTTGAGGAACTGTCCTCCACCAGTGAGAGTCAGCACCTTCACGAACTGTCCCCCAGTGAGAGTCAGCACCTTCAGGAACTGTCCCCCCAGTGAGAGTCAGCACCTTCAGGAACTGTCCCCCAGTGAGAGTCAGCACCTTCAGGAACTGTCCCCCAGTGAGAGTCAGCACCTTCAGGAACTGTCTCCCAGTGAGAGTCAGCACCTTCAGGAACTGTCGCCCAGTGAGAGTCAGCACCTTCAGGAACTGTCCCCCAGTGAGAGTCAGCAACTTCAGGAACTATCCACCAGTGAGAGTCAGCACCTTCAGGAACTGTCCCCCAGTGAGAGTCAGCACCTTCAGGAACTGTCCCCCCAGTGAGAGTCAGCACCTTCAGGAACTGTCCCCTAGTGAGAGTTAGCACCTTCAGGAACTGTCCCCCAGTGAGAGTCAGCACCTTCAGGAACTGTCCCCCAGTGAGAGTCAGCACCTTCAGGATCTGTTCCCCAGTGAGAGTCAGCACCTTCAGGAACTGTCCCCCAGTGAGAGTCAGCACCTTCAGGAACTGTCCCCCAGTGAGAGTCAGCACCTTCAGGAACTGTCCCCCAGTGAGAGTCAGCACCTTCAGGAACTGCCCCCCACTGAGAGTCAGCACCTTCAGGAACTGTCCCCCAGTGAGAGTCAGCACCTTCAGGAACTGTTCCCCAGTGAGAGTCAGCACCTTCAGGAACTGTCCCCCAGTGAGAGTCAGCACCTTCAGGAACTGTCCCCCAGTGAGAGTCAGCACCTTCAGGAACTGTCCCCCAGTGAGAGTCAGCACCTTCAGGAACTGTCCCCCAGTGAGAGTCAGCACCTTCAGGAACTGTCCCCCAGTGAGAGTCAGCACCTTCAGGAACTGTCCCCCCCAGTGAGAGTCAGCACCTTCAGGAACTGTCCCCCAGTGAGAGTCAGCACCTTCAGGAACTGTCCCCCAGTGAGAGTCAGCACCTTCAGGAACTGTCCCCCAGTGAGAGTCAGCACCTTCAGGAACTGTCCCCCAGTGAGAGTCAGCACCTTCAGGAACTGTCCCCCAGTGAGAGTCAGCACCTTCAGGAACTGTCCCCCAGTGAGAGTCAGCACCTTCAGGAATTATACACCCCCAGTGAGAGTCAGCACCTTCAGGAACTGTCCCCCAGGGAGAGTCAGCACGTTCAGGAACTGTCCCCCCGTCCCCAAGTGAGAGTCAGCACATTCAGGAACTGTCCCCCAGTGAGAGTCAGCACCTGCAGGAACTGATCCCCAGTGAGAGTCCGAACCTTCCGGAACTGTCCCCCAGTGAGTGTCAGCACCTTCAGGAACTGTCCCCCAGTGAGAGTCAGCACCTTGAGGAACTGTCGCCCAGTGAGAGTCAGCACCTTCAGGGACTGTCCCCAAGTGAAATTCAGCACCTTCAGTTACTGTTCGCCAGTGAGAGTCAGTACCGTCAGGAACTGTCCCCCAGTGAGAGTCAGCACCTTCAGGAACTGTCCCCCAGTGAGAGTCAGCACCTTCAGTAACTGTTCGCCTGTGAAAGTCAGTAACTTCAGGAACTGTACCCCAGTGAGAGTCAGCACCTGCAGGAACTGTCCCACAGTGAGAGTCAGCAGCTTCAGGAACAGTCCCCCAGTGAGTGTCAGCATCTTCAGGAACTGTTCACCAGTGAGAGTCAACACCTTCAGGAACTGTCCCCCAAGTGAGGGTGAGCACCTTCAGGGACTGTCCCCCATTTAGAGTCAGCACCTTCAGGAACTGTCCCACTGCCCCCAGTGAGAGTCAGCACCTTCAGGAACAGTCCCCCATTGAGAGTCAGCACCTTCAGGAACAGTCCCCCATTGAGAGTCAGCAACTTCAGGAACTGTTCCCCAGTGAGAGGCAGCACCTTCAGAAACAGTCCACCAGTGAGAGTCAGCACCTTCACGAACTTTCCCCCAGTGAGAGTCAGCACCTTGAGAAACTGTCCCCCAGTGAGAGTCAGCACCTTCAAAACTGTCCCCCAGTGAGAGTCAGCACCTTCAGGAACTGTCCCCCCATCCCCAAGTGAGAGTCAGCACCTTCAGGAACTGTCCCCCAGTGAGAGTCAGCACCTTCAGGAACTGTCCCCCAGTGAGTGTCAGCACCTTCAGGAACTGTCTCCCAGTGAGAGTCAGCACCTTGAGGAACTGTCGCCCAGTGAGAGTCAGCACCTTCAGGAACTGTCACCCAGTGAGAGTCAACACCTTCAGTAACCGTTCGCCAGTGACAGTCAGCACCTTCAGGAACTGTCCCCCAGTGAGAGTCAGCACCTTCAGGAGCTGTCCCCACAGTGAGAGTCAGCACCTTCAGGAAATGTCCCCTAATGAGCTTTAGCACCTTCAGGAACTTTCCCCCAGTGAGAGTCAGCACCTTCAGGAACTGTACCCCAGTGAGAGTCAACACCTTCAGGATCTGTTCCCCAGTGAGAGTCAGCAACTTCAGGAACTGTCCCCCAGTGAGAGTCAGCACCTTCAGGAACTGTCCCCCAGGGAGAGGCAGCACCTTCAGGAACTGTCCCCCAGTAAGAGTCAGCACCCTCAGGAACTGCCCCCCACTGAGAGTCAGCACCTTCAGTAACTGTCCCCCAGTGAGAGTCAGCACCTTCAGGAACTGTTCCCCAGTGAGAGTCTGCACCCTCAGGAATTGTCCCCCAGTGAGAGTCAGCACCGTCGTGAACTGTCCCCCAGTGAGAATCAGCAACCACAGGAACTGTCCCGCAGTGAGAGTCAGCACCTTCAGATACAGTCCCCCAGTGAGGGTCAGCACTTTCAGGAACTGTCCCCCAGTGAGAGTCAGCACCTTCAAGAACGGTCCCCCAGTGAGAATCAGCACCTTCAGGAACTGCCCGCCCCATTGAGAGTCAGCACCTTCAGGAACTTTCCCACCCAGTGAGAGTCAGCACCTTCAGGAACTGTCCCCCAGGGAGAGTCAGCACGTTCAGGAACTGTCCCCCCGTCCCCAAGTGAGAGTCAGCACATTCAGGAACTGTCCCCCAGTGAGAGTCAGCACCTGCAGGAACTGATCCCCAGTGAGAGTCAGCACCTTCCGGAACTGTCCCCCAGTGAGTGTCAGCACCTTCAGGAACTGTCCCCCAGTGAGAGTCAGCACCTTGAGGAACTGTCGCCCAGTGAGAGTCAGCACCTTCAGGGACTGTCCCCCAGTGAGAGTCAGCACCTCCAGGAACTGTCCCCCAGTGAGAGTCAGCACCTTCAGGAACTGTCCCCCAGTGAGAGTCAGCACCTCCAGGAACTGTCCCCCAGTGAGAGTCAGCACCTTCAGGAACTGTCCCCAAGGGAGAGTCAGCGCCTGCAGTAACTGTCCCCAAGGGAGAGTCAGCACCTTCAGGAACAGTGCCCCAGTGAGAGTCAGCAACCTCAGGAACTGTCCCCCAGTGAGAGTCAGCACCTTCAGGAACTGTCCCCCAGTGAGAGTCAGCACCTTCAGGAACTGTCCCCAGTGAAAGTCAGTAACTTCAGGAACTGTACCCCAGTGAGAGTCAGCACCTGCAGGAACTATCCCCAGTGAGAGTCAGCACCTTCAGGAACTGTCCCCCAGTGAGTGTCAGCATCTTCAGGAACTGTCCCCCAGTGAGAGTCAGCACCTTCAGGAACTGTTCCTCAGTGAGAGTCAGCACCTTCAGGAACTGTCCCCCAGTGAGAGTCAGCACCTTCAGGAACTGTCCCCCAGTGAGAGTCAGCACCTTCAGGAACTGTCACCCCCAGTGAGAGTCAGCACCTTCAGGAACTGTCCCCCAGTGAGAGTCAGCATCTTCAGGAACTGTCCCCCCTCCCAGTGAGAGTCAGCACCTTCAGGAACTGTCCCCCAGTGAGGGTCAGCACCTTCAGGAACTGACCCCAGGGAGAGTCAGCACCTTCAGGAACGGTCCCCCAGTGAGAATCAGCACCTTCAGGAACTGCCCGCCCCAGTGAGGGTCATCACCTTCAGGAACTTTCCCACCCAGTGAGACTCAGCAACTTCAGGAACTGTCCCCCAGGGAGAGTCAGCACCTTCAGGAACTGTCCCCCCGTCCCCAAGTGAGAGTCAGCACATTCAGGAACTGTCCCCCAGTGAGAGTCAGCACCTGCAGGAACTGATCCCCAGTGAGAGTCAGCACCTTCAGGAACTGTCCCCCAGTGAGTGTCAGCACCTTCAGGAACTGTCCCCCAGTGAGAGTCAGCACCTTCAGGAACAGTCCCCCATTGAGAGTCAGCACCTTCAGGAACAGTCCCCCATTGAGAGTCAGCAACTTCAGGAACTGTTCCCCAGTGAGAGGCAGCACCTTCAGAAACAGTCCCCCAGTGAGAGTCAGCACCTTCACGAACATTCCCCCAGTGAGAGTCAGCACCTTGAGAAACTGTCCCCCAGTGAGAGTCAGCACCTTCAAAACTGTCCCCCAGTGAGAGTCAGCACCTTCAGGAACTATCCCCCCATCCCCAAGTGAGAGCCAGCACCTTCAGGAACTGTCCCCCAGTGAGAGTCAGCACCTTCAGGAACTGTCCCCCAGTGAGTGTCAGCACCTTCAGGAACTGTCCCCCAGTGAGAGTCAGCACCTTGAGGAACTGTCCCCCAGTGAGAGTCAGCACCTTCAGGAACTGTCCCCCAGTGAGAGTCAGCAACTTCAGGAACTGTCTCCCAGTGAGAGTCAGCACCTTCAGGAGCTGTCCCCCCAGTGAGAGTCAGCACCTTCAGGAAATGTCCCCCAGTGAGAGTCAGCACCTTCAGGAACTGTCCCCCCAGTGAGAGTCAGCACCTTCAGGAACTGTTCCCCAGTGAGAGTCAGCACCTCAGGAACTGTCCCCAGTGAGAGTCAGCACCTTCAGGAACTGTCCCCCAGTGAGAGTCAGCACCTTCAGGAACTCCCCCACAGTGAGAGTCAGCACCTTCAGGAACTGTCCTCCAATGAGAGTCAGCACCTTCAGGAACTGCCCCCCACTGCGATTCAGCACCTTCAGGAACTGTCCCCCCAGTGAGAGTCAGCACCTTCAGGAACTGCGGCCCAATGAGAGTCAGCACCTTCAGGAACTGTCCCCGCAGTGAGAGTCAGCACCTTCAGGAACTGTCCCCCAGTGAGAGTCAGCACCTTCAGGAACTGTCCCCCAGTGAGAGTCAGCACCTTCAGGAACTGTCCCCCAGTGAGAGTCAGCACCTTCAGGAACTGTCCCCCCAGTGAGAGTCAGCACCTTCAGGAACTGTCCCCCAGTGAGAGTCAGCACCTCAGGGACTGTCCCACAGTGAGAGTCAGCACCTCCAGGAACTGTCCCCCAGTGAGAGTCAGCACCTTCAGGAACTGTCCCCCAGTGAGAGTCAGCACCTCCAGGAACTGTCCCCCAGTGAGAGTCAGCACCTTCAGGAACTGTCCCCCAGTGAAAGTCAGCAGCTTCAGTAACTGTCCCCAAGTGAGATTCAGCACCTTCAGTTACTGTTCGCCAGTGAGAGTCAGTACCGTCAGGAACTGTCCCCCAGTGAGAGTCAGCACCTTCAGGAACTGTCCCCCAGTGAGAGTCAGCACCTTCAGTAACTGTTCGCCTGTGAAAGTCAGTAACTTCAGGAACTGTACCCCAGTGAGAGTCAGCACCTGCAGGAACTGTCCCCCAGTGAGAGTCAGCAGCTTCAGGAACAGTCCCCCAGTGAGTGTCAGCATCTTCAGGAACTGTCCCCCAGTGAGAGTCAGCTCCTTCAGGAACTGTTCACCAGTGAGAGTCAGCACCTTCAGGAACTGTCCCCCAGTAAGAGTCAGCACCTTCAGGAACTGTCCCCCAGTGAGAGTCAGCACCTTCAGGAACTGTCCCCCCCAGTGAGAGTCAGCACCTTCAGGAACTGTCCCCCAGTGAGAGTCAGCATCTTCAGGAACTGTCCCCCCTCCCAGTGAGAGTCAGCACCTTCAGGAACTGTCCCCCAGTGAGGGTCAGCACCTTCAGGAACTGACCCCAGGGAGAGTCAGCACCTTCAGGAACGGTCCCCCAGTGAGAATCAGCACCTTCAGGAACTGCCCGCCCCAGTGAGAGTCATCACCTTCAGGAACTTTCCCACCCAGTGAGAGTCAGCAACTTCAGGAACTGTCCCCCAGTGAGAGTCAGCACATTCAGGAACTGTCCCCCAGTGAGAGTCAGCACCTGCAGGAACTGATCCCCAGTGAGAGTCAGCACCTTCAGGAACTGTCGCCCAGTGAGTGTCAGCAACTTCAGGAACTGTCCCCCAGTGAGAGTCAGCACCTTCAGGAACAGTCCCCCATTGAGAGTCAGCACCTTCAGGAACAGTCCCCCATTGAGAGTCAGCACCTTCAGGAACTGTTCCCCAGTGAGAGGCAGCACCTTCAGAAACAGTCCCCCAGTGAGAGTCAGCACCTTCACGAACATTCCCCCAGTGAGAGTCAGCACCTTGAGAAACTGTCCCCCAGTGAGAGTCAGCACCTTCAAAACTGTCCCCCAGTGAGAGTCAGCACCTTCAGGAACTGTCCCCCCATCCCCAAGTGAGAGTCAGCACCCTCAGGAACTGCCCCCCACTGAGAGTCAGCACCTTCAGTAACTGTCCCCCAGTGAGAGTCAGCACCTTCAGGAACTGTTCCCCAGTGAGAGCCTGCACCTTCTGAAACTGTCCCGCAGTAAGAGTCAGCACCTTCAGGAACTGTCCCCCAGTGAGAGTCAGCATCTTCAGGAACTGTCCCCCCCAGTGAGAGTCAGCACCTTCAGGAACTGTCCCACAGTGAGAGTCAGCATCTTCAGGAACTGTCCCCCAGTGAGAGTCAGCACCATCAGGAACTGTCCCCCAGTGAGAGTCAGCACCTTCAGGAACTGTCCCCTAGTGAGATTCAGCACCTTCAGGAACTGTCCCCCAGTGAGAGTCAGCACCTTCAGGAACTGTCCCCCAGTGAGAGTCAGCACCTTCAGGAACTGTCCCCCAGTGAGAGTCAGCAACTTCAGGAACTGTCCCCCAGTGAGAGTCAGCACCTTCAGGAACTGTCCCCCAGGGAGAGTCAGCACCTTCAGGAACTGTCCCCCAGTGAGAGTCAGCACCCTCAGGAACTGTCCCCCAGTGAGAGTCAGCACCTTCAGGAACTGTCCCCCAGTGAGAGTCAGCACCTTCAGGAACTGTCTCCCAGTGAGAGTCAGCACCTTCAGGAACTGTCCCGCAGTGAGAGTCAGCACCTTCAGGAACTGTCCCCCAGTGAGAGTCAGCATCTTCAGGAACTGTCCCCCCAGTGAGAGTCAGCACCTTCAGGAACTGTCCCACAGTGAGAGTCAGCATCTTCAGGAACTGTCCCCCCTCCCAGTGAGAGTCAGCACCTTCAGGAACTGTCCCCCAGTGAGAATCAGCAACCACAGGAACTGTCCCACAGTGAGAGTCAGCACCTTCAGATACTGTCCCCCAGTGAGGGTCAGCACCTTCAGGAACTGTCCCCCAGTGAGAGTCAGCACCTCCAGGAACTGTCCCCCAGTGAGAGTCAGCACCTTCAGGAACTGTCCCCCAGTGAAAGTCAGCAGCTTCAGTAACTGTCCCCAAGTGAGATTCAGCACCTTCAGTTACTGTTCGCCAGTGAGAGTCAGTACCGTCAGGAACTGTCCCCCAGTGAGAGTCAGCACCTTCAGGAACTGTCCCCCAGTGAAAGTCAGCACCTTCAGTAACTGTTCGCCTGTGAAAGTCAGTAACTTCAGGAACTGTACCCCAGTGAGAGTCAGCACCTTCAGGAACTGTCCCCCAGTGAGAGTCAGCAGCTTCAGGAACAGTCCCCCAGTGAGTGTCAGCATCTTCAGGAACTGTCCCCCAGTGAGAGTCAGCTCCTTCAGGAACTGTTCACCAGTGAGAGTCAGCACCTTCAGGAACTGTCCCCCAGTGAGAGTCAGCACCTTCAGGAACTGTCCCCCAGTGAGAGTCAGCACCTTCAGGAACTGTCACCCCCAGTGAGAGTCAGCACCTTCAGGAACTGTCCCCCAGTGAGAGTCAGCATCATCAGGAACTGTCCCCCCTCCCAGTGAGAGTCAGCACCTTCAGGAACTGTCCCCCAGTGAGGGTCAGCACCTTCAGGAACTGACCCCAGGGAGAGTCAGCACCTTCAGGAACGGTCCCCCAGTGAGAATCAGCACCTTCAGGAACTGCCCGCCCCAGTGAGAGTCATCACCTTCAGGAACTTTCCCACCCAGTGAGACTCAGCAACTTCAGGAACTGTCCCCCAGTGAGAGTCAGCACATTCAGGAACTGTCCCCCAGTGAGAGTCAGCACCTGCAGGAACTGATCCCCAGTGAGAGTCAGCACCTTCAGGAACTGTCCCCCAGTGAGTGTCAGCACCTTCAGGAACTGTCCCCCAGTGAGAGTCAGCACCTTCAGGAACAGTCCCCCATTGAGAGTCAGCACCTTCAGGAACAGTCCCCCATTGAGAGTCAGCAACTTCAGGAACTGTTCCCCAGTGAGAGGCAGCACCTTCAGAAACAGTCCCCCAGTGAGAGTCAGCACCTTCACGAACATTCCCCCAGTGAGAGTCAGCACCTTGAGAAACTGTCCCCCAGTGAGAGTCAGCACCTTCAAAACTGTCCCCCAGTGAGAGTCAGCACCTTCAGGAACTATCCCCCCATCCCCAAGTGAGAGTCAGCACCCTCAGGAACTGCCCCCCACTGAGAGTCAGCACCTTCAGTAACTGTCCCCCAGTGAGAGTCAGCACCTTCAGGAACTGTTCCCCAGTGAGAGTCTGCACCTTCTGAAACTGTCCCGCAGTAAGAGTCAGCACCTTCAGGAACTGTCCCCCAGTGAGAGTCAGCATCTTCAGGAACTGTCCCCCCCAGTGAGAGTCAGCACCTTCAGGAACTGTCCCACAGTGAGAGTCAGCATCTTCAGGAACTGTCCCCCAGTGAGAATCAGCAAACACAGGAACTGTCCCGCAGTGAGAGTCAGCACCTTCAGGAACTGTTCCGCAGTGAGAATCAGCACCTTCAGGAACTGTCCCCCAGTGAGAGTTAGCACCTTCAGGAACTGTCCCCCAGTGAGAGTCAGCACCTTCAGGAAATGTCCCCCAGTGAGAGTCAGCACATTCAGGAACTGTCCCCCCAGTGAGATTCAGCACCTTCAGGAACTGTCCCCTAGTGAGAGTTATCACCTTCAGGAACTGTCCCCCAGTGAGAGTCAGCACCTTCAGGAACTGTCCCCCAGTGAGAGTCAGCACCTTCAGGAACTGTCCCCCAGGGAGAGTCAGCACCTTCAGGAACTGTCCCCCAATGAGAGTCAGCACCCTCAGGAACTGTGCCCCAGTGAGAGTCAGCACCTTCAAGAATTGTCCCCCAGTGAGAGTCAGCACCTTCAGGAACTGTCCCCCAGGGAGAGTCAGCACCTTCAGGAACTGTTCCCCAGGGAGAGTCAGCACCTTCAGGAACTGTTCCCCAGTGAGTGTCAGCACCTTCAGGAACTGTCCCCCAGTGAGAGTCAGCACCTTGAGGAACTGTCGCCCAGTGAGAGTCAGCACCTTCAGGGACTGTCCCCCAGTGAGAGTCAGCACCTCCAGGAACTGTACCCCAGTGAGAATCAGCACCTTCAGGAACTGTCCCCCAGTGAGAGTCAGCATCTTCAGGAACTGTCCCCCCTCCCAGTGAGAGTCAGCACCTTCAGGAACTGTCCCCCAGTGAGAATCAGCAACTATAGTAACTGTCCCGCAGTGAGAGTCAGCACCTTCCGGGACTGTCTCCCAGTGAGAGTCATCACCTACAGGGACTGTCCCCCAGTGAGAGTCAGCACCTTCAGAATCTGTCCCCCAGTGAGGGTCAGCACCTTCAGGAACTGTCCCCCAGTGAGAGTCATCACCTTCAGGAACTTTCCCACCCAGTGAGAGTCAGCAACTTCAGGAACTGTCCCCCAGGGAGAGTCAGCACCTTCAGGAACTGTCCCCCCGTCCCCAAGTGAGAGTCAGCACATTCAGGAACTGTCCCCCAGTGAGAGTCAGCACCTGCAGGAACAGATCCCCAGTGAGAGTCAGCACCTTCAGGAACTGTCCTCCAGTGAGTGTCAGCACCTTCAGGAACTGTCCCCCAGTGAGAGTCAGCACCTTCAGGAACTGTCGCCCAGTGAGAGTCAGCACCTTCAGGAACTGTCCCCCAGTGAGAGTCAGCACCTCCAGGAACTGTCCCCCAGTGAGAGTCAGCAACTTCAGGAACTGTTCCCCAGTGAGATTCAGCACCTTCCGGAACTGTCCCCCAGTGAGTTTCAGAACCTTCAGGAACTGTCCCCTAGTGAGAGTCAGCACCTTCAGGAACTCTTCCCCCCCCGCCCCCACAGTGAGAGTCAGAACCTTGAGGAACTGTCCCCCCCAGTGAGAGTCAGCACCTGAAGGAACTGTCCCCCCCAGTGAGAGTAAGCACCTTCAGGAACTGTCCCCCAGTGAGAGTCAGCACATTCAGGAACTGTCCCCCAGTGAGAGTCAGCAACTTCCGGGACTGTCTCCCAGTGAGAGTCAGCACCTTCAGGAACTGTCCCCCAGTGAGAGTCAGCACTTTAAGGAACTGTCCCCCCAGTGAGAGTCAGCACCTTCAGAAACTGGCCACCACTGAGAGTCAGCATCTTCAAGAACTGTTCCCCCAGTGAGTGTCAGCACCTTCAGGAAATGTCCCCCAGTGAGAGTCAGCACATTCAGGAACTGTCCCCCCAGTGAGATTCAGCACCTTCAGGAACTGTCCCCTAGTGAGAGTTATCACCTTCAGGAACTGTCCCCCAGTGAGAGTCAGCACCTTCAGGAACTGTCCCCCAGTGAGAGTCAGCACCTTCAGGAACTGTCCCCCAGGGAGAGACAGCACCTTCAGGAACTGTCCCCCAATGAGAGTCAGCACCCTCAGGAACTGTGCCCCAGTGAGAGTCAGCACCTTCAGGAATTGTCCCCCAGTGAGAGTCAGCACCTTCAGGAACTGTCCCCCAGGGAGAGTCAGCACCTTCAGGAACTGTTCCCCAGGGAGAGTCAGCACCTTCAGGAACTGTTCCCCAGTGAGTGTCAGCACCTTCAGGAACTGTCCCCCAGTGAGAGTCAGCACCTTGAGGAACTGTCGCCCAGTGAGAGTCAGCACCTTCAGGGACTGTCCCCCACTGAGAGTCAGCACCTCCAGGAACTGTACCCCAGTGAGAGTCAGCACCTTCAGGAACTGTCCCCCAGTGAGAGTCAGCATCTTCAGGAACTGTCCCCCCTCCCAGTGAGAGTCAGCAACTTCAGGAACTGTCCCCCAGTGAGAATCAGCAACTTCAGTAACTGTCCCGCAGTGAGAGTCAGCACCTTCCGGGACTGTCTCCCAGTGAGAGTCATCACCTTCAGAAACTGTCCCCCAGTGAGAGTCAGCACCTTCAGAATCTGTCCCCCAGTGAGGGTCAGCACCTTCAGGAACTGTCCCCCAGTGAGAGTCAGCACCTTCAGGAACTGTCCCCCAGTGAGAGTCAGCAGCTTCAGTAACTGTCCCCAAGTGAGATTCAGCACCTTCAGTAACTGTTCGCCAGTGAGAGTCAGTACCGACAGGAACTGTCCCCCAGTGAGAGTCAGCACCTTCAGGATCTGTCCCCCAGTGAGTGTCAGCATCTTCAGGAACTGTCCCCCAGTGAGAGTCAGCTCCTTCAGGAACTGTTCACCAGTGAGAGTCAGCACCTTCAGGAACTGTCCCCCCCAGTGAGAGTCAGCACCTTCAGGAACTGTCCCCCAGTGAGAGTCAGCACCTTCAGGAACTGTCCCCCCCAGTGAGAGTCAGCACCTTCAGAAACTGTCCCCCAGTGACAGTCAGCATCTTCAGGAACTGTCCCACCTCCCAGTGAGAGTCAGCACCTTCAGGAACTGTCCCCCAGTGAGAATCAGCAACTACAGGAACTGTCCCGCAGTGAGAGTCAGCACCTTCCGGGACTGTCTCCCAGTGAGAGTCATCACCTACAGGGACTGTCCCCCAGTGAGAGTCAGCACCTTCAGAAACTGTCCCCCAGTGAGGGTCAGCACCTTCAGGAACTGTCCCCCAGTGAGAGTCAGCACCTTCAGGAACGGTCCCCCAGTCAGAATCAGCACCTTCAGGAACTGCCCGCCCCAGTGAGAGTCAGCACCTTCAGGAACTTTCCCACCCAGTGAGAGTCAGCAACTTCAGGAACTGTCCCCCAGGGAGAGTCAGCACCTTCAGGAACTGTCCCCCCGTCCCCAAGTGAGATTCAGCACATTCAGGAACTGTCCCCCAGTGAGAGTCAGCACCTGCAGGAACTGATCCCCAGTGAGAGTCATCACCTTCAGGAACTATCCCCCAGTGAGTGTCAGCACCTTCAGGAACTGTCCCCCAGTGAGAGTTAGCACCTTCAGGAACTGTCCCCCAGTGAGAATCAGCACCTTCAGGAACTGTCCCCCAGTAAGAGTCAGCACCTTCAGGAACTGTTCCGCAGTGAGAATCAGCACCTTCAGGAACTGTCCCCCAGTGAGAGTTAGCACCTTCAGGAACTGTCCCCCAGTGAGAGTCAGCACCTTCAGGAAATGTCCCCCAGTGAGAGTCAGCACATTCAGGAACTGTCCCCCCAGTGAGATTCAGCACCTTCAGGAACTGTCCCCTAGTGAGAGTTATCACCTTCAGGAACTGTCCCCCAGTGAGAGTCAGCACCTTCAGGAACTGTCCCCCAGTGAGAGTCAGCACCTTCAGGAACTGTCCCCCAGGGAGAGTCAGCACCTTCAGGAACTGTCCCCCAATGAGAGTCAGCACCCTCAGGAACTGTGCCCCAGTGAGAGTCAGCACCTTCAGGAATTGTCCCCCAGTGAGAGTCAGCACCTTCAGGAACTGTCCCCCAGGGAGAGTCAGCACCTTCAGGAACTGTTCCCCAGGGAGAGTCAGCACCTTCAGGAACTGTTCCCCAGTGAGTGTCAGCACCTTCAGGAACTGTCCCCCAGTGAGAGTCAGCACCTTGAGGAACTGTCGCCCAGTGAGAGTCAGCACCTTCAGGGACTGTCCCCCAGTGAGAGTCAGCACCTCCAGGAACTGTACCCCAGTGAGAGTCAGCACCTTCAGGAACTGTCCCCCAGTGAGAGTCAGCATCTTCAGGAACTGTCCCCCCTCCCAGTGAGAGTCAGCACCTTCAGGAACTGTCCCCCAGTAAGAATCAGCAACTATAGTAACTGTCCCGCAGTGAGAGTCAGCACCTTCCGGGACTGTCTCCCAGTGAGAGTCATCACCTACAGGGACTGTCCCCCAGTGAGAGTCAGCACCTTCAGAATCTGTCCCCCAGTGAGGGTCAGCACCTTCAGGAACTGTCCCCCAGTGAGAGTCAGCACCTTCAGGAACTGTCCCCCAGTGAGAGTCAGCAGCTTCAGTAACTGTCCCCAAGTGAGATTCAGCACCTTCAGTAACTGTTCGCCAGTGAGAGTCAGTACCGACAGGAACTGTCCCCCAGTGAGAGTCAGCACCTTCAGGATCTGTCCCCCAGTGAGAGTCAGCACGATCAGGAACAGTCCTCCCCAGTGAGAGTCAGCACCTTCAGGAACTGTCCCCCAGTGAGAGTCAGCACCTGCAGGAACTGTCCCCCAGTGAGAGTCAGCAGCTTCAGGAACAGTCCCCCAGTGAGTGTCAGCATCTTCAGGAACTGTCCCCCAGTGAGAGTCAGCTCCTTCAGGAACTGTTCACCAGTGAGAGTCAGCACCTTCAGAAACTGTCCCCCAGTGACAGTCAGCATCTTCAGGAACTGTCCCACCTCCCAGTGAGAGTCAGCACCTTCAGGAACTGTCCCCCAGTGAGAATCAGCAACTACAGGAACTGTCCCGCAGTGAGAGTCAGCACCTTCCGGGACTGTCTCCCAGTGAGAGTCATCACCTACAGGGACTGTCCCCCAGTGAGAGTCAGCACCTTCAGGAACGGTCCCCCAGTGAGGGTCAGCACCTTCAGGAACTGTCCCCCAGTGAGAGTCAGCACCTTCAGGAACGGTCCCCCAGTCAGAATCAGCACCTTCAGGAACTGCCCGCCCCAGTGAGAGTCAGCACCTTCAGGAACTTTCCCACCCAGTGAGAGTCAGCAACTTCAGGAACTGTCCCCCAGGGAGAGTCAGCACCTTCAGGAACTGTACCCCCGTCCCCAAGTGAGATTCAGCACATTCAGGAACTGTCCCCCAGTGAGAGTCAGCACCTGCAGGAACTGATCCCCAGTGAGAGTCATCACCTTCAGGAACTATCCCCCAGTGAGTGTCAGCACCTTCAGGAACTGTCCCCCAGTGAGAGTTAGCACCTTCAGGAACTGTCCCCCAGTGAGAATCAGCACCTTCAGGAACTGTCCCCCAGTAAGAGTCAGCACCTTCAGGAACTGTTCCGCAGTGAGAATCAGCACCTTCAGGAACTGTCCCCCAGTGAGAGTTAGCACCTTCAGGAACTGTCCCCCAGTGAGAGTCAGCACCTTCAGGAAATGTCCCCCAGTGAGAGTCAGCACATTCAGGAACTGTCCCCCCAGTGAGATTCAGCACCTTCAGGAACTGTCCCCTAGTGAGAGTTATCACCTTCAGGAACTGTCCCCCAGTGAGAGTCAGCACCTTCAGGAACTGTCCCCCAGTGAGAGTCAGCACCTTCAGGAACTGTCCCCCAGGGAGAGTCAGCACCTTCAGGAACTGTCCCCCAATGAGAGTCAGCACCCTCAGGAACTGTGCCCCAGTGAGAGTCAGCACCTTCAGGAATTGTCCCCCAGTGAGAGTCAGCACCTTCAGGAACTGTCCCCCAGGGAGAGTCAGCACCTTCAGGAACTGTTCCCCAGGGAGAGTCAGCACCTTCAGGAACTGTTCCCCAGTGAGTGTCAGCACCTTCAGGAACTGTCCCCCAGTGAGAGTCAGCACCTTGAGGAACTGTCGCCCAGTGAGAGTCAGCACCTTCAGGGACTGTCCCCCAGTGAGAGTCAGCACCTCCAGGAACTGTACCCCAGTGAGAGTCAGCACCTTCAGGAACTGTCCCCCAGTGAGAGTCAGCATCTTCAGGAACTGTCCCCCCTCCCATTGAGAGTCAGCACCTTCAGGAACTGTCCCCCAGTGAGAATCAGCAACTATAGTAACTGTCCCGCAGTGAGAGTCAGCACCTTCCGGGACTGTCTCCCAGTGAGGGTCAACACCTTCAGAATCTGTCCCCCAGTGAGAGTCAGCACCTTCAGGAACTGTCCCCCAGTAAGAGTCAGCACCTTCAGGAACTGTTCCGCAGTGAGAATCAGCACCTTCAGGAACTGTCCCCCAGTGAGAGTTAGCACCTTCAGGAACTGTCCCCCAGTGAGAGTCAGCACCTTCAGGAACTGTCCCCCAGTGAGAGTCAGCACATTCAGGAACTGTCCCCCAGTGAGAGTCAGCACCTTCAGGAACTGTTCGCCAGTGAGAGTCAGCACCTTCAGGAACTGTCCCCCAGTGAGAGTCAGCACCTTCAGGAACTGTCCCCCATTGAGAGTCAGCACCTTCAGGAACTGTCCCCCCAGTGCGTGTCAGCACCTTCAGGAACTGTCCCCCAGTGAGAGTCAGCATCTTCAGGAACTGTCCCCCCTCCCAGTGAGAGTCAGCACCTTCAGGTACTGTCCCCCAATGAGAATCAGCACCTTCAGGAACTGTCCCCCAGTTAGAGGCAGCACCTTCAGGAACTGTCCCCCAGTGAGAGTCAGCATCTTCAGGAACTGTCCCCCAGTGAGAGTCAGCACCTTCAGGAACTGTCCCCCAGTGAGAGTCAGCACTTTCAGGAACTGTCCCCCAGTGAGAGTCAGCACCTTCAGGACCTGTCCCCCATTGAGAGTCAGCACCTTCAGGAACTGTCCCCCAGTGAGAGTCAGCACCTTCAGGTACTGTCCCCCAGGGAGTGTCAGCACCTTCAGGGGATCAGCAACTGGAGGGGATAAATTTGAGAGATTCATTTTTAAAATTACATTCAAAGCCTATTAAATGTAATAAGAAACTGAACTGTGTGCAGAATGAATCGCGCTCAGACTGACACAACTGTCGGAATCTTTTTAGATGATCAATTTTAAAGCTTGTGAAGTTGAGAAGAGGCAGTGTTTACATTATTTCGCTTCCCAAGGCCAGTATTTTGTCATTGCCGAGCCGGTGTTCCAGGAAAAGCTATGGTGTGTTTTCTATTGGAATAATTGTTTCTGAGCCGCAGCATATGGAGCTTCCATTCCTCCATGGGTCAGTGAGCTTCTGAAATCTCTCTCTGTTTCGTGTCTGACAAGAGTCGTTTCATCATCCATCAGCTGGTTCTGCCAGAGAATGTTTCAGCGAGAAGATATCGCCATCCATCAGTCCCAGACTTATAAATAAAGGCACCGTGCTTTGTTCTTCATTTCATTCATCAAATCCCTCAAATGGCCGAAGGCAATGTCATTCAGAATAGACCATTTCCACCCCATCCTCCCTTTCACTGTGACCCACATTAAATCTGCTGGCAACAGTGAGTCAATGAATCTGGGCTGCTTTCTCGCTCCCCCTTTCCTACACCTAGCAAATGCTACTAGGAGACAGGGCTAGAAGACCATCAATGAGGGATTGCTCACAGTGCATTCAAGGCAGTGCCTCGTTGCTGGCCCCGAGGGTGGCGCAGTGCCTTGCCCCTATTGATGCCTCTGCAATGCCACTCCGCACGCAGGTTGGTGAAATACAGATTCACGGTGAATCGGCATTGGAGGAAGTTATGAGGATATGGTCAGCGAGTCACCCTAATGGTTCAGCACCTCCTGCCCAGCTGCAGACATGTGGGAGAAACAGAAAACGCTGGATGCAGAAAAAGCTGTGACTGTTCTCTGAGGGCTGGGTAAATGTTCCATCCACCAGGTTTCGTACTGAGCTGGGAGGGGGCTAATTGAGCAGGGTTATTGTTCCCAAGTGAATGTGTGCTGCTGTGTTAACTGGACATCAGTTGTGTTTGATTATATGCAAGTGTGCTTTCCTTGAGCAGATATAAAGAAACATTTTCTGAACCTGTGTGCGTGGTTATGTTAGGAGTCTATGCTTGCAATATTTCACTCCGTAAATAAATAAGATTGAGTAATGATTGGCTTCTGCATCTACCAAGTGCAGCACATGACGGTGTGACTGTTGACTGAATTGGGGAAGGTTTGGACACCCCAGATGGGTCCACTTTTTTGCTGACGTTGAAGGTCTAAATTTAACTTTCAGCAGTCGGGATGGGGTTGGGGGAATGGGGGTTGGGGTCGGGGGTGGGGGGCGGTGGGGAGGCAGCAGCAGAACAATGACCCAGCGAGTGCCTGATTTCCCCCTCTGCTGAACTCACTTAAAGAAGAAAGTCAGGTAGAGAGTACCGGGTTCATGATCCACTGGCACCTGGTTTTCCACCAAAATGGAAAGTTAAAATCTGCCCCTCAGTGTGCAGACTAACATGAGGAATGGTCACTGGGTGATCGCACTGGGTACAGTGACATATACTTCAGCCTTTACAGACAAAACAGTTTACCCGTTTGCTGGGTTAATTTCAGACGAAACCAATATTACACCAATTTTTCTAGTTGTATTTTTTTTGCCAGCGACTTGTGCTTCCTAGATCCCTGCCAGGCAGTTTGGAGCATTTTGCAGTCCTTTGTGAGGCTTTAGCTTTATGAAGACCAGCTGCATGATTGTTGAATTAATTCCAAGGATTAACACTAAGTGATTGAGGGTGTAAAAATAAATCGGGAAAAGAAACAAATTCACCAATGTAACCCCCCAGTTGAAATATTAATTTTTTAAAAAATGTATTACTACTTGGCAGGGGTCTGCATTCACATACCCACAAGGAGCCTGGCGCTGTGCAAATTGCAGAAATGCCAAACACATCACACTAGAGGGTCCATTTAAATCTGCATTGGTTCAAGTTTTAATTTGCAGCCAGAAGGTGTCTGTCGACAGAGTGAGAACCAAGTATTTCAGCTTCCAGATCCAGCAGTGCTCTTAGGAGAATGCAATGACCCAGTTAAAAGGCACTGCCAATAGTAAAAAAAAAATGCAAAAAATGTCACAGGGCGCTCCCCCCCCCGAGTGCCTCGCTGAGGAACAGTGCCACCCAGTCTGAGATATGTCCAATCCTTCTGCAGAGCTAAACCTGTGTCTGACAGCTGCTCCGAGTGCCCCTGGGCGAGGGAGGGAGAAATGCCAAGCATGATGTCTATTGGAATCCCAACAAAGCTGCTGGATGGTCTTCACCTATGGACATCAGGTGGGGATACGGATCAGGCTTGGATATGATGCCTTCCATGTTCAACCAGCCTGCCCCACACTCATTGTCTACTCACCAAATGGAACGAGTTGTCCCCCAGCGAAAGGCAGAGAGCAGTCAAGAGAAAATTTGGCGTGGATGGTAGAAGAAAAGAACACTGGAACATCCTGTTGACAGTGCACCAGGATGTAGTATATAGATTGGCACAAGAGGCTATTAATCAAACTCAGAACTGGGGGAATTCAGATTAAACCCCAGGGATGAAGAAAGAACTAAGAACAAAAAATTACTGGAGAAAACTCTATGGGTCAGACAGAATCTGTGGAGAGAAACAGAGTTAACTTCAGAACTGAAGATGGATAGAAATGTACGAGTTTATAGCAGAAGGGGGGGAGGGGGTGAGGGAGGGGGCAGGAAGAATAAAAGGGAAGGTCTGTGATAGGGTGAAGGACAGGAGATATTAAATCACATAATATTTCATAATGCAACAGCCGGAGAGAGTGGTAATGGATAAAGAGGCAAAGTTTGCATCCAAATGAGGCATGAATGGCTACATAAAAACTGTCTGAATGTAACATGAAGGGTTAAAGAAACAAGGCAAGACCCACCCAGTAAAACACAAGATCACATGATTCCAGATTTCCAGCATCTCCAGTATTTTGCTTTTATATTAAATTAATAAAGAACTGTCTGAATGGTAAAAACACTGGGCATCTTATAGGGGAGTTGTCAGAGTGAGAGTGACAGAGTGGTAGACAGAGAGCAAGAAGTTGGTGCCCTGGGGCTCAGAGCAGAAACCACAACTGTGTCTCATATGTCTTCGAGATAGAACCTCAAATGTAAAGTGGTCAAGGTTGCTGATGAGGCTAGAAGCACAATGGAATCAGTGTAGACAGTTCGGGAACAATAGAAACTGTCTGAGAAGAGTGTCCTGCAGTCAGCATCGCGGTGAAGCAGTCTGGGAAGAGTGTCATGCAGTCAGCATCACGGTGAAGCAGTCTAAGAAGAGTGTCCTGCAGTCAGCATCGCGGTGAAGCAGTCTGGGAAGAGTATCGTGCAGTCAGCATCGCGGTGAAGCAGTCTGGGAAGAGTGTCCTGCAGTCAGCATCATGGTGAAGCAGTCTGGGAAGAGTGTCTTGCAATCAGCATCATGGTGAAGCAGTCTGGGAAGAGTGTCCTGCAGTCAGCATCACGGTGAAGCAGTCTGGGAAGAGTGTCCTGCAGTCAGCATAGCGGTGAAGCAATCTGGGAAGAGTGTCCTGCAGTCAGCATCGCAGTGAAGCAATCTGGGAAGAGTATCTTGCAGTCAGTATCGCGGTGAAGCAGTCTGGGAAGAGGGTCCTGCAGTCAGCATCGCGGTGAAGCAGTCTGGGAAGAGTGTCCTGCTGTCAGCATTGCGGTGAAGCAGTCTGGGAAGAGTGTCTTGCAGTCAGTATCGTGGTGAAGCAGTCTGGGAAGAGTGTCTTGCAGTCAGCATCGCAGTGAAGCAGTCTAGGAAGAGTGTCCTGCAATCAGCATCATGGTGAAGCAGTCTAGGAAGAGTGTCCTGCAGTCAGCATCATGGTGAAACAGTCTGGGAAGAGTGTTCTGCAGTCAGCATCATGGTGAAGCAATCTGGGAAGAGTGTCTTGCAGTCAGCATCATGGTGAAGCAGTCTGGGAAGAGTGTCCTGCAGTCAGTATCGCGGTGAAGCAGTCTGGGAAGAGTGTCCTGCAGTCAGCATAGCGGTGAAGCAGTCTGGGAAGAGTGTCTTGCAGTCAGCATCATGGTGAAGCAGTCTGGGAAGAGTGTCGTGCAGTCAGCATCGTGGTGAAGCAGTCTGGGAAGAGTGTCTTGCAGTCAGCATCATGGTGAAGCAGTCTGGGAAGAGTGTCGTGCAGTCAGCATCATGGTGAAGCAGTCTGGGAAGAGTGTCTTGCAGTCAGTCCTTGTTGAAAATAACAAGAGTGACATCACAAGACAGCGCAAGAGAGCGGTGGAGAGATCAGAACCAGTGCGAGTGCGGGGAAGCTTCAAAAAGTGACATCAGCACAAAGGTGAGAGCTGATTGGTGAGTAGTAGGTAAGTATTTTTCTCCAATTTAAAATAGATTAAGCTAAGGAAAGGTACGGGTTCCAGTTTTTATTTAAAGTACATAAATAATTTAATGTTTTTTTTACTGTATTTAACTTAAAGTAAGGGTTTTTTTTATCAATTAGAGGCGTGGCAGGGCAGCTCAGTCCCGTGTGATGTACCACCAGCAACACGTGGGAAGTCCAAGATGCTCCTTGCGCTCTGACCGACCACGTGTGCAGGAAGTGCCACCAGCTGCAGCTACCTGAGCTCTGGGTCTCAGAGCTTGAGCAGCAGCTGGAGACTCTGAGGTACATCCGCGAGGCTCAGAGTTTCGTGGACAGTACATTTTTAGATGTGGTCACCCCACAGCTTACGGAAGTGCAGACAGAGAGGGAATCGGTGACCATCAGACAGAAGAAAGGTGTCAGGCAGGTAGTCAGGAAATCCCCAGGGTGCATCTTGCTTGAGAACCGTTTTTCTGTGTTGGAAAACGGTGAGAGTGACAGTTCCTCTGGGGATACAGCCACACTCATGGCACTGTGAGTGGCTCAGCTGCATGGGGAGAGAGGAAAAAGAGGAAAAGAGCAATACTGATAGGAGACTCGATATTAAGGGGAACAAACAGGCATTTCTACAGCTGTAGGCGTGACTCCAGGATGGTGTGTTGCCTCCTTGGAGCCAGGGTCAAGGATATCACTGAACGGCTGCAGGGCATTCTAAAGGAGGAGGGCAAACAGACAGAGATCATGGTACATTTTGGTACCAACGACACAGGTAGAAAGAGGGATGAGATCCTGCAAGCAAAGAGCGAGGAAACAGATTAAAAAACAGGACCTCAGAGGTAGTAATCTCTGGATTACTTCTGGTGCCATGCACTAGTGAGTATAGAAATAGGAGGTTAGTCCAGATGAATGTGTGGCTGGAGAGATGGTGCAGGAGGGAGGGCTTTAGACTTCTGGGACATTGGGGCTGTTTCTGGGGGCGGTGGGACCTGTCCAAAGCAGACGGTTTGCATCTGAACCAGAATGGGACCAACATCCTTTTGGGGAGGTTTGTTAGTGCTATTGGGGAGGGTTTAAACTAACTTGGCGGGGGGATGGGATCCTGAGAGGAGGTTCAGCAGGAGGAGATGCACAGCCAAAATTAGAAGTGAGAGCAAGGGAGTCTGGAAGGCAAAGAAATTATAGGCCAGTTAAGGCACAAGGGAACTTGGCAAGGCTGGATGATATTTATTTTACTGCAAGGAGTCTGACAAATAAGGCAGATGAGTTGAGGGCACAAATTAACACATGGAAATGTGGTGTCATTGCTGTCACAGAGACATAGTTGAGAGAGGGGCAGAATTGACAGCTCAATATTCCAAGATATAGGTTCTTCAGGCAAGACAGGGAAGGAGGTAAAAGAGGAGGGGGTATCGCAATATTGATCAAGGAATCAATTACAGCAGTAAGGAGGGATGACATCTTAGAAGGCTCCTCAAATGAAGCCAGAAAAGGAGCAATCACATTGCTGGGAGTGTATTATAGGCCCCTAAACATCCAGAGAGAAATAGAAGAGCAGGTATATTGGCAACTTTCAGAAAAGTGTAAAAATAATAGGTTAGTAATAGTGGAGGATTTCAACTTCCCCAACATTAACTGGGTTAGTCATTGTGTGATAGATTGAGAGGGAGCGGAATTCTTAAAATGCATCCAGGAGAGCTTTTTAAGCCAGTACGTAGAAGGTCCTACAAGAGAGGGGGTGGTCCTGGACTTAATTTTAGGGAATGAAGCTAGGCAAGTGGTAGAGATATCAGTGGGGGAGCATTTTGCAGATAGTGATTATAACTGCCTTAGATTCAAGGTTGTTATGGAAAAGGACAAGGATGGGATAGAAATCAGAGTTCTAAATTGGGTGAAGGCCGATTTTAATAAGATCAGATATGACTTGGCCAGAGTGGACTGGGAGCAACTACTTTTAGGTAAATCTGCATCAGAGCAGTGGGACTCATTCAAGAAGGAAATAGGGAGAGCACAGGGCCAACATATTCCAGTAAAGACAAAGGGTGGGACCAGCAAATCCAGAGAACCCTGGATGTCGAGGGATATACAGGATTGGATAAAGGGAAAAGGGGAGGCTTATGGCAGATACCGAGGGCTCAAAACAGCAGAAGCCCTAGAGAAGTATAAAATGTGTAGGGGGGAACTTAAAAAGGAAATTAGGAGAGCAAAAAGGGGGCATGAAGAAACATTGGCAGGTAAAATAAAGGAAAATCCAAAATTATTTTACAAGTACATTAAAAGTAAGAGGATAACTAGGGAAAGAGTAGGGCCCATTAAGGACCATAGTGGTAATTTGTGTGAGGAGCCGGAAGATGTAGGTAGGGTTCTAAATGAATTTGTGTCGGTGTTCACAAGTGAGAGGGACGATGTGGGTATGGAAATCAGGCAGAAGGACTGTGATATAATTAAAGAAATTAGCATATAAAGGGAGGAGGTTCTAAGTGGTCTGGCAGGCTTAAAAGTAGATAAATCTTCAGGCCTGGATGAAATGTATCCCAGGCTGTAGAGTGAGGCTAAAGGGGATAGTAGGGGCGCTGGCAGTATTTTCAATACCTCTCTGGCCATAGGAGAGGTGCCAGAAGACTGGAGGACAGCCAATGTGGTAGTCTTATTGAAGAAGGGAGGAAGGGATAAGCCAGGAAACTACTGGCCAGTCAGTCTAACCTCAGTGGTGGGGAAACTATTGGAAGCAATTCTGAGGGACAGAATTAATCTACACTTGGAGAGGCAGGGATTAATCATGGACAGTCAGCATGGTTTTGTTAAGTGGAGGTCACGTCTGACCAATTTGATTGAATTTTTCAAAGAGGTGACCAGGTGTGTAGATGAGGGCAGTGCATTTGACGTGGTCTATTTGGACTTCAGCAAGGCTTTTGATAAGGTCCCACATGGGAGACTGATAATGAAGGTAAAAGCCCATGGGATCCAAGGCAATTTGACAAATAGGATCCAAAATTGGCTGAGTGGCAGGAAGCAGAGGGTGATAGTTGAGGGATAAAAACAAAAAACTGCGGATGCTGGAAATCCAAAACAAAAACAGAATTACCTGGAAAAACTCAGCAGGTCTGGCAGCATCGGCGGAGAAGAAAAGAGTTGACGTTTCGAGTCCTCATGACCCTTCAACAGAACTAAGTGGAAATAGGAAAGGGGTGAAATATAAACTGGTTTAAGGGGCGGGGGGAGGGGGGGGGGAGAAGAGGGGAGGTTGTTGGGACAAGCAAGCAGTGATAGGACCAGATAACCAAATGATGTCACAGACAAAAGAACAAAGAGGTGTTGAAGGTGGTGATATTATCTAAAAGAATGTGCTAATTAAGATTGGAGAGCAGGACGAGCAAAGTAGCTCTAGTGCAGGTGGGGTGAAATAAACCATGGGTGGAATACATTTAAAAGTAATGGAAATAGGCGGGAAAAGAAAAATCCATATAAATTATTGGAAAAAACAAAAGGGAGCGGAAAGAAATGGAAAGGGGGTGGGGATGGAGGAGGGAGTTCAAGATCTAAAGTTGTTGAACTCAATATTCAGTCCGGAAGGTTGTAAAGTGCCTAGTCGGAAGATGAGGTGCTGTTCCTCCTGTGCAGCAAGCCAAGGACAGACATGTGGGCAAGGGAGCAGGGTGGAATGTTAAAATGGCAAGCGACAGGAGGTCTGTAGGAAGGTTCAACAGTAAGTTCGCGGATGACACGAAAATTGATGGGATGTTAAATAGTGAGGAGAATAGCCTTAGATTACAGGAGGATATAGACGGGTTGGTCAAATGGTCTGATCAGTGGCAAATGGAATTTAATCCAGATAAGTGTGAGGTGATGCACTTGGGCAGGACAGACAAGGCACGGGAATACATGATGAATGGTAGGACCCTGGGAAGTACCGAGGATCAGAGGGACCTTGGTGTGTATGTCCAGCGGTCCCTTAAGGTAGTGGGACAGGTAGATAAGATGGTTAAGAAGGCAAATGGGATACTTGCCTTTATTAGCCGAGGCATAGAACATAAGAGCAGGGAGATCATGCTGGAACTGTATAAAACACTGGTTAGGCCACTTCTAGAGTATTGCGTGCAGTTCTGGAATCCTCATTATAGGAAGGATGTGATTACACTAGAGAGGGTGCAGTGGAGATTTACCAGGATGTTACCTGGGCTGGAGAGTTTTAGTTATGAGGAGAGATTGGATCGGCTGGGGTTATTTTCTCTGGAGCAGAGGAGATTGAGGGGGGACATGACTGAGGTGTATAAAATTATGAGGGGCATAGATAGGGTAGACAGGAAGGAACTTTTCCCCTTGGTAGAGGGATCTATAACCAGGGGGCATAGATTTAAGGTAAGGGGCAGGAGGTTTAGAGGGGACGTGAGGAAGAATTTTTTCACCCAGAGGGTGGTGGGAATCTGGAACTCACTGCCTGAAAGGGTGGTAGAGGCAAAAACCTTCATAACATTTAAGAAGAATTATTTGGATGTGCACTTGCGATGCCATGGCGTACAAGGTTATGGGCCTAGTGCTGGAAAATGGGATTAGAAGTTAGGTACTCGTTTGCCCAGTGCAGACTCAATGGACCGAAGGGCCTTTTTCTGTGCTGTAGACCTCTAAGACTCTATAAGTGGGACAAAATAAGTTGTGTGCAAATCAAAGGCAGATGAACTTCAATATAGATTAATTGTTAAATGTTACACACCAAATTAAAAAAGATGAGCCAAGATATGAATTCCATGAACTGTGCAGAATTAGCTGAATGAAGTTACAAGCGACCCAGGAAACAACCAATGCAGAGCAGCAAACAATAACTGAAATTGAGCACTAAACTACATATCAAAACAATGGAGATTAAGTCAGAGGAGGCCATGATCGATCTGTACCATGCTCTGGTCAGACTACACCTAGGGTACCCCATGCAGTTCTGGTCGCTAAAGAGAAGAGCTGGAGACAATATAGAAGATCCATAAGCTGCACTTCCTAGAGTTGAGACCTGAATAGAGGCCAACCTGGAAAGAGATACACGACATTTAAAAAGGTATCGAAACAGGAAATTTGGAATATGCCTTTAAATTAAAATTCAGAGTAGGGCATGGAAACACAAGACATGAAAAGCAGCAAAAAGATAATTTTGGAATGGAGACCAGAAAGTTTCTCTTCACACAGTGAACAATAGACACATGGGATGGACTCCCAGAGTACAGAAGAGAACCTCAGAATCATCTCATGAACCAACTGGAGCTTGGAATGGGAGTCCCCATTTTTACTTAAGTTAGGCTGAATAACTCCCTCATCCATAATTATCTTGAGATCGCAATGTCAGAGTCTCAATGTTGTGGTTGATCTGTGTTGTGTTCTACCATGGGGTCACTTTGCTTGTGAACCGGTCGCACACTTATCTGTCAGCAGGTGAGGTGATTACAATATACTGCAGACACAGAGACCAATATGAAATGAAGCTTATACTATTTATTTACACAGACAACAGAGCGCTACTCTAGACTAACATTAACATGGTAGCCCTGGCTACACAGCTATTGGGTTTTACAGTCATGTGGTCAATCTGCTCACAGTCTCTTAAAGGTGTATTACACCTCAGATTATCACATCCCTCCCCCTTTATTTGAAAGTGCGTTTTACAATATATTAACTATTTACAAATTTAGTTTCTCTGGAGGCTTTTTCAAACTAGTCGACCATCGTAGTTCTACGACTTCAGATGGTTTTTCCGAGGCCTCCCTCTCAGGAGTTACCTGTCCACTAGGCTCCCCAGTAGGAACCTGTGAGTTTGCCTCTTTGACTCTCTCAGGCTCAGCGGATCCTACAGCTCCTTCCAAAGCAAGGCGACTTCCTTCTACCTGTGGATACGTGCCAAGGCAATTGGGGATATTGCCTTATCTTCCCCAAACAAGCCTAGTAGTGGCTTGTGGTCAGATATGATGGTGAAGTGGTGGCCATGGATGTATTGGTGGAGTATCTTTGTTCTGCCACACCGAGTGTTCTTGACGTAGCCAATGGGCCGTTCAGAGCCAATTGCCATCTGGTGGGAGAGTACTGCCTCTACTCCGTAAGTGGATGCATTACACGTTAAAATCAATTCTTTGGGTCGAAATGTACCAACAGGGCTGATGAAAAAAAGCAAAGATAAAAACAAAAAAACTGCGGATGCTGGAAATCCAAAACAAAAACAGAATTACCTGGAAAAACCCAGCAGGTCTGGCAGCATCGGCGGAGAAGAAAAGAGTTGACATTTCGAGTCCTCATGACCCTTCGACAGAACTTGAGTTCGAGTCCAAGAAAGAGTTGAAATATAAGCTGGTTTAAGGTGTGTTGGGGGGGGCGGAGAGAGAGAAGTGGAGGGGGGGTGTGGTTGTAGGGACAAACAAGCAGTGATAGAAGCAGATCATCAAAAGATGTCAACAACAATAGAACAAAAGAACACATAGGTGTTAAAGTTGGTGATATTATCTAAACGAATGTGCTAATTAAGAATGGATGGTAGGGCACTCAAGGTATAGCTCTAGTAGGGGTGGGGAGAGCATAAAAGATTTTAAAATATTAAAAATAATGGAAATAGGTGGGAAAAGAAAAATCTATATAATTTATTGGGAAAAAAAAGGAAGGGAGAAACAGAAAGGGGGTGGGGATGGGGGAGGGAGCTCACGACCTAAAGTTGTTGAATTCAGTGTTAAGTCTGGAAGGCTGTAAAGTGCCTAGTCGGAAGATGAGGTGTTGTTCCTCCAGTTTGCGTTGGGCTTCACTGGAACAATGCAGCAAGCCAAGGACAGACATGTGGGCAAGAGAGCAGGGTGGAGTGTTAAAATGGCAAGCGACAGGGAGGTTTGGGTCATTCTTGCGGACAGACCACAGGTGTTCTGCAAAGCGGTCGCCCAGTTTATGTTTGGTCTCTCCAATGTAGAGGGGACCACATTGGGAGCAACGAATGCAGTAGACTAAGTTCCTTCTCATTCTCTCAGTTCCTTCGCCTCTGTCGCATCTGTTCTGATGATGCTACCTTCAAAAACAGTTCCTCTGACATGTCCTCCTTCTTCCTTAACCGAGGTTTTCCACCCACGGTCGTTGACAGGGCCCTCAACCGTGTCCAGCCCATCTCCCGCGCATCCGCCCTCACGCCTTCTCCTCCCTCCCAGAAACATGATAGGGTCCCCCTTGTCCTCACTTATCACCCCACCAGCTCCGCATTCAAAGGATCATCCTCCGCCATTTCCGCCAACTCCAGCATGATGCCACCACCAAACACATCTTCCCTTCACCACCCCTATCGGCATTCCGTAGGGATCGCTCCCTCCGGGACACCCTGGTCCACTCCTCCATCACCCCCTACTCCTCAACCCCCTCCTATGGCACCTCCCCATGCCCACGCAAAAGATGCAACACCTGCCCCTTCACTTCCTCTCTCCTCACTGTCCAAGGGCCCAAACACTCCTTTCAAGTGAAGCAGCATTTCACTTGCATTTCCCCCAACTTAGTCTACTGTGTTCGTTGCTCCCAATGTGGTCTCCTCTACATTGGAGAGACCAAACGTAAACTGGGTGACCGCTTTGCAGAACACCTGCGGTCTGTCCGCAAGAATGACCCAAACCTCCCTGTCGCTTGCCATTTTAACACTCCACCCTGCTCTCTTGCCCACATGTCTGTCCTTGGCTTGCTGCATTATTCCAGTGAAGCCCAACGCAAACTGGAGGAACAACACCTCATCTTCCGACTAGGCACTTTACAGCCTTCCGGACTGAATATTGAATTCAACAACTTTAGGTCGTGATTTCCCTCCCCCATCCCCACCCCCTTTCTGTTTCCCCCTTCCTTTTTTTTTCCAATAAATTATATAGATTTTTCTTTTCCCACCTATTTCCATTATTTTTAATATTTTAAAATCTTTTATGCTCTCCCCACCCCCACTAGAGCTATACCTTGAGTCCCCTACCTTCCATTCTTAATTAGTACATTCGTTTAGATAATATCACCAATTTTAACACCTATGTGTTCTTTTGTTCTATTGTTGTTGACATCTTTTGATGATCTGCTTCTATCACTGCTTGTTTGTCCCTACAACCACACCCCCCCTCCACTTCTCTCTCTCTCTCTCTCTCCGCCCCCCCCACACACCTTAAACCAGCTTATATTTCAACTCTTTCTTGGACTCGAACTCAAGTTCTGTCGAAGGGTCATGAGGACTCGAAACGTCAACTCTTTTCTTCTCCGCCGATGCTGCCAGACCTGCTGAGTTTTTCCAGGTAATTCTGTTTTTGTGATGAATAAAGTATCTTGTTGTGGGGCTTGCCAAGTCCACCTGTGGTTTTCCTTGAGTAACCTGTATAATGGAGCCAGTACTATTGACAAATTTGGGAGAAAACAACCATAGTGGTTAACCATTCCCAAGAAGGACTTGAATTCTGTGGTATTTTTCAGGGCTGGGGCCTCAGGAATAGCTCTCTCCTTGTCTTCTACTGGGTGAAGGCCTTGCAGTCAACCCTGTGACCCAGGTAAATCACTTCTTTTGCTTGGAAGACACATTTTTCCCTTTTCAAGCGTCATCCGGATTATGAGAAAGGCTTCAATACCTCTTCCAAGTTAGCCAGGTGTTCTTCATCAAGTTAGTCCTGTTACTAGGACATCAAGACAAACCACCACATGGGCTAGACCTTGGAGCAAATTTTCCATAGTCCGTTGGAAAATGGTACAAGCCGATGAGACTCTGAAGGGTAACCTGGTAAACAGATATAACCCCCTATGTGTATTGATAGTCACAAAATCCCAAGAGGCATTTTCTAGCTCGACTTGCTGGTAAACATGGCTCATGTCGAGTTTTGTATATGTGGTTCCCCCTGCCAGCCTGGAGTACAATTCATCAATTTTTGGTATCGGATGCCTTTTCAAGCCTGGCTACTTTGTTAACGGTCAACTTGTAGTCCCTGCATATTCACACCCTCTGGTCAGGCTTTAGTACTGGAACTATGGGTGCTGCCCATTCAGAAAATTCTACAGGTTGTAAGACTCCCAACCTTTCCAGACTGTCCAATTCAATATCCACCTTTTCTCACAACACATAGGGGGTTGGCCTTGCCTTCAAATATCTGGGGTTGCTCCGGGATCCACGTGGAGTTTAGCTTGCAGCCCCTGAGTCTTCCTGAGCTCTTCCCTGAACACAGGGCATATTTCTGTAACAATTCTTGCAGAGCTTTCACTCTGAGTTGAAAATTCTCAGTCCACTCCAACTTTGTTTCCTTAAGCCAGCTCTGACCAAGTAGAGTTGGACCCTCCCCTGCTACCACTATCAGGAGTAGGTTAGCAGACTGGCTTCCATATTGTGCTGGAACCTTGCATATGTTTTTGCCAGTATATGTTAGTCTGAGTTTTACAGCTTTAATGAATGGCCTCCTCCCTTCAGATACTTAGAAACATGTTTTCCCCAAGACTGTTGTGGATGCGCCTGTATCTACTTCCATCAAATGGGTCTTCTGTTGACTTCTACTGTCACATAGATTGGCTCTGTTTTAAAAATTTTTAAGCTATATAGCAAATAAATTTCTTTTTTTCTGGCTCCTCCATTATATAAATTTCATGACTTCTGCCTTTTTGTTTTTCTATCCATCTCAATACACTACCCCCAATCCCATGTGCTTTAATTTTACACGCTCATCTCTTATGTGGGACTTTGTCAAAAGTCTTCTGAAAGTCCAAATAAACCACGTCCACTGGCTCCCCTTCATCAACTCTACTTGTGACATTCTTGAAAAATTCCAGTAGATTTGTCAAGCATGATTTCCCTTTCATAAATCCATGCTGACTCTGTCCGATTTTGCCACTGTTTTCCAAGTGCTCAGCTATTAACTCTTTTATAATGAACCCTAGAATTTACCCCACTATAGACATCAGGCTGACTGGTCTATAATTCCCTGCTTTCTCTCTATCTCCCTTTTTAAATAGTGAGGTTACATTAGCTACCCTCCAATCTGTAGGATCTGTTCCTGAGTCTATAGAATCTCGGAAGATGACCACCAATGCATCCACTATTTTAGGGCCACTTCCTTAAGTACTCTGGGATGTAGATTATCAGGCCCTGGGGATTTATCAGCCTTCAAAGCCATCAATTTCTCCAGCACCATTTCCCTACTAATACTGATTTCTTTCAGTTCCTCCCTCTCACTAAACCTTTTGTTCCCCAACGTTTCTGGTATGTTATTAGTGTCCTCCTTTGTGAAGACAGAACCAAAGTATGTATTTAGTTGGTCAGCCATTTCTTTGTTCCCCATTATAAATTCCCCTGTTTCTGACTGTAAGGGACCTACATTTGTCTTCACCAATCTTTTTCTCTCCACATGCCTATAGAAACTTTTACAGTCAGTTTTTATGTTCTCGTACTCTATTTTCCCCTTCTAAATCAACCCCTTTGTCCTCCTTTGCTGAATTCTAAAGTGCTCCCAATCCTCAGGTCTGTTGTTTTTTCTGGCCAATTTGTGTGCCTCTTCCTTGGATCTAATACTGTCTCTAATTTCCCTTGTAAGCCATGGTTTGGTCACCTTTCCTATTGTACTTTTGCGCCAGACAGGAATAAACAATTATTGCAGTTCACCCATGTGCTCTTTGAATGTTTGCCGTTGCCTATCCACCATCATCCCTTTAGGTAACGTTTCCCAATCCATCATAGCCAACTCGCGCCTCATACCATCATAGTTTCCTTTATTAAGATTCAGGACCCTAGTCTCAGAATCAACTACATCACTCTCCATCTTGACGAAGAATTCTATCATATTATGGCCGCTCATCCCCAAAGGGCCTCACACAACTAGACTGTCAATTATTCCTTTCTCATTACACAATCCCCAGTCTAGGGTGGCCTGTTCTCTAGTTGGTTCCTCAATGTATTGGTCCAGAAAACCATCCCGTATACACTCCAGGAATTCCTCCTCTACGGTATTGTTACTATTTTGATTTGCCCAATCTATATGCAGATTAAAGTCACCCATAATTACAGATGTTCCTTTATTGTATGCGTCTCTAATTTCCTGTTTAATGCCATTTCTAACATCATCACTACAGTTTGGGGGTCTATATACAACCCTTACTAAAGTTTTTTGCCCTTAGTGCTTCTCAGTTCTATCCATTCGGGTTCTGCATCATTGGAGCTAATATCTTTCCTCACTATTGCATTAATTTCCTCTTTAACCAGCAATGCAACTCCACTGTCTTTTCCTTTTTGTCTGTCCTTCCTAAATACTGAATACCCCTGGATGTTCAGTTCCCATCCCTGGTCACCCTGCAGCCATGTCTCTGTAATCCCGACTATATCATACCTGTTTACATTTATTTGCGCGGTTAATTTATCCACCTTATTGCGAATGCTCCTGACATTAAGGTACAAAGCCTTAAGGTTCGTCTTTTGAACATTACTTGTCCCATTCCCACTATTTTACACTGAGGCCCTGTTTGATTCTTGCCCTTGATTTCTCTGCCTATCACTTTTCTTATTCCCCTCTCTGTCTTTTGTTCTTGTCCTTGATTCCCCTCCTCTGATTCCTTGCATAGGTTCCCATCCCCCTGCCATTTTAGTTTAAACTCTCCCCAACCACTCTAGCAAATATTCCCCCTGGGACATCAGTCCCGGTCCTGCCCAGGTGTAACCCGTCCAGTTTGTACTGGTCCCACCTCCGCCAGAACCAGTCCCAATGTCCCAGGAATCTGAAACCCTCCCCCTCACATCATCTCTTCAGCCACGTATTAATCCGACATATCCTGCTATTTCTACTCTGACTGGCACGTGGCACTGGTAGTAATCTGGTTGACAGACAGGAAACAAAGTGAAGGAATAAACAGGTCTTTTTCTGAATGGCAGGCAGTGACTAGTGGGGTTCCGCAGAGATCGGTGCTGGGACCCCAGCTATTCACAATATATATTAATGATTTAGATGAGGGAATTAAATGTAATATCTCCAAATTTGCAGATGACACAAAGCTGGGTGGGAGGGTGAGCTGTGAGGAGGATGCAGAGATGCTTCAGTGTGATTTGGACAAGCTGAGTGAGTGGGCAAATGCATGGCAGATGCAATATAATGTGGATAAATGTGAGGCTATTCACTTTGGTAGCAAAAACAGGAAGGCAGATTATTATCTGAATGGCTATAAATTGAGAGAGGGGAATGTGCAATGAGACCTTGGTGTTCTCGTACATGGATATGGGGAGAAAGTGGGAGCAGGCTATTGAGTTGGATGATCAGCCATGATCATAATGAATGGCGGAGCAGGCTCGAAGGGCTGAATGGCCTACTCCTGCTCCTTGTTTCTATGTTTGAAATTTTGCATCAATCCTACTTTACAATATTGCACAATGTGCCCATTGCGATGGCAGTAGAAGCACTCGGTTCTTTTAAATTGTCATTGGTTTGCAGGCAATCTGGTTCCAATTCTGCGATTGTTAATGTGGGTTTTATCCGTTAAACCATTGCTTTTTGCTGTCCTGCTACTGGCAGTTGTTTCCCACCTTTCTGTGGAGCCCTGTACTTCTGGGCCATTTCTAGCCGGTGCCTCTCTCCCAACGTGAAGAATGGTGCAATTTTGTGCTCCCTTGATTTCTTCTGAGTCCCTGACCACACTTTCCATTGTGAGCATCAACTCCAGCACCTTGCTGAAGTCTAAATTTTTTTCTGACAACAACCTTTTTTGAAAAGAGTTGACGTTTCGAGTCCTCATGACCCTTCGACAGAACTGTCGAAGGGTCATGAGGACTCGAAACGTCAACTCTTTTCTTCTCCGCCGATGCTGCCAGACCTGCTGAGTTTTTCCAGGTAATTCTGTTTTTGTTTTGGATTTCCAGCATCCGCAGTTTTTTTGTTTTTAACCTTTTTTGAATGTTGTCTTTGTTAATCCCACACACTAATCGGTCTCTTAACATGTCATTAATCGATGTCCCGAACTCTCAGTGCTCTGTTAATTGTTTTAAGGCTGCTACATAGCAAGCGACTGTCTCTCCAGGGGCGCAACACCTCGAATTTAATTTAAAATGCTATGTTGTTACCGAGGGTTTCGGCTGAAAGTGGCTTTTCACTAGATTTGCCAACTCAAAGTTTGTGGAATGTGGGTGTCGGGTGCCATTAGACTGCAAATTAGGTTTTACTGCCACATGTTGATAAGAGGAACTCCCGCCTCTTCTCCTCCCCCAATATGTCATTGGCCAAAAAGAAAAACGCAAGGCGTTCAATATAATGTGACCAGTCGTCAGTGGTCTGATCAAACGGTTCAATACGGCCAAATTGTAGCATTATGGAGGGCGATAGCTTCGATGACTATGGTGAGGGCTTACAATTGTAATGTACTTACAATTGGCTTGCAGGGCATGGCTAATTCACTACAGTTGAGTTTTCACAGCTTTCCTTGGAGTTGTCGATTGGTCGTGTTTTGCCTCGTCGTCAGTCATTATGTTTTACTATGGGGCCGGTTTGCTCGCGAACCAGTTGAATGCTTATCTGTCAGCAGGTGAGGTGATTACAATATACTGCAGACGCAGAGACCAATATGAAATGAAGCACGTACTATTTATTTACACAGACAGCAGAGCACTAATATGAAGTGTGCTTCTCCAACCAGGCCCCACTATAGATTAACGTTAAAATGGTAGTCTGGGCTACACAGCTATTGGGTTTTACAGTCACGTAGTCAATCTGCTCACACTCTCTTAAAGGTGTATTACACCTCAGATTACCACAATATGATAAACAGAGATCTTAAATTCATTGTGTTCTTTTTAATTAGAGAGCTGTTTTTTTTGGATTTAATTAGAGAGCTGTTTTTTTTGGATTTAAGCAAGTGGACTATCTGTATCGGAGATTCTCGTAAGGCTGGTAAGATACAGGAGTTAAATTTTGGACAAATTAGGCAGAAATCTTTATTGAAGACTGACAGATTTATTCACATTGTGGTCAGGAGAAGGGGTTGGCTTTTCCATTCAAAAGCAGATCAAGTTGTGTAGTTAGTTATCTGTGAAGGGCCATATCATAAAACGTGGGCTGAAGCAATGGAATGCATTTAAGGGGAGGGATATGGTGAGAGTGCAAGAAGGCTGCATTGGAAAGGAGAGATTTGTTGAGACGAATTGTCCATTTTCTTGTCTCAAATATTCTCAACATTGGAAGACAGCTCCCTCTTTAACTGTTGCTGAGGACTTTGAGGAATGTTAAATGTTTGTATTCTGTTGCTCTTTAGCTCTTTGCCCAGTTTACACAGTCCAAGTGTCTCTGTTCGCTGCAGTGGGACAATGAAGAGACACAAGGCAACACAGCCAGAGCATTGCAGATGGAATTTGCTCAGTATCATTGAGAAATGTGAGAGACTGGGCAATGCCCAGAGTGGGCAGCAGCAAGTTGGGAAATAGTTGAAGATAAGAGAAGGCAAATGAAGAACCCATTTTTCTGTTAGACACTTTTCCAAAGCAGGCAGGGCTGGCAGTGTAGAATCATGATAGTTAATTAAAACCACATTGTTTTTGCCTCATCTAACGCTCAAATCTGGAATTTGATAAACTCTTGGTAGGCAAGCCATGTGTAAATGAAACCAAGTCTGCAGTGAAGAGATAAAAACAAAAAACTGCGGATGCTGGAAATCCAAAACAAAAACAGAATTACCTGGAAAAACTCAGCAGGTCTGGCAGCATCGGTGGAGAAGAAAAGAATTGACGTTTCGAGTCCTCATGACCCTTCCACAGAACTGAGTGAATATAAGGAGAGGGGTGAAATATAAGCTGGTTTAAGGTGTGTGTGGGGCGGGGTGTGGGGTGGTGGAGAGAAGTGGGGGTGGGATGGTGTGCTTGTTGGGACAAGCAAGCAGTAATAGGAGCAGATAATCAAAAGATGTCACAGGCGAAAGAACAAAAGAACACAGAGGTGTTGAAGGTGGTGATATTATCTAAATGAATGTGCTAATTAAGAATGGATGGTATGGCACTCAAGGTACAGCTCTAGTGGGGGTGGGGTGGAAAGACTAGTGGGGCATAAATGATTTAAAAATAATGGAAATAGGTGGGAAAAGAAAAATCTATATAAATTATTGGCAAAAACAAAAGGAAGGGGGAAGAAACAGAAAGGGGGTGGGGATGGAGGAGGGAGATCAAGATCTAAAGTTGTTGAATTCAATATTCAGTCCGGAAGGCTGTAAAGTGCCTAGTCGGAAGATGAGGTGTTGTTGCTCCAGTTTGCATTGGGCTTCACTGGAATAATGCAGCAAGCCAAGGACAGACATGTGGGCAAGAGAGCAGGGTGGAGTGTTAAAATGGCAAGCGACAGGGAGGTTTGGGTCATTCTTGCGGACAGACCGTAGGTGTTCTGCAAAGCGGTCGCCCAGTTTACGTTTGGTCTCTCCAATGTAGAGGAGACCACATTGGGAGCAACGAACACAGTAGACTAAGTTGGGGGAAATGCAAGTGAAATGCTGCTTCACTTGAAAGGAGTGTTTGGGCCCTTGGACGGTGAAGAGAGAGGAAGTGAAGGGGCAGGTGTTGCATCTTTTGCGTGGGCATGGGGAGGGGCCATAGGTGGGGGTTGAAGAGTAGGGGGTGAAGGAGGAGTGGACCAGGGTGTCCCAGAGGGAATGATCCCTATGGAATGCCGCCAGGGGTGGTGAAGGGAAGATGTGTTTGGTGGTGGCATCATGCTGGAGTTGGCGGAAATGGCGGAGGATGATCCGTTGAATGCTTCTTTGGGCAGGAGTCCTCTCCCCGCTCAACGAATCCTTTTACCCACCTCCAATATTCTCCCTCCACCTGGACCCCTGCCTCTGGATTCTTACTTTCTCTTGATCTTTTCATTGAGAACTGTCGGCGTGACATTAATCATCTCAATTTCTCTGCTCCTCTCACCTATTCTAATCTCTCTCTCTCTGAACTTGCTGCACTCCATTCTCTCAGGTCCAACCCTGACATTGTCATCAAACCCGCTGACAAGGGTGGTGCTGTTGCTGTCTGGTGCACTGACCTCTACCTCACAGAGGCTGAGCGTCAACTCGCAGACACTTCCTCTTACCTCTCCCTGGACCATGACCCCACCACTGAACATCAAGCCATTGTTTCCAGGACTGTCACTGACCTCATCTCCTCTGGGGATCTTCCTCCCACAGCTTCCAACCTGATAGTCGCCCAACCTCGGACGGCCCACTTCTACCTCCTACCCAAAATCCACAAACAGAACTGTCCCGGTAGACCGATCATGTCAGCTTGCTCCTGCCCCACAGAACTTATTTCTCGTTATCTTGACTCCCTTCTCTCTCCCCTTGTCCAGTCCCTTCCCACCTACATCCGTGATTCCTCTGACACCTTACGTCACATCAACAATTTCCAGTTCCTTGGCCCCAACCGCTTCCTCTTCACCATGGATGTCCAATCCCTCTACACCTCCATCCCCATCCAGGATGGTCTGAGGGCCCTTAGCTTCTTCCTCGAACAGAGGCCCGAACAATCCCCATCCACCACTACTCTCCTCCGTCTGGCTGAACTTGTTCTCACACTGAACAATTTCTCCTTTAACTCCTCTCACTTTCTCCAAATAAAAGGTGTGGCTATGGGTACCCGCATGGGCCCCAGCTATGCCTGTCTCTTTATGGGGTATGTGGAACATTCCTTGTTCCAGTCCTACTCCGGCCCCCTTCCACAACTCTTTCTCCGGTACATTAATGATTACTTCGGTGATGCTTCATGCTCTCGTCGGGACCTGGAAAAATTTATTAATTTGGCTTCCAAGCTCCATCCCTCCATCATTTTCAAGTGGTCCATCTCTGACACTTCCTTTCCCTTCCTTGACCTCTCTGTCTCAATCTCTGGTGATAGACTGTCCACCAATATCCATTACAAACACACCGACTCCCACAGCTACCTCGACTACAGCTCCTCACACCCCGCTTCCTGTAAGGACTCCATCCCATTCTCTCAGTTCCTTCGCCTCCGTTGCATCTGTTCCGATGATGCTACATTCAAAAACAGTTCCTCTGACATGTCCTCCTTCTTCCTTAACCGAGGTTTTCCACCCACGGTGGTTGACAGGGCCCTCAACCATGTCCGGCCCATCTCCCGCGCATCCGCCCTCACGCCTTCTCCTCCCTCCCAGAAACATGATAGGGTCCCCCTTGTCCTCACTTATCACCCCACCAGCTCCGCATTCAAAGGATCATCTTCCGCCATTTCTGCCAACTCCAGCATGATGCTACTACCAAACACATCTTCCCTTCACCCCCCCTATCGGCATTCCACAGGGATCGTTCCCTCCGGGACACCCTGGTCCACTCCTCCATCACCCCCTACTCCTCAACCCCCTCCTATGGCACCTCCCCATGCCCACGCAAAAGATGCAACACCTGCCCCTTCACTTCCTCTCTCCTCACTGTCCAAGGGCCCAAACACTCCTTTCAAGTGAAGCAGCATTTCACTTGCATTTCCCCCAACTTAGTCTACTGCATTTGCTGCTCCCAATGCGGTCTCCTCTGCATTGGAGAGACCAAACGTAAACTGGGGGGACAAGGGGGACCCTATCATGTTTCTGGGAGGGAGGAGAAGGCGTGAGGGCGGATGCGTGGGAGATGGGCCGGACACGGTTGAGGGCCCTGTCAAACGTAAACTGGGCGACCGCTTTGCAGAACACCTGTGGTCTGTCCGCAAGAATGACCCAAACCTCCCTGTCGCTTGCCATTTTAACACTCCACCCTGCTCTCTTGCCCACATGTCCGTCCTTGGCTTGCTGCAATGTTCCAGTGAAGCTCAACGCAAACTGGAGGAACAACACCTCATCTTCCAACTAGGCACTTTACAGCCTTCCGGACTGAATATTGAATTCAACAACTTTAGATCTTGAACTCCCTCCTCCATCCCCACCCCCTTTTTGTTTCTTCCCCCTTCCTTTTGTTTTTGCCAATAATTTATATAGATTTTTCTTTTCCCACCTATTTCCATTATTTTTAAATCATTTATGCCCCACTAGTCTTTCCACCCCACCCCCACTAGAGCTGTACCTTGAGTGCCCTACCAACCAATCTTAATTAGCACATTCATTTAGATAATATCACCACCTTCAACACCTCTGTGTTCTTTTGTTCTTTTGTCTGTGACATCTTTTGACTATCTGCTCCTATCACTGCTTGCTTGTCCTTACAACCACACCACCCCTCCCCAACTTCTCTCTCCCCCACCCCGCCACCACCCCTCACCACCCCCCACCCCCCACCCACCCCCTACCCCCCACCTTAAACCAGCTTATATTTCACCCCTCTCCTTATATTCACTCAGTTCTATGGAAGGGTCATGAGGACTCGAAATGTCAACTCTTTTCTTCTCCGCCGATGCTGCCAGACCTGCTGAGTTTTTCCAGGTAATTCTGTTTTTGTTCTGCAGTGAAATCACTGATCCACTCTCCAGTTGATCGAAGCTGTAAAATAGCCCAAAGTGATGCAGAACAAAGTAAAACAACAATGGAGCTGTACCTCTCATCACAAGGATGAGAAGCATCTTGTTCAATGGATTTGAATAGGCCACTCTGTCCTTGTACATCAGATCCTCTTTTCAGACCACAAGACAAATCATCCAAAGTCAAGGTGATGCAGTCCAATTGCTGTAATTACAACAGCTTGCATTTAAATGGCACCTTTAACAACAACTTGTATTTGTCTAATTGTTTTTTAAAATGATCAAACTAAATTGGACACCGAGTCACACAAGGTGATAATTAGGTCAGGTGATCAAAAGTTTAGAGAAGGAGGTAGGCTTAAGGAGAACTTTAAAAGGAGGAAAAAGAGAGGCAGAGAGGCATAGTGAATGAATTCCAGAGTTTGGGGCCCAGGCAACTGCTGTCAATGGTGCAATTAAAATGATAAAAATAACTCGCTTCACAGGAGCGTTCTCAGACAAAATTGGACACCAAGTCACAGAAGGAGCAGATATTAGGAGCATTTTTTACACTGGCAATTTATTTGGAGACCAAGGTCAGAGACCACTAGCACTTGGCTTGTTTATGTGATACTCCTCGATGTGCTACTTAGTGAAGTGTTAATCCTAGTTAAAATAAACAGGGAGGATTGTGTTCAGCATTTATCCAACAGTACTATCAACAGTAATATCTAGGCTAAAAGAAAAGTACAGGTGTATAACAAGAAACAATATGGAACAAAAGTCAAGAAAGAATATAATTTATAAGAACATAGGAGCAGAAGTAGGCCATTCAGCCCATTGAGCCTGCTCCGCCATTCAATATGATCATGGCTGATCATCCACTTTAATGCCTTTTTCCCACACTATCCCCTTGTCCCTTTATGTCATTGGTATTTAAAAATCTGTTAATCTCTGCTTTAAACAAACTCAATGACTGTGCTTCGACAGCCCTCTGGGGTAGAGCATTCCAAAGATTCACAACCCTTTGAGTAAAAGAATTTCTCCTCATCTCAGTTCTAAGTGGCTTCCCCCATATTTTTAAATCATTCTAGACCCCCTAAACCAGGGGAAACATCTTACCTGCATCTACCCTGTCTATTCCTTAAAGTATTTTGTAGGTTTCAATGAGATCACCTCTCATTCTTTGAGAAAACAGGCCCAATTTCCCCAATCTCTCTTCATAAGTCCCACCATCCCAGGGACCCGTCTGGTGAATCTTTGCTGCACTCCCTCAATGGCAATAATATCCTTCTGAAGGTAGGGGGACCAAAACTGCTCTCAGTACTCCAGGTGCAGTCTAACCAAGGTTCGATACAATTGGAGCAAGACTTTGCTACTCCTGTACACAACTCCTCTTGCAATAAAGACTGACATACCATTAGCCTTCCTAATTGCCTGCTGAACCTGCATGGTAGCTTTTAGTGACTTATTGATGAGGACACCCAGGTCCCTTTGTACATCTACACTTTCTAATCTCTCACCATTTAAGAAATATTCTGCACAGCTGTTCCTTCTACCAAAGTAGATAACCTCACATTTTTCCACATTATATTCCATCTGCCATGTTCCTGCCCACTCACCAAGTCTGTCCAAATCCCTTTGAAGCTGCTTTGCATCTTCCTCACAACACACATTCCCACCCAGCTTTGCATCATGCACGAACTTGGAAATATTACATTTGGTCTGCACATCCAAATCATTGACATATAGGGTGAACAGCTGGGGCCCAAGTACTGATCCTTGCGGTACCCCACTAGGCACAGTCAATGCGAGAATGACCAATTATTCCTACTGTTTTCTGCCTGTTGGCCAATAATTCATGCGAGTATGTTCTTTCCCATCCCAAGTGCTTTCATTTTGCTAACTGACCTCCTGTGGAGGACCTTATCAAAAGCCTTCTGAAGATCCAAGTATACTACGTCCACCGAATCCCCTTTATCGATTCTGTTAGCAACATCCTTAATACTCCAACAGGTTCATCAAGCATGATTTCCCATTCATAAATCCATGCTGACCATGACCAATGAGATCATTATTATCTAAGTATCCATTTATCACATCCTTTATAATAGATTCTAGCATTTTCCCTACTACTAATGTAGGCTAACAAGTGATGTTAAATCATCATAAATGTACTTGATTTATTGACACTGTTTGCTGCCCACCCCAGTGGGGTATATTCTCTCACAAGAAGCTGTGATTTTAGCAGAACATTTATACATTGATGTTAAAAGCAAAATTCTACTCCAAATTGTGCCAAATGAAATGTCAAAATCAAAAACTTCTGTGGCAACTATACTCCTAGCCTTTAAAAGCAACTCATATATATCGTGTACAGAATATGCACTAAGGGCCCCACTTGGATCTATCTGCTGCTCTTGATGATAACATCACCACCTGGAAGTTCCCCTCCAAGTCACTCACCATCCTGACTTGGAAATATATCGCCGTTCCTTCACTGTCGCTGGGTCAAAATCCTGGAACTCCCTCCCTAACAGCACTGTGGGTGTACCTACACCACATGGACTGCAACAGTTCAAGAAGGCAGCTCACCACCACCTTCTCAAGGGCAATTAGAGATGGGCAATAAATGTTGGCCCAGCCAGTGTAGCCCACATCACATGAATGAATTTAAAAAAAACTCACCTTAATGAACTCAAGATGTTCAAAACTACTTTACATTAATAAAGCACTTATGAAGTCTAGTCACTGTTGTAATATAGAAAACGCAGCAGCCAATTGGTGCACAGCAAGCTCCCACAAACAGCAATATGATAATGATCAGCATATCTGCTTAATTGGCATTTGAGAGATTAATGCTGGCCAGGATTTGTACTTGTGTGTACTTATGAGGGCCGAGTAGTACTGTTTGAACATTGTTCTCTTTTAGCTGGACCTGAATATGATCCCAGGCTGTTATGGTGCTTTCATAATACAGGTTGGGTTTCAGGAGATGGGTCACCACAGGAATGGCACCAGTGTGAACTGACAACAAAAGTGCCTAACAAGTAGAAAAATAATCAGTGACATCCAAGACTGTAGTGAATCAGCACCTAACAGCAGCTCTGTTTTGCAGATGTTTTACTGTCTTTAATAATTACAACAGGCACAGGTTTAAAGACTCTGCAGCAGGTATCTGAACAGAGAGAAAAACAAAGATCCTTGAAAATGACACTGCCAAATTTAAGGGACTGAAAACAAAACAGTTAGTAACATTTTTTTTGGCATTCAGCAATATAATTGCTCAAAATATAGGTCAGCCTGCTGTAGGATTCAAACTCTCATTAGGCTAAAATCAACGCACAGCAAAATGCACCCAAGCTGTGCTCATTATCTTCTGCGTGGCACTGCCAGCTCTGGTTTCCAGGACACTACTTGCCAGTCTGTAATCTGCATTTATGCCCTCACTTGCTCTCTCTATCTCTCCCCTAGGGATCTCCCCCTTTCATCAGACAGGGTGGTCCGAAAAGACATGCTGTCACAAATATCTTAAAAACATTCCTCAACAGCTGATGAAGCAAAGAGAGGTATTGGGAAGCTGAGCTATGCAGTTCCAGGCAGCCTCAAGTTCCATCCTGGATGTGTGCTACATTGATTGGCCTTAACCAAGGCGGAGCTAGGCATGCTCCACATGGCCTTCATAGGCCTGGGCCCACAGAATATTCAGCCAGCTTAATTTGGCTCCCATTCCCAATTGGAAAATACGCATGTGTGGTTCAATTGCTGATCAACGATATCCCACCTGCTCTCACACTTTGTGCTGATTCAAACTTGGGTAATATAGGAGGACAAAACCCTGTCCCTGCATGAGTCTAAATTTCAGGAAAAGAGGAAGAGAAAAGTGAAGGAAAGCAAAGTTCTGCAAAAATAAACTGATAAGTAGGTCATAAATTTTAAACAAAACAAGTATATGTCCAAAACAAGTTGAACATGAACATGAGCCAACCCAACATGCACACACACAGCACCCAGAGTGGATTAGCTGGGTGTTTTTACATATCTCCTTGTAGGAATATCTTAACCTCTTGAGATCCAAAATTGATTTTTGACTCAATCATTGGGACTGAGAACACATAATGCATTGCTACAAAATTGAGTGAGTGTTTCAATCACTTGCAACATGACAAATCAATTGCTGAGGAAGGTTTCATTGTAATTTTTAATATAAAAGTTAATTTCCTCTGGTCGTCTCCTGAAGGCTCTTACTCAGGGTAGAAGTTACAGATAATGTTACCACATCCAATTCTTCATGTGAACCTCGACAGAAGATGCCAGCTAGCCACTCACATGGAAGGGCCTCACAGTCAAGCCCAGTGCCAGTACTGAACCATGTCATGCACTTTTTGAGCAAGCTAGTAATTTTTTCAACTTCCTTTCCCTACTTTAGATGAGGAAAGTGGCAATGTTAACATGAGCTAACTACACAGAAAACCAAGTCTTATGAGTGTTTTCCCCTTTTTCTGTCTTCCCCCACCTCTGAGGCGAGGGGACTCATGGGTATCTTTGTCCATTATAACAGTTATCCACATCCTACACCCTACCACCGCCTTCATCAAGCAGAGTCAACATGTTTTTATGAAAGTGGAGAGTATTCCATCACACTCCTGACTTAAGACCATAAGATGTAGGAGAAGTAGGCCATTCAGCCCATCAAGTCTGCTCCACTATACAATGAGATCATGGCTGATCTGATAATCCTCAACTTCACTTTCCTGCTTTGTCCCCATAACCCTTGATTTTCTTACTGATTAAGAATCTGTCTATCTCAGCTTCGAATATACTGAACAACCCAGCCTGTACAGCCCTCTGCAGTAAAGAATTCCACAGATTCACTACCCTCTGAGAGAAGAAATTCTTCCTCATCTCTGTCTTAAATGGGTGACCCCTTACTCTGAGATTATGCCCTCTGGTCCTAGACTCTCCCACAAGGGGAAACAACCTATCAGCATCTACCCTGTCAAGTCCCCTAAGAACCTTGTATGTTTCAATAGAGTCACCTCTCATTCTTCTAAATTCCAATGAGTACAGGCCCAACCTACTCAAACTCTCCTCATAATGTAATCCCTCCAAACCCAGGATCAACCTAGTAAACCTTCTCTGGACTGCCTCTAATGCCAGTATATCTTTCTTTAGATAAGCGGACCAAAACTGTTCACAGTATTCTAGGTGTGGTCTAACTAGTGCCTTGTACATTTTTAGCAAGACTTCCCTATTTTTATACTCTATTCCCTTTGAAATAGAGGCCAACATTCCATTTGCTTTCTCTATTACCTGTTGAACCTGTATGTTAGCTTTTTGTGATTCATGCACGAGGACACCCAAATCCCTCTGTGCTGCAGCTTTCTGCAGTCTTTCTCCATTTAAATAATATTCAGCTCCTCTATTCTTCCTGCCAATGTGCATAACCTCACATTTTCCCACATTATATTCCATCTGCCAAGTTTTTGCCCACTCACTTAACCTGTCTCTATCCCTCAGTAGACTCCTTCTGCCTTCCTCACCACTTGCCTTCTCACCTATTTTAGTGTCATCCACAAACTTGGTGATAGTATATTCACTTCCCTCATCTAAGTCATTAATATATGTTGTAAATAATTGAGGCCCCAGCACTGATCCCTGTGACACTAGCTACATGTTGCCATCCTGAAAATGCCCCCCTTATTCCAACTCTCTGAGCAGAATTTTCCATTTGTCAGGCGGGCGGGCCTGACCCAATCGCCGGTGGGTGCGGAGCCAATCACCGCCAGCGATCGGAGCTGCACCGCCATTTTACGTGGGCGGGCCCATTAAGTCCCGCCCAGCGTGATGTCCGGCGGGAAGTGCTATGCGCTAAGGGCCGGCAAGGGGGGGGGGGGGTAATCCCTGAAATCGAGAGTGCACTCTTTCACGCATGCGCACTGAAAAACGCACTCATCTCCCTGAGGCTAAGTGCAGCCTCAGGGCGATGGCCTCGACTTTTAACAATATTAAAAACAGAGAAAAAAAATTCCCTTACATGTCCCCTCATGTGACAATGTCACATGAGTTGGGACATGTGCATAATTTACTTAACTTTATTACAATTTTTAAAACCCTACATGAGAGCTCATCCCGCTGCTGGATGAGCTTTCATGTTTTTTTCTAGTTGCCACCAGGGCTCCTGGCCTTAAGGTTGGACGGGCAGGTCCTTCGATTGCTTAACTGATCCTGTCAATGGCCTCAAGTGGCCATTGACAGTCGGCGGGCCCGCAGCTGATTTTGCTGCATCCCCATCTTCCTGAAAATTTAAATGGGGCGGGGGGACGTCGGGGGTTCCCCCGACATCATCCCATGTCATTTTACACGTCAGCGAACAGGCCCCTCCCCCCACTTGCCGACGGCAAAATTCTGCTCTCTGTCTTCTGCTAGTTAGCCAATCCTCTATCATGCTAATATACTACCCCCAATATCATGGGCTCATCTTACTAAGTAGCCTTATGTGTGGTACCTTATTGAATGCCTTTTGGAAATCCAAATATATTACATCTACTGGTTCCCCTTTATCTATCCTGCTTGTTACATCCTCAAAGAATTCTAACAAATTTGTTAGGCATGATTTCCCCTTCATGTAGCCATGCTGACGCTGCTTGATTAGATTATGTATTTCTAAATGCTCTGCTATTACATCCTTTATAATAGATTCCAACATTTTCCAAATGACAGATGTTAAGTTAACTAGCCAATAGTTACCTGTTTTTTGTCTCCCTTCCATTTTGAATAAGGGTGCTACAGTGGACATTCTCCAATCCTCTGAGACTTTTCCAGAATCTAAGGATTCTTGGAAGATTACTACCTGTACATCCACTATCTCTGTAGCTACTTCCTATAATATCCTAGAATGTAACCCATCAGGTCCAGGGGACTTAACAGCCTTTAGCCCCATTAGTTTCCCTAGTACTTTTTGTCTAGTGATAGTTATTGTATTTATTTCCTCCCTGCCTTTTGCCTCTTGATTACTTGGTATTTTTGGAATGCTATTAGTATCTTCTGGTGCCTTGTAGGTGGTGGACAGGCTTTGGGGAATCAGGAGGTGAGTTACTCTCCACAGAATTCCCAGCCTCTGACCTGCTCTTGTAGCCACAGTATTTATATGGCTGGTCCAGTTCAGTTTCTGGTCAATGGTAACCCCCAGGATGTTGGTGCCACCATAAATAAAATGTTTTTTTAACCTAATTGTTTTCCAATTACTAGACATAATTAAAACCTGCAACTGACTCCCAACTGATACCGAGGACCATATGTGCTGCATGGTATTAGCTCTTGCACATATATGGTACACAGCAGGTCATAGGAAGTGATTCATCCTTGTCTGGCAATCTATTGTCATAGTTTGGCGAGCACCACATGTGGCAGCAGCAGCACAGTCCGGTTTGTTTTATCGATTTGGTGCTGATAAGGCAGCAATGGGCCATGATATGTGGAGCAGACATTCCATTTGTCCATTGATCTGACTTGTTGACAGCTTTACCTGTTGCAAGGTTTGTTTGAGCCACAGACTGGCTGCTGGCCAGGGTCTACTGAGGGTCTACTCTATTAAGTCGTGTTAAATGAGGTGGAAAAAACTCGCTGGTAAACATTCACATTTGTCATCTTGCTTCATTGAATACTGTGGCAGCGTAATAAGTGCAAAGTAGAGACTTGTCAATGAATATCCTTTGGGCAGCCTGCTGACTGAATGGCTTGTGGTTCGAGCCATTTAAATTATAACAATCCCCAGCATTGAACAAAGCCTATAATTGTTTCAAAAACTATAGAAACCCTCATCAATACTTTCACTTGGCTTCTCTGGTCTATCAAACCCCCATTATTCCCTATATTCATTACATTGGCAAATTAACCTATTACTGGAGGGTTCTATAAAGGATCAGGCTCTGAAACTTACTTTGCTGCCAGGAATCAAGAACATTAACTCAAAAATTAGTCAACGCCGCCTCACAGGAAAGCCTTGTATAGATGAAGCACCTTATTCCTCCGCTCATGGCATCTTAAGTGCTTAGTGCATAATGAATTGTGTTGCAGTAACTGCTACCATGTAGGCAAATGCAGTAGCCATTTCCACACAGCAAGAATGGGATGAATGACCATTTAATTTCTTTTGGTTCAAGAAATCCTCTCTCATCTTCAAACAGTGCAAAGGACCTTCCATAACTACTCTGACCAACAGAACCATGGTTTAATATCGCATCAGAAAAGACAGTAAATTCAACACTGAAGCATTCCATTTCTGCACTGACATCTCAGCCTGAATTATGCATTCAGTTCCTAGAACGTGGTTTGAACAGGACCTCTCAAAGATTGAAGTGCGAGATTGCTTGGTCAAATCATCTCCTGCTCCTACAATCCTTGGGGTGATTTTACAGTCTATTCATAAAACAATCTTTATAACCACTTGTTCCCCAACTCCTCCCATTTTAGTCTTAATTAAGCTCAAAACCACAATGAGCTCTTTCCAAGTGAAACCACATGTCCTGTTATTACATTATGCTCACCACTAGCCATCCTATTAAGGAGCCCGAGGGGGTGACCTAGGCCAATTATGCAGAACACCACAGAGTCCCAAATTAAACACAGATGAGGGATTGATTCAGTTCATCGCATTCAAGAAAGTCCCATTTATAATTCTAACTGAATTCTGAATGAACTGAGACCTTTTCTTTCCCAAGACTGGTTTAAGAATGTGCATGAAGCACTCTTTCACCAGTTGGAGTCTGTGTCTCACATTGACTTATGTTGAAATAAGCTGCTAGAACCTATCTTACTACGTTGTTCAGTAACTTGGTCGCTCTAGGTCACTTCATTAAAGACTCCAGAATCACTGTTTCTCCTCATGACCCCAATACAGAGGATCAACAGAATTGGAAACAGTAGGGAGATAAAGTTGTAAAGGAGTGGTTAGTTGATGCTAATCTTTAAAAGCCTGAAAGAAGGGAAGACAGAGGGAGGGAAGATTAGGAGTTTTGACATTCAAGCAAAGAATGAGTTAAATTAGGAGATGTGAAGAATAGTAATTTCAACTCAAGCAAGGATGTAGAAAGTGTGTGCAGGATGCAGGTGTTGGAGTTTAGGAATCCTGGCTAATCCAGAAACAGATTACAGTATGTCTCAATGGTGTTGACACTCCTGTTAACACCGTCAGCTGAAACACATTCCATTTACAACATTTAATGAGCAATCCTGTACTTTTGGAAAAACATCTCACATGTGCTCCTTATGACTTTTATTTCTGCCAGCAGATTACTGGTTTATAAGGATTTGTGTTCAAATTAAGGGCTCCAATTATGTAATTATAACTTGTATGCACTAATACAAAAATATTACAATTAGTCAGCCAGGCAAATGGCATAAAGTAAGTAACAGATGGATGAACCTGTAATCATATATTGGGGAAATGAATGTGTTAATTGTTTATACTGTGACTGTTATTACAGTGTGTTTACAGTGACTGGCGATTATATCAGAGCTACTTTATTATTTAATTCAGCATTAAAAGGGTCTAGAATTGCACTCCTGATTACTCAATTGGTGTGTGCATGGCCCAGTGTAGAAATAAACCATATAACAGTAACAATTTGCACTGCCATGGCTATCTTAAAGTGTCCCACTGCACTGGAGATAAAACTAAGCAGACAGATTATTGATGACAGCTGAAGGGATGAATAAAGAACAAGTCCCTGAGGAGGTTTCTGAAAAGTAGCATTCCAGGGTGCTTTATAACACAGGGTGCTTTAGAAAGAGTGCAGGGCCTGAGAATGCTAGATGCATCATCTGTGGCTAAAAGATAGAGGGGTAATAGAAGTAGACCAGAGTTGGCACATGATGCACTGGAGAATAGGACAGGAAGCGGTTGTGCACAAAGAGAGCCAAGGAGTTTTGAAATCAAGGGACAAGAAATCAAAAGAGGGTTGGCTAGAGGCCATGGATGTTAGCTGAGTGGGACAGGATCAGGACCACAAATTGTAATTGGTTTGTCTGCAAGGAGACAAAAAGAACAAGGAGTGACTGACCTATCAATGCAAACAGTCTCTACCTTGAGCAAAATCCCTGGTAATTTTGAAAACTTCTATTTAATCTCCCTTTAAACTTTCTCTGTATTAAAAGAATAATCCCAGCTTCTCTATTCTCTCCACATAACTGAAATCTCTCAGCAATTCCAGTCTAGTAAACTCCTCCCCATCCTCTCCAAGATCTTTGTAGCAATGACTATTGGAGAGGAAACTGGAAAAGAGGGGTATGATCAGGCAGGATTTCCACTTTTGATCATGGTCTAGGGATTCAGATCAGATGTATGGAGGGTGTTTGGAGAATACCAGGGGGGCAGGCTCAGCTGTGATACCCCTCAGGGCAAACAACCTCCAGGTTCACGCATGAAGAATGTGTGGCAGCTTGTGAAACAATACCCTAGCAAGGAGGGAAGAACAGGAGTCAGAAAGTGAAAGTATCAGACTTGTGCTCATTAAGCTTCCTGGAACATGCACCAAGTGCTCTGGGCATTTCTCAAAAGTCTCTACCACAAAAGAAAGGATGCCAATGCTGCTATTAACATTCTAAAATGCTGACAGATCATTATTGTTTCCCTGGCACTGCGCCCTAGGGTGAAGCTGTCGCAGGTGCCTCATTAATGTATCACTGCTGCCTCCCTCATCAACTGTATTGCAGCAGATTGGGTCAAACAGTGATTGCAGTCACTTCAAAAGGTTTGCCCCCAGCACCCTCTTCAAGAGAGCCCATGAGAGCAATGAGAGGCACTCTGGAGAAAATTGGCAAAGCTTCGCTTACAGGAAGAGCGTTGTTGAAGGAGAGTGCAATAGCCTTGATTAACTGGGACCCATTTCTAAATAACCTGTCCATCCCACTTCACTAATGAGCTACTCAAAAGGTGCTGGAAACATTGACTTCTGAGAGCTTTCTGCTGCACCTATGTTCTTGGTCCGGTACAAACACACCCTCAGCCCCATTATACAACCATCACGGTCCAACTTTCCCTCGGTCATTTCTGATGGGGGTGGGGGGAGAGCAGTAGCTTGTTGCTAATGGTGTGGTTGCTGCAAGAAAGTAAACACAGACTCAAATCACACCAGGTCCTCTTGTAACTCTTTCTTTCCTAGCAATGCGTTCCACCTTCAAAATTGACAGCATTTTGAAACTTGAGAGAGCCTGTCCTTGTTTGTCACCAGGTCTAGTACACTCTCACCACAGCCAGTTGTGGGTTAAAGTCCACTCTAGGACTGCAGCACATGATCTATGCTGAGCACTTAATTTACCTGCTCTCCTGTTCCACTGTTGTCAACCTTCTGGTTTCTGCACAGTTGGCCTGGCTCTTCACTTTTTGCCCCTGCTTTCTGGCACTCAGTTTCTAGAGCCAGTTGGATGCTTTCACTAACCCAGATCCAGTGGCCTTTCTTCCTGCAGGACGCTAAATGGTGAACACCGGCAGGCTATTCCATGATAGAAGGCATCATTCCTACACATTCATTGACTGTGAAGCACTTTGGGACGTCTCAAGGTTGTGAACGACGCTACAGGAATGCAAGTCTTTCTCTTTTTAATTAGTGTCCACTTACATAAGACATTATTAGATCGTAATTAAGTAACCAGAGCTCTGGCTGATCCCCTCATTCAGGGAAATTGAGTCAGTCCTAGGCCTTCAAGTGCTGCTGAGGCTGAGATTGCTAACTAGGCACCGACTAAGTGTTGAAGTTGGGATCATCTGCATGCAGCTTTAAATTACTGAGTGAGGGAAATTTGGTAATTCAAAAACATACTTGGTATGTCTAACTTTGATCATTCTATCAAGATACACAAAGAAAAACAAAAAAGATAAGGTTGATAAGGATACTGCAGCAAGACTTAGATTATCAGCCACAGAAATGTCATAAAATCTGTCTTAGTGTTTTCTATGACCATTAATCATGCAGTACATATATGTATATGGCTCACAGTCAGGTGCTCTCCTCTGTCAGTCCAAGTCACATTGAGATGGTGATGGAACCCATTCAACAGCTCCTGACTAACAGTATCTAATTATGCAGAGTTTGATAGATGTGCATTAAGATATTCTATGACATGATTTCTAAACACAAGCAGTGGAACAGTATTCAGTAGAAGTCACAGTGACTGTCTGGCATTACACTCTGGCAGTGTTTGTTTCCCCCGTTTGATAGGAATGCCGCTTGGCCAGGACTTTGAACCCAATCACCTCTCACGTCAATGACACCCCCAATGGATTTGATGTCAGTGACATTTCTATGGGCACATTATTCTCAACTGAACAGGGAGGAGTCTATCCTGGGTGTGGTTTGAGGTAAAAGGAACATTTGGGCTCAGCAGCATCAGCAGCCATGGGGAGAGAAAAAAGACTTGCATTTATATAGCGCTTTTTCACAACCACCTGACGTCTTAAAGTGCTGAGCAGCCAAAGAAGTACTTTTAGAAGTGTAGTCACTATTCTGACATAGGGAACGCACGGCTAATTTGCACACAACAAGCTTGCACAAACAGCAATGTGATATTAACCAGCTCATCTGTTATTGTGATGTTGACTAAGGGATAAATATTGACCAGAGCACCAGGGAGCACAACCCTCCTCTTCTTCAAAATAGCATCATGAGATCGGTTACATCCACCTGAGAGGGCAAACGGAGCCTCCAGGTTGCATACTCACCATGTGTTCTCACTGGTGTGGAGTGCTAATGAGTAGACCTGACAAGATTCAGGGCATTCGAGAAAGTGAGGGGGAAGGAATAAAAAGAACCTCTGAATCAAACAAGGAATCAGAGAAACTTCTTTACCCAGAGAAGATGAAAAATGTGGAACTCACCACCACAGGAAGTTGTTGAGATGAATAGCATGGATACATTTCAAGAATAGGAAGATATGGCTTAGGGGGGAGTGAAGAGGGATGAGACGAGCCTTGTGTGGGGGATAAGAATCAGACCCAATGGCTGAATGGCCTGTACTTGCAACATAGGTAATTCTATGCCTGGAGAGGCAGCTATAAATTTGGTCTCCTTCTCAAGGAAGGATATACTTACCTTAGAGAGGATACAGTGAAGGTTCACCAGATCGAATCTTGGGGGTAACAACTAGAGTAGGCCTTTTTCTGATCTTTAGAAGAATGAGAAATAATCTCATTGAAATGTACAAGATTCAGAGAAGATTTGACAAGATAGATGTTGAAGGACTGTTTCTGTCCCTGGCTGGAGAGTCATGTGGTCATAGTCACAAGGTAAGGAACCTGCCATCTAGGACAGAGAAAAGGAGAAAATGTCTGAAGAAGAGTCACACAGACTCAAAACATTAACACTGTCTTTCTCTCCACAGGTGGTTTTTGACCTGCTGAGTTTTTCCAGCATTTTTTGTTTTTGTTTGAGAAAATGTCTTCAGTCGGACAGCTGTGAATCTTTGGAATTCAGTCGGACAGCTGTGAATCTTTGGAATTCAGTCGGACAGCTGTGAATCTTTGGAATTCAGTCGGACAGCTGTGAATCTTTGGAATTCAGTCGGACAGCTGTGAATCTTTGGAATTCAGTCGGACAGCTGTGAATCTTTGGAATTCTCGGCTCCAGAGGGCTGCTCAATTATTGACTATGTTCATATGTTTGAGATTGATAGATTTTTGAACTCTTAAGGGAATCTGGATATTGTGGTAGACTTGGAAAAGGGAGTTGAGATAAAAGAGCAGTTATGATCTCAATGAGTGGCAGAGTGGGCTCAAGATCCACATAAGATAGACATTTTAGCGTATAGTTAGACAAGTTGAAGAGTAAGTAGAATCCTATAGTGATAGCGAAAGCCATTGTTCTGTTAGGGTTTCTCTGTCAGTAAATTTAATTGTATACAAACTACAGCAGACAGGGAGTCAGTCCATCAAGTAGACGTATCAGTTGAACTTGTTATGAAGGCAGCCCTGTGTATCATTAACAAGCAGATCAGTGGGATGTGCTGCTGTTACACACAGATCTGCAGGAATTTCTATGTTATGGCTTCTGACGTGAGGAGCTGTTGCATCTCTCAAGCCCTTGCAGCAGAGCTGGTAGCCACAATCTCATCTCCCTGAGCAAGGTGATTATCACCAAAGTTATAGCTCTCACACCCCTCTGACTGGAGTGCAAAGGGTGATGGTTTGTTAGGATGTGTATTGACATTCTGGTACCTAATCCCACAGCACCAATGAAAATCAGCATTGAGAGATGGAATCTTTCTGTCCTTAAGGCAGCCTTGTCACAGTCTGGCATCAAAGTGGTTTTCCTTATGAGTCACTTATAGAAAATCACAGCATTTTGTTGTGCATTCATCCCCATAAAGGCTAAGTATGCAAATGGCAGTGAGAGTGCGAAAGTGATGAACAGAGTCAATCCTGCTCTCAGAGGAACAACATTCTGAAACAATGTCTACACAGTCATTCGGAATTAAGATAAACATGGCAGCCAACTTGTGCAAGCAAGATCCCACAGAAAACAGCGAGATGGTTAATATTTTTTGGTGATGTTAGTTAAGTGGTATATATTAGTCAGGATATCAGGAGGACCTTCTTCTGTTCTTTGTAATGTTCTTGGGATCTTTTATGTCCACATGAATAGACAGACTGGCCCTAGTTTAATTTCTATCCATAAAACGGCATCAGTGATAATACAGCACTTCCTCAGTTGACTCTTTGATACTCATTAGGATGACAGGTGTCACCAAAAGGAAAATTAAAAGTTCCTCTTTTTTGAAAGCGACAAACAATAAACTCCACATTACATTTAAAACAAAAGGAAACATATCAATTTAGAAAACTGCTGTTCCTGGCATTGACCCTTCTCCATTCCTCCAGTGCCCACCCATCACAGAAAGCCTCAATCACACTGCTATGCTCCCTCTCCAGGGACACTTGGGCACAGTAATAACCACAGAAAAGTGACAGATGGTAGGACTGAATGATCCCCTTGACCACATGCCACTTGGACTACTAAAGCTGGACTAATACTGCACTGGAACTGGATTTTGAAGTCAAAACTCATCATGCAGCCTTCTAATCCAACTCATTCCTTCCCAAGGCCACAAAGTCCTTACCTCTCCCAGTCTTCCAATCTCCAAGCTTTTATATCCTATAGTCCCCCAACCAAAACTTCATGATGTACCAAGTTCTCTCTCCTGTCATCCTTATAGCAACATGGAGTCAGTAAGATTCTATCACTCTTCATGCTTTTTTAAAATTCATATATGGGATGTGGGCATCGCTGGCTGGGCCAGCATTTATTGCCCATCCCCAATTGTCCTTGAGAAGGTGGTGGTGAGCTGCCTTCTTGAACCGCTGCAGCCCATGTGGTGTAGGTACACCCACAGTGCTGTTAGGAAGGGAGTTCCAGGATTTTGACCCAGTGACAGTGAAGGAACAGCGATATATTTCCAAGTCAGGATGGTGAGTGACTTGGAGGGGAACTTCCAGATGGAGGTGTTCCCATCTATCTGCTGTCCTTGCCCTTCTAGATGGTAGTGGTCGTGGGTTTGGAAGATGCTGCATTCATCACCGCTTCAGGCATTTGTCACAAGACTATAGTTCACCACAGTTGACAATGAGTTAAATAAAATTTAGTTCAGGCTTACAAGAAATAGAACCATTTAGAAGAGTTTAGAGAACCTGACATTTACACTGGTTCAACTCCTGTACTTGACGAATAATTAAGTATTAAATTGACCTACTTAAATGTACAATGAAGAGATTAACATTTAGCAATTTAAGAATTGGGGTCATTAATCTGCCGAAGAGTTCATCGAGTGTTTGAACTGTATAATTGTACCTATAGGTTTAACCCATTAATCTCATGCCAAAGATCAATGGGTGCACTGGTTACTCATCTCCCCGAGTCTTTGTGCTCTCTCCTGCTCAAACTCATTCCTTCATAGAATCTCCCTTCTTCTCAAATTGCAAGCTTCTCCTGACCAATTGTCCAACCTCAACCTATACAATGGGTGGAATTTAATACGCAAGGTTAGTTTGGTGGTGTGGTCATCCCACCACCTTGACACCACTGCCCCAATTCAATCCAGGGCAGGAAGACCAGCAGGCAGCCCTCCTGCCTAACCACCAACTGAGGCCCTTACGCAATCAATGCCCTCGTAAGGGCCTCATCCCACCACCACTGGTATTAACCTAGTGGCAGGCAGGGCTCTCGCCATGCGGAGACTCCAAAAAGTAAACCCTGTCAGGGTTACTTAGGGGCTTCCAAGTGGGCGGAGAGAGAACTCCTTGTTCAAAGGCACTCAGTGCCTGATTGAAGGTCCTGGCATCAGGAAGTAGAGGAGGTGTTATGACACTGCAGATGGTAAACGCTGAGCTGTTCAAGTTCCAGAGGGAAACTTGAAACAACTGTCACAACTAATTTTCAATTTGTATGTTTCGAGATGTGGGCTTTGAATTCAATAATAATAATAAGCAGGGATGTGCTGTTGAGGCTTTATAAGGCTCTGGTCAGACCACATTTAGAATATTGTGAGCAATTTTGGGCCCCGTATCTCAGGAAGGATGTGCTGACCCTGGAGAGGGTCCAGAGGAGGTTCACGAGAATGATGCCAGGAATGAAAGGCTTAACATATGAGGAACGTTTGAGGACTCTGGGTCTATACTCGATGGAGTTTAGAAGGATGAGGGGGGATGTGATTGAAACTTACAGAATACTGAAAGGCCTGGATAGAGTGGACGTGGGGAAGTTGTTTCCATTAGTAGGAGAGACTAGGACCCGAGGGCACAGCCTCAGAGTAAAGGGAAGATCTTTTAGAACAGAAATGAGGAGAAACTTCTTTAGCCAGAGAGTGGTGAATCTATGGAATTCATTGCCACAGAAGGCTGTGGAGGCCAGGTCATTGAGTGTATTTAAGACTGAGATAGATAGGTTCTTGATTGGTAAGGGGATCAAAGGTTATGGGGAGAAGGCAGGAGAATGGGGTTGAGAAACCTATCAGCCATGATTGAATGGTGGAGCAGACTCGATGGGCTGAATGGCCTAATTTCTGCTCCTATGTCTTATGGTCTAATAAGATCACCGAGTCTTAAGAGGTCTTTATAAAACTAAATTAAACATTTATTAATAAAAGGAAATATTGTAAGCACATAGATGTGTCCACAAATTACTGCTACAATAACTTTTAAATCCCATAATAAATCTGATTCCTAGTTACACCTTTGTTAAGGCAACAGTAAAAAACCCAGGCAAAGTAAACAATACAGTTGAATTCAAAGTGAGTTCTCTTAACTTCAGTCTCTGAAGGCAGCAGTTTGGTACATACAGGCTGAAGGCATTTCACACTTGCTAGATGTTTAAAATGCCGACCCTTACACACAGCCTTCACTCCTTTGTACATATTTTCCCCTTTTGAATGCAAATACCCATTATTTGCATTCAAAGTCTTTGGACTTTACCTTTCTGATAATAAAAATCTCTCATAGCACTAAGTTTTACCAGTAAGCTTTGGGAAAAATAAACACACTGTTTCTAAACTTCACCTGGCTAGATGACACATTTCCCCCTCCTTTGAAAACAATGTAGCCTGGTTTATTTAAAAATGCAAATGTTCTTTTACGCCTTACATTCTAAACTTCTCCCATGCCCAGCTGCCTCCACACACAGACACAGATCCCACTATTTTACAATAAATTCCAATAACATTATGAGAATTATTATACCTTCCTGACAGTGGGAGTGGGGGGCGTGGGGGGTTTGGTGGGGTTGGGGGGGGAGGGGTGCAGGGGAGGCCTGTTGCAAGCCAACCTCCTGTCCTTTCTGCTGACACCCTTGCTACCTCCAGCCCATGACCCCCATCTGAAGTACTTTTGATGTGTAGTCACTGTTGTAAAGAGGACAAAAGCAGCAGCCAATGTATGCACAGCAAGCTCCCACAAGCAGCAATGTGAAAATGATCAGGATTGGCCAGGACACTGGGGAGAACTCCCCTGTTCTTCCTGAAATAGTGGCAATGAGATCTTTTACACCCACCCGAGAGGGCATACAGTGGCTCAGTTTAACGTCTCATCTAAAAGGCAGCAACTGTGACAGGTCAGTATTCCCTCAGTACTGCACCAGAGTGTCAGCCTGCATTTTTGTGATAAAGTCCTGGAGTGGGACTTGAATCCACAACCTTCTGATTTTGAGCCACGGGTGTATCTTCTAAATGAAGGTTTCCCTCAAAAGCCAAGCTTGGCTTCCATTAGAACTATGTTTTGATTTTCCTCACTTATGCTCCTTCTCAATGCTGCACTATGATCTCCCAGGCCCGGATATACTTGCAGCCAGGGAGACTGTTACATTACCTCTTTTAAATGACTGAAATGCCAGCTGTTTTAAGGGCACGTATACATAACCCAGTGATATATTTTTAAAAATTCTAGCGCAGCCATTTATCGATTTGGCCAGAGATCCTGATGTGAGAATTTACCGAGGAGGTGGTGACTGGAGGGGGGTGGGACGGTGTGGGAGGCAATTATTTTCAACACATCACCAGAAGGGATGTGGGCAGTTTCTTTTACAGGTACCCGATCCACAATGCCAACAGCCCGAATGGCTATTGGCCAGATCAGCTTGGATGGGTTCTAATGACAGAACATTCTCCCCTTTCCGCCAAAGGTCCTTATTCATTTCCTCGTCTGGGTTGAGAAAAGGGATGAGAAGGGTAGGCAGACTAGTTAGTAAAAATTGTTCTAGGGCATGGACCAACTCAATGTTTTAATTCACTGTGCTGTTCAGAAAACGTTTCACAGTGAAAATTTTACATCTACTGGAGCTACCAGTCCTCCAAGATTATCCTAGCGTATTCAGGAATTAAAGCTTAATCTCCTTGGCACTGCTGCCAACAATTTGAGAAAACAATCATCAGAACTTTAACAAAACTACTTTCCCCCCCCCCCCATTTTCTTTGAGCGCTTTCATTTATTAGTTATTGAAACATTGGATAAGATGGGACACAGAGGCTATTTGATTGGATGGGTGCGTTGTGGGGGAGAGAAAGAGGTCGTGTGATGAAATTTCCAGGGATTTGTCCAAGCAGGGTTGCCATACAGTACCTAACATTTCCTGTTAATCATTACATTCAGAACCTACTGGTTCTTTCGTTTATGTTCTCTATTGACAGGACATGACGGTGAAAAGTACTACAAGGCCAATCACTCCACCCAGCCCTCGACTTCACACACGACTGCAGCAGCAACCCAGGCAGCTCTGCCATCTACTCTTCATGTTCATTACTGATGGCCAGAAAACCCATCTGCTTCCCATTAACTTCATTACTTCAGCAAACTAAGGTAGGAATTACACAGCTTCAAACAAATCAACATTTGGACTCTGCTTCCAAATTCATGAAGGGCAGTTTTGACCAGGGTATAAGTTTTTTTTTCACAATTTCAGATTTATTGAATTTAAGTTCCACCAGCTGCAGTGGGAGTTGAACCCATGTCCCCAGACCATTAACCTGAATCACTAGTCCAGTGACATGACCACGAGGCCACCATCTCCCCTTGACCAGGGTATAAAGGGACAGGGATAAAAGATAGGCAAATGGACATGAGGTATAGATCAGCCACAATCTGATCAACATTAATCAAAATCTGACTAGCAGAACAAGCTTAATGCTCAAGTTGGCTTGGGACGTTGCTACATTAAAGCCACTATATAAATGTAAATTGTCATTGTAGCTGAGGGGACAGTGTTCAAAAAGGTCAGGGTGGGTATGTTTATATGGCAATCGCCTTGTTAAAACCAATTGCTAGTTACACAGGTGATGGGCATTAATTACCCCATCGAAATAGAATAAAAAGGTACAGCTGGAATAGTTTGGGGGAAGCTACTAGGAAGTTAGTAGCATTGAGGTGTGGTCTTGAAAATAAACCAGCTTTAACCAAAAGACCAGCCTGGATTAATTTTTCCACCACAACCTCTTATTGTGAGTAACAGGGTATGGGAAGAGGATGAAAATTTTTTTGAATGCAGAGCACTGGGAGGGAAACCCCAATCCATTATCAATAGCATGTAGTGAGTATGATTTGCAGATCTTACACATTTTGCTGGTATTCATTGAAACACCAAAAGGCCCCACAACCAGGCATAAGCATGGAACAACACCTGAAAGTCTAGATAGATTCAGCAGTCGAGACTTTGGGACAGGTGGTTAACATGGCAATGTCTTCAGAAGGAAAAAGAATATTTTCTTTAAAAAAGGTCAAGGGAAAAGTAAGGAAATGGGATTGTAATTTGCAAAAGACAATTCCAATTGAAGAGTTAGCACTGATACAGGCTCCAATGGGCTGATTGGTCTCCTTCTGTACTGGCACCTTGCTGTTTTCATTCCATTCTATGGAATTAAGGGAAACTAAATTTATATCTGGGGGGGAAATCCTTTTGCTCCTCCTCCCACTCAGTAACAGCAGAACAGGTTTAATGTCGATCAGATTGTGGCTGATCTATACCTCATGTCCATTTGCCCATCTTTTGTTCCTGTCCCTTTTATACCCTGGTCAAAATGATCCTTAATAAATGTAGTATATCCTGACTTATTTGTTCATAATGCCTCATTACAGGAACATTTCACTCAAATCGGGATCATCTGCCCAGTATCTATTGTCATGAAAATATTATAATTTTCATAATATTATGATTTATTGTAAAGGTAGGTTAATTGTGGGGTTTGGGTTAGTTTCTCTGTGGATATGTGTCTTTGGTGGAGTTAATTGAATTGGAGGCAGCTGGTCTGGAACTTTTGAGTTATCAAAAGAGAAGCTAGTTTGAAATGCTAAATATGTAAACATGGCTAAAGTTTGAGTGTGAGGAACATTTGCATTTTTAGATAAATTAGATTAGTTTGAACTTCAAAGAGATGGTAAGATCTTACACCTAACCATAAGAAGCGAAGCCAAACAGTGTGTTTATTTTTCCTCCAATATGATAATATGAGTATTATAAAAGATTTATATTGAGAAAAGTAAAGTTGCAAAGACATATTAGAATAATGGAATTTACATTAAAAAGGGAGAAACATGTATAAAGGAGATGAGGTTATCTGTAAGGAGGAAGGTATTCTAAGATCTAACACAAGTGTGAAAAGTCTCCAGCCTCTATGCTTCAAGTTGCTGTCTACAGGAACTGTCCAGGGTATTGTGTGCTTTACCTGGATCTGTTGAAATCTATTTTTTGTTGTTGCCTTAATTGAGGTGTAACTGGAAGTCAGATTAGTTAGGGGATTTAGGAGTTATTATTGTAGTAATCTGTAGACCTACATGTGCTTAATCTTTCCTTTTATCAATAAATGGTTGATCAATTTTTTGTATAAAAAAAAAACCTCAATCTCGGTGGTCTTATTACTACTGAATTAAAAGCACACAACTCAAAATAAAATACAAATTGCAAAACAGTTGTGATAGCTGTTTCAAGCTTCCCTCTGGGATTTGAGCAGTTTGTCATTTACCATGCACTGTGCCATAACACTATGACACTTCCTATAAATCCTGGGGTTTGCTTTAGGTATGCCACTGAACCCACCTCTCTCATTCCAAATCTCTCCACCCTACACACATTCTATCCTCATTGTTAAAATCAAGATCTCATCACTGCCTTCTATTCAAACTCATTCTTTCCCAGGACTTCAAAAACTTAGGCTCCTAACCACTCAGGACGTTTAAAAGATTTGAATCCAATGGGCAGCGAGTTCTACAAACTGGTGTGACAAAGATTGGTCAATCCCAGTCAGAATTGAAATCCCCACATAGGCCAGAACCAGCTGAGATGTTCAAACAGTGACACAGTCACATCAATGATTGATCTGATATAATTATCTTGAAACTTAGGATGAAAGGTTTATCATCTTATGACTGACAGTCAAACTACCCCCATATAAAAATATTTCACCTGGCATGAACCAAGTGGGCCAAAGTACCTGTTCCTCTGCCATATATCGATACAAAACATTCTGATTGTGAATTTCAAAATCATTGCTAGTTTTCAGCATGTTGTTTTTCTGGAATTGTAGCACTTCATTGGCTGTAAAGAACTTCAGGATATCCTGAGGATGTGAAAGGTGCTATACAGATACAAGTTCTCCCTCCTTCCAAATACATCCATGGCATTGCCCTTCTCCATCACTAATGTTTCCCAACCCCATAACCCTCATATCTCTGTACTCCTCAATTCTGGCCTCCTGAACATCCACGATTTTAAAATCACTCCACCTGTGACAGCCGTGCCTTCAGCTGCCTCAAGCCTAAGCTCTGGAATTCCATCCTTGCATCTCTCCACCTTTAATAAGCTCACTAAATCCCAACCCTCTGACAACACTTTTTTGGTCAAAAGCCCTAATATCTGACGTGATTTGATATCAAGATTCAGGTGTGACAATTCTTAGCACCACCAACCCCACCCACCTATCTGATGCCCTTGCCCTTCTCGATGGTAGTGGTGGTAGGTTTGGAAGGAACCTTGGTGAAAGAGACTTCTGTTGGCAGGACATAGAGGTACTCAGTGGAATCAAAGCTTTAATTCCTGCAAATGTTTCAACTTGACCTACAGTAGGAGCCACTGACTTTTCAGCATGTGCCTAGGTTTCTGCTTGAGGGCTGAAAGTGAGAAGAAAACATAATAACGTGGTGACCACAGGTGAAACGGCTGAAGCCGGGCTGGTCAGTGGTGGCACAAAGAGGTTAGACAAAGAGAAGACGCACCCCAAACCTGCAGAGTACGGTGCAGTCAGGGTAAAATGCAGAAAAGCTTTTGAAAACAGAGTTAAGTGTGGCTGTTGTGACATTGAAAACCTGGAGATTTCCCCCACACCAGGAGAGTAACATGCCCCTCACAAGGAGGGATTTTTGTATTGTTTAGGGTGATAACTATTATGCAAGTCAAGATTGCTCTGGTGGGGGAGTCCAGTTCAAGGGGGCGTAACCTTAAAAATGAGAGCCAGGCCAATTTAGGAATGATGAAAGGAATCAGTCATTCACGCAAAGGCTAATGGAAATTCATTGCCACAGAAGGCTGTGGGGGCCAGGTCATTGAGTGTATTTAAGACCGAGATAGATAGGTTCTTGATTGGTAAGAGGATCAAAGGTTATGGGGTTGAGAAAGTTATCAGCCATGACTGAATGGCGGAGCAGACTTGATGGGCCGAATGGCCTAATTTCTGCTCCTATATCTTATGATCTAAATTTGGAACTCTCTTGCCCAGAAGTCTGAAGCTGGGGGTCGACTGGAAGTTTCAAACTGATATTGATTGAGTTTTGTTATGTAAGGAGCCAAGGAAGGCATATGGAGTCAAGATAGAGAACCGCCCTGATCTAATTAAATGGCAAATCAGGCTAAAGAGGCTGAATGCCCTCGTCTTATTTGTATATAACTTCCTGGATTATTCAGCACACGTGCATGTTGCAATGTTTGGCTGCTTTATAGCAGAGCAGCATGAACTGTCTCGAGGTAATGACGAACCAGTCTGTATTGGCTCCATAAAGAACATAACAGATGCTCTCTGTCTTTGAGAGCTCCCATGACAATGTTCAATATCAATTCAAAGTTGAAGACTGTGGAACTCTTCCCTTTTCCTTATCCTCACAGTCTCCAAACACCTCCATCCCACACATACCTTGTGAAGAGGACATAGGAGGCTATAAAAAGATATAGATAGGTTGTGAGTGGGTGAAGATCTGGCAAATGGGGTATAATGTTGGAAAATGTGAAATTGTCTATTTTGGCAGAAAGATAATGTTTCTCTTTTTGTCTAAATGGTGAGAGATTGCAGAGCTCTGACGTGCAGAGGGAACTGGGTGTCTTAGCGCATGAATTGCAAAGGGTTAGAATGCAGGTAAAGCAAATAACTAGGAAAGTTAATTAAATGTTATTGTCTACTGGAAGAGGAATTGAATACAAGAGTAGGGAGGTTATGCTTCAGTTATACAGGGCACTAGTGAGACCACATCTGGTGTACTGTGTACAGTATTGGTCACCTTATTTAAGGAAGGATGTAAACGCATTGCAAGCAGTTCAGAGAAGGTTTACGAGACTAATACCTGGAATGGATGGGTTGTCTTAGGAGGAAATGTTGCACAGGCTAGGTTTGTATTCGCTGGCGTTTAGAAGAGTAAGAGATGACTTGATTGAAACATAAGATCCTGAGGGGATTTGACAGGGTGGATGTGGAAAGGATGTTTCCTCTTGTGGGAGAATCTAGGGCTAGGGGTCAATCTTTAAAAATAAGGGATGGCCCATTTAAAACTGAGATGAAGCAAAATTTTCTGATGGTTGTGAACTTTGGAACTCTCTTTGTGAAAAGGCAGTGGAAGCAGAGTCTTCGAATATTTTTAAGGCAGAGGTGGATAGATTCTTGGTAAGCAAGAGGGTGATAGGCTATCGGGGGTAGGTGGATGCAGATTTGAGGTTACTATCAGATCAGCCATGATCTTATTAAATGGTGGAGCAGGCTTGAGGGGCTGAATGGCCTACTCCTCCTTATTATGTTCCTACTCATTTCTTCCCCACTGTGATGAAATTAAGACTCTCACACATCTCCTACCCCAATTCTTTAAACTATGGAATCTCCTTCCTCGACAAAAAAGCTAAGTATCCCCTAACTATTAGCTCTACATCTGTCCTACACCTTGGTACTATCCCAGCCCTGTAACCCTACACCTGAGTTTCTCAACAATACAGAACAACTCGTGTTCATTGATTGATGCTCCCCTTACACTGATCCTCACTCTGAAGCTATATCAAAGCAATTTAGAACCCAGCAAAAGACGACCAAGAAACTGATTTAAAAAAAGTAAAAGAGACTATGATTGCAAGCTAGCGAGGAACAAATACGGACTATAGAAGCTTCTTTAGATATGTGAAAAGGAAAAGATTAGCAAGGACAAATGTGGGTCTATTACAGGTAGTGACAGGAGAATTTACAATGGAGAATAGGGAAGTGGCGGTGAAATTAAACAATTACTTTGTATTTGTCTTCATGGAGGATGATACAGAAAATCTCCCAGATATACCAGGGAACCAAGGGACCTGTGAAAATGAGGAGCTGAAAGAAATTATTAATAAAGAGGTACTCTTTTTGTACTTGAAAAGTTAACTGGATTGAAAGTTGATAAATTCCCTGGACCAGATGAGCTACATCATAGAGTGTTGAAAGGGACGGGTAGAGCGATAGTGGGTACATTGGTGGTTAACTTTGAAAATTCTATAGATTCTGGAAAGGTTCCTGCGGACTGGAAAGTAGCAAATGTAACCCCACAATTTAAGGGGGGAGGGCGAGAGAGAACAGATAACTACAGGTCTATTAGTTTGATGTCAGTAGTAGGGAAAATGTGATAATTGGACACTTAGAAAGTAATGATATGATTGGACAGAGTCAGCATGGATTTATGAAAGGGAAATCATGTTTGACAAACTTGTTGGAGCTCTTTGAGGATGTTACTTGTAGCAAAGACAAAGGAGAACCAGTGGATGTGGTGTATTTGGATTTTCAGGAGGCTTTTGATAAGGTCTCACACAGGCAGTTAGTAAACTAAATTAGAACACGTGGAATTGGGGGAAATATACTGGCATGGATTGAGAACTGGTTACAGACAGAAAACAGTCGGAATAAACGGGTCATTCTCAGGATTGCAGGCTGTTACTAGTGGGGTACTGCAAGGATCAGTGCTAGGTCCACAATCTATATAAATGATTTGGATGTGGAGGCCAAATGTAATATTTCCAAATTTGCTGATGACATAAAACTAGGTGGGAATATGAATTGTTGAGGAGGCTGCAAGGAGGCTTCAAGGGGACTTGGACAGGATGAGTGAACGGCCAAGAACACGGCAGATAGAATGGAATGTGAGCAAGTGTGAAGTTATCTACTTTGGTAGAAAAAGCAGAAAGGCAGAGTGTTTTTTAAATGGGGAGAGGTTGGAAGTGTTGGTGTCCAGAGGGACTGGGTGTCCTTGTTCATGAGCCACTGAAAGCTAACACGCAAATGCAGCAAGCATTTAAGAAGGCAAGTGGTACCAAGGGGATTTGAATACAGGAGTAAAGATGTCTTGCTACAACTGAATAGAATATAGGTGAGTCTCTCTCTCTCTTTATCTGTTTCTCTCTCTCTCTGTCTCTTTCTATGTTTCTCTTTTTCTTCTTTTTCTCTCTCTGTCTCTCTCCCTCACTCTCTGTTTATCTCTCTCTGAGACACTCTGCCTCCTTGTCTGTCTCTCTCTCTGTTCCTGTCTCTCTCACCCTCTGTCTGGAGTAGTGTACAAGGTTTTGGACTCCTTATCTAAGGAGGGATATATTTGCCATAGAGGGAGTGCAACAGAGCTTTTCCAGACTAATCCCTGGGAGGTCATGATTGTCTTATGAGGCGAGATTGAGGAAACTGGGCCTGAATTCTCTAGAGTTTTGAAGAATGAGAGGTGATCTCATTGAAACCTACAAAATTCTTACAGGATGGATATAGATAGGATTTTTCCCTTGGCTGATGAGTATTGAACCAGGGGACACAGTCTCAGAATAAGAGGCCTGCCATTGGGGTAGAGATGAAGAGAAATATTTTTACCCGGAGGGTGGTGAATCTTTGGAATTCTGTATCCCAAAGGGTTGTGGAAGCTCAATCACTGAACATGTTCAAGAGAGAAATCGATAAATTTCTGGTGACTAATGACTTCAGAGGGTATGGGGATAGCACGGGAAAGTGTCATTGAGATAGATGATCAGCCATGGTCTAAATGAAAGGTGCAGCAGACTCGACGGGCTGAATGGCCTACTCCTGCTCCTATGATGAGGGAGAGAATTCCTGAGCTTTAGGTCTAGGCAGCTGGAGACATAGCCTCCAATGATGGAGTAGGTTGAAAAAAAAAAATCAGGGACGTGCATGAGGCTGGAAGTGGGGAAGTGCAGTGTTCTTGGAGAGCTAGAAGGCTGGAAAAAAGTCAAGGAGATTGCTCAGGCAACATCTGTCCCTCTGGAAGCCGTGCAGGCTATTACTGACCAAGTCACTGCCACATTGGTACAGTACTTCTCAACCTTGTGTAATTACTTATTCCTTTACTTTGCCAGTTAGAGTTTTTTTTTTGCAAAAATATACTTTATTCATAAATCTTCAAAAACATTTCAAACCATTTCAAAATCACCATTACAAAAATACAATCAGGTTCAACTTTTACAACATGAATCACATGGTGTATCAGTACAAACAATGAATATTACAATCATTGGCACACATTCATTTTGAGCTGTACAGCCTGAGGGGCTCCACACAGTTCCCAGCCCCTCGGTGCACTGTGGCAGAAAGGTCTTTGCCAGTTATAGGGTTGTAGCCAAATGAGTGCTTTCTTGAAATTAGGTATCGTTCTGGCTTCTTTCCAATCCAGTGGGACCGCTTCTGTATTCACTGACAAACTCGTAGTGACTGTCAGCAGTTTGTAAATTTCTTACCCAATTCTCTTAGTTATACATCACCCATCCACTCCTGCTGATTTATTGCTTTTGAATCCCTCAAACTTGTCTAAGACTCTCGTCCCTCCCTCACATCGGGCAAGTGGGAATAAATTAAATACTCAAATATACAATCACAGAACCTAAGGCACAGGAGGTGGTCATTCAGCCTATTGTGCCTGTGCCAGTTCTTTGAAAAAGATGTCCAATTAGTCCCACTCCCCCTGCATAGCCCTGTAAATTTTTCAAATATTATTCAGTTACCTTTTGAAGGTTATTACTGAATCTGCTTCCATTACCTTTTCATGCAGCATATTCCAGATCATAACTTCTGTGTCAATAAATTCTCATCTCCCCTCTGCTTTCTTTCACCAATTATCAAAATCACTGTCCTTTGGTTATTGACCGTCTGCCACTGGAAATAGTTTCTATGTATTTACACTAAATGGTTTCTAATTATTTACACTAACAAAAATCCATCCTAATTGTAACCATTCCAATTAAAACTCCTTAAACTCTGTCCTGCTCCAAGAACATACCCATCATCCCTCGTCTCTGCACAGTAACCAAAATGCCTCATCCCTGTAGCGATTCTAGTAAATCTCCTCCGTGTCCTCTCCAAATTAAGCCTTGACATCCTTCCTAAAGTGGTGTCCAGAATTAGACAATAGAGAAAATGACCCTGTAAATTTGGAAAGCTAGAGCACAATTTTGTTTGTTTCCCCTCTACAACTCGTTCATAAACCCAAGGATCCTGTACAGTTTATAAAAAAACAGCTTTTTCACCTTCAAATTTTTGCGTGCATGAGCACCCAGATCTCTCTACTCCTGCACCCCCTTTAAAATTGTAACATTTAATGTCTACCAATATTCATTACAAGCCCACCAACTCCCACAGCTATCTTAACTACAGCTCCTCCTGCTTCCAGTAAGGACTCCATTCCATTCTCCCAGTTTCTCTGTCACATTTGTTCTGGTGCTGCTACCTTCCACAATGACTTTCTGACATCTTCCTCTCCCCTTTATATTCAAAGGATCATCCTCTGCCAACTCCAGCTTGATGCCACCACCAAACATATCATCCTCTCACCTCCCCTATCATTCCCCCCATGACACATAAGTGACACACTGGCCCACTCCTTTATCATCCCCCCAGCACCACATCCCCTTCCCATACAAATCTCAGGAGGTGGAACACCAGCCCCTTTACCTTCTTCCTCCTCACTGTTCAAAGCCCCAAACACTCCTTCCAGGTGAAGCAGCGATTTACTTGCACTCCTTTAAGTTTGGTCCACTGTATTCGCTGCTCCCAATGCAGTCTCCTCTACATTGGGGAGACTAAATACAGGCTGGGTGACAATTTTGTGGAAATTGGTTCAGTCCGCAAGCATGACCCAGACCTTCCAGTTGCTTGTCATTTCAATTCACCATCTTGCTCATGTTTCTGTCCTTGGGCTGCTGCAATGTTCCAGTGAAGCCCAATGAAAGCTGGAAGATCAGCACCCCATCGTCTGATTAGGCATTTTACAGCCTTCTGGACTTAACACTGAGTTCAACAACTTCGGAGAACTCTATTATCCATTTTGAATTCCACCCCCTCCATGTGCGAGTCTGTATTGTTCTCATGTTTTTGCTTTCAGACGGCACTGACCTTCATTCTGCTATAACACCTACTATAGACCAAAGCTTTAGTCTTTAACACTATCATTAGCACTCCCTTTATGTTGTATTCCATGACACCTGTCATTTAATCTCTCCTGACCTCTAACCTATCCCTGACCTCCTGTTCTGCTCCACATTCCCCTCCCCACATTTTCAACAGCATAAAGCCCATCACATTTCTACCTCTCTTCAGTTCCGATGAAGAATCATATTGGACTCAAAACATTAACTCTGTTTCTCCCTCCACAGATGCTGCCAGATCTGGTGAACTTTTCCAGCATTTTCTGTTTTTATTTCAGATTTCCAGCATCCAGAGTATTTTTTTTATATATATATATAACATTTAATTTATATTGTCTCTAATTCTGCCTGTAACAGGGTAACAATTTGTTATGTGCAGGAAAGGCCATTAGCTCCAATATGTCTGTCCCTTTTTGATAATTCAAATGTATTTTCTCATTCCACCCCTTTTCCCTTGAGAGAAATTTAATTGCCTCTAGACCTCTATTGCCAGTTTCACTGCAACTCGCTGGTTACTTATCACTTCTCTGGCACTTGAAAGGTAATGGAGATGCTAGAGAGCACTTTGTCACTCAACAGGTAAAGTTCTTCTACTTAATTTTCGTATTTTCAACTCCCATCTTTGCTACTTAAAAGACTTCATGCAAGGTGTGGTGATTGCAGACAGCCAAGACATCACGTTACTGAGGCCTGGAGTAATCAGACAGCGAGTACCTCACATCACTGAGCCCTGCAGTAATCAGACAGCGAGTACCTCACATCACTGAGCCCTGCAGTAATCAGACAGCGAGTACCTCACATCACTGAGCCCTGCAGTAATCAGACAGCGAGTACCTCACATCGCTGAGCCCTGCAGTAATCAGACAGCGAGTACCTCACATCGCTGAGCCCTGCAGTAATCAGGCAGTGAGTACCTCACATCGCTGAGCCCTGCAGTAATCAGACAGCGAGTACCTCACATTACTGAGCCCTGCAGTAATCAGACAGCGAGTACTGAGCCGTACAGTAATCAGACAGCGAGTACCTCACATTACAGCGCCCTACACTAAACAGTACCTCACATTACTGAGCTCTGCACTAATCAGACAGCAAGTACCTCACATTACAGTGCCCTACACTAATTATCACAACAAAAAAGGATAGATTTTAGAAGGATTAAGAAGCAGGGAGTGACTCCAAAATCAATGCCTAATAAAAGGTTCATTGATAGATTCAGCTGTGTCTATGCAGTGAGTGAGGCAACTCAAGTGAGCTCATCTGCTCAGTGCTGTAGCAATTAGTGCCTTAATCAAGGACATAAACAACATCAGGGCCTGAAGCAATCTCAGTCCAGTTACAATTGGTCTAAGGTGATGGGTGAAACTTAGTCATTTCTTTGTTCCTGATGACTGCACATGCTTCTTCAGCTGAGTTAGAACGTCACTCCTCATCTTGCCTCCACTAATGCATGCCAACAGCAAATCCAAAAACAAGCCTTAGTTAATAGTAAGCAATCTCTGTGGACTTTATCTGTGTTCATCCAGTAAATTGGGGTACCATCCTCAAAGATAGCACAGTCCTTCCTGTAATACACTGTACCCCAATTGCTGTTAGTTTTCCCACTCATTGCTTCTGTCCATTAACCTCATGTCCCATTTTACCATTTCTTACCCTGCTCCCAGCAATTAGAAAAACTGAGTATAAATAAAATTCAAAAACTACACCAGACAACCCAACAAACAGCCTCAAGTGGGCAAAGGAGGGAAAAGGACTCCAGGCCTACTCCAAACCATTTGTAATGTTCAATAGTTAACATTTCTGGTAATTTTAAGTGTATTTAATTTTACCAGATTTGCCACATTGGTCACAGTAGGGCAGATGATATTGTCGGGAAATTTGAGAGTGCTACTTAGGACCAGTTTGCAGCAGCTGTACACAGACATTGCTTCTCTGAGAAAGAGAAAAAAGCCACTCAGCTGCAAAGCCACCATCACCTCCTCCTCCTCCTCCTGTTGTCTCACTTCACTCTAACCCAGGTAAATGCGGTAGTCCTCCCTACATAAAATCTGGTGACATTGAGGGATATGTAAAGATGGCCCATGGTCTGTTATTCTTTTATATCAAAGACTTCGGAATTTGTGAAGTCTGTTCTGATAGACGTGTGAACTTCACGTGCTGAGCGCAGCCCCACCCTCACACAAAACAGAATCCTTATTGCGATTGGCTGCTCATCAAAACCTAACACAGTGGGTTCTAAATGACTTAAAATGGTTGGAGAGATTTTTACATCCTGAAATTGGTCTCTAATTGAGAGAGATCTTGTCCCCTCCCCCAAAATCAGCCTGAGCCAATGAAACAATTCCATGGCCCTGAACCAGGGTCAAGCCAATGGAATGACTTGGGTGTGTTGAATACCACAAGACATTAATTCCTAGCATTAAATTATGAAGAGAGATTATGTAAATGAGAGTCATTTTCCCTGGAATTTAGAAGGCAAAGAGGGGTTTTGGTTAAAGTTTTCAAAATATTAAGGGGGATTGATAAAGTATATAGTGAGGAACTATTTCTGATGGTTGGAGAATTTATGATCAAGGACATAGCCTAAAAATTAAAACCAGACATTTCAGGAGTGAAATAAGGAAACACCCTTACATGCAAAGGATGATAGAAGTTTGGAAATTTGTTCCACAAACAACAGTTAATGCTGGGTCAATTATTCATTTTAAATCTGAGGGCGAAGGTGACTATATGGAGTTAGGTTGAAAATCAGTCATGATCCATTTACCTAGATGAATGCAGCTCCAATCAAGAAGCTCCACACTGTTTAGGACAAAGGCCTACTAGATCAGCGCCCCATCTGCTACCTTAAACATTCATTCCCTCTATCATCGACTCACAGTGGCAGTAATGTTTACCAAATATAAGATGCATGCAGCAGATCACCAAGTCTCCTTCAACAGCGTCTTCCAAACATGCAAATTCGACCACCCAGATGAACAAGGGCAGCAGACACATGGGAGCACCACCACCTGGAAGTTCCCCTCCAAATCACACACTATTCTGACTTGGAAATATATGACTGTTCCTTCACTGTCTCAGGGTCAAGATTCTGGAATTCCCTCCCTAACAGCACTGTCGGTGTACCTACACCACATGGACTAGTTCAAGAACTCACCACACTTTCTCAAAGGCAATTAGGGATGGGAAATAAATGCTCATGTGCCATGAATGAATTTAAAAAAAACTCACCGAATGGTCAAACAGGAGAGAGAGGTTGAATGGGTCACTCCTGTCCCTATGTTCTTCAAAGCGACCTCCTACATCTGGGAAGGAACTAATGCTGCCTTATCCAAACTATTAGTTATACAATACCAAGGTTGTAACACAAGTTGGCAGCTAGGGTTAATCAGGGTGTGGAATGTCCCTTCAATACCCACCAGAGTGAACTGATATCCAGCATCTGCTCTCTTTCTGTAGTTACCCTGGCACATGCTGGGAATCGTTCCCAACACTGGACCTGTATATAAGGAATTACACCAGGGTGTTGTTGTTAATTCCCTTGCGACTTTATTAATTCATCCAAATGGCTACATGTGAACCCAGGCACTGAGAGTTGGCAGGCTATTGTCTGCTGAGCCCAATGCTGATGTCCCAAAACATGTTTTCCCACATGCTGAAGTTCAACCAGGAGTAGGAACCTTGCTTGATTCCTGCTAGGAGTGCCAGGAGCACCATATTAAACAGGTGCCAGAATAGCAATGTCACTGGACTAGTAATCCAGAGGCCCAGGCTGATGCTCTGGGGACACGGGTTCAAATCCCACCACGGCAGTTCATGGAAATTAAATTCAGTTAGTAAATCTGGAACTAAACAGTTAGTAGTAGTGACCATGAACAGTTGTCAATTGTCATAAAAATCCATCTGATTCACTAATGTATTTTAGGAAAGTAAATCTGTCACCCTTACCCGGTCTGGCCTACATATGACTCCAGACCCACAGCAATGTGGTTGACTCTTAAATGCCCCCTGAAGTGGCTGAGGAAACAACTCAGTTGTATCAAACTGCTACAAAGCCTCAAAAAAGGAACGATTATCACCTGCATCGACCTAAGCACTGCAAATGGCAACTACAAACTCAGCCTGTCAACCCTGCAAAGTCCTCCTTACTAACATCTGGGGGCTAGTACCAAAACTGGGAGAACTGTCTCATAGACTGGTCAAGCAACAGCTTGACACAGTCAGCCTCAGGGAATCACGTCTTACAGATAATGACCCAGACACCAACATCACCATCCCTGGGTTTGTCCTGTCCCAGGACAGGCCCAGCAGAGGTGGGTATACAGTGGTATACAGTCGGGAGAGAGTTGAACTGGGGGTCCTCAACATCATCTCCAGACCCCATGAAGTCTCGAGACATCAGGTCAGACCTGGGCAAGGAAACTTCCTGCTGATTACCAGCTACAGCACCCCACCCCCTCCCCACCTCAGCTGATGAATCAGTGCTCCTCCTTGTTGTATACAACTTGGAGGAAGCACTGAGGGTGGGAAAGGGCACAGTGTACTCTGGATGGGCGACTTCAATGTCCATCATAAAGAGTGGCTTGGTAGCACCACTAGAAGCTGAGCAAGCCGAGTCTGAAAGGACATAGCTGTTAGACTGAGTCTGCGGCAGGTGGTGAGGGAACCAACAAGAGGGAAAATACCTACTTGAGTTCATCCTCACCAATCCACCTGTTGCAGATGCATCTGTCCATGTGGAAATGAAGTCCTGTCTCCACATTGAGGATACCCTCCATCATGTTGTGTGGCACTACCACCGTGCTAAATAGGATAGAATTTCAAAAGATCTAGCAACTCGAAACTGGGGGGGGCATCCAAGAGGCACTGTGGGCCATCAGCAGCCACAGAATTGCATTCAACCACAACCTGTAATCTCATGGCCTGGCATCTCTCCCTCTCTACCATTACCATCAAGCCAGGGGATCAACCCTGGTTCAGTGAAGAGTGCAGGAGGGCATGCCAGGAGCAGCACCAGGCACACCTAAAACTGAGGCGTCAACCTGGTGAAGCTATAAACACAGGACTGCTTGCATGCCAAACAGTGAAAGCAGCAAGTGATAGACAGAGCTAAGCGATTCCACAACCAACAGATCAAATCTAAGCACTGCAGTCCTGACACATTCACTTGTGAATAGTGGTGGACAATTAAGTAACTAACAGGAGCACTAACTCCACAAACGTCCCCATCCTCAATGACAGGTGAGCCCAGCATATCGGTGCAAAAGGTAAGGCACTCGCAACCATCTTCAGCCAGAAGTGTCAAGTGGATGATCAATCTCAGCCTCCTACTGAGGTCCACAACATCACAAATGCCAGTCTTCAGCCATTTGATTCACTCCACATGACATCAAGAAATGGCTGAACATACTGGATGGCTGCAAAGGCTGTGGGCCCTGACAATATTCCAGCAATAGTACTGAAGATTTGTGGTCTAGAACTAGCTGCGCTCTTAGCCAACCTGTTCCAGTACAGCTACAACACTGGCATCTACCTGGTAATGTGGAAAAATGCCCAGGTATGTCCTAACCAAAACCAAAGGACAAATCCAACCCAGCCAATTACTGCCCCATCAATCTACTCTCAATCAACTGCAAAGTGACAAAGTGTCATTGACAGTGTAGTCAAGCGGCACATACTCAACAATAACCTGCCCACTGATGCTCAGTTTGGGTTCCATCAGGGCCACTCAGCTCCTCACCTCATTACAATCTTAGTCTAACCATGGACAAAAGAGCTGAACTCCAGAGCTGAGATGAGAGTGGCTGCCCTTGACATCAGGCCACATTTGACCAAGTGTGGCATCAAGATGCCCTAGCAAAACTGGAGTCAATGAGAATCAGGGGAAAAGCACTCCACTGTCTGGAGTTATACTTAACACAAAGGAAGATGGTTGTGGTCAGTCATCTCAGCTACAGGACATCACTGCAGGAGTTCCTCAGGGTAGTGTCCATGGCCCAACTAACTTCAACTGCTTCATCAATGACCTTCCCTCCATCATAAGGTCAGAAGGGATATTCGCTGATGATTGCACAATGTTCAGCACCATTCATGACTTCTAAGATACTGTGCTCATATGTAGCAAGACCTGGACAATATCCAGGATTGGGCTGACAAGTGGCAAGTAACATTCTTGCCACACAAGTGACAGGCAATGAGCATCCCCAACAAGAGAGAATCTAACCATTGCCCCTTGACATTCAATGGCATTACCATCACTGAATCCCCCACTATTAACATCCTGGGGGTTACCATTGACCAGAAACTGAACTGGAGTAGCCATACAGACACTGGCTACAAGAGCAGGTCACAAGTTGAGAATTCTGCAGCGAGTAATTCACCTTCTGAGTCCCCAAAGCCTGTCCACCATCTACAAGGCACAAGTCAGGAGTGTAATGGAATATTTCCACTTTCCTGGATTAGTACAGCTCCAACAAAACTCAAGAAGCTCAACACCATCCAGGACAAAACAACCCATTTGATTGGCACCTCATCTACAAACATTCACTCCCTGCAACACCGATGCACAGTGGCAGCAGCGTGTACCATCTACAAGATGCACTGCAGCAACTCACCAAGACTCCTTCAACAGCACCTTCCAAATCCATGATCCCTACCACCTAGTAGGACAAGGCCTGCAGAAGCATGGGAACACCACCACCTGCGAATTCCCCTCCACGTCACTCACTGTCCTGATTTGGAAATATATCGCCATTCCTTCACTGTCGCTGGAGCAAAATCCTGGAACTCCCTTCCTAGCTGCACTATGGGTGTACCTACACCACATGGACTGAAGTGATTCAAAGGGGCAGCTCACCACCACCTTCTCAAGGGCAATCAGGGATGGGCAATAGATGCTGGCTTAGCCTGCAATGCCCACATCCTGTGAAAGATTTTTTAAAAAGTAGCTCCTATCACAGTAGATTAAACCTGGAGCATCCTGGTCTGCTAGGCTCCATTCTGCTTTTCAGCACCCATTGCATCACCAAAGCAAGAAGAAAGACCTAAGGTCACCAGAACCTCTGATCAATAACTCCAACAACAAACCAGATGGAAGACAATTAATGTATGTAAGCGTCTAGGCCAACATCTTTGTTCCAAAGAACCAACTGACTGCTTGATTTTATTTTTATTCTCTTTTTAATAAGTAAACTGGATCTGATGCTATATAAAGAGCTGGTTAATCGATCAAGTATTGAATAAGCTTGTTAGTTTATCTCCATGATTGCTTAGATGTTCCCACTAATGGCAAAGATATTAATAAATGATTTTGATAATAGGAGGAGTATATGAATTTTCCTTGCCTGAACAGACAAGTCATTTCCAAGGTAGTATTTTCAGAGCAGAAATCTGACCCTTTGTAATGATGTGTGATGAGCTCTCATCCGTGCAGTGTAATTTTCCACAAGCCTCACTATCTGAAACGCTAGCTGCCTCTGTGAATGAAGGAAACATTTAAAAAAAAATGAACTACTTTTTCCAAAACCGTTTGGGTGATTTGGCTTTCTGTCCTTTACCCAAAGAGCATTTGATGTTTTCAGACACATACTGAACCAACTCTTTTATAATTATTTCGATTTAAGCTGAGCCATGGTCCTATTAAATGGCAGAAGAGGCTCAAAGGGCCGAATGGTCCACTTTTGTCCTCAGGAGGGAATGTCACCCCCACCATTTACAGCATCAACTTCTAAAAGTCCATTTGATCTTTTTCTGTATGAATGGACCCAGCTTCATTTGGATGGTTAAGGGCAACACACTCAACAGCTGAGAATTTAATGACTCTCATGTCATGTTATGAGAGCGTGGCGGACAAGACCAAGGGGTAGGAAAGGTCAAAAGTGAGGGGGATGTAGTGCCGGCATCATGAACACCCCCAATCACTTGGTGGTCAGCTGGTTTTGAATGTCAGGATTCAGTCAAAACTGACTGCAAATAATTTACTCACTCGACTTTTAACTTCCCGGTTGAGTTGTTTTGAGTCTAACATGGATTGCAGATGTCATTGAATCTGTGCTATACCTAGACTGCTATGATCTCCACCCCTCCCCCATCGCAGTCCAATTCTTTTGACATTAGTTTCACCGAATTGTTAATGCACAGGAGGTGGCTATTTGTCCCATTGTGTCTGCACTGGCTCTCTGAATGACACGAAGGAATTGTTCATTCTCCTGGCTTCTCCCTTTCAGATAATAGACATTCCCATTTCAACTCTGGCAAGAGTGGCTCTCCTATTCCTCACCTGAATAGCCACTCTTCATGGCTGAACCTCAGTAGGGAGTGTTGAGAAATAATTTGACAGCCATCCTTCTGCACAAACGTTCCTCTTGAAAACTGGACAATAAGGCAGCTCACCACCACCTTCTCAAGGGCAACAGGGGATGGGCAATAAATGCTGACTTCACCAGAGACCCTCAGTCCTGTGAATGACTGGTTCATTCCCCTTCCAACAAACACTGGTATAGAGACTTTGTGAGTGAGATTGCCGATAAGTACTCAGTTGGTGCCAGCTGTGGCTCAGTGAGTAGCACTCTTGCTTCTGAATCAGGAAGTTGGCTCAGTGAGTAGCACTCTTGCTTCTGAATCAGGAAGTTGGCTCAGTGAGTAGCACTCTTGCTTCTGAATCAGGAAGTTGGCTCAGTGAGTAGCACTCTTGCTTCTGAATCAGGAAGTTGGCTCAGTGAGTAGCACTCTTGCTTCTGAATCAGGAAGTTGGCTCAGTGAGTAGCACTCTTGCTTCTGAATCAGGAAGTTGTGGGTTCAAGTAAGACTTAAACATAATCTAGGTTGACAATCCCAGTGTAGTACTGAGGAAGCGCTGCACTGTTGGAGGTGCTATTTCTGGATGAAACATTAAACCAACGCCATCTGCCTTCTTAAGCAGATATAAAAGATCCCATGGCACTATTTTGAAGAGCAGCAGAGTCTTCCTGGGTGTCCTGACCAATATTTATGCCCCAGTCAACATCTGGTCATTACACATTGCTGTTTGTGGGAGCTTGTGGTATGTAAATAATTAGCTGCTGCATTTCCTACATTGTGACTGCACTTCAAAAGTACTTCATTGACTGTAAAGGGCTTTGAGCCATCCCAAGATTGTGAAAGGTGCCATAGAAATTCAAGACTTTATTTTCCTTTTTGTAATTAATGGCCGTTTTGTGCTCATTAGGAGCCTGGGTTGGCACTGCCCCAACTCATGGACCATTCCGGTCCACAGGCAGAGACCATTCTCCAATCATTTCAGGCTGGACCTCTGACCCCAGAGGTGAAAGGTCAGTGTCAAAACACTGTACCATCCAGCTTCATTGTTGACCTGTTTTTAATGTGGCTCAAAGAGCCCCTGTTAAAATAAAGCAGAGCTCCTAGTGGTCAGGTATGTGACTGCATTAGCCTTAACCGGATTTTCACATAAACTGAGTTAACTACAGTTCAGGACCTCACATTGCTCAGGGATCTCCCCTCTCTCCTTGACAACAGGTGTGGACATTCGCTGAATCTCATTGGCCATGCTGTAGCCTAGATGTTGCCTAGATGCAGTAAATTTTTTTTTGCGGTTGTACAACAAATTCTTCTCTGCCTCTACAAAATGCTGGGCAGTACTCAAATCATTTTTGGGTCCTGATTCCAGCGTACCAAAACATCTCTCTGACACCAGGTGGGAAGTACATGCAAAGGCCACTTCAACCATAGCTGACATTTATGGTTCAATTATTGATGCTCTTACTCAGCTTCATACTGATGACAATGCAAAAGGTGATAAAAGGAGAGAAGCTGGCATTCTGCAGGAGAAAGTGGAGGAATTAAGAGTTTGTGTTCACGTTCGAACTTTGGGAACTGTTTGTTAGATCAGTTCCACAAAAGCAGCCGGGCCCTACAGGATCCACAGGTAGCCCTTAGTACACGTGCAAAGCTTTACATGTCACTCTCTCACTTCCTGAAAGAAATCTGAGAAAGTTGTGATGAAATTGAACCCAAAGCAAAAGAAAACCTGCCTGATGTAGACTATAAATGTGTGAATAAAAGGAAAAGAATGAAGGGAAAAACATCAATAATGGTGATGCACCAAATGCTGATTAAACGCTTTCTCCAAGAGACAAGGTTGAAGTGAAATCCTTAATTCCTATGATGGATGCACTTGAAACCAACTTAAAGAAAAGAGCAATCATATACAAAAATGTTGCAAACAATTTTTTGTTTTTGGTTGATTTAGATGACTCGGAGAAAGAGCTGCATGAAGGTGTAAAGCTCCTGATGAAAAATTATCCTTATGATGTTGATGTTAACCTCGGAGAAATAAAGCACTTCCAAGCTTATATATAGGAAAATTATTCAAATAAAGGGATTTTATGCCACCAAGAACTGTATCAAGTTATCATCCAAAGTAAAACTCAGCTGGCTTTCGCAAATGTAGAAGCAATATTGCATCTCTTTCTGAGCCTGATGGTAACAAACTGCTCAGGGGAAAGGTCATTTTCTTGGCCGAACAGCATCTAGAATGAACTGTGGACAACAACACTGCAAGAAAAGCCACCTGCACTAAGCATTATGTGCATAGGAAATGCTAAACTTCGTAGCTTATCATTTGAGGACATCATCAGTGACCTCGCTACCCAAAAATCATGAAAATACTGTTTTAAGTTTTGTGCAGATTGTATTGCTGCTTCCATTTAGTGAGTGTTGATCTGTGCCATTGCTCTTGTGTTGCTGGAGATTAAAAGTTTTCATACATGCTAATTAAGAAATCTAAGTGTTACATGATGCAAGTAGACTTATTGCAAGATACATGTTTTAGTTAGACTGTTAATTTTTCATTGCATCTCGCCTATGTATATTTGTAAATATAAAACTTTAATATTTCTATTTTCATTGTCCTTTCTGTTAGAATAATACACTTTTTTGGTAACATTATGGCACCTCTTAGCTTAGGGCCACAGCATGTCAAAGTCCGGCCCAGGTTTTAGCACAGGTGGGTCTCCAGGAGAAGGGTGGGATAAACAAATGAACTTGAAGTAACTCACTTCCATCTCAAAAAATGCAAATGTCATCTAGGATTACAGCTATTAATCCAGGGTATTAATCTCTGTTTTATTAGGTAGAATTTACAGCACTGAAACAGGTCATTCAGGCCAATGTGTCTGTTCTGGTGTTTACATTCCATATCAGTCTCTACCCATAATAGGGGGAGATGGTGGTGTAGTGGTAATGTCACTAGATTAGTAATCCTGAGGCCTAGGATAATGCTCAGCAACTGGTGGAATTTAAATTCAATTATAAATTCAAAAAATCTGGAATGTAAAGGTAGTCTCAGTAGTGGTGACCATGCCAACTGTCATTGATTGTTATAGTTCACTAATATCCATGACCATCCTGGTCTGGCCTGCATGTGACTCCAGACCCAGAGCAATGTAGTTGACTCTTAAGTGCCTTCTGAAATGGCTGAGCAAGTTCAAGGGCAATTACGAATGGGCAACAAATGCTGGCCTTGCCAGAAATGCCCACACCCTATGAAAGAATTTTAAAAAACTCCAGCTCCCTCCTCCCAATCTTTCAGCATACCTTTTATTGACCGGCTTTCAGGTTGGGTCAACTTATCAGAACTGCAAAAACTAATATTGCAGAGATGTCACTGCAGTACATGTGGGTTTAAAAGCCAGCGCCAGGCAGACCTAACCAAACAGGTGCAGGCAAGCACAGAAGAGGATTGAGTGCGTCAGGCCGATCTGACCACGGCAGCGAGTTGGCACAAGCTCTAATTCACAGTGAGATGGACAGATTGAGAGCAGCCCAGGGACGACGACAGAGGAACAGCGGATGGAAGGCAGTAGGGAGCCAGATGGTGGATTGTAACATTGATGGACCCACAGCAGCAGAATCTGGGCCCACATAGATCTAGCAGTTTGGTACTGTTCGAGTTTAATTCCACACCCAGAGACTCAGGGATCTCCTGTCATTTTCTCAGCGTTGTCAGATACTTGTTAACAAATAACTCACATCTTCATTCATGACCCAATCCTCCTGGGACCTTAAAAATGGTCAAGGTGCTCAATATCTACCTCATTGCAATTCTGCGCTTGCATCAGATACCTAACTCTCTTTGCAATGTGGGTTGCACTGATGATGCAGGTTGGAGTAAAAGAGAAAATTTGTTTTCCAAAGGGCATACTTAACAACCAAAGCATGGGGTGTCTTGCCAGATACAGTCACATATCACAACCTCAGTAATTGGGAGAGGCAGATCTGAGATTTGATTTCTAACAGTGAAATGAAGGCTTGTATAATACACTACAACTTAACTAGTTTACTGTAGTAAACTTTGATAGCACCAATCAAGACTAGTTCTTTTCCATCTTGGGGGATGTAAATGTGCCAAGAGAGAGAATGTAGCTCAGTCACAATTAATCATTTAGGACAAACCCACTACAAAGAAAGATGAATTTTGCCATTGTTCAAACACTGAATTTAATTACTTATTTTCCCCTTTCTACCCAGGAACTGAAAGCACAGAATCAGTAGTGAATCTAACATTGTGAAGCTTACTTGGTTACTGATCAGAGTCAAATATCCTCCAAAAATATAGGGACTAAAAATCCTCAAACCTCTGCAGGGGGCTGGGGGAAGCATGAGAGTCCTGTTGCATCACTGCCCTCCTGCTCTTGATCTTGCTGGAGTATCTAGGTGGGACTCAGCAACTCGAATATTGCCAACCAGCTTTATAGGGGAGGGAGGTGTAAGGGAAATGATAAATGTAGTGCTAGCAAACTGCTTGGGAGGTTGAGTTGGTTAAAGGGCTTTTGATTAGGCATCTTCATTGATTTGCCTGATCTTGTCTTTAATCTTCAGGACTGCCCAAGGCTGCCCTGGGCCTGGCCACCATTTAGGGCCTCATCTGCACCATTCCTTGGACCTGGAAACCGATATCTTTCCAGTGTCACTAGGCACTCGGGAGGTGGGAATCCTGCTGGGAGGAGCTATGCGAACGCTCCAGTGACACTTCCACTTGTTGGAAATCTAAGCGGGAAGACCCTTTGGTGTGGAGATGCCCCACTTCTGGGTCCCCCCGATTCTCCACCACCCCACTACCAATGGATGCAGTGTGCCCCAGAGTCCAATGAAATTCTGAGCCTTATTCCAAAGATACTTTATTAAAGCCCAGTGTGTGATTATGACCCCGAACATCAAGCAGATGATATTTCCGTGCGCTGCGCTGGGGCAACACAGTAATCACACCAACCAGATCTGTGTGCAGTCAACAAATGGTGACTACTTCTGGTTTGTTCCTCTACCCTGTGTCTTTTGAAACTACAGAGGCCACCAGAGCTAAGCAAACAATCCCATCTCTGCCCAATGCCCATACACACTTTCCATTCAAGTCACTGGATAACAACATTCCTGCTCTACCTTGACAATGTCTCCACCTTAGTAGGGGCTAAACTAATGGTATTATTAAATTATAAGATAAGATTGCAGAGACTAGGCCTGTATAACCTGAATTGGGGTAAGCTTAATGGACCTCTGGTCTTTTGTAAATTTATGTGGAAATAAATGCGAAGGGTGGGGGGCAGGGGGTGTGTGATGGACGAGGGCAGCTGGTAGGGGGTGTGAGATTCCAAACTCCAACCAGTCTGCTAGAAGGTTCCCCACTCTGGCTGGACAGGAACGTATAAAAAGACAAACTTCTGTTAGCCCCATGAGTCAAGCCCATTTAAATATGATTATGTTGGTTAAGAATCCATTATTCCTGCAGATTTTTTTTAAAAAAGCTTGCCGCTAGGAAGTTATATTTGAATGAACTCTAAAGCACTAGGCCAATGTGACCCAAGTAACCTCTGGGATCCTTAAACAAAACTAATTCAGCAAAGAGAAGCAACAACGGCTAAATTGACTTCTGGTAAGGCAGTGATAGCAAGTCCTGCAATATCAGTGTTGCATCAGTTCAAGCAGCAATCACTGCAAGGATGGAGATTCACTAATAGACTTGTCTCATTTCATAAAGCACTTCATGGAAATGTCACAGTCCCCATTCCCAATTACCTTGTAAAACCTTCAAGTCACTAGAGAACATGAATTCAAAATTTATTCATCCTTATGCTTGAGTAAGCAGATTTCAAGATGTATATCTCCCCAACCAACAGTGAGGAACGAAGCCCTTGATTCACATTAGTAAACAACAATAGAATGAAATACATCTAGAATATTGTGAATGCAGTGTCTCGGACGGTGCCTGGGGTAGGGAGCATCTGTGTCCCCTCTCCCTAACCTTTTAAAACTATTGAAGCAGATAGCCTGGATACTGAAATAATATTCCTTTAACTTTACCCGAGGCCATCTTCCCCAAATTCCAAACATGGGGTTGGGGGAGGGGGGATTGCGGACTGGAAAATCCCACTCCTATATACACATACACGCACACACAATTGCTGAAATGATCAGATATCCTTGAATGATCATAAAAATTGCATTTCTCCAGTAAATTCCTCTAGAACATCAATCAAAGACTATCAGCTAACTGCTGTGCCCTCCTAAGTAGTTTGGAATGTTAAATTGTGCCGCTTGAACTTACGAATGCCTATAAATATTAATAAATGATCAGGAGACCTTTGTTCCTACCTACTCTCCCCTACCAAGGAGACCTGATTTTTCTTTACATCCAGCCTTCAGAAGCCACACTAAACATTGTCTGAATGCACAGTGTGTCAGATTTCACGCCCTGTTTTCAAATAAATGTCCATCAGATTGATGGGGTGTACAAATCCTTGGTTTGTTGCTGCAGTTTGAGAGCAGACCATAATTGACACAATGATGTGGAAATTCATTCCAAAGCACAGTCAATGTAGTATTCATTCTTTGAAATGCCTTGCTCCAGTCAGAGACAAATTAAGATTTTTTTTAGGAAAAGCATAAAGCATGGATTACTGGCACATTCTTTGAGTTTATCCAGTGAGTAGCCAACATAAACAGACAAGGGAAGTCGCAGGCTAAACGTAGCCTGTGTTAAGTTAGTTGACTTCAGCTAGTCAGTGATAGAGAATTACAATTATCCTGGAACCTCTGGGGTTAGAGAGGTTCATGTTGTTGATTGCTCTACAGCGGCATCTGCTGTGAGTGGGAGAATGTGATGTTCAGGTGACAGCTATGTCAAATCCCTTTGTGCAATAGCCTGCTATTCCTCATGGTGAGATACTGGAGTGCACTGATGGAACTGTACGTCATGAGAATAAGGTGGGAAGAACAAATAATCAGGGAGAAAGGAACAAGAACCAGCATGTGTGTTTTTCATTGTTTATCCAACCTCTCACTGGATCCTTCAATCCCCCATCTCCAGGTACACATCTAATCGCCTCTTGACCCGTTTGCAGTGTCCACTTTTCTTTGCTTCCATGGTAATGTATTGACAACTTAATTGACCTTAGGATGGAAATAATTCCCAATTCCCAGGTTTCCTTCTTACTCCCAACTTGTTCACTTTTAATTTCTGTTGTCTGCAGCACAAGGAACAATTTGCCTCAATGATTTTCTTTGTAAAATTGTCAAACCTTCAACTTTAGATTACCTTAAAATCTCTTTCAGCGACAGCAACTTGCATTTATATAGCACCTTTAATGTTATACCACGTCCCAAGGTGTTTCACAGGAGCATTAAAAAACAAAATCTGACAGAGCCAAATGACGTGATATTAGGGCAGATGACAAAAAGCTTGGTCAAAGAGGTAGGTTTTAAGGAGCATCTTAAAGGAGAAGAGAGAGATAGAGAGACAGAGAGATTTAGCGAGGCCTACCCTTGTCCACCTTCACAAACAATTGGCCTGTACATTGGTACAGAAAATGTTTTTAAATCAAGAGTAGATTTGTAAAAAAATAAGATCTGAGGTTGCCAAAGGAAACATAAAAGGTTAACCTTTGCAGAACAAAGATTTCAGAAGCTCGGTTTGCTGCCTTACATTAATCTATGGTATTGACGACAAGCGAATGGCTAAACATAGAGACAGAAGAAAATGTGAAAGCATGAGCAGTGCTTTATTGGTAACACAGGATTATAGGCTATGATTGCACAATAATGTCTCAACATTGTGCCACAAACTCTTCCTACAGTCCTTCATTGTTTCCCCTCTCTAAGGCATCAGAAGCTGCTGCAAAGTTACAGCTGCCAAAGGGAGGAAATATGCTGCCCTCACATTTAGCGACGCCTCACTCAAGCGCCTACTGGATGCAGCAGAGGCTGCCGTGAGGTCCTCTACCCCCGCAAGACCATCAAGCAAGGTAACCAATCCGGCATGGGAGGCCGTGGCAGTGGTGGTCAGTGCCAACGCTCTGTAAAAGACGACGGCCACCCAGTGCCTAAAGAGGATGAATGATCTCCTCCATTCCCCCAGGGTAAGTCACTCTACTCATCACTCAACTCACACAGTCACAAATCCATCACACGTCCGCAGGGATCTCACTCACTGTCAGTTCAAAGGACATCACCATTCACACTCTCAGACACACACCTTCGTCAGCCCTGCGGATGGTGTCCTCATCCCGTCCATGGCACCACTCACCACCCACACCTGCCAGGCTTCCTTTCCACCTGGCCTGGCAGGTGTCCTGCTTATACCCTCTCCATCTCTATTCATGCAGGACAAGCTGGCACTCAACAAAAGGGAGAGGTCGCAGACTGGCGGAGGAATGCCCGACATCAAGGTCCTCACAGACTTTGAAAATAGAGTCATCCAGCTGGCCCAGGACAATCTGAACTGCTCCTGTGCTGACAGTCAGGTTGACGATGCTCAACTAAGTGAGGATCCAGCAGTGCAACCTTCATCAGACAACCACGCTGTGAGTGAGGTCCCCTGTTCTGCAGTCCCCTGCCATGCACTCTCTCTCCTTACTTTCACAGAGACATCTAGGAAGGGGGTCCATGAGCCAGGTCCTCAACTCAAGCCCCGAAGAAACCTCAGGAGAAGAATCTGATGACACGTCACAGCGCACACCCACACCCTCCACCAGCGGTGGGACCTAGTTCTAGAATAGCTTCGGGTGAGCACATCACACTGTCTGATTCATAACAGGCAGTGACATGCACTTCCCAGGTCTCTGGCGTTCGGAGGACTGCTGGAGACCAGAAATCTGCTGAGTTCAAGTCAGATGAGGAGACTCTACATTTGGTCATACCTCAGTTGCTGGAGCTGCAAAGACAAGCTTGGGAACATCAGGAAGGGAAGTCTGCTGCACTCCTCAAATTGCAAGGCACGACAGAGCAGTCTGTCCGCCTTTAACACGAGGTGATAGCGACGGCATTTTTCTTTTCTTATTCATTCATGGGATGTGGGCATCGCTGGCTGGGCCAGCATTTATTGCCCATCCCTAGTTGCCCTTCAGAAGGTGGTGGTGAGCTGCCTCCTTGAACCGCTGCAGTCCATGTGATGTAGGTACACCCACAGTGCTGTTAGGAAGGGAGTTCCAGGAGAGAGAGGTGAGAGTGAAGGTACAGTGACATATTTCCAAGTCAGGATGGTGAGTGACTTGGAGGAGAACTTCCAGGTGGTGGTGTTCCCATTTATCTGTTGCCCTTGTCCTTCTAAGTGGTAGTGGTCGTGGGTTTGGAAGGCACAGTCTAAGGAGCCTTGGTAAATTCCTGCAGTGCATCTTGTAGATGGTACACACACTGCTACTGTGTGTTGGTGGTGGAGGGAGTGAATGTTTGTGGATGTGGTGCCAATCAAGCGGGCTGCTTTGTCCTGGATGGTGTCAAACTTCTTGAGTGTTATGGGAGCTGCACTCGTCCAGGCAAGTGGGGAGTATTCCATCACACTCCTGACTTGTAGATGGTGGACAGGCTTTGGGGATTCAGGAGGTCAGGAGCTGCTCCTGTAGCCACAGTATTTATTTGGCTAGTCCAGTTCAGTTTCTGATCAATGGTAACCCCCAGGATGTTGATAGTGAGGGATTCAGCAATGGTAATACCATTGAGTGTCAAGGAGCGATAGTTAGATTCTCTCTTGTTGGAGATGGTCATTGCCTGGTGAATGTTACTTGCCACTTGTCAGCTCAAGCCTGGATATTGTCCAGGTCTTGCTGCAGTTGGACATGGACTGCTTTAGTATCTGAGGAGTTGTGAATGGTGCTGAACATTGTGCAATCATCAGTGAATATCCCCACTTCTGACCATAATGATGGAAGGAAGGTCATTGATGAAGCAGCTGAAGGTGGTTGGGCCGAGGACACTACCCTGAGGAACTCCTGCAGTGATGTCCTGGAGCTGAGATGAGTGACCTCCAACAACCACAACCATCTTCCTTTCTGCTGACTCCAACCAGCGGAGACTTTTCCCCCGATTCCCATTGACTGCAGTTTTGCTAGGGCTCCTTGATGCCACACTTGGTCAAATGCTGCCTTGATGTCGAGGGCAGTCACTCTCACCTCACCTTGAGGGCAATGTTAGGTTTGGCTATGGTTCCTCCCATGGCCAAACTGTTCACTGATATTCACTGTCCAGGCTGAGCCATGGGTTTCTTGTTGGCACCTATCAAACAATATTCTAGCAGGTAGAAGGTGTGTGGAGCAATGAAACAGAGTTAGGGTGGTGGGGGTGGGGGGGGGGAGGTGTGGGGGGGTGGCGGGTAAAGACTTCGAAACAGGGAAAATAATTACTCTGCATTGCCTGGCCAATATTAATCCCTCAATGAACATCACAAAAACAGATGATCTGGCCATTATCGCATTACTGTTTGTGCACAGATTGCTTGTCATGTTTTCTGCATTATAACTTGACTTCAAAAAAGTTCTTCATTGGCTGTGGAGTGCTTTGAGGTGTCTGGTGGTTGCAAAAAGTACCATATAAATGCAAGTCTTTTCTTTGTATTTGCTCTAGCTCCTAGCCCCTTCTTCTACAAGCATTCCGTGACTGATTTTCTCATTTCCCTTTTCTCATTTCCCTTCAATAACTTGTTGCTGTGGCAATATAAATTCATCCAATGTATTGGTAATAGTAAAATTGTCTGTTGTAAGATTCATCATGTAAATTATTTGCATTTCTATCTAATTATTTGTGTATTTCCATCCACTCAGTATACAATGTGAGAGCATTATATCCATATATTTGTTACCTGATAATTATAGTGATCAGAAAACCTTGAATCATAATAAGGTACTTTGCAAATAGATATCAGTTATGAATTCTAATTGCAAATACCAATGTAGTAATATATAATTATAGTGTTATTCTAAAAATGGAGATGCAGGTTAACAGTTTTAAGGAACTTTCTGAACTTTGATCTTTTCACCTGCCCTACATACTCTTCCTCCTCCCATCCTTCTCATCATTCCGCCATCTCCTACTCTTTGGGTCAGAAATTCGAATGTTATGGTTTTTGGGAAGGCCTAACAGTGGAGCCCCTGCAAAAAGTTTCGGCAACGTCAGGTCATTGTAGAAGCAGCCCTCAGGTAATGGGTCTGGGACCATCCATTCTGTGTTGGGTGTGTTCCCAAGGACTGGCTTCCTGCATTACGATGACACTGGCTGCCTCAGGGCAAACCTGCCCTGGAAAGAGGACCTCAGACAGGCAGTAGCCATTTACTTGCATCTGAATAGGGTCTAATGTCTGCTTCAGGTGAGGGTACAGGGGGCCCCAGGTTTGTTCTTACCCAATACGGAGGGATGTGCGTTTCCAGTCGGAAATGTGCACACGCTTCCGAGCCACCATATTGGGGCCTTCATCATTCAAATAGCACCTGAAAATCTGTCTCTGTCTGGACCCGGTTCAAGGCCATTCTTTTAAAGGATCATAAAATTGTAGAACTCTTCACCTGCCCACATCTTCCATTCTCCTTCATTGAAGCACTTCCCAAATCTCGCCTCCTTTTTTCAACCTTGCTGCTCTCGTACAATCTTGGTGTTGGTCTTTGACCTGGGGAAATAAATCCCTGAACAAATTTAGAGTCTGTCTCGCTATTTAATGTCATTGAAGACTGTTTGCAACATGAATAGAATAGTCATTTTTCTCACTTTATTGTAGTGTTAAGACCATGGTTGCACTGCACACTAATTCGACAGATTAAAGGCCTTCATTCTCAATTTTGCAAAGGCTAATCTGTTAGCTGTTGAATTAAATGGATTAATTTCACACTTCATTATTTCCTCCATACCTGAGACTAGGTAGTGGAAATACAATACCAGCTTTCTGCAAATGTCTTGTGATCCTCAGAAGCGAGTTGGGCAGCTTCCCACTGATTGGCTGCTCCGTAACAATGCAATGCCAATCAAAGATGGTAGCAATAACGTAATCCCAGTGGAACCTTTCCAAAAAGAAACCCTTATATGACACTGTTCAAATGGAAGCTTAAGCACTGTTTGAGCTGCCCTATGAACTCCTGCACTCTCAATGTGTTTAAATAAAGATCAAACATATCATCACTAGCTATGATTCATTCCTTCTGAGTATCTCAAATCAATAAAATTCCTTTGGATCGCTGTCCACTAAATCTCTGTGAAGTGCTTTCAGATATTCTTGCATGTTAAAGCTGCACATTCAACCCTTGGCCTGTATGGACTTGGCTCAAGACAACGAGGATGCAGCTGGGGCATTAGGATAGAGTCTACAGAATCTCTCCTAGGTGGAAGCAGTCAATGCTGGGATGAGGGCAGGATTGGTAATGCTAGCCCACAGTTCAATGGAGTGTTGGCACTTGCGCTCACGGCTCATTGTTGAAGAACAGTTTCTGGAGGATTGCTGGTGGCTGCTAAAGCAGATCCCAGCAAGGATCTGCACCTTCAGGAACAGAGTATGGGGAAAGAAGAAGTGTCCAAGGCAGTAGCAGGAGATAAATGTTTGAGTGTGATTTGTACGAGTCCATACGGTAACTGAACAATGTATTATGTTATGCCAGCTATGTTTCTCCAGGTTGGCCAGCTACTGTCACCATGAAAAGTTACCAGGAAGGAAAGGTCAAAAGCCATTTCTGGAAGAATATCACATCACCCAGTGGATTTACAGCAGCACTGACCACAAATAAATCTGTGAACAGATTGGAAAGTGGCTGGTTGTTCCTTCATCACAGCATAAAATGCCTGGCGTACATTCTTTGTCACTTGTTGAATATTCATTTGGACAGCAGGGTCTCCCCACTGAAATGTGTCATCTATACCTAATCCGAGGACTGCTGTGAGCTGGCACCAACAGAAACACTTTCTACTGACAGATAGTACACGTCGTTGTTACACCGTACACACTGATTACATTCCCCATTATCAGCTGTGGAACATCATTCTAAACTTGCACTCACTGTGTTACAATCATTAATCCTTCAGTTGGATAGCACAATCCTGGCCAGTCTCCTCTATATTTCATGGTCTGTCTCTTTCCCTGCTGACTGATTGTTCCAATCTTCACTTCAGAGTTCAAACACAATTGTTTAAAACTGTGCTGCAAACAAAGAAGAAGCTCTTGCAACTTTGCCACCATTCTGGTTATAGCAAGTCCAGGTAAGTTGTTCGGTAGCTCAGTTTTTGAGGGAAAATGCTGGACATTTCTAAGAGGTAAAATGAACAACAAAGGTCTACTTTTTAAGTAAAAGTATATTTTTCCACTCCTGTGCCCCAGTGCTACTAGGCATTAGTTAAAAATTTAAAGTAACCTTCAGCAGCAGTGATAATACCATCAGAATTCAAGTTCTGTTCCTCTACTTATCTACTCATGCTGTATCAGCTCTGGAAGTGTTTAATGGGGACAATGTAGAGGGAGCTTAACTCTGTATCGAACCCCGTGCTGTACCTGTCCTGGGAGTGTTTGATGGGGACAGTGTAGAGGGAGCTTTACTCTGTATCTAACCCCGTGCTGTACCTGTCCTGGGAGTGTTTAATGGGGACAGTGTAGAGGGAGCTTTACTCTGTATCTAACCCCGTGCTGTACCTGTCCTGGGAGTGTTTGATGGGGACAGTGTAGAGGGAGCTTTACTCTGTATCTAACCCTGTGCTGTACCTGTCCTGGGAGTGTTAGGTGGATGTAGTATTAGGGTGATCAGGGTTGACAGGGTTAATGTGTGGGACTGTGCAAACATTCCCATCCACATGATGATGTAATGTAAGAGACACATGACCAAGAGTTTCTAGCTTAGACAGAGTAACAACTGGCCATGTATATCCGTACATGGTTCTGTTGTATCCAATAGACCAAGTATTGTTCAGATATACCGACATCTCAGCAATTATTCCTTAGCCAGTCACAACCAATCTACAACATGGAGGGAGCCATGAGGGACCCCAAATCCTGAAAAATCAGCATTAAGAAGTTTGCAAGTCTGACCTGGAAAAGTGGTGCCAAGATTGCAGAACTCAGTAAGGCAGCTGAAGAACTCCAGCTGCTTCGTAGAAGTAGTGGAGGCAGAAAGAGTCAGAAAATCAACTGTTCAACTCATTAAGGGCTGCACCACAGCACATGGAGATCCGTGAAGAAAATCCTGATCCAGCGCCAGAGTCAGAGAACCAAGCAAATGTCGTGGAACTAGTGAGGAACTCTCGAAAACCCTTCAATTTAACGGCGCACTAGGCAGGCAGCTCTCGATACACCTCTCAGTCCGGGTGCGAGGTCGGCGCCATTTACACAGGGTGACCACCAGGCAACAAACAGGAAAAAAAACAGCTGCAAATACTCGAGACTCCGGAGGAAAGGAGTGAAGAAAGTATAGCCGTTACCTCAGGCCGAGGGTTTTGCTTTGCAGAGTTTAAGGAGGAAATACCTAAAAGGGACAGAGACCACAGTGGGCATCAGTGAGCAGCTGGTCGGCACGAGAAAACTGCAATTAACGTAAGAAAAGTTAAAATATTAAGACAAACCACCTAAAAGCTTAGAGCAGCCACGGATTCCAAATTTACAGTACCTGAGAGATTTGTACATATTGAGGGACCAAATCAACACAGAATTGGGAACTTTGGAGGACAAGTTTCTTAAGATTCTGAATTGCTTCCGGATTGGACAAAGGTCTGAAGCTGAGTAAGTCAACACATTACTGTACTGGACTGGAACAACAGCAGATGATGTTATTACAAGACAAGTCATTAAGAGACCTTTCAAATTGACAAATTCAAAGAATTGATAATTATTTTAACTTAAGGAGCAGCAAGATTCTAAATAGGGGCAAATTCAAACAAAGAGTCCAGAAACCAGGTGATACTTTTATTAATGACCTTTACAGGCTGGCTGAAGGTTGCAAATACAGAAACTCCAAAGCAGAATTATTACAAGACCACATTATAATCGGTGTTACCTATGACACCCTGTCAGATCTTGTGCAATCTAAGGGAGACCTAACCTTGAAGAAAGCAATACAGCTGTGAGACAAACAGGTCCGTAAAAAGAACAAGGCAATACTGAGAGATGATGAAAAACTTTGGCTTGGGGAACCTCCAGTGACCATACAGTTCCTTAAGCACAGGAATGTAAAAGGAGCATCAGAGAAGAAGGTACAATTTGGAGGGAAAGTACAAGACATTAAAACATTAAACTATTAAACCATGCCAGGGCTGTGGCCTGGACTGGCATGAACAGTGTCCTTAAGCAATGTGGTTTCTCTGCAGAAGAACTGGCCATTTCTGGAAGATGTGCTGCAGAAATCCTCTAACTTTTCAGGTGATAAGGAGAAATTTTTCACACACAAGGCTATTAACAAAATGGAGGAATGTCAACAAGAAGAGGAACAAAAATGATTCCGGGTAAGATCAAAGACCTTAAGTACACATTCTGGAATGCAGACATCTGTGTCAATGGACACATCAGTAACTTCAGACTGGATGCCGGAGCGAGTATGTAATGGTTTTATCAGACAAAGAACCGTGGTTAGGACTACAATGCCTGAAACCAACTGAAAGCAGTTATATGGTCCAGAGGGATCAAACTACAAGTCAAGGGAACGTTACAGGCAACGCTCCAGAACCAGAGGAAACAGATACTGAAAACATTATATGCAGAATCAGGAATTCTCTCTTCTAAATCGAAACGCCTGTGTAGACCTCAACCTCCTCAAGACAGTGGAAGACATTGATTAACAGACATTCAAGGATGACATCAGAACTGAACGCCTAAAACCATCCAACTGCACTGAAGTTCTGGATTGGGACTTCAGCTGATTTTTTGACACTCTTCGCAGAGATTGATAATCCAGCCCTTTTCCAGGAAGATGTCCAGGAAGGAGTGAGTGAACTCATTCTCAACGAAGGTGCAGTGAACCAATTAGACCAGAAAGTACATCAGTATGACAATGATCCTTCATCACATTGTGCTTCTGCTGAGAATATGGAAAATGAAACTCAAGAGAGAGAATACACTCTTCCAATACCATGTTCATCCAAAAGTAGTGACCTTTTAGAAAATATATCTGCACCTATCCATCACCAAAAGTAGTAATCAAAGATGCTAGTAGTCAAACAAGTCCTTAACTAGACACGGGACCAAACCATACAATGTCTGCCTCTTTCATGTTGGAAGACACTGATCATATTTCTACACTCAGGCCTACTGGCTTCTGAAGGAAAGCAAAATATTGATCAAGTAGCTTCCGCGCATCCTCACATTTTGCCATTTCCAGATATAGCAGTCCAGGATTGTCAAAGAGTTCCAGAATGAGAGCCTACAAGGAGTCATCAATCCAGGAATAAAGTCAGACAACACCATCCAAAGAAACCAGGGCAAACTTAACAGACAAGGATAGGGAACACATGAAACACAAAGAGAGGGATTAACCCACAAAATCCAATCAGGAGAGAGACAAGTGTTTGAGAGAAGTATAACAGCAAAGAGAGAAAGAAAAGAATCAATTCAAGATCCAGGTAAGAGAACAGAGCAGAAAAGATCTACAGGGATGATAATCAACAGCGATCCTATTTAGTACAGACTTTGGAAGGTATTATAATGAGGAACCGTCAATCATACATTTGAAAGAACCTTCGAAAAGTTATGGTGCAGAAAGAGGCCATTCAGCCCATCGTGTCTGCACCAGCCAAAAAGAGAAAAAAGAAACTAGCCCACATTTTAATCCCAATTTCCAGCACCTGGTCCATAGCCTGACAGGTTACAGCACTTCAGGTGCAGATCCAGGTACTTTTTCAATGAGTTGAGCAGTTCAGCCTCAACCACTTAGACAGTGAATTCCAGACAAAAACACCATCTGGGTGAAAAAGGTTTTCCTCATGTCACCTCTAATCCTTCTACCAATTACCTTAAATCTATGCCCCCTGGTAATTGACCCCTCAGTTACGGGAAACAAGTCTTTCCTGTCTACCCTATCTAGGTCCCTCAATTTTACGCCTCTATTATGTCACCCCTTAGCCTCCTCTGTTCTAAGGAAAGCAGCCCTAACCTATCCAATCTCTCCTCATAGCCACAATTTTCAAGCCCTGGCAACATTGATTCACAAAGTGATAAAGAGCCAGATACTGCAACTCTCTATGAAGACCAACCAAGTCAAGGAAAAGAGGTTCAAAGAGAGATTACTGATCTAACAAATCAGCCACAGACATGGAGGCTCCTGACAGATTGAATCTATGAAGTCAGAGACTTGGGTAGAATGTTATCATGGAAGTAAAATATATATGGACAGAGGAGAAAAAAGCTAGCTAACTATTAATGTGGGATTACTGGAATCTTGCACATACAGGACAGAGAGGTTTTTAGGTCTTATTCCTTTCAGACTAGGAACCATTCAGCTGCACTACTTCTCATACAAAACCTGGTCAGGAGCCAATTAAAACATTGTTGCCAGGCAGCTCCCTTGGTCCAGGACTCCTTTCTGGCACCAACCTGTCTTTCATAGCACTCTGTTCCAGGACTGCAACACTGTATATATCTCTCAACTCGTCTTTCAACCTGCAGCCATTGTAATTCTAATCCACAGTTCAACAGAAAATAAAAAGATATGTTCTTTACAACAGTCTGGATTTTTTCCATGGGGTGTGGATGGGTTTTCCCCATCCCAAACTGTCATTAAGCCAAGTGGTTCCCTAGGCCATTTCAGATTGCTGTGGATATGGGGTCACATGTAGACCAGCACATTTCCTTCCCTATAGGGGATTAATGAATCAGATGGGTTTTTACAAGTCAATGATTGTTTCACAGAGATTAACTTTATATTCCAGATTTATTAATGGAATTTAAATTCCACCAGCTTCTGTGGTGGGATTTGAACCCATGTCCCCAGAGCATTAACCTGGCCCTCTAGATTACTGGTCTACTGACATTACCACTATGCCACTGCCTTCTCCCCAGATTCTGTAGCTATTTCTATGTTTCTGTCTTTTATAGACTTTGCTTTTTTGATGTCTTAAGTTGCAGGCTTGTTTTTGTAACAGTAGCTCTGTTAGTGTGGAAGATGACTCACTGCACTTCATTTGCTTGACATGCGATAATGCCAACTCTACAAGGGTTGCTATAGTGACCGCACAGATGTTTGTTCGGAAATCATTTTCAGTTTATTACCAGGAGCCTCAACACTTGCAGAATCCGTTTCCATCAATCGTTTTCCCCTCCTGCAGCCACCATCTCTCCACAGGTGATGCATCCCATGAGTATGAGCAACTCTTCACCACTTCACCCACAAAGCCAGTCTTCATGCCTGATCTAAACAGTGAGCGTTTATGGACTATACTGCTACAATGGGCAACACAACTGAACCTGACCCCATTCTCACACAATTTGCACAAGCGCACATTTCAAATTGCCCTCTTTGTTGCTGGATCAAAATGCCAGAACTCCCTCCCTAACAACACTGTGGGTGTACCTACAGCACATGGACCGCAACGGTTCAAGGAGGCAGCTCACCACCACCTTCTCAAGGGCAATTAGGGGTGGGCAATAAATACCGGCCGAGCCAGCAGACGCCCACATCCCGTAAATGAATAAAAGCGGATTGATTTTCACCTCTCTAACCCAAGGCACAGCGACCTGTTGTAGGACTGATTGTGCCTTGCTCAGATCAGCTGATCAGCACACTTCTGCCTTTTTATAATGTATGTCCTTTATTCACTCTATTCCCTATTGATCTCCCTTCCTTAATCTCTAACAATGATCACAATAATTACCTAAGGGATGATGAGTGGAACTGCTATCCTTCAGAGCAATGATTACAATCGGACCTGGCACCAACTGGTTTGAACACATGCAGCCCAGGTTAACAGCTTTGCAATGGCAAAGCCCCTTAAAAATCATTTCAGAGGGCTGTCAGCAATTGCATTCACCGAGGGGTGATCGGGTTAAAGCAACATTTTCAACAGCAATGGGGGTGAGCTCAGCTGAGATTGTTCCCTTGTTTCTAAATGGAGTCCCTCACTTGTTATTAACCAGTAACATCAAACAAGAGACAAACAATAAGTCCTCTTATACGATGGAACATTTCCAATGGCCACGGTCACTGCGGTGTATCTGTTCTGTGGTGGACCCATACCTGATAATACTCCAAGGTATATTTTGTAACAGTTAGCTAACTCTGCACCATTTGTATCTGCAGTGCTATCAGAAGTTACACTTTCTACTTTGCCCATCTCCATACCTGCCTCAGTCCATCTGCTGCTGAAACCCTCATTCATGCCTTGGTTACCTCCAGACTTGACTATACAAATATACTCCTGGCCAGCCTGATATCTTCCCATCTTTGTATATCACAGCTCATCCCAAACTCAGTCCCCATATCCTCAATCACGTCAACTCCTGCTCACCCAGCACCCCTGTGCTCCCTGATCTGCATTAGCTCCTGGCCCAACAACTCCTCAGATTATAAATCCTCATCCTTGTTTTCAAATCCTCCCTGGTCGCAACCTTCCCATCTCTGTAACCTGGCCCAGACCTATAACCCTCTGTGAATTTGGAGTTCCTCCAGTTCTAGCCTCTTCTGCACCCCCCGCAATCCCTTCGCCCCATCCTTGGTGTCCACAGGCCCTGGTTTCCTTATACTATAGATGTAAACTGATTGTAACTCTTTCGAGTACAAACCCGTTTCCATCTGTTCCTATTCAGATGAAATTACATTGTTTCATAGTTTGCCATTGTGAGATTTGAACTCTTGATACTCTTTCGAGTACAAACCTGTTTCCATCTGTTTCAGATGAAGTTACATGTTTCACAGTTTGCCATTGTGAGATTTGAACTCTTGATCTTGGGGTTACAAACCCAGTACCATAACCACTTGGCTATTTAGGCCAAGCTAAAAGACGGGCAACAACTACAAGGAGCCACCGAGGCCCAGCTGTTCTATAAACAGGAGCTGCACGTCATAATTCAGGCCGTACAAACACGTTCAGGTGAAGTTACGTTGTTTCATAGTTTGCCATGGTGGGATTTGAACTCTTGATACTCTTTTGAGTAAACCTGTTTCCATCTGTTTCAGATGAAGTTACATTGTTTCATAGTTTACCATTGTGAGATTTGAACTCTTGATCTGGGGGTTACAAACCCAGTACCATAACCACTTGGCTATTTAGGCCAACCAATCAGAAGCAGCCCATAAGGGTATCCAATTGAGCAAAGAATGAGCCCTTTATTATCCACTTACCTTAGAGGGTTTGTGCCTCATTAGAAGGATCCTCATTGTCTAGCTCTGCCTAAAGCTAAATAAATAAAAGTGGTTAGATTTTCCTCAGTAATACAGAGTCAGCATATTTATATGAGCATTCTGGTTGAACCTGTTGGTTAATATTGCAGAGGGATTCCACGCTAAATAATTCAGTACAAACCTCACCAAGAGCAATTTCACCCACGCAAATGACAGTTAACCTTAATAGTGATGGAGAAATCCACCAAAACATTGTGATTTCTTTCATGATTACAGGAACGAAATTTGCAATTCCCAGGAAGTTTTACAAGTTCTAAAACTCAATTTGTTCTGATGCAGCTGAACTGGCCCTTATTTAAACTGCAGCCTCATTCTGTACAAGCAACTGTGTCTTCACTTAAAGGTTGCACTCATTGACAATATGTACAAACTGCCAATGCTTGGCCTAAATAGCCAAGTGGTTATGGTACTGGGTTTGTAACCCCAAGAACAAGAGTTCAAATCTCACAATGAGAAACAATATAACTTTATCTGAAACGGATGGAAACGTGTTTGTACTCAAAAGAGTTACAAACTGCCAATCCCATCAGTGTGGCTGCTGAATCCTGGAGCTGATTTTAGTTTTCTGTGGAATGGGGAGAGTTGGGGAGGGAGGGACAGTGGAGTGCTCCCTCAGTTCTACATTAGGGTGTCAGCCTACACAATGTGCCCTGGCACTGTAGTGGAACATGAACTCTCAACCTCCTGACTCGAGTGATATGACCAAGCCAAGCTGCCCATTTATTCGATTCAATGATCAGTTTCTTATGAGATTAGTGGCATTCATAGGGCATACAGGTTGGGAAACCCCCCATTATTGTTCATATATTCAAAGAAAGAAAGGACTTGCATTTTTATCATGCTTTCCAAGACATCAAGACATCCCAAAGGGCCTTACAGCCAATGAAGTATTTTTTGAAGTGTTGTAATGTAGGAAACACAGCAACCAATGTTCACACAGTGGAATTATTTTAGGGATTTTCTGAAAACAACCGGGAAGAGCTCAAATATCCCTGCCGACTCATGGGACACCCTGGCTTGTGTCTGACCAAAATGGGAAGGCACTGAACACATTGAGAGACTTCATTGGGAATGTGCAGAGGTGAGGTTGAGGTATCAGAGGGAGCGCACAAACCTCCAAACAACCCATCCACCCAACCCTTCACGTGCCTGTAGTTCGCACATTAGACTTATCAGCCATCTCTGAACCAGTCAAACCAGAGAGGAAGCAAATCACCCTCCATCCAGAATGAGATGATGTACACAGCAACGAGCTTGATTGTGATAATGACCTGATAACCTCTTTTTTAAAGTGATGTTGAGTGATATGTTTTGGTCAGGACACGAGGGAGAACTCCCCTGCTCCTCTTCAAAATGGTGGCCATGGGATGTTCTACATCCACCTGAGAGATCAAACAGGGCCTCAGGATAATGTCTCATCCACAAGGAGACTCAACAGGTGCTGACCTGTGGTTTCCCAAAGTATGATTCCTAATCACAAAATGCTGTGAACCCTCAGTATTTGTGGAGAGAACAGACAAGGTCACATTTCAATTGTGAACCCTTTATCAGGAGCGATTACCTAAACCCATTCCATGTAGAACACTTGCAGTCAACAGAAGGGAAGATGTGGATCTCAGCATTCCGAACTGGATTTGCACGTGTGTCTTACAGCTCAAAGACCAGTATCTAACCCACTTGACCATCCTATTATCATCTTCCCAACCAGCCCATACAATTGAAGTCATTGTGATGTGCACAAGAATATGCTGGACAGCATCTGTGGAGAGAGAAATGTAGTTAAACCTTTCAGGTCAATGGTCTAGCATCAGAACTGGAAAAAATTAGAAATGTAAAAGGTTTTAAGCAGGTACAGTGACAGGAAAAGAGGTAGCGGGAGAGAAAAAAAAAGACTTGACCTGTGATAAGCCAGGTGTCATCCAATTCTGTTGATGAAAGGTCACCAAACTAAAATGTTAACTCTGTTTCACTCTCCACAGATGCCAGTTGAACATTTCCTGGATTTTCTGTTTATATTTCAGCATACATAGTATTTTGCCTTTGGGAAGATATTGTGAGGCCACTAAAGGTCATCAGGGAATGTTGCTGACAGTTCTCCCTTGTTAGAAGGCACACTCAGAAACAAACATGAGGAGTAAATTTAACAATGCAATGCAGTCACGTGTGAGTTAGGTTGCCAACCCTCCAGGGTTATTCTGGCATTTTCAGGAATTGAAAATTAATCTCCTGAGTGAGCTTGCAAGCAACACAGAAAAAAAAACCATAGCAGCATTAGAAAAAGTATATTTAATTTTTTGGAACACTTTCATCTTTTAACGATAAGAATATTGGAGATAGGGGAAGTGGGTATTTGGCAGGGTGGAATGGTTGGAGGCTGGAGATCATGAGGTGAAACCTCTGTGAATACATTCAGATCACAGTTGATGCCGTGAGAATTAATTCGACACCTGCTCTGCAGTGCGATTTCACAGACTGTTTTGCTAGGATTGGTCCACATTGTTATCACCGGAGGAATAATTGCTAGAGTGCAAAAGCCTCATTAAGGCTTCAAAGTAGTGCTAATGAATGTTGGATGCACCTAGCTAGCATTTTACGTGGTATGCCCTTTAATCACGATGTTATCAGTGAAGGCCAAATAAAATAGAATGCCTTGTCAAACGCTTTCTGACCTCAAGTTTGCTGAAGTTGTGTTTAACCGGTTTGTAAGTGAGTGTTGGGGTAAAAGGTCTTGCAGTTTAAGTTTTGTTCTATTGAAGTTCAGCACATTTTAAAAATTAAACTCCATTTTCTTCATTTTTCATTATTTTATTTTCTGTTTCAGCAAAGAGAGCTGCTGATTGCTCGTTAAGGGAAGGGTCCTGCACTCTGGAACCACACAGGACTGCTGCTGATCCAAGATCAGTGTTAAGATTGCTTCTTTTCCACAGATAGCATCAGCAGTACTGTGACAAAATAATAAAGCGTTCATTTTGTCTGCCACTAACGGAGTGTAATGTTGCTCCTGGCCGAACACTCCGCCAGCACAATAAGTGAATGCTGCAATTTAATATTGTGGTAAACATTTAAGATTTTTTAATAACAAGAAACCCATTCGAAATGAAAAGGAAACATTTTGAAATGAAAGCATATCGATTTGCAACACCATTCACACAAATTTGATTAATAATCTATCAATCAGTTTCAGGAGTGTGAACACTGCTGTGTTTCCATGGGACCCCCACACTGAACACAAAAAATACTTTGAAGAAAAATATTCTTCCCTTTCGAGTAAAGAAGGGGAGAATCAACAGAGGTGTTTAAAATTATGAGGAGTTTTGATAGGGCAGATAGGAAAGAAGTTTGGCTAGCGAGTCAGTAAGCAAATGGCACAGATTAAAAATAATTGAGTGAGCTTGACAATTGAGTTCCAGTAATGCCATTTAAAGAGACAGTTCTATGCATTAGCATTGTAGTCTCTTAGAACTGATGTAGAGATTACCAAAATTCATTTCACGCAGAATACAAGCAACAACAGATGAGAGTTTCATTCCATCAGCCCAGCTGATTGTAAACCCATGTCCTAGAGATGAGGCACCAATATCTGACCCACTGCAAACTCATATTTCACCTTCAGTGCTGCAGGGATAAGTGTTTCCTGAGTAATTTGCTCACACTTGGAGTCTTGTGGAGGTGAAGAGGGTCTTGGCTGGAGCCCCAAGTCTCCAGTTTTCAGGAAGGCCTGTCATATCTTGTGCCACTCAGGCACTTAGCAGGCCAGCAGACAACCTTCCCCCCCGGGATCAAGAACCCTGGGGGCAGAAGTCCGGCTAGCTGCCCCCTCCCCGAGAACTGCCGGCCAATCTGAGGCTGGCAGCTCTATTGAATGGCAGCCCAAAGGGGACACAGTGGCTGCTGCTGGTACAACATCCACCCGAGGCCTAGGATTGTCGCTGGATCCCAGGCTAGAGGTGAATGGCAGGAAAGGGGCTACACGGGAGTGGGATCGGCAGCAAGGGCTGAGGGTGACTATGTGAATCCTCCTTCCTGATGCCAGGTCCCTTCATCAAGCAATGAGTGCCTTTGAACAAGGGATCTGCCCCCAACACCACCCCACTCCCTCTAACCCTGGGAGCCCACAGTCAACCCCGACAGGCTTTGCTCATTTTGTTCCCCATATGGTGAGCACCCTCCTGCCACTTAGGGGTATTAATTGGGAGCAAGGTAGAAGGCTGTCTACTGGCTTTTCCACCAAGGAATTAATTGGGGTGGAGGCAGGAAGATGGTGGGGTCCCTCACCGCCACCCTCCCACTTGATTAAATGACCCTGTGACCAAACTCACCATTGGGGAGGGCACGAGATTCTGACCACTGTTTAATTTAGGGTTAGGGTCTCCCCTTGAGCAAAACTTGAGCCAGGTAATGGTGAGACACCATTCCCATCTACTCAAGGTCAACTGGGCTGGCCCTACCAATTGGATTCTTGGCGCTGCTTCAGGGTTTAATTGTTTCGAGGGTCTCCAGAGGAAACAAACCAAAAAATTGGTATTGCATACAACATGTGTCAGGACTGCCGGAAGGCTGAGATTTCCAGGGTTATTGATCACAAAATGCTTCTATCAGAAGTAAAACTGTGGAGAGAGAGAGCTTGTTTCATTGCAAGGAGTGCAAACTTCCAGGAAGACAACAGCTGTGCAAGGAGGTGATCTGTAAGTGATTAGTGACATAATTACAATTGACAACTTTAATGACCTTACCAGATCAGGTAAGGTAAGAGGAATCAACAGCGGGGCTTGGCCTAAATAGCCAAGTGGTTATGGTACTGGGTTTGTAACCCCAAGATCAAGAGTTCAAATCTCACAATGGCAAACTGTGAAACATGTAACTTCATCTGAAACAGATGGAAACAGGTTTGTACTCGAAAGAGTATCAAGAGTTCAAATCTCACAATGGCAAACTATGAAACAATGTAACTTCATCTGAAACAGATGGAAACAGCTTTACTCAAAAGAGTATCAAGAGTTCAAATCTCACAATGGCAAACTATGAAACAATGTAACTTCATCTGAAACAGATGGAAACAGGTTTACTCAAAAGAGTATCAAGAGTTCAAATCTCACAATGGCAAACTATGAAACAATGTAACTTCATCTGAAACAGATGGAAACAGGTTTACTCAAAAGAGTATCAAGAGTTCAAATCTCACAATGGCAAACTATGAAACAATGTAACTTCATCTGAAACAGATGGAAACAGGTTTACTCAAAAAAAAGAGTATCAAGAGTTCAAATCTCACACTGGCAAAAACTATAAATTTAGCTGACCTGAATTAGGGGCTGTGCCTGATTTATCCCAATTTTGTTGATTTGGTTTTCATTTAAAAGATTATCAAGAGGACTCAACAGCATCTTTCAAGGATGGACTATACCAAACATATCAGCCAGTTAGTCACCTCTCTACATACACTCAGTTAAGGTGATCAAATTATGTACCATAAGTCCCCAAGAGGACCTCAACTCAAAGTGTGCCTTCACTAACAGTGTTAGATGCACTTGTTCATTGCACCTTTGATCACCCCAATTACAGTCTGTTTGCTGACTCCTAGGTTTTACTTAAGATCATGACAAACAAAAGTCTTTCTTTATACATTTTTTCAAGGACATGAGAGAGGTTGATGATAAGGTGGTGGTGCCCCACACAACCAACAAAGGACAAGATCTTCAGATCCTGAGAAGAATGCTGTATAGAGAGTTTAAGGTGGCAAAGAAGGAGAATCTATGCCAATTCCCATCTAACAGGCCCGCCAGTTTATTTTCATTTTAGTGCAACAAGTGTAAATGAGATGGAAATGATGGAAAATGGGACATATGTTGCCGCCACATCAAAACCAGCTTATTTCTCTGTCCCTGCCCAAAAATGAGCTCTAGTTTTGCAATCTACCAGGTATCATGGTGAAAATTGCTGGCAATGTCTCACCCACAGACTATACATGAAGGGATATTTTGGGTGTGCTTCCTGTGATTTCCCACCCGTAATGTTGGTGGTGTGCTGGCTAACAGCTGCATTGTATGTTGCTTTTTAAAACATTATTAATACATCGAAGAAAGGCATTTCTGACAACTGGTGTTTGAGAACTCACTGATTTGCTGTTATTTGTATGTCTCACCCAACTGGATATGAACAATATACATTTGGAAACCATTGCCTGGGTCCCAGTGGCATCCGCTGGGCATGTTCTTTGAGCTGAATGAGTAAATACAAGCGAGCCACAGAGATCAAGGTATGTTAGCTACGTTCAGCAATAAGTACACTAGAGATGTGATAAATTGGTCTCAGTGCTGCGAGGTGATTTCGCAGGAGTTTTGCAGAAAATTTCAGGAGTTGCATATCTAACCCTTGCTGGGGTTGGGGGGGTGGTTTGCATGTATATGTGCGTCTATGGTTGCGTGGATATAAGCTGAGGACAGGGTTGAGTGTGGTTGCACAAGACTCATTGATCGAGTAGTGTCAATGCCCACATGACATAGTCCCAGTGGAACACTTCTTGTGAAATCACAGGCCTCCAAATGTAATCTGGAAAGACTGAGAACCCTGGCTTGTATGTCGGGAATTTCCTGGAAGTGCTATTCACGTGAAGGCCACTCCCCACTGGGATTTGCAGATCGCATCAATTGCTACTATGAAGAGAGTCCCCAGGGTACAATGCCACAGGGAGCACTGGTGTTCTTGGAATGCACCCTTGAAAGAAACAGCACCTTCAGGAGAGGAAATTGCAAAAATAAATTAAGACTGGGGCAGGAAATCTCACAACTACAAAGCAGAATTGTGTCCACTTGCAAATGATCAGCATTTCAACTTGTTTGTTTCCTCATGCCCAAACTAATCATTGTTCTATTGGCATCTTGCTCTGCCTTTCTCATGCCCCCAGCCCAAACTAATCATTGTTCTCTTGGCATCTTGCTCTGCCTTTCTCATGCCCCCAGCCCAAATTAATCATTGTTCTATTGGCATCTTGCTCTGCCTTTCTCATGCCCCCAGCCCGAACTAATCATTGTTCTATTGGCATCTTGCTCTGCCTCTCTGCACTATTATTCAGTCTTCCAGCTGCAGTGGCTCCAGCCGGTCTAGGATCTGCCTCTAGACTGGCTATAATTGGATGCGATTGTGTATCCCATCGCTGCCCATTACTGCAACACAAGGAATAATGGTTCAGGTTCTGAATTGTTCAGCTGCAGCTAGCTACCACAACTTAAAGAGACTCAGCCTCTTGCAGAATTTCTCTAAATCACTCAACAATTGCAGCAGCCCCAAAAACTGAACTTCAAATGATTGTAAAAATAAACATGTAGCAAACGTGAAGATGAAAGGGAGACAGCACCCACTGTATCAAAAGTATAGTCAGCATGGTGAAACTTCACAGAAACCTCCTGGAACACCAATCAATAAGGATCTGTAACAACAGCAACGTTAAATTATTTTTAGAACTGAGACCAAGTGGTTTCATCCAGGAATTAGAAAGTGCAATCATGCACTCCAAGCAAACAAAGACACCACAGAGGCCTCACCAAATCCAGATTGAAATCAGGGACCTCATTACCAGGGTGCAGTTCAGTATCAGCCGGGGTCTCCAGGCAAAATTTATTTTCCCTCCTCAACACAGACTTCAGCACAATGCTGATAACATGAAACAGGATTCGCAAAATCGAGACTTAATTAAGGAAGCCTTGAGTTCTGGAGCTTGGGAGTTCCAAGGTTGATATCCAAGTGAATTGTGGCTTTTTTTAAAATTTATTCATGAGATGTGGCCTCATTGGCCAGGCCGACATTTATTGCCCATTCCTAATTGCCCTTGAGAAGGTGGTGCTGAGCTGCTATCTTGAACCGCTGCAGTCCAGATGGGGTTGATTCCATTAACAACCTAAAGAGGAGGGAGGTTGGCATTAGCTGTTTTGAAGTAAACCCACGTCTGATTTTACTTCTCCAGGTACATTCAGAATGTGGAAGATCCAAAAAGGTCAACAATTTCAGAAAATCACAGAAATGGTTACAACACAAAAGGAGGCCACGTCTACGTTGGCTCTCTGTATGAACAATTCACCTAGTGCCAATCAGTGTGGTTTTTTACAGCAGAGATTGGCTTAGTCACATCTGCAATCCAACAATGTTCTGAAGCTAAGCCTCTCACAAGCTGAGAAATCAGCTGCTTCAGACAATGAGATCCTTCTTCAAAAAAATATGTTACTTCCTATCAAAATGGATGTTAGAAACAAGAAAACAGAAGAAAGTTCTAATAAATTGAACAGGACTCACATTAACAGAACTAATTTGGGAAAAGGTAGAGATTATTCTTGGTTTAACTGGATTTTATGCTCCCCAGCCAGTGGGTTTGAAGGCGGGAGTTGGGGGGGGGGGGGGGTCTCAAAATCCAGCAGGTGGCCTTCCTGCCGCCAGTGCCCCTGCCCCGACCTGTCTGAGATTTTACATGGGGCGGGGGGAGGAGAGAGGCAGCCCCCCACCCATCCTCACACCCTGGGGCCTATCTAGGCCCTTAAATGGCCTCTAGTATTTTACCTGTGTCGGGGGGAGTCCCACATCACACGGGCAGCTGACAGCTTTAGCTGCACAGGCTGGTATCGGACAAGGAGGAGGCCACCTGTCGGGGCCCCCTTGACCCATCAGAGGCACCCCCTCGACCCATCAAAGGCACCCCCTCCAAGGTCAACCTTTAACCCTTTCCCCTGGCTCCTTGAACACAGCCCCCCACTCACCACCCCCCGCCCCCCACATCCCCACTCGCCGTGACTCCCAACCCCCACACTTACCTATCAGCCCAGGCTCCCAGAAGCACTGTTGTGATGACAGAGGTGCCAAATAATCCGATTGGCCGTCAGCTAAATCGGGACTTCCTCCCAAGGAAGGCACAGAATTCTTGCCTTAAAACAATTAACGCTGCTTCCAGCGTTAAATTGCTGTGGGGCAGGTTCGTGGGCAGGTTCCGTGCCACAATGCTTTAGCTGGCACAGGCAGGGACCATGTGTCCTGTAAAATCCATCCTGGAGTCACATCAAATCTACAACACTGAAACTGGTCATTTAGCCCAACTGGTCTATGCTCCACTCGAGCCTTCTCTCACTCCTGTTCATTTCACCCTATCAGCACATCCTTCTATTTCTTTCTCCCATCTTGTGTTTATCCAGCTTCCCCTTAAATACTTCTTTAAAACAGGGACAAACATTGGGGCTGGGTTTCACGCTGAATTAGGTTTCATCCTGCTTGGAAAATGCATGTTGGCATTGTGCTAAATGATGTGTCACTGTGTAGCATGCCCGTAGACTTAACTTTCATACATATTTCAAAGTGAGTGATTTGCACGGGTAATTGTGTGTTTCATATTGGTAACCTCAGTCCTGTCCAATTGGAGAATTGGGTTATGTTGAACATGTCAGTTAAGAAACAATGAAACACATACTAGAATAAAATGATGACTAAAACACCTTAAAATTGTCTCTGCAGTGTCTGTTCAAGAGATTTCCACAAAAAAGCTGTCTACACTACGGGGCTCAAAGACCATAGTGATTTTTGCCATCAATAACCACAACTTTTATATGTCATTTTTAATGTAGTAAAACATCCCAAGGCTGGTCTTGTCTTCACAGCAGCAATTATTAAACAAAATTCTTAAGGCCAATTCGGAATGGACAACAAATGCTGGCCTTGCCAGTGACACTTACATCCCAGGATCAAATTAAAAATAAAATTGAAACTCAGTCACAGATGAGAGATATTAGGACAGGTAATGACGTGGCTTTTAAGGAGCACCTTAAGTGGGAGATGCAAGGCATAAAGGTTTAGGGAGAGGGTTCCAGAGTTTAGGTTCCAGAGTTTAGCTGAAGACAATGGTGGGACTATGCAAACTGTAAGCGGTTCAAGAAGGCAGCTGACTATCACCTTCTCAAGGGCAACTAGGGATGGGTCCAGCCAGTGAAGCCCACATCCTGTGAAAGAATAAAAAACATAACTGGGGACGCATAAGGGGCCAGAATTGGAGAGGCACAGACACTCAAAGAGGGCAGTAGGGCTAAAGGAGGTTACAGAGATAGGGGTGGGAGATGCCATGGAGGAATTTGAAAAATAGGATGAGAATTTTAAAATTGAGGTATTGTCAGGCTGGGAGCCAATGTAGGTCAGTGTAGAATACAGAGGTGATGAATGAATGGGGCTTGGTCTAAGTTAATAGAAAATGTTTTCTCTAATGATTGCATCATTATCTTTTGGTAAGTTGACATATTGTGAGTTAACAAATAGTCGCAACTATTTTGAATTATATCAACATCTCAAATGGATAGGTGACCTCACAAGATGCATTTTGACCTTTCACAGGTTCCCTAATGTCCACAGTTTAAAAACTTATGATCAGTTACTTGGCATTATACACTCTTCATAGAATACATCAATGCCAAATTCTCTTGCCATCACTTTATAAGTTTGTTAAGCAGCTTTAGCTTTTTATTTGTGCTCACATTCATGGGTAAAGGATTATTTAGAACATTCTAGTGGATCGAAGGTATAACCAGTAGCGATAAAAAAAATCTGAATTCCAAACAGACTACAGAGGTTGCTCAGCCTAACCTAAAGTCATTAACATTCTGCTCCTGAAATACAGTTTACACTCAGAAAAAGAAATCCACGATTATCCTGTATTCTGGGAAAAGCTGGTGTCTTTGCAACCCTTGGGAATACATCATGAGAAAGATTGTTGTTCTTGGCAAACATTGTGTGACAATCCGTCACTGCCTCTGTCCTGCTTATTAAGACCAAAAGCATACTGGCGGCACAAACACAGTGATGCGCTATCTACCTCTCTTACAGAATTGATTGAGTTTGGATTAGACGTGAGCTGAGCCAGATTGAGATCTAACCCAAAATCTTTGCCAGACTGTTCAGTCATGGAGAACTCCTCCTGCATTTGCATTGCACTGCTGCTGTCAGGGGCAGCCCTTGATGTGGTAATGAAACACTGGAACCTAAACAACATGTACAGGAGTCCAGGAGCAGACATCTCCCCTTCCCACTGCTGGTAAATCCAACAGATGTCACTGGGTTTGTAAAGGATATTACCATATACTCCTCATGCCCTTAGGTGGGGTAATGTAGGATATTGTCATTCAGCCTTTACCCCTACTACAAGCTTGAGGGCTAAGAAATGTTGAAAATTCTGGGTAATACTCTAGTCATTGAGATGATAAAACACTATCACTTACATGTGGAACTCACTGACCACATGGATTGATTGAGGCAAATAATATTGATGCAGTGAAGAGGAAGCTGGATAATTACACAATGGAGAAAGGAAGGATATGTTGTCAAGTTGTGATGAAGTAAAGTGGGAGGAGGCTCATGTGGAGCATAAACACCAACATGGACCAGTTGGGCTGCATGGCCTGTTTCGGTGTTGTAAATTCAATCTAATTCTATGTAATGATTGACAGCTACTTCACACCCCCTCCCCAAACAGCCTGAGATTCAATTGCTGTTTCGTTAAAGATGACTGACAAACACCCAATAGTTGCAGACAGTCATGATACCAAATGCCAGGGAGAGTCAGCAGCTTCAGAGAGGGAGAGGGAGTGTGTCCTCGGCACAACCATCTTCAGCTGCTTCATCAATGACCTTCCTTCCATCATAAGGTCAGAAGTGGGGATGTTAATATGATTGCACAATGCTCCGCACCATTCGCAACTCCTCAGATATTGAAGCAGTCCATGTCAATACACAGCAAGACTGGGACAATATCCAGGCTTAAATTGACAGTGGCAAGTAACATTTGTGCCATACAAGTATCAGGCAATGACTACCTCCAACGAAAAAGAATCCAACCATCACCTCTTGACACTCCATGGCATTACCATCCCCAAATCCCCCACAATCAACATCCTGGGAGTTACCATTGACCAGAAACTGAACTGGATTAGCCATATAAATACTGTGGCTACAAGAGCAGGTCAGAGGCCGGGAATTCTGTGGAGAGTAACTCATCTCCTGACTCCTCAAAGCCAGTCCACCATCTACAAGACACAAGTCAGGAGTGTGATGGAATACTCCCCACTTGACTGGATGAGTGAAGCCCCAACAACATTCAAGAAGCTCAACACCATCCAGGACAAAGCAGGCCACTTGATTGGCACCTCTTCCACAAACATTCGCTCTCTCCATCACTGATGCACAGTAGCAACAGTGTACACCATGTACAAGATGCACTGCAGGAATTCACCAAGCCTCCTTAGACAACATCTTCCAAACCCACGACAGCTAGCATCTAGAAGGACAAGGGCAGCAGATGCATGGGAACACCACTACCTGGAAGTTCCCCTTCAAGCCACACACCATCCTGACTTGGAAATATATCACCGTTCCTTCACTGTCGTTGGCTCAAAATCCTGGAACTCCCTCCCTAACAGCTCGGTGGGTGTACCTACACCACATGGACTGCAGCGGTTCAAGAAAGCAGCTCATTACCACCTTCTCAAGGGCAATTAGGGATGAACAATAAATGCTGGCCCAGCCAGTGACACCCACATCCCTTGAGCGAATGAAAAAAAGGACTAAAGGAAAACATTGAAAACAAAAGTTCTATAAAATGTAGTGGACAATGGCTACATTTGTTGAAGTGAAATACCTGTCAGTTGTTAACACAAGCTGCAGAATTAGTATCGATGGTACAATGAAGTATCACTGATTGGCCAGTGAGGAAACAGACAGGTGGGTATTGGGAGCAGTGTTCAATGGAAGTGAAGAGCAGACACATAATTGGGTCTTTTTTTAAACGTAACAAAAAAGCTTGTGTTTATTGTCATTTCAGCTGCCTCTGCATGTTAAGGGTATCAAGGGTTACGAAGCCAAGGTGCATTAATGGAGGTAAGATAAAGATCACAATTGAATGGAATGGCAGAACTGTTTCAAAGGGCTGAATGGCCTCCTACTGTACTTATGGCTTCTTCATGTGAACGAATCTGTAATAATCTTATAGGCAGCAATTAGTTATTGAGTCAATTCAGCATTAACATCAGCCACTATTGTAGCTATACCTAAAAACAACTGAATATGATTGGTTGTAGAGTTACAAACGTATAACAATTTTGTTGGGCCAGAGTGCACAATGGGACCAAAAACAAAGGTTTTTCAAACAAAGGCTTTCGCCATACTACACACATGGTCAATCTTTACATGTGGGTTCAGTAAATGAGTGCAGAGGGCTCTTTATCCAGGGAGCTATCACAGCCCATTGCTGTCCTTACATGACGTACACACACTCACACACTCATACAACATTTCCCAGCTGAAATTACTAGAGAACAAACAGGAGGTGTAGAAGTGGGAATCCTGCCTGGTTTTCCCCCTCTCTCTGTGCAGAGGACATTGCCACTCTCCCCCACACCATCTTGCTCATCATGGGTACAAGTTTCATGGTTATGCTGCTGGACTGGCAACCCAGAGGCATGGGCAGACAACATGAATTCAAATACCACCACGGAAGTTTGATCATTTACATTCAGGTTTTCGTAATAAAATCTGGCCCAGTAAAAGTAACCATGAAACATTGTTGTAAAATTCCAGCTAGTTCTCAAATGCCTTTAAGGGAGGGAAACCTCTCATACTTACCCAGCCTAATCTACATACAACTCATTACCCAGCTAACTCTTAACTGCCCCCTCAAGTGGCCTAAGTGCCTCTCAGCTGTATTAAACCACCATAAAAACAGGCTGCAGTGGTGACAGCCCATCATCACATTCTCAAGGGATGGGCAACAAATGCCACTCTTGCTAGCAAAGGCATGTCCCAAAAAACTAACGTGGCAATTGTATATTAGGGGAGCTTGGGACCGTAAGATTGAATGGGGATTTATTAAATTCCCCTTTCACATGGGCCACCAGCCCATGAATACTCCAGCAATCTAGCAGTTTAGAGAAGCTGAGCAAATAAAGGAGGAGAAAGGGAAGAAAGCCTCAATCACAATGTTGTATAACATTTCGAACAAAGCTGCCCTGATGGCTCGGCTAAGAGTAGTCAAGCCTTGGAGAACAGCTGCCTGGTTTCATCCCCTTGCCTGTCCTGAGATAGCTGGTCTCACCGGAGGTGGTGATATTATTGTTGCAACAGACATCATCATCCTGGTGCTAGAGGTGGAGAACAGGAAAGTCAGGCAGCATTCCCCTTCCTGATCACTGTCCAGTGTCACCTACTGGAATGTGTGTCGGGTGGGGATAGCAGTCTGCTGGTGATGCCTGTCCTGATGGACAGACCTGCAGAAACTGATTGCTGACCCAGGTGGCGAGCTGGGAGATGTATCACATAGTGAGCACACTTCAGAAGAATCAAAGCCTTCAAAAAGATCAGAAAATTAGGAAATGAAACCTCCAATTGCACTGAAACTGCATTGCAGAGGTGTCTCGAGTACATTTTGCTTGATCACAGAAACCTGACACCAATGCACTTGCTGGGATCTCACTCATCATTATGAACGATAGCATGAACATGTGACTGTGGATGTATAGATGTCTGCCAGGACTCTGCAATGTTAACAAAGACATCTCTTCCATTATGGATGATATTGGCTCATTTTCTCCTCTAGACAGGATAAATTAAGCAAATAACTCACATATTTAAAAAGTTGATGTTTGTTGTGTACTATGAATACAGAAATGGAGATCAACAGAGCAATGCTGGTGCTCATTAAGACACAGGTGCTCAGTTTGGTAGAGCCTCATGCTACTCAATAATACAATGTTCCTCCATGTGTGTCTCTGTACACCTATCCCTATACTTGCACGTGTGTCAGTCCCTGTAAGACTGCATATCTTTGTGTGAGAGAGAGTGAGTGTGAGTGCAAGAGTGAGAGAGGGAAAGCGAACTGTGTGTGTGTGTGTGTGTGTGTGTGAGAGAGAGAGAGAGAGAGGGGAGAGAGAGAGTGCACGCACAAGCGACAGAGTGCACACGAGAGTTTGTGTGTGTGCACAAGTGTGTGCGAGAGTGTGCTTGCAAGGGAGAGAGTGTATGAGAGAGTGTGTGTGTACGCGAAAGTGTGTATGACTGAGTGTGAGTATGAGTGAAGTTGTGTGTGTGTGTGTGGGTGTATGTGTGTGTGAGTGAGAGAACGTTTGCGTGAGTGTGTGTGGGTGAGAAAGAGAGGGAGTGTGTGTGAGAGTGAGTGACAGTATGTGTGAGAGTTTGTGTGAGAAAGGGTGTTTGTGAGAGAGAGAGAGAGAGAGAGAGAGAGTGTGTGTGTGTTTGAAATTCTAAAGCAAAATCTAAGCCATCTTCTCATGTATCCTCCCACATCCAACACAGCTCAATCCATATCACTGTGTTCTTGTATCAGTGATACTATACATTTCCTGCATTCCAATACTGTTCATTTCCTTTTTTAGGGATATCTATGTACAGTGAATTAATATACAAACTGCTTCTGAAATGAAGGAAGTACAATGGGAACAAAATCTGTCAAAAACAGAGAGAGAGAGAGAGAGAGAGAGAGGGAAAGTGGGAGAAAATTTAAAAGAAATCAGAGATGAAGGGAAGGGAGAGAGATGCAGAGAGTAGGCTGTCGGTACGTAGTGAGAGAGAATAATAGGTCAGATTTTAATTCCGTCTTGCTCAGCAAATTTTGCAACCAATGTTGTCCTGGGACCAAGACCATCATTAAGATTAAATCTGTTTTCACTAAGGCTGAACAGCAAACTCTGTATGAGTGCTCGTTCTCCGAATCCCGATATTCCATATCTCTCTGTTTGCCATTCCCTGCCTTGTGTTGGTGTAATAAATCAGCAGAAATTGGCAAAATTAGCATCATAAACACATTTTTGCATTAATCATGAATATTAAATTGTTCAGAGAGGAACCCCACATTTGAATGATTAATAGCTTGCTGGGCAATGTTTGAGATGTCTTGCCTGCAGAGCTTGCCTGAGAATTTCACAATCCAGTGATGGAATTGCAGTTCCTTGAGCACCCAAACAGACAGAAATCCCTGAATATATAGATGTCTGAATTGTGTCACAGATTGATCTGTAATCTGATATATTAATGTTCAACAGCTTGCCCTGCCTCATATTAATGATGAAATGATGGATCGAAACTGGCAATGTTATTTCATGCAGCTCCATTAATTCATCTTAATTTTGAATTAATCTGCATACACCAACAGCATGCTGGTGATGAAATAGCCTTCAGTGAGAGAGATTTTCATTTTACAGGTTTGATGTTTACTGAATAATAGGGCCATCTGTCAGTCTGACACACAATGATGTAAATGAGGTCAATATGTTTTTCAAAGTGGGGCAGAGACTGGGGGAGTTTAAGATTTAGTTTTGCAACTGCATTGTAGATTTTTGTGTGAACAAATTCTAATTCTTGACAATTTGAGAGTCCCACCTGTAATGTGAGAGACACAACAGTGGCAGTTCAATCACTGAAAAATAGAGGCATAAAAATTCCTGACGACATACAAATACAAACATCATATAGGACTCAAATCTGGACACTGGGTGGTGCCATGGGTCTCACACTGACTATCCACCTCTAGGGCTTAATCCCCAATCTAGCTAAGGCTGACAGATTTAAAGTTCCCGTTGTTTGGTTCCTGCGCTATTATGAATTGGGTTTGGGTAGTCACAATCTAGGCCCGTGTGCACGGGGATCAGAATACAGAATTGCCAGCAAGGCCGCACTCACAAAGCAAAGCCTTGTAGATAGGAGCTGCCAATAGACTTGAAAACCTTCGACTTGAAAGGCTCAGCTGGTGGTGCAGAGCTCCGTTACTGGGAGAGTGGGCACACAGAGGACTGCATTTTGTGCCAAACAACATTGCTGGTATTTCTGAGGTTGATAATCACTGACCCATATGGTACCAGCCCTGGGAATGTTTGATGGAAACAGTGTAGAGGAAGCTTTACTCTGTATCTAACTCCGTGTTGTACCTGTCCTGGGAGCGTTTGATGGGGACAGTGTAGAGGGAGCTTTACTCTGTATCTAACCCTGTGCTGTACCTGTCCTGGGAGTGTTTGATGGGGACGGTGTAGAGAGAGCTTTACTCTGTATCTAACCCTGTGCTGTACCTGTCCTGGGAGTGTTTGATGGAGACAGTGTAGAGGGAGCTTTACTCTGTGTCTAACCCCGTGCTGTACCTGTCCTGGGAGTGTTTGATGGGGACAGTGTAGAGGGAGCTTTACTCTGTATCTAACCCTGTGCTGTACCTGTCCTGGGAGTGTTTGATGGGGACAGTGTAGAGAGAGATTTACTCTGTATCTAACCTGAGCTACACCTCCTTATGTCATCAGTTATTCTTACAATGTGTGACACCCAGTTTCTGAGAGGTATTATTTCAACATTAACAGACCTTGATGCCTTGTTCAAAGAAGACTGACCTTAAATCAGCCTCTAAAATGAAGATCCCTGCTTAGCATGCCAGCAACACAGTTCTACTTCATTTTTATTCCAAGTGAGTTTCTGCTGATTATTATGCCAGAAATGTACAAAATTGAAAATATCTGAAATAAATCCCAATTTCTGAATGTAAATATAGGATATCACTTTACTTGGTCAGAAGAAAACCATGATATAATAATTCCAATCTCCTAATTCACTCACCATATAAATGAATAAACTAATATTCCCATTTACTGTTAATTGAATTACAGAGCAATTCTACAGAGAGACTGCCATTGTTTCAGGGAGCTTTGGAATGCACTTCATGGATCAATGGGCCAAGTGCCTCCAGTCCTAAAGTGTTTAATCTATGTCTGCACACTCACTGAGTTCTCTTAATTACACTTTTTAAAAGTGATCATTCCTGCGATAATTCTATTTCTCCTTGTCCCTCATCAGCTTGGCAGCTCACTGTTCCCCCTCTGCTACCAAAGTTAATTTCCTCAAGTTGGTTACTGTTTCGTGCCAGTAATTCTCACTGCAGCCTTTTCTCTTCCGGCGTTGCAATGATTCTGCCTGTTGGACGGTAGCCTTTACTTGTACTGGGCAACAAGATGCTCTTTGGAAACTGTGAAAGGTTCTGAGTTCACCCAAAGGTCAATCATGTGCACAACGCAGGGGTCATGGTGAGAGGGGTGCCATCTCGACAGATAACAACAACATGGCAGCAGATCACAACAAGTAAGGTGGACGGTGGGGCTCTCATTACATTTCCCTCTCCTGATGCTTTGCTCCCAGAGTCCCTTTGCAAACCTGGCTCCTGGAGGCAGGGATGACTTCCTCAAGAAGCAGGAGGATATATATTCTCCCTGTGTAATAGATACTGCAATGTTTCACTAAATGATTCAGACTTAATCACTCTCATTACAAAGTACAGAGTTGACATTCTCCTCAAGTACTAAGGGAGTGTCACACTGTTGGAGGTGCTGCCTTTCAGATCAGACATTAAGCCAAGGTCCAGTCTGTACTTTCATGCTGATGGAGATAAAGAAGAACAGGGCAGTTCTTCCTGGTGTCCTGGTCGACATTTATCCCTCAATCAACACCCACTAAATCAGATTATCTAGTCATTAGCAAATTGCTGTTTGTGGGAGTTTGCTGTGTGCATATTGGCTGCCATGTTTCCTACATTACAACAGTGACTACACTTCAGGACTATTTCATTGGCTGTAAAGTGCCATGGGATGTCCTGAGGTTGTGAAAGGGGCTTTATAAATGCAAGTCTATCAATCTTCTCTCGATTGTTGCCAAGCTGAACAACAGAGAATGGAATCTTAACTGAGACCAGCTCTAGTTCCACATCAAGCTTCTTCAGTCAGGTTTTCGATAAATCTTCAGGAGCAATGTAATCCTACTTCCTGCCATTCTGAAATTTGAGCAAATTCATCTGGGTTAAATAATTGCCTTTTTTATGCAGTACATTCTTCAGCAATATTTCAAAAGGGACCAACACAACTTTGGACAGCCACTTAAACCCCATTAATGTTATTGAACATACATTCATATTCACATTTCGCAAATCTTCACCACCAAGAAGGACCAGGGCAGCAAGTGCATAAGACACCATTAGCTTCAAGTTCCCCTCCAAATCACATACCATCCTGACTTGGAAATATATCGGCATTCCTTCATTGTCAAAGGATTAAAATCCTGGAACGTCCTTCTTAATAACATTATTGGAGCACATGTACCACATGGACTGCAGCAGTTCAAGAAGGTGGCTCACCACCACCTTCTCAAATGAAACGAGGGCTGGACAATAAATGTTGGCCTTGCCATATTCCAAGAATGATTTAAAAAAAAAATAAAGAATTCATTAAAACTTTTTCGTTAGATCTCGAACCACAACATTTCCAAGCAGCTACAAGAGCCAAAGGCTCCTGGCTCTGTATGTCAAGAGACCATCAAAATAAACCCCATGGTTAATTTAAATGGACGGAAATCACAAGCTGTGTACTTGCAATTTCTCATCATTAATAACAAGTGAGCAGTGCTTCTTTTTGGAAGAACAGAATCGACACTTATTCAGTCCAAGATGGAAAGGACTGTGTCCAGAGTGAAAGCAGGTCAATTTTAAAAATTTTAACCATTTTCATATATCATCCTCCCCATTTTGATGATCAAATGATCTATGAGAGTGTGTCTTTGGTTGATGTAATACATCAAGTGTGTTAGCCTAGTGGGTGGTACATAGTGGCTAGTCTGCTTCTCATCTCTTACCTGTGGCTCCAGTACAATTATTGCCAAAAGCCAAGTGTGAAAGCCTCTCCCTACCAGTACATCACCTATCCATCAAAAACCCTGTGGTGACATATGTAAACTGGACACCTTGCGGTCCCTCGGCTAAACTAAGAGAACTCAAATGAGGCCTGGCTCCCAGGTGCACAGCATACAGGTCCACCAATGTCTGGTTACACCCTGGTGCCCATGAACGAGACCCCCATCTATAGCACTCCTGCTTTGTGGGTATCTCAGGAGAGAAGAAGGCTAAGGGAGTAAACTCTGACAGAAATCCCAGAATAGAGTCTTGCAGGCAGTTGCTTGTCACTTACCAGGCAGCTTTCCAGTCATTCCTGCAGCAGAGCTGGTACCAAACAGTACAGCTTTCATCCTTTCCTTTTGACAATACTAGCAATGCTGGAAGGCAGACCCTGATGGTTGGGCAATTTAGGAACTCCATACTATTTGCCCAGGTCTGTGGCCTGGATAGGACACTCCAGTTTTGTGGTCGGTCTCTACAGCCACAACAAAACATGTTCAATTCTGTCATAAAGTTATTAATGTATATAATATTTTGGAAAATACTTTTCTGCGGGTGTGTCTTAACTGGATTAAAGCCAGCTAGTCTGAGTGCTTTGGTATGGACTAGTTTTGATATTTAAGAGAGATAGCAGCATTTTCATTTTTTGACTGGAGCATTCAAGAAGTGGGGTGAAAACTTGACACCTATCTAGCAGCTACCAAGCAACATGTTTATATTACTAATAAAATTGGTACAATGAAAGGAGTTTCATTGTTAAAATGTAAAGTCCGAAGAGACTGGTGAGACAATGAGAATTTGAATTCAATCAGTGACGGTGGTATAGCTTCAGTAGTTTTCAGGTATGCAGAGCAGAGGCAATGTGAGATCAAAAGGCAGCTGTAAGCTTCAACTGGATCCACAGTGAAAAGAACCTCATTTTGAATTTGTAAGGTGAAAATGCTTTGCCTGGTGTTTGGTTAAGAACATAAGAACTAGGAGCAGGAGTAGGCAATTCAGCCCCTCGAGCCTGCCCCACCATTCAATACGATCATGGCTGATCTCATTTCGGCCTCAACTCCAATTTCCCACCCTCTCCCCATAACCTTTCAACCTGTTACTAATTAAAAATCTGTCTATCTCCTCCTTAAATTTATTCAGCGTCCCAGCATCCACTGCACTCTGAGGCAGTGAATTCCACAGGTTCACGACCCTTTGAGAAAAGTAATTCCTCCTCATTCCTGATTTAAATCTACCACCCCTTAGCCTAAAACTATGGCCTCTCATTCTAGAATGCCCCACAAGGGGGAACATCCACTCCACGTCTGCTTTGTCTATCCCCTTTACTATCTTATACCTCAATTAGATCTCCTCTCATCCTTCTAAACTCTAGCGAGTATAGGCCTAAACTGCTCAATCTCTCCTCATAAGACAAGCCCCACATCTCTGGAATCAATCTAGTGAACCTCCTCTGAACCACCTCCAATGCAACTACATCCTTCCTCAAGTAAGGGGACCAAAACTGTGCACAGTACTCCAGGTGCGGTCTCACTAATGCCTTGTACAGTTGCAACAACACTTCCCTATTTTTATACTCTATTCCTTTAGCAATAAATGCCAAAATTCCATTTGCCTTCCTTATTACCTGCTGTACCTGCATACTAGCTTTCAGCGATTCATGCACAAGGACACCCAGATCCCTCTGCACTGAAGCATTCTGAAGTTTCTCTTCATTTAAATAATAAGTCACCTTTTTATTCTTCTGACCAAAATGAATAACCTAACACTTATCCACGTTGAATTCCATCTGCCAAATTTTGGCCCATTCACCAAACCTGTCCATATCCATTTGTAAATGTCTTATTTCTTCATTACAACTTACTTTCCCACTTATTTTGGTGTAATCTGCAAATGTAGCTATCGTACCTTCTATCCCTGAATCCAAGTCATTAATATAGATTGTAAATAGTTGGGGCCCAAGGACCGAACCCTGTGGCACCTCACTAGTTACAGCTCGCCATCCAGAAAAAGACCCATTTATCCCGACTCTCTGCTTTCTGTTGGTTAGCCAATCCTCTATCTAAGCTAATATATTACCCCTAACTCCGTGTGATCTTATCTTGTGTATTAATCTTTTGTGCAGCACCTTATCAAAGGCCTTCTGGAAGTCCAGACATACTACATCTACAGGATCCCCATTATCCACTTTGCTTGTCACATCTTCAAAGAATTCTAGGAAATTAGTCAAACACGATTTACTCTTCATAAAACCATGTTGACTCTGATGGATTACATTTTGACTTTCCGAATGCCCCATTACTACTTCCTTAATAATGGATTCCAACAATTTCCCAATGACAGACGTTAAACTAACTGGTCTATAGGTTCCTACTTCCTGCCTCCCCTACGTTTTGAATAAGGGCGTTATATTAACATTTTTCCAATCCACTGGAACCTTTCCAGAATCCAGGGAATTTTGGAATATTATAGCCAATGCATCCACTATCTCTGCTACCACTCCCTTTAAGACCCTGGGATGTGGGCCATCAGTTCCTGAGGACTTGTCGCCCTTTAATCCCAATAGTTTGCTCAGTACTTTTTCTCTAGTGATGGTGATTGTTCTAAGTTCCCCCTTCTCTATACCCTCTGCTCTACCTGTTACTATTGGGATGGTACTAGTGTCCTCCACTGTGAAAACTGAGGCAAAATATTGATTAAGCATCTCTGCCATTTCTGTGTTCCCCATTATTAACTCCCTAGTCTCATCCTCCAAGGGACAAACATTCACTTTAGCTACTTTCCTTTTATATACTTGTAGAAGCTTTTGCTATCAGTTTTTACATTTTGCGCAAGTTTTCTTTCATAATTAACCTTTGCTCTTTTTATTTTTTTTTTAGTAACCCTTTGTTGTTCTTTAAAAGTTTCCCAATCTTCCAGTCTGCCAGTGAACTTTGCAATTTGATATGCCTTAGTTTTTGCTTTTATGTTATCTTTAACTTCCTTGCTTAGCCATAGATGCTTTTTCACCCTCTTACCATCTTTCTTCCTCTTTGGAATATATTTTACTTGGGAGGAATTGAATATCTCCTTAAATATCTGCCACTGTTCATCAACTCTCCTTCCTTGTAGTCTTCCTGCCCAGTCCACTAGGGCCAAATTTGCCTATTAAGTCTATGGGTTGCTGTTGCCTTAATGGAGATTATTTGGGAATTTGTTAAAAGTTATGGTAGTGGTAATTTGTAGCCATGTGTATATGTATTTTTACTCTGTGTAAATTAATAAAATGTTTTAATTGGGTTAATGTAAAACCTCAAGAACTGATGATCTGATTCCTGAATTTAGAGTCACATCTCAAACATAACAATTAAAATTATAGGTTATGACAATTGTTTAAAGTTTCCCTCTGGGATTTTTAAATAACTCCACTTTACCAACTGCATCGATCATAACAATTCAGAAGTGACATACACCACAGGCGCAGTCCATCATTTCCCAAGATGAACAAATGCCTACTATTCTATGGAGAAGATCTTCCTGTCAGTGAGTGGGGGCAGGGCCTGCTCGCCGACATGTAAAATGACGCAGGATGGCGTCGGGTGGAACTCCCAACGTCACTCCACATCATTTCCATCTTCAGGTCAGCGGGGGCACAGCCGAGTCAGCTGCGTGCCTGCCGACCTGTCAATGGCCTATTGAGGCCATTTAAAAAGTAATTAACCTCATTAATGGACCTGCCCGTCCAACCTGAGGGCTGGTAGGTAGGCCGGGAGCTCTGGCGGGCTTAAGGGAAAGCACGAAACCTCATCCACGGGCGGGTTGCTCCATGAGGGTTTTAAAATATTTAATAAAGGTTTCAGTAAAAGTGATGGACATGTCCCAACTCATGTGACAGTGTCACATGAGGGGACATGTCAGGGAAATGTTGCTATCATTTGCTTAACATTTTTAAATTTGGAGTCAATCTCCCTGAGGCAGCACTTAGCTCGGCTGAGGGAATCCACCTTCCCCACCCCGCCCACCTAAAAATGATTGTGTGCCCCCAATTGGGGGCGCCAATCAGAGGCGCGTCTGCCTGCGCCCATTCCTGTACTTTTATCCCCTATGTGGCACAATAGAAGGAAGGAAGGGAATCCGGTCTATAGAGGCCAACTGGCCACAGCTGAGTAAAGGAAATCTCTCTCTGTCTTCTCTCTTAGGCAGTCCCTATGGATTCAGTATAACTTGCTTCCACTCTGTTTCGATGTGTTCCACAATGATTAATAAATCCAATGTGCAAACTGCAGACTCTGTCACATGCAGGGCAGGTGGTGTTTGAAGGGTTGGGTGGATGGGTTGTTTGGAGGTTTGTGCGCTCCCTCTGACACCTCAACTCCACCTCTGCACGTTCCCAATGAGGCCCCTCGATGTGTTTGGTACCTTTCGAATAAACCTTCTCCATTTTGGTAAGTCACAAGCCAGGGACTCCCATGAGTCAGCAGGAATATCTGACCTCTTCAGGAATGTTTTGAGAACATCCCTATAGCAATTTCACTTTCCTCCTGGGATTGTCCTGTCACAACCAAGTTACAAGTGGAGCAGTTGCTTCAGGAGTACAGGTGTCATGCCCAGCAGAGCTGGCTTTGGGTGATTAATGCCTCAATGCTGGACACGTTGGCTTGGGAGAGGGCGCTGCTGTTGGACTGGTGAATAATCTTTGACGACCAGGAGTATTGATATAAAACATTTTCTCAGGAGACAAAGTGAATCAGGAATGCTCTTGGACAGGGTAATCTGCTCATGGGCTATGGAAGGAGTATTAATGGGTGAGATAAGGTACGTGAGGGTAGACTGGACATAGGCTCCAGAACGACTAAACTTAATAGGCTAAATGAGGCTCCTTCATTCTGTGGTTGTTAGTGCTTCTGTAAACATAAGTTTCCCCAATTACTACTTTTACAAAACTCATCACCATAATGTTGGCAACAGATTAAGGACAGGTGGGTACAGGTGCAAGATATCTCAATAGATCATCCAAAGCATCAGTCGGACCCTTAATTGGCTTCTTAGTCCCCAGTAGTGTCATCATGTGCCTGATGAGCTCATTAACTGTCTCTTTGGGTAAGCAATTAGTCAATGAGACCTATTTAGAATTTTCCCATTTCCAGTTCTTTGTAATTTTAACCATAAAGTGCCCTGTTTGATTTTACCACAACTGCTGCAAACAAGGAATGCGGAACGTGACAGTTTAATTTCCAGTCAGGTCCTGATCTGACCCCAAAGTACAATGTTCCGCAAATCTGACAGGAGGCAATCTGATATCATTTCACTTTGGCACTACACAGAGGATAATTCCAACCCTCTTTAAAAAATTATCAGATGCTGGCATCAGTGACAAGGCCACGTTTATTGCCCATTCCAAGTTGTTGGGCTAGTGATTTAATTCCCTCTTGATCCCCTGCACTGTTTCGGCTGCTGTTGCTCCTACAGTGTCTTATGACAGGGGGGGCAAATAGGAAGATATGAATTAGGAGCAGGAGTGAGGCACGCAGCCCCTCGAGCCTGCTCTGCCATTCAATAAGATCATGGCTGATCTGATTGTAACCTCAAACCCACATTCCCATTTACCCCAGGTAACTTTCACTCCCTTGCTTATCAAGAACGGAAGGAGGCCATTCAGCCCATTCAGCCTGTTTCTCCGTTGAATTAAATCGAGGTTGAACTGTATCTTAACTCAATTTACAGGCTTTGGTTCCATTTCCCTTAATTTCCTTACCAAACAAAAATCTATCAAATCTTAGTTTTGAAATTTTTAATTGATCCCCAACCTCAACAGCTTTTGGGGAAGAGTTCCAGATTTCCACAGCCCTACTCCAGAGATTTAACACACAATCTCTGCTGGTTTTCCACTGCATTACTGAAGGAGCGTTGCACTGCTTGAGGTGATGTCTTTGGGATGTAACATTATCATATTGCTGTTTGTGGGAACTTGCTGTGCACAAATTGGCTGCTGCATTTCCTACATCACAACAGTGACTACATTTTAAAATACTTCATTGGCTGTGAAGCGCTTTGTGACATTTTGAAAATCGTTCTCGAAATTCAACTTACTACTTAATTCTGCAGCCCTAATTTTCTTAATATTTCAGAAGAATTAATCTTTTCCATATTTTAGCCTGCTGAAGCTTCCACTGACCTACAGCCATGTTTCTGCTGATCCCTGCCTTTCAACTGTAGAGGTGAAGGCAAGTTGAGAAAAAAAGTGGGCTTCCATTGACTGAAAGAAGCAGAGCTGACAGCCTAGTGGGGTATTGGTTCCTTTCTCACATCTGTCCCTCAACACCAAACAGCTGTCATTCAGGTGAATTACAGATAATAATTCAAGAGAGTCTCGTTCAATGAAAGGAGTGTTCCCTTCAGCAGTTCTATTAATTTTGGAATGTTAAACCTGAGAGATTTTAGGTGTTAAACAGGGAGCTCAGTGTGTCCAACACTCATCGTTTCCCCATTATATTCCAAAATGCTGTCCTAAGCATATCCATTCACAGTATTTGAGGCTGAAAGGCAGCAAACAGCTGGACTCCACAGATTTAGTCTGTCCCATTTGGTGCCTGGTTCTACGACACAGGAATAGGCACAACACAGCACAAAATGACAAGCAAACTTAAAATAAACTGCAGGGTGGACAGACACATTTAGTAATAATTGAGTGGTGGCTGGGTGCTATTTGAATTGAGAAACCGAGGTGAAGGGCTGACAGAAAGAGGCCAACAAGCTTGAAAATGTTCTTATATAACCTTTAAAGTGTGTATCAAAACTGCTGTGCTTCACCAGACAGGATGAGATATATATAGTCATGTAATCATCAAGCAGAATAAAGGAGCAATCCTAGAGATGAGATGTTTTCACTAGCCTCCCAGATATTGTTCTTTCAGTTTTATCTCTTCAAATGAAAGGAGTGAGTTACCAATCCTATGTGTGGTTGGTGTGTTTGTGTAAGAAAGAAAACACAATATGGTGGCAGCTGGTAGTGTCTGAAGATTTGAATTGAAGATTCATCTCTTCAAATAAAAGAACTCAACTAATTGAATTAACATTCCTCCTCATGTGGTTGCTGTGTTTGTGTAAGGTAGAAAACACAACAGAGAAGAATAGGGAGGAAGATGATGCAATGGCAAGATGTTAAAAGCTTGTAGGCAGAAGGGAAGACTGAGAGAGGTGAGCAGTTCCTGGGAAAAATGAGTTAGTATAGAAGTTTTTGAAGCTAAGTAAACTTTGACCAGTGCTGTAACTGCCCTTGAAATGTTTGATGGGGTCAGTGTAGAGGCATTAGTCTGTATCTAACCCCGTGCTGTACCTGTCCTGGGAGTGTTTGATGGGGACAGTGTAGAGGGAGCTTTACTCTGTATCTAACCCCATGCTGTACCTGTCCTGGGAGTGTTTGATGGAGACAGTGTAGAGAGAGCTTTACTCTGTATCTAACCCCGTGCTGTACTTGTCCTGAGAGTGTTGATGGGGACAGTGTAGATGGAGCTTAACTTTGTATCTAACCCTGTGCTGTACTTGTCATGAAAGTGTTGATGGGGACAGTGTACAGGGAACTTTACTCTCTATCTAAACCAGCACCAATAATTATATTTTTTACAGTGAACAACTTTGGAACTGTTTGTGGATTTCTCCACAATATTTACTTTCAACTGTCCTGACTGCATTCATTTGCAGATGAGTTCTGCCCCACTTCAATCTGCAAAATTTGTAGCAGGTCAGAATAAAACAAGTGCCTGGGTCCAAGGTTAAAGGGTAACATGAAACCTATGTCCAATTTAAGTCCAGCAGGGTCTGGATAAAAAAAACCTTTCAGTAAAGATTTAAATTACATTGGAACAGGAGGAGGCAGCCATGCAGCACCTGAAGATTTTTCCACTACTCAGTTAGATCATAGCTCATCTGTATCCCGACTATGTTTACCCCCCTTAGCTCCTTATGCTTGGATACACTTATACAACTATCAATCTCATTCTTGAAAGTTGCAATTGACCCCCAGCACCTGTAACATTTTGGTCAAGAGAAATTCAAATTTCCACCACCCTTTGTGTGAAAAAGTGTTTCTTAATTTTACCCCTGAACAGACTAGCTCTAACATTATGATTGTGCCTTTATTTTGAATTTCCCATCACAGATAATAACTTCTCTCCATTTGCTCCATCCAATTACTTTATCATTTTAAACACCTCGATTAGGTCACATCTTAACATTCTAAACTCAAGGACTACAAGCAAGTATTATTTAAAATATTAAATTATTATTTTTTTTAAAAGTTATTAAAAAATGCAGACCTGTGGGAAAAGGAGAATGGGACTAATTGGATAGCTCTTTCAAAGAGTCGACATAGCTTTGATGGACTGAATAGCCTCCTGTGCTGTATCATGCTATGAATTCCCATTTTACACGTCATGTGACCTGTCCTTATAATCAAACTGCACTGGTATCATTCTGGTGAACATGCATCTTTCAAAGCATTCTTCCTGAGGTGCAGTGCCCAAAAGTGAACACAGTTCACTAGAGGGGGTCTGACCAAGACTCTGTACATCTTCCTCCCCTTTGTATCCAGCCCCCTTGAGAAAAAAATGCCAGTGTCCTATTAGCATTTTTGATTGTCCACACTTATGCACTTGCTATTAGTGATTTGTGTACAAAACCCAAATCCCTTACCTGCTCCATAGCTCTGAGTCTCTCACCATTAAAAAAAAATCAATTTATTTTTCTTGGATTCAAAATAAAGATTGCACATGTCCTCACATGAAACTCCATCTACCACAGTTTTTCCCACCCACTCAATCTGTCAGTGTCCTTTTGGAACCTCCTGCTATCATTTCTGCAACTTGTTGTACCTCCTAACAGTGTCATCTGTAGACTTGAATATACAACTTTCAATTGCTTCATCCAACTCATTCATACATATTGTGAAAGGCTGAGACCCCAGAATACATCTCTGGGGACACACCTCTTGTCACATCCTCACAATCAGAGGACATCATGTACGTGGTCCTGCTGATAACACAAGTGGGGAAGAGGATTGGACTGTGTTAAAGTACACCCACTGTCACCTAACATGATGCCAAAAAACACACTGTTTGACCAAACTTTGGTGGAGTATTGAAAGGACAGCCAACCACCAGGGAAACATGGTCAGCTGGAGTTGGGATGTATCAAAAGGCCAATATTGGGCTGAAAGAGTGAAGAAACACTGCCCCTTTATAAATAATTAGTACCGCCACACTTAGCTGACTGTGTACAGTTCTGGGAAATTGCAGTTATTGAAAACATATGAAAGAACAACAAGAATGATTGAGGTGATGGAGGAATTGGATTACGAAGAACAATAATGTTCACACAGGAATGGAGAATGTTGAGAGGTTTTTTGATTTCTGTTTTTAGAATTCTAAAGGTCTAGGTAATTTTGGCTATGACCAGCTGCTTCACCTTGTCCAGAACAGTAGAACTGAGGAGACGGCTTGCTCTTACAGAGGATAAATTCAAAACTAATCTGCAAAAGCAACATTGCAATATTTCAACAAGTGAGCAGTCAATCTATGGAACATGTTCCCTGGGGAGATAGTGGAAGCAGCGAACGTTGAAATATTAAGATGAAAATTGAATAGATTTCTCTCAGAGAGTAATATTTTGGGATCCAGTATATGAATAATTTGAGACGTGTGTGGTAAGTGTATTGTACTTGGGTGACTTTGAGTATATATTCTTAAAGCTTTCCACCACAGGGGTTTTCCTGGACTAGTTCCAATTGATAGAGTTTGATCACTGTGATTAATCAATAACTCCATTATCATTGTATCATGTGATTATAAAGATGGTAGAACTCAATGGACTCTGGTCTGTTATCTTTCAACAGTTGGTATGTTTCTGAGTAAACTTTCTTCAAGGGAGGAGTGGGGAAATCAGCACAGATAAAGCCTCTTTTTTTAATTCCCTTTCGATGCGACAGCCTGTGGAACTGTGAATGGGATCCTCAGGGTCTGATTTCATCTTTCTGGCTGGAACACTATAATTTTAAAAAGAACATTTCTGCATTAGCAATCGGAAACACTTCTCAAAGCTCTTACTTGTGCCTCTTCCCACCAAGGTCGGTCTGACAATCCCACACTCGGCTGTGTTAACGTCTCAAATCGTTTTAAATGCAGCCATTACTTTCTGAGAATCAGAGAGATAACCAAAACAACAAAAAAAATTCAAGTGCAAATCTTCCTGGAGCTATTCATGAAAATTCCAAGCCAGAGAAATGTAGCATTTTCTTAACCAAAATCTTCATGCCTCTACGGTCTCTCTCCCCCTGGGTTCTGCAATGTACTTTGATCGAGAAATGTGTGTGACCAAAAAAAAAAGCAGAGAGTCAAACTATCAAGATTAGAATACCAAAAACTACAAAGAAGATAATGCCAATGTTTGATGTGAAGCAATAGGGTGCTGTAATAAAATAAACCCTTAGCATTAGAAATAAAGTACAACAAAGGCTTCATTTACTGCAGATGTTCATGCTTAAGCCACTTTATCTCTGATTAAAATATTTTCTCACAGCACAGACCACTACTTCACTAAGCACTTCATACTCAAAGTAACAGGACAGCTGAAGCAAAAACTGTAACACGTTAGTGTACAGATATTTCCCAGGTGGAGAGGGACTGAGAGACACCAGTCAGTGTACAGATATCTCCGAGAGAGAGGGGACTGAGAAACACCAGTCAGTGTACAGTAGAACCGTGGCTCAGTAGCACTTTTGCCTCTGAATCAGAAGCTCTGGGTTCAATTTCCATTCCAGAGGCTTGAGCACAAAATTTAAGCTGAGGGAGTGCTGCACTGCAACAGGCTACACCTGTGGGATGAGCTAGATGTTAAACTGAAGCCCTGCCTAAACATTCAGTTGGGCGTAAAAGAATCCATGGCCACTATTTTGAAGGAGAGTAGGGAAGTTCTCGCCAGTGTTCTGGACAATACGTATCACACAACCAACATTTTACCAGATTATCTAGTCGTTATCACATTGCTAGAGATCTTGCTTTGTGTAAATTGGTTGCCACTTTTCAAAAGTACTTAATTGGCTATAAAACGTTTTGGAATATCCTGAGGTTGTGAAATGTGAAAATGTAAGTCCTTATTTTTATATGGAGGGATGGATTAGAGAAGATCGGATATTAAAGACTCTGGGAGCAAAAAGAGGAGTGGCTATGAGGGAGCAGTGTGCAGATCTAAACTCCTTCCTGGCTTTACATGCTACTAACTCTGCAATCTCCAGTGCCCCATGCTCCCCTGAACCCACCTGACTGAAAATTTGTGAACCCCCTTTTCCTTCACCCCCTCATCCTTGAACTTTGGAATTCCCTCACTGAACCCCATGTTGTATTAAAGTTTAAGACCTCCTCTTAAATGCAACCCGTTTGACAAACTAATGCACACCTGTCCGAATATCTCCTTCCTTGTATCAAACGTCCAACTTTTGTCTGATTACACCTCTGAAATGCCTGAGGATGTTTTATCATGCTAAATGGTTTTATAAAAATTCACCAGTCCTGAAGAGTCGTATTCCACTCAAAATGTTAATTCTGCTTCTCTCTCCACAGATGCTACCAGACTGAGTATTTCCAGCACTTTGTTTTTATTTCAGATCGCTGTCTTCTGCAGTATTTTATTTTTATTACAGAAATGCAGATTGTTGATGTTGATGGGCTGAATGGCATGTTTCTGCGCTGGAACATGCAACGATTCCACGACTGGGTTCTCTTCAATTCCACTCAATATAGCTCCATAAGTTACATCTCCCTTGTAACATTCAGGAATAATCCAGGTTGATACATATCCACTTTAAGGTGTGTTTCTGTTTGTAAAGTCTGCTGATTGATCCTAAATGAACTGTGTACTGCAATTTGCATTTGGTCTCATTTACTGCATCATTTTAAACATCAGGCTTGATAAGTTACTGTGAAGAGATACTTCATTGTGACAGCTCTCCAGTGTAATAACTGTTGTCATTACATCAGGTACAATGAGCACTCTTTATCTAGTTTCTGTCACTTTTTGATGGAGAGCATCTGACCGCTATTTTGCGCACTGGTTTAAATGCTTCCCTTGACTATTTACAAAGAATCCCACTTCTACTTTCACTTTTCCAAGTCTTTCAAATCTCCAATATTTTTTCTTCTGCTCAATGCTTCTCTGTTTTGCTGTTTTCTTTTAAGATGGAATGGTTGGGGGATGAAAGGAATAAATTTGTCGAGATAGAAATTGCAACCTGGAGAATTCACTTTCAATGACAAATCCGGGAGGAGGGACGACACTTTTACAAGGAACGAAAGGCTGGGATTTGGCGGGGGGACAGAATGGTGAGGAATTCTAGCGTTTTGTAATCCAGGGATACAAGAGTAGGGTATGGCACAATTCCAACATAATGAGGATGCAGGAAGGGGCAAAGATTGTGCAGAGTTGATTAAAGCTTGGGATGCTGGAAAGACAAGTTCAGAACATCAGTGACAAACAATGTCAGAAAGATTGCAAAGAGCTATTGGCAGAACTTATTTTTATGAATGGAGGGAGAGGCTTTAGAAGTGAGAGAGTGCTTACCTGAACGGACATCTGTCCCTGGTAAACTGCCCTAGGGTGTGAGAGAAGTGAATGAAGAACATCCCATGTATGACACCAATATTAAACACAGGTCTTATAGAGTTAAGAGATGCTGAGCATAAAAGATGATGTGATAAGTTGATTTTGTGATTCTTGCCAAGTGAAGCGAGGAAGCACTAGCTGCAGTGAAAGGCTATTCAAAAGGACACAGATAAATGAATGTTATTTTCTAGGGTCAGGTCATCTAAGTAATTAGTATGAACTCCCAGCATAGCCTTGGCTTGTGATGAGAGTTGCTGTAGTGATGGGTGTGGAAAATTTGGCTAAATCTGGATGTGCCACTTTCAGTAAATATGACTTCTTACAAGGACAAAGATTCAATCTCATGGAAGCTCAAAATGAAGTCTCAAGCCAATAATTGGAATGGTAGAGCACACTAAACCTCTGTTAAATGGCTGGTGAAGTGGGCAAAAATGGCTGAGAGGAGAGGTGAACTGGTTACCTCTCTGGGCTAGCCTGTTTCAAACAGCATCAGAGCCCCAATGCCTGGCAGGTGATGGTGACCAGACTCAACATCCTTAAAAGCACCTGGGGCTAGAAATGGAATAAGAAGATACACTTAAAGAAGGAGAGCAAGGTATAAGAACGCCTCCTGACTGGCAAGGCTCTGTCCTGAGTGCAAGCTTACACTGTATTTTCCAAACTAGTTATATCAAAACTGGGACTCAACTCTATGGAAGTAATAAAACAAAAGCAAAATACCGTAGATGCTGGAAATCTGAACTAAAACAAGAAACATTTTCAGGTCGATGAGATTTCATTAGAACAGTTCATCTTGACCCGAAGTGTTACCTTGTTTTCTCTCTCCATAGATACAGTCCAACCTGTTAACTGTTTCCAGAAGTTACCACTTTTATTTCTATCGATGCAACACTGTGCGTGAAAAGAGGGAATTATATTCTAATCCTCAGTCTCACTGCCTGCCCAATAGGTCCAATATCCTCATTCCTGAATGTGTTACATGTACGTGAGCAGCCACCAGAGACAAAAATAGAAAAAAACAAAGCTAGGAATTGTGAAACTCAAAAACGGGAAATACTGTAAATACAAAACAAAAATAAAAATACCTGGAAAAACTCAGCAGGTCTGGCGGCATCTGCGGAGTGGAACACAGTTAACGTTTCGAGTCTGTATGACTCTTCAACAGAACTAAGGAAAAATAGAAAAGAGGTGAAATATAAGCTGGTTTAAGGGTGGGGGCTGGAGACAGGTAGAGCTGGATAGAGGGTCAGTGATAGGTGGAGATAACCAAAAGATGTCACAGACAAAAGGACAAACAGGTGTTGAAAGTGGTGATATTATCTGAGGAATGTGCTAATTAAGAGTAGAAAGCAGGACAAGCAAGGTACAAATAAGGTACAGATAGCCTAGTGGGGGTGGGGTGGGGTGAAGGGAAGGGATCGAAATAGGCTAAAAGGTAGAGATAAAACAATGGATGGAAATACATTTAAAAATAATGGAAATAGGTGGGAAAAGAAAAATCTATATAAATTATTGGAAAAAAGGGGGGGGGATCGGAAAGGGGGTGGGGATGGAGGAGGGAGTTCATGATCTAAAATTGTTGAACTCAATATTCAGTCCGGAAGGCTGTAAAGTGCTTAGTCGGAAGATGAGGTGCTGTTCCTCCAGTTTGCGTTGAGCTTCACTGGAACATTGCAACAGGCCAAGGACGGACATGTGGGCATGAGAGCAGGGTAAGGTGTTGAAATGGCAAGCGACAGGGAGGTCTGGGTCATGCTTGCGGACAGACCGAAGGTGTTTTGCAAAGCGGTCACACAGTCTGTGTTTGGTCTCTCCAATGTAGAGGAAACCGCATTGGGAGCAACGAATGCAGTAGACTAAGTTGAGGTAAGTGCAAGTGAAATGCGGCTTCACTTGAAATGAGTGTTTGGGCCCTTGGATGGTGAGGAGAGGGTAAGTGAAGGGACAGGTGTTGCACCTTCTGCAGTTGCATGGGAAGGTACTGTGGGAGGGGGTTGAGGTGTAGGGGGTGATGGAGGAGTGGACCAGGGTGTCATGGAGGGAACGATCCCTGCGGAATGAAAATACGTCTGTCAGCATATGAAACAAAGAGAAAACTGTGCCTGGCCTTTTAAGCAAAATGAAAAACCATGTTTCCAAATTGCAACAGCCGCCAGTTCCATAGCAGAGTCTGTAACTGAGCTGTACAGTTACACCTCAGCCTCCAAATGACCTTATTCCTCTTCTCCATCCCACCCTGGCCCTGCTCCCCACCCTAACCCACCCACTCACAGCCCATCCCAGTCCCCAGTTCAGTCTTCTGAACTTGAGAAAAAGATGACAATTGATGTTCTAAATTAAACATGTTGGGCGGATTGTTTAGTTCCTACTTGACATGGAGACGTGTCTATTCACAACTCTCTCTAAAGACACTAATTTTAGTGTCTGAATGAGACTGTAAGATTGTGATTGTAGATAGAAGTGCACTGTAGTTACTGGTCTGAGATTCGATTGAAGCACGATGGCAGGATAATATAGAGAAGGCATCATTTCACTTCAAACTCTGGCAATAACTGGTCTCAGAACACTTGTTGTGTCATGTGTAAGAAACTAAAGTGTCTACTCCCAGCACTGTCATTCCCTCATCTTGAAACCGAGGGAAGAGGAGCTGAAATCAAATTAAGCTTACAGGAGCACACACAGCACAATAAAAAAATAGTTGGGTGCCTTGATTCAGATTGGCACTGAGATACCTGACCATCTGGGGTGATAACTAGCTCACCACTGGGTAAGAAAGCGGGAGGGAGGGAGGGAGGGAGGGACAGAATGGGGAAATCAGTCAAGGACTTGAAACTGGGAAGTCCCAAAGTGCAGCAGATTCCATTTGAAGTGCTGGTGGAATTGTCGCAAATACAACAGCCAATTTGCCCAAAGAAAGGAAAGCCCCAGGAAGAACATGTGAATGACCAACTTAATCTGTTTTTGTTGGTATTGGTTGAGAGAAGAATGTTAGCCAGGATACAAGAACCCCCATGGTAGTCTTCAGATAGTATGGCATGTGCCATGGCATTTTTAACATCTACCTGAGCAGGCAGATGGCGTACACTTATTTGGTTTAAAGTTTAACACAAAAGGTGCTGTCTCTGACATTCTGTACTGTACTGGAGTGTTAGCTAGTTTATAAGCCCAAGTCTTGGAGCGGGACTTGAACCCAGAGCTCTCTGACTCAGATGCAGAATGCTAACCTTATGAGCTGACATTTAACTGTTGCCAAGTGGCCTTGCTGAAAATTGGCAATGGGTAACAATTGGGCAAGGCTTGACTGTAATGACGCTCAGAGACAAGTGTCTAGCTGACATGACACTCCAGGGGTGTGGAGGATAGTGGGCTGAGACTGGGTGGAATTGAACTCTTGCCTAACGAACGCAGGTTCCCAACACACACCCAAAGCTAATGACGACACACTCAAGCCAAATTCAACACTGCCCCTCATTTCATTTAAACCTGTGGATGCCAATCCCTGGTCAGGCCTTTAGGAATGTTGCCTGGCTCTGATACCACAGATAGGTCCGAGGGAGAGGGAGGGGAGAAGAAGACAAAGCAGAAGGTGGAGGTGGGGATTAGTGTTCAAGCCCAGAGTGGGAGTGGTGCTTGATATGCTTGTGGCACCAGAAAAAACGCTCCTGCTCTTCACAGCTCCAACAAGATTAAACTATAAAAATATTTCTGGACATTTATGCGGGTGATCACCCTTTAAGGTCTACTGCTCAGTTTCAATTAAGCAGAGAATGCACAGCACAAGCTCCACCCATTGAATGACCAATTTTTCTTCGGGGTTTACAGTTACCATTGTGACCCTAATTTTCCTATGCAAGACACCAGCTTTCATCTATTTCAGACTCCACGCACACTTTGGCAGCTTCTAACTTAGCAACCATCATATTTCTGATAGGAGAGCACAACTTCAAACCTTCACATCCCTCATTGTCCCAAGCAAACTACGGGTACAACCATGTTGAATTTTCCCTCTTCCTTATCGCAAGTGAAGGGTCGGTCCTCGAGTGAGTCATGGAGAGGATTAAACCCGGCCACTGTACCCCAGCACACGCTAAACTCTATAGGACAGAAATTCAAAGCTGAAAGCTAGAATAACACTAAGGATGGTTATGGGGCAGCTGAAATATATCTAGTTTAGAAAATCCTGACAGCATTATTGTATTTGATAAATGGAATTCAGCCCAAAGATCAATGGAAGTCAAAGATGCTAACAATGTACGAGCATTGATCTAAGAGATTCTGAATTTTAAAAACGAAAGCAATGAAACAGCAGTGGAAATGATGGAGGGCCTGAGGAGATCTGATTAGGATATAAAAATATCCACCATAATGATGTGTCAGTTTGTGAGTGTGCCGATATTCACGCTGTTTAATGGTGCAATAATTCAGTTGGGTATATATGCTGAGCCTGGAACCAGCCCAATGGGAAGGAAGTTTCATTTGTCTGCTGCTCTGTAAAGCTTCAATGAGAAATGAGTTTGGAACAATTCCCTGCGAGTATGGACCCAGAGGGCAAAACTTCCCCCCCCATTCAAACTACACTGGCACCCCCATTCTGAAAGGCAAAAGATCCCTAGTGTGGGAAATGGAAAACTGTCACATCTTAGGGGAATTTTAACCCCTTTGGGGACCGGGAGTGAAAATGGACAAGCACGAAACCAGCTTGCCGGTTCCCTGGCTCCATCCCATCTGTGGGCCAATTTTTCCAGAGACGGTTTGCCGGGTGGGGTATGGGAGCAGGACTACTCACCCAAAAATGGTGGGCAGCCAATCAAGCTCCTTATAATGGTCACTTAAGGCCTATTGATGGAGGTTGATTGGAAGTTTCCAGTGGACCACCAGGTCCCCACAGATGATGGGGGGACAGTTTGGCTGCCTGGAGGCAACAGACTGGTTGGGGAGTGGGTTGGGGGAGGTGCTAGAGGGAATTAGTGCTCTAGGCAGGGCTAGGATCACCTCCCCCCACCCAGCTGCCTGTACGGCTGCAGCAGCCACCATAAGCTGCCCTGTGTAGAGGCTCCCCTCCCACATCGGTTGCCTGGCTTCTGAGGCCATTTTTTTTTATTTTAAATTTGAAAAGGTTGGAGAGGGGGCACCTCCATTTTGAAGTGCCCTCTCCCTCACTTACCTGCCATGCCTTTCTGAAGCTGGAGAAGTCCAACGTCAAGAAGGAATGAGTAGAGAACCTGAGATCAGCAGGAAGGATTATTGGTGTCTGTGTTGTGGTTGAGGGGGCCAGAGAGCCAAGACTACAGATGGAAATGAGAAAGCTGGGGGAGTTGGGGCAACACGAAAGATTAAGGTAGTTGAGTGATCATACACACGGAGCTGCACAACGTGTGGGGAAGCAAAGGGGAGGTTTAGGAGATTGTCCAGTCCACTTATTTTGATAACAGTTATTTGCAGTGCCTATGGAGGGAGGCTGCCATATTAGGTTGACTACAGTGCTGGTAAATACTCTTTGCCTCAAGTGCCTTCTGACACCAGACTCAAGTCTGTTGCACAAAAGTTGCTTCAGCCTCTGTCAGGAAGATATAATAATTCTCAATGCTATTGGAATTTATTGTAAATAGTGGTATGTGTGTCTAAATGTATCTGTGTGTGAGACTTAATTGGATTTAAGGCAGCTGATCTGAAGGCTTTGATGTGATAGATGATGAGATAGGTTTGAATTGTTAAGTAGGTAAACATAGGTGTCAAGGGAATATTTGCATTTTTAAATAAATTAGGCTAAATTGTTTTCAAAAGAGGGAGTGAAATGTGTCAACTAGCTAGGTGAAGTTCAGAAACAGTGTGTTTATTTGCCCCCAAAACTACTGGTAAAACTGAATACTATGAGAGATTTTTATTATCAGAAAAGTAAAGTCCAAAGACAGAGTGAAACAGCGGGAATTTGCATTCAAAGGGGAAAATATGTATAAAGGAGTAAAGGCTGTGTGTAAGCGCAGGAATTCTAAGATGTAATAAGTATGAAACGCTTCATCATCTATGCTTCAAGCTGCTGTCTGCAAAGAACTGAAGTTAAGAAAATTCACTTTGAATTTCTGCGTTCAGGACATTGTTGTCACCTTGCCTGGGTCTTTTAAAATGTGTGTGTCCTACTGTTGCCTTAACGAAAGTGTAACTGGGAGTTAAATTAATTAGGGGATTTAGAAGTTATTATAGTAGTAATTTGTAGACATGTGTGTGCTTAGAAATAATTTTCTTGTTAATTAATGTTTAATCTAGTTTTGTAAAAGCCTATAAGATTTGGTGGTCTTATTACTACTGAACTCAAAGCACACATCTCAACATTTATACAAATTGCAAAACAAATTGTGGCAGTTGTGTCAAGTTTCCCTTTGGGATTTGAACTACTCAGCATTTGCCATCAGCTGTGCCAGAACAGTCTCACAAAAGAAGTCATGAGTGAAAGGATATTCTGTGCCTGTGTCATTTTTCAGCAGAAATACTACATTTGCACATGGGAACACAGGAAACGGTGGAGCAGTAGTTAGCGCTGCTGCCTCACAGCTCCAGGGACCTGGGCTTGATTCTCGGGTGTTGGTGTGGAGTTTGCACGTTCTCCTCGTGTCCACGTGGGTTTCAGCTGGGGGCTCTGGTTTCTTCCCACCATCCAAAGGTGGATTGGCAATAGTAGATTGTCCCCCAGTGTGCCTGTGCATATGTGCCCTGTGATGGATTGGTGTCCCAATCTGGGTGTATCCCACCTGGTAGCCATTGCTTGTTGGGATAGGCTCCGACTCCCCAGGACCCTAAATTGGATAAAGCAATTCCGGAAAAGTGAGTGTGTGAACATAGGAAATAGCAATAGATGAAGTCTATTCGGCCCCTCAAGCCTGCTGCACTGTTCAAACAAATCATGACTGATCTTCTACCTCAACAACCATTTTCCGGCACTATCCCCATATCCCTGGCTATCTTTAATATCTAGAAACCTATCGATCTCTGACTTAAATACACTCAGTGAGTGAGCCTCCACAGCCTCTGGGATAGGGAATTCCAAAGATTCACCACCCTCTAACTGAAGAAATTCTTCCTTATGTTTGCATTGATATAGCACAAATCACATTGTCACAAAGTGTTTCATGTACCGAGTGAAGGAATTATTTTTAAAATTGTAACCACAGTCGTCATGTCGGCAAATGGGGCTGTCACATCTCACCAAGAGAGATCAGCGTTTGAGTGTTGGTGATGGTTGATGGGGAAATGTTGCGCAGGACACCAGGAAAATGAAATAAAAACAGAAAACTCTAGAAATACCCAACAGGTCAGACAGTGTCTGTGGAGAGAGTAAAACAGGGTTCTGACAAAACAGACATTGACTTGATCAATTTAAAATTTCATCCAACAGATAGCTGACAATGCAGCGTTCTGTAAGTACTGGAGTGTCAGCCTTGATTACTGTTACTAATCTGAACTTCTCACCCAAAGGTAAAGGTTAAACTAATATAAATTAGAGTTATGTAGTGGGAAGAATCCCAAGCTGTGCTGGAGTCCAGCTGGTGATGAGAGTGGCGGAGCAGCCACAGCAGGGTAACAACTGATCTTCCCCGTGTGCAAGATGGAGGGCAGTAACTTCCACACACACTTCACGGCTGGGGATCAGAGAGGGGTCAGGTTTATTCAACGAAGCTGCTGCAGGTTAGTGCATCTCAGCAGCACATTCAGGTATTATCCGCATACACGAATCCTTGAAAATAGCAGGCTTGAGCCACAGAAGACGGTGTCCATCCAATTTTCTAGTGAGTGCTCTCTCTATCTGACAATTCATTAATTTCCTGAAGCAGTGACAATTTGCCGAGTATATAATCTGATAAACAGGCATGAAGATTTACGACCCCACAGCAGCTAAGGTCATCAGAGCAAGTGGCAGCTGGTATTGATTTGGAATGAAACATGTATTGGAAAAAATCTGATTGGTGAGAGAAATGCTTTAATCAGATTGAATGCAAATGAAATCTAGTTCTGTGCTGAAGGTTTCACTTTTCAGCTGTGGCTCAGTGGGTTCAAGTGCCTCTCCAGAGATTTGAGCTCAAATATCTAGTGACTGTCCAGTGCAGTACTGAGAGAAGGTGCTGCAGTGTTGAAGGGGCCGTCTTTCAGAAGAAATGTTAAATCGAGGCCCCATCGACACTGAGCAGAACATAAAAGATCCCACGGCACCATTTCTCCCTGGTGTCCTGACAACTATATATCCCTGAACCAAAGTCACTAAAAATATTAACTGATTATTACGTGGCAATGGGAACATGGCCCCCTGCAAGTTCCCCTCCAAACCACACACCCTCCTGACTTGGAACTATATTTCCATTGCTTCATTATCACAGGGTCAAAACCCTGGAATTCCCTATCTAATAGCATTGTAGGTGTACCTATACTGCAAGGATTCCAGTGGTTGAAGAAGGTGGCTTTTCAAAGGAAATTAGGGATGGGCAACAAATACTGGCTTTGCTAGCCATGCCCACACCCAATGAATGAATAATTTTCAAAAATTAAATGCATTTCTACATCTTCACCATTGAATTGCAGGCCAAAACCTCCTTGTCTAACTGGAAGCACTGTGCCCATGAAGTAGTTGACCATAAACAGCCTATACCCATCCAGGTAGTCTTTAACCCAGGATATGATATATATAATCAGCAGATGATCGACAGTGAGCTGCTGCCAAGAAAGCCATACTCTCATAAAAAGAACTTCTGTTTATGGGACTTCCAAAGTGCTGGATTCCAAATCTTCCCTCGAGATGCTGTCAGGTCAGTTCTGGAGTTTGAAACAAGTCTGCCACCATCTGTGCCAAATTCCCACCAAAATATATTGCAGCCAACGCTAGAAGCAGCATTGTGTCCTATCAACTGCATTAAAAATGCTTCAGATATAGATCGCGTGTCATAAATTGCAACAATGAGAAATGATGGATGGTCACAGAGGACAGAAAAACTTTACATTAGCAATTCATATAAACAACACTTGCAAACTAAAGGTGTTGGAGATCAGATCCCAAATTGGACAGAACAACTCTACTGTACACTTGTAGCTTGGGGAATTAATGAAACACATTTATAACGGTAACCAATATTCTCTTGACTGGTCTCCAAACTGTACCCGCCATAAGGTTGAAATCATCCAAAACTCTGCTGCCCATGTCCCATTCACCCTTCACCCTGGTGCTCATTAACTTACTGCTCCGGCAACACCTCAATTTTAAAATTCTCAAGCGTGTTTGCAAATCCCTCAATAACCTTGCCCCCTTCCTATCTCTCCTCCTCCAGCTCTACCACCCTTGAAGATATCTGTGCTACTCTAGTTCTGGCCTCTTATGCATCCCTAATTTTCATTGCTCCACCAGTGGTGGCCATGCCTTCAGTTGCCAAGGTCCTAAGCTTTTGAATATTGCTAAAAAGAGAAACGAGTTGCTGAAGCTTTTCATCTTGCACTCATCAGGACAAATGCAAAAATGCCAAATTTCAAACAATCACAACAATTTATACTACTGGAGAAAAGGGTGCTAATCCATTGGCAAGTCAACTTCGATTAGCCATGGTGTTGCCATGGAAAAGGCTACAGGAATTATTCAATTATGTGGTAGGCAAAAGGTCTTTTTGGACTGATGGCAGCATCCTATTAGTGGCAGTATGATGCCACATATGTAGGCCCATATGTCCCAAAAATTGGCTGATCGAATCAAACAAGAAATCCTCCAGCTGTTCGTAATAGACAGAGTACATTCTGTACTCATCCAGCCCGCACTTGCAAAACCCAAAACAAAATGGCTGCTGTTGGATGTGATTATACAATTGGGAAGCACTTGCTGAATAATCCTGAGTGCGCTATTAGCTACACTAACAACCAGTTTAAGGTAATCAGTAGAGCTCGTAACAGGGCTCATTTACACTTGCTAGAAGTGACACATGTTCATACACAGGTACCTGTTCTCTATAAACAAAAAGAATATGTTCAAACCTTGCACCTTTTTTGAATCACCCAGGAGCTTGGGAAGCCTATAATTCCCTGTTGCTTTCTCCATGGCAACCTCTCAAACAATCAGAGTCAACTTGCCAACCAATCAGCACCCTTTTCTCCTGTAGTACAAATTGTTGTGATTGTTTGAAATTTGGCATTATTGCATTTGTCCTGATGAGTGCAAGATAAAAAACTTCAGTAACCTGTTTCTCTTTTCAGCAAGATTCAAGTTCTGTCCTAAATTCTGGAATTGCCTCATTAAGCCACTCAGTCTTTCTACTTCTTGCTTTCCTCCTCTAATAAAATCTAGGTCTTCGGCCAAGCTTTTAGTCACCTGTTTGAATATTGGTGTCAGGTTTAGGGTGATAATGCCCCTGTGAAACACTTTGGGATATTTTACTGCAGTAAGGCAGTACTTTACTGCAGTATAAGTACAAGTTGTTATTGTATTCAAATATACTTCACTCCCAACCTTGATGATTATCATCCCCGAGAAAGGTTCGTGCTTGTATAGTTTTGCTAGTTTTGTATGGGAGTCTGTTAGTGGTAAAATAGGAATATGCTCAATGAGGTGTTTCATTAGTTTCAGACAGCAATACATTCTGCATTCTGTCAGACTGCCAATGTGTTAGGAAATAGAGATGGTTAAAAGGTGTCTGCATTTCTAATAAGAATTTACGATTATCAGAGAAGAAAAACTGGGTGGTTGCTTAGCAACAGGGTTCCAGAGAGGCAGGTCCGTCCCACAGACACACATACAAGAAACTAGAAACAGTAGTTTTTGAGTTCAGTTTTGAAGACAGTTGCCAGGCAGAAGCAGTCTAAGAGGGTCAGATAGCCAGTTCCAAGCTAAAGTTGATTGAAAGTAGCTGCCATGGAGAGACTACAGCAAAGGAGACAGATAGCCAGCCCCAAGATAAAAAAGAAATTCCACAAGAATCCAGCAGAATGGAACAGGAGAAAGTCCCAAGCAGACCTTCTAGTGAAAGGAAGGAGGGGAACCTGGAAAAGGTCCTGTTAAGTGAAGTTAAGAATGAGGGGCAGAGAAAGGCTCCAAGCTTCAAGTTTAAAGCTCCAAGATGCAGGAAGCAGAGTCAAAGTAATATAAAGGCTCGTGAGAAGTCCGAGGGTCCAAAGAGGCAACTGAAGGTCTATAGCTCTTTGCTATGGGCATGTGAAGCAGTGGTGTACTGTTGACCGCTAAGTCAGTGAGAGAGATTGCATGGAAGAAAGCTTGAATGCAAGTGGTGACCCTGGAAAGAGGAACATCAGAAAAAGAGTTCGGAACCCTGGAGGTTGACCCCTGCGGAAGGCACCTGAGAGAAAGCATCGGTTTGGGAGAAGATTCCAAGACGAGTTCTTGGAAAGTGGAGTTTGGAAACCCTCATGTGAAAGATGGAGTTCAGTGAGACTGGTTGGCTCAAGGTGTGACAAGCATCTGGTGGGGGGGGAGAAGTTGAAGAGAGATCCATAGCATCTGACTGGGGTGGCATCTGTCACTTGGTTTCAGGGTGTGGTGTGTCTGACCATAGGTTGCCAATTGGTTTACATGGACTGTACTTACTGTGAACATTAGATAGCTATCGTAACTTGTGTTATCCTTACAAAACTGTATATATCTGTAAAGGTACAGTTGTGGGTATTGCAATATAGTTCATCTTTCCTTGTTTAATAAATGTTTTATGCTTTTGTTAAAAGTTCAATAGCTAACTCTGGTGATTCTGTTCAGTAGCCCCTCTCCACATAGCTAAACAAGCAAATAAATGTTAGGATCTATCAAGCTGGGCTCCATTCTGGGATCAGGCTTGTCCTCAGCTGGGGATCATAACAAATGTGATATCTACTTCTTGCTACCATGTATCATTCAATCAAATATGGTAATTACAAAGGGTCAGGAATACTCTGGATGCAAAGCAATTTTATTGCTGGTTTCCAGAAACAAGATACTTCTCTACCTTTAGCACTAGCGTGCATGAACTAATTGTCCCTTCCTACAAGCTTAGGATAAGTTTCTCTCAGAAGACAAGTCAGACCAGGGTTCTGTTCTGAATAAAAATTGACTGATTGGAATAATAAACCATAGACTGTTCTAATCCTGACTGCTGAAGACTCTCAAACACTGAGTCCATTCAAGTGATGGAAATTAGATTAACAATGGACACCTTTTCAATGTTTGGCGACATGAGCTCAACAACTCTCCTTGGTGGGTCAAGGTTGTAGTAGACAGAAGATTTTTGGCACAGGAATGATAGCCATTACTGGAGTAAAGCAAATGGATTAGATACAAGACACTGCTTTACATGTTATCAGCAAAACTTACTACACCAAGGCTGCCTTCAGTTAATTTACAATGTACACAAAGCAATGATTCACACCACAATATAAATAGATACCTGATTTATACAGCATATTCCAGCGTGAATTGTATCACTTCAGTTACTCCCACAGTGTACAGTTGACTCCAATTTACAAATCACTTCACCTTTTTAATTGAAATGGAGAAATAATCCTATCTCAGGTTTTACGATTACTATATTACAGCCCTGAAATAGTGAAGCTATATTACTGACACAAGTGGACAGTGAAAGAGTTAGCTAATATAATTATGTGATGGGTTGGGAGTATCTCCTCACCATCAGTTAACCAATGCTACGTAAAAGGAGTTCGAATGCTGGCCTTAATCCAGATGACATGAACACAAATTTGCCCGCAGTTCAATGGGACTTGGCACCAAGATTTTTGTCTCTCATGAACAGTCAGAAAGGGAAATGTTAATTGGCGCATTGGGCAGTGCTTTAAAATCACGGCTAAAGTACATTGTTGGTGAGTGCAGAAGGAGCTGTGAGGCACAGGGATGTCAGGACTAGCATTGAGTGCAACAAGTAGAAAGTGTTTCATTCCTCAGCCATTAGCACAAATATTTAAAATTGGGCAATGGACAACATCCATTTCAGTCCACTCCCATTGGGTCAAACCATTTCTAATTCAATTCCTACATCGAACCACTTCGAAAAGACAAAAGCAAAAGTGAGCGCATGAAACAACATCCTGAATAAGCTCACTAACACAAAATGGGGAGCAAGCTGGAAAACATTGTGAACCAGTGCACTTGCTCTTTGCTATTCCACTGCTGAATACACCTGCCCTGCATGGGAAAGATCTACTCATGCTAAGAAGATGGATGCCATTCTGAATGCAAGCTGCTGACTTATCACAGGTTGTTTAAAACCAACAAACACCAACAGCCTATATATCCTGGCGGGTATCGCTCCCCCGATATAAGAAGAACGGTAGCCAGCAAGAAAGAGCGACTCCATCAAACATCAGATGAGAGGCACCCTCTACATGGTCATACACCTACACCCAGCCGCCTAAAGTCAAGGAAGAGCTTTATGAAAAGTGTTGTTCCATTACAATCAACCCCATCTGAAGCCCGCATCGTCTTATGGAAAGACTGACTCGCCAGTCTTGAACAACCCCCAGCGATGGAAATTCTACCAGATGAAAGTCTTCCCCAGGAGCTAATTGCAACTGGGCAACCTGGAAATGCCTTAACAGACTTAGGACTGGTGTAGGTCGTTCAAAGGTTTCACTAAGCAAATGGGGATATACAACCTGCCCGACAACTTGTGAGTGTGGAACTGAGCCACAGACTATACAACATCTCTTGCAATGCCTATCGCTAGAGGAACCCTGCACTGCCTATCGCTAGAGGAACCCTGCACTGCCTATCGCTAGAGGAACCCTGCAATGCCTATCGCTAGAGGAACCCTGCACTGCCTATCGCTAGAGGAACCCTGCACTGTTGCAGATCTTGCTGAATTCAACAACAAGGCACAAAAACGTGTCCAGTTCTGGCTGGGCCATGTGTAGACTGTTGGCGGACACGATAAGAAGAAGATTCAATTCCTATTAGACAGAAAGATAATGGAACAAACACTTTCCTATTTACCACCATGTGGGCTGATTCAATCCATAACCCTGGTTTAAGCAAGGCATTGCCTGTGTAGGTTCACTTTGTTGAAGGTAGCTGCTGAGTTTTGTTGACTCATTAGTGAACTCACTCACCATTACAGCTGCCAAATGGAATTACAACCATTCCATGGCTTTCCAATGGCCAGGATTTTACATTCGGCATGCAGAGGCAGGCCCGACACACCAGAACGTAAAATGACCTGCGATGATGTCCGGCGTGTGTCCCGACATCACCATGCTGTCTCACGATATTTCGCTCAGCGGGCACTCGTCAGAGCCGGCTGCACGCCCGCCGATAATTGACAGGCCTACGAAAGGCCATTAATGAAGTCATTAATTTCAAGTTTACGCTGCCCGTCCAACCTTACGTTTGTGGGACAGGCAAAATGGCCAAGCGGCCTTTACGCTTTTTAAGGAAACCTCATCCACGAGCAGGATGAGGTTTCCTAAAGCTATTACAAATGAAATAAAAACTTTCTCTGAAAGATAAAAACATGTCTCATCTCACAGTCACATGAGGGGACGTTTCATTAAATTTTAACTCATGCACGAAACAGCACTGGACCCGACTCTCCTTCCTCCCCGCTGTCCTCACAGGTAGTGCTCAACTCAGCGCTACCCCTCGCGTATTACACTGGGCAGGCCTTATTTGGCGTGACCGCCCACGCCCACTCCCACCAAGCCCGCCCAACGTGGGAAAAATTCTGGTCAATATGTTTCCCACCCCCACCCCACCCGATTTGACCAATGTTAATTTTGGGTGCAGTGCTCCTCAGTCCAAACACAAATCATCCTGGGTATCAAACAGCTCTCTCTTCTCAACTGAATATGACTGCTGCCAACCATTCTACTCCTTAGTCAGGTTTGAAAAGCACGGTGTGGGGTTGGGTGGGGTGGGGGGGTGGGGCGGGGGGGTGGTCAGTCAGTGTAAATGAAGTAAAATAACACATGCTACATCCATCCTGATCTTTACAACAAATGCTGAGTTTTCAATAAGCTAGTAAATTGCAACAATGATGAGGAAGGGGGAATAGGGAAGGAACAAAATCAAGAATGAATAAGTGCATGTCCCTGAATCAGCAATAAATATTCTAAGGACTTATTTAAATACATTTTATTCGTGAAACTGGATAAAGAATGGTATCTATAAACAGAACTCGCGATGCAGCACTGCTGTCATAGCTAATACCTTGAGTGATGATACCCAGTATTTTCTGCTCTCTGCTGTGTTACCTTTATTCAGTATTACTTTGCCACATTGAATATTGCTGTGCAATTAATTTGATGAGAATATTTGAACAAGTGTTGTTGACTGCAATGGGGATGAAATTCGAATGAGACAGAGATGCAATATGGGTGCTACCACATTTACTGCCCCTTATATCCCCTGCCAAGTATTTAGCTCCTATTTAAGTCAATCAAACTGATTATTGGACAGGGTGAAGAGTTACAGCTGTGAAACCACCCATTATTTCCCTCTTTGTCCCAAGTGATATCTCACCCCATTATGTGCTCGCTTCAAATAAAGACCAGTCAATTTGGAGCAAGAATGGGTTTCGGGAAGTGCTGAAATAGGTGTGAGAGGTGTCAACCAGCCAGTGCCTTGTGTGTTTTCCTAGTGATGGAGAGCTCCCTGCTCTTACTTGAAGACTGGCAAAACTGACTCTAGAGCGGTACATGCTGTCCACGCCACAATTGAGAATTTACTTCCTTTTCTTTATTTTTTTCATGGGATGTGGGCATCGCTGGCAAGGCCGGCATTTGTCTCCCATCCATAATTGTCCTTGAATTGAGTGACTTTCTAGGACATTTCAGAGGACAGTTAAGAGTCAACCACATTGCTGTGGGTCTGGAGTCACGTGTAGGCCAGACCAGGTAAGGACAACAGATTTCCCTCCCTAAAGGGCGTTAGTGAATCAGATGGGTTTTTACATCAATCAATGATTGCTTCACGGTCACCATTACTGAGACTAGCTTTCAATTCCATTTCAATTTTGTTTTTTTTTTAATTATTAATTGAGTTTAAATTACACAGATGCCATCCATGTACACACCACCCACGTTCCCAAGCACTAACCCGGGCCTCTGGGTTATTAATCCAGTGACATTATTGCTTCACCACCGTCTCTCCTACTTTAAATGTTCTGACTGTGGGAAGAGATTTAAAAGCAGAAATGAGAATTTAGCTATCACAACAAAACCAGTGCCAGAGACAAAATCACTAAGATGAAAGCTTAACACGTAGAGTTGGGGGTTCTGTAAAGTAAGACAGATATATTAAACAAAGCTGTAAATCACTGGAGCAGTGAGAGCATTAATCATAAACTTACCTTACTGGAGATGGTTGTATAAATAATAAGGTACTGACCTTTTCTGTAGGAGTTGCCGTCTGAAAAGCAACAGGAAATCGCATGAATTTCTATTTAGAAATTACAGAATCAGACAGAATCTGACCTTCAGCACTGGAGGAAGCAAGGAAGATACCAACAAAGCAAAGTAACTAATCACCCAATGCTGTCAACTTAACAAAATCAGAGGCAAAATAAATGAGATAACATAGAGAAATCTCACCAGCAAGACTCCTTTCATAGGAAGAATCTTGCTTCTAAGGATCTTTTCTTTGGAAGAAGCTTCACCATGAGAGAGTGCTTTACAGAGGAAGACTCACCATAAAACCCTTCGTTATAGGAGGTATATCACCATCTGATGTCTTTTAGACCTCCCTTCCAAGTTTCAGTTTTACTTTAATCTATTTATCCACCCTATATTTGGGATCATATACTGAGAAGGTATTCGCTTATTTAATCATTGTTAAACTTCAAGTTAACTTCCTTGATGTAAAACACTGAGATTTTTGTAAAGGACATGATGCAGCACCATACACATGTAAGATTTTGTTTTTTTTTAAATTTAGTCTGGCCAATGCTACTGATGATTTGACTGGCATATTCGAAGTTTAGTAGGAACAAGAGATCAAAGTTCAGTAAAACACTGACCATAACAGAACTAGAGAGGTAAGAAAAACAATGGGTAGAGGCTAGAAAGGAAGGTATTGCCTATCAGAAGTAAAGTTCTTATTTAAATCCTGTCCAGGAATGCGAGGTTCCTATAACAATTGGAGTAATTATTGCTCCATTTGTCAATTTGAATAATTACTACTTCATACAGTAGCTGGAGTAACCAACACTCCCCATTGATTGGAGCAATCACTTCTCCCATCAATTGGAATAATTACTACTCCCGATTAATTGAAGTAATTAATACTTCCCTTTACCAATTGAAATTATTAACGCTCCCAATATCAATCAGAATTAATCATTGCTGCTTTGGAGTAATTACCACTTTCTGTGTCCATTGGTGTACAGTGCGTCAGAGCAGAGTTTAGATTTCTGCTTCTTAATGATCTGAATTTACTCAGGTATCTCGCAGCACAAAGACATTTTGGATAAGCTGATTGATTTGCAAGAACTTTGACAATGATTTGGTCCATGTCTGGAAGAGGAAGGCCCCTACTCGGCTGCTGCTGCCCCTCAAAATTCACGGTGTGTCTTGCGCTCAACCTGTCAACATAGAAGGGTTTCTGTCTATGCACTGCACATGACAAACATCAACAACTTACTGAAAATTGAACCAGAACCAATCCTCATTTCTCCTCTTCTGGCAATATTTATAGCACCCCCTACAAATCTACACTTTGGAGGCATAAAAATGTAATGGAGATGAGCTGTGCTGTCCAAAATAGGGGCTCCTTGGTCTCCCACTTACCCTGTGCGCAGGTTTAGCAGCTCCCAGTGTTACTGCGCCTGCTGCTCTGCTGTTCACCAATGGCCACAGGGCTGGTGGAAAGAAACAGAAATGTGAAATTACTGGCACCACACAGGTGGGATTGACTTAAGTGAAAGAAATCTGTTCAGTTTGCCTCACGCCCTCCACCTCCAACATCTGGATCCCGATGCAAAACCAAGTCAGGATATCTGGAAATGGGGAGGGCTGCAATAGATGACCTGCAGCATCTGGTACACCCACACGGAAGACCTGAGCTTTCCACATCATTTAGCCACTATGGTACCTCTGGCTTGGAGACATGCTGTAACTCACAGATGGTCACCAATCCTTAACCCTTTCCGCTTACACAATTTCCACCTATGGCTGCATGTATTCACTTGTGCCACACTGATCACAAGCTAAACTATGTGAAGGTAACTTGCAGATTTGGGGCCCATGTGATAGATGTCAATCTGCTCAGTGCATGGGGACTGCTGTGGGTGGATTGGGCATAGTAATGATTTAATTATTCACACAAAAGGGAGTGGAAATCAGCAAAAAGCTGTTGAGGCTGTTGCGGGGGGGGGGATCCTATTGAAAATTTCAAAACTGAGATTGATAGATTTTTGTTATGCAAAGGGTGTTAAAGATTTTGGAACCTTCACTGTCGCTGGGTCAAAATCCTGGAACTCCCTCCCTAACAGCACTGTGGGTGTACCTACACCACATGGACTGCAGCGGTTCAAAAAGGCAGCTCACCACCACCTTCTCCAGGGCAATTAGGGATGGGCAATAAAAACACCAACAACACCCACATCCCATGGAATAATAAAAAAAACCAAAGAGGGTAAATGGATTTCAGATATAGATCAGCCACTGAATTAAGGGGCTGAATGGCCTCCTCCTGTTCCTATTTTCCTACTCCATTGGTAGCAATTCATCTCTCCTTGTTCTTTTACACTCCTTTCCAAGCTTCCTGAGGCTACCTCACCTGGATCGCTTAGGATTTTGCTCCACCTCTGCTGTGTATGCTTCCCTTTCCTTACCACCATTCTCCCAACTTCTCGCTAATTCACTTTGCAACTCCTAGTGTTCATTTTCCACATTTTCTACTGGGGATTTCCATCTTTCCAGCACTCTTTGTGTTGAAGCTTAGTGGTGTCCTTCTCATTTCATGCTTGTTTAATTCCAAGGTTTACCTCTCTGTTGTCTGTCCCTCAGTATATCCACTCTTCAGTGAGTATCAGATATGGATTTGTCTCTTGATTGTTTTGTTTTACTGCAGCTATTCATTTATGAGGATGATACCAGAACTGAGAAGTTATACCTATCAGGAAAGATTGAACCGTTTGGGGCTGTTTTCTCTCAAGGGTGACCTGATAGAGGTCTTGAAGACTATGAAAAGGTTTGATAAAATAGATATGGAGGGAAGTGAAGTCACGGTAGCTAAGTTTGTAAGTGACACAAAGATAGGTAGGAAAGTATGTTGTGAAGAGGACATGAGGAGGTTGCAGATGGATATAGATAGGTTGAGTGAGTGGGCAAAGATCTGGCAAATGGAATTTAATGTGGGAAAACGTGAAGTTGTTCACTTTGGCAGGAAGAACAAAGAAGCAGAGCACTATGTAAATGGAGAAGAGCCACATAATTCTGAGTTGCAGAGGGATCTAGGTGTTCTAGTACATGAGTCACAAAAAGTTAGTTTGCAGATACAGCAAGTAATTAAGAAGGCTAATGGAATGCTATCCTTTAATACGAGAGGGATTGAACATAAAAGTAAGGATATTATGCTTCATTTATACAGGGCCTTGGTGACACCTCACCTCGAATACTGTCTGCAGTTAATTAAGGAAGGATGTAAATGCATTGGAGGCAGTTCAGAGGAGGTTTACTAGATTGATACCTGGAATGAGTGGGTTGTCTCATGAGGAAAGGTTTGACAGACTGGACTTGTTTCCACTGGAGTTTAGAAGAGCGAGGGATGTTTTGATTGAAGTTTACAAGATCCTGAACAAGGTGGATGTTGAAAGGATGTTTCTTCTCGTGGGCGAGTCCAGAACTAGGGGGCACTGTTTTAAAATTAGAGGTTGCCCTTTTAGGACAGAGATGAGGAGAAATCTTTTCTCTCAGGTGGTTGTGCAACTTTAGAATTCTCTGCCTCAGAAGGTGGTGGAGGTGGGGTCATTGAATATTTTTACGGCAGAGGTAGATAGATTCTTGTTAGGCAAGGGAATCAAAGGTTATCAAGATTAGATGGGAATGTGGAAATCGAAACACAAGATGATCAGCCATGATCTTATTGAATGGCGGAGCAGGCTTGAGGGACCGAATAGTCTACTCCTGTTCCTATTTCTTATGATAGAAATTATCACTTGTGGGGGAGATTAGAACGGGGGCCAACAATGTAATAGTCACTAATAAATTAAATACGGATTCTTTACCCATAGAATGGTTAAAATGTGGAACTCGGTCCCATGTGGAGTAGCTGAAGCAGATAGCATAGATGAATTTAAGGGGAAGTTGGATAAACACGAGGTAGTAAGAATCGAAGGTTATGCTCATACGGGCGGCAAGAGTCTCATGTACAGCATAAACACCGGTACAGACCAGCTGGGCCAAATGTTTCTGTGTCGTACATTCTGCTCTTATTCTCCATCCAGGAGGTTCAGTTCTGACATATGCTGTGCTAATAATTTCAAACACTCTATTTCAAATTCTACAATATGGCAGCAATATTTAAAAACCATATTCATGGTGACTGGGTTTTGCTTTTCTCAGATTTAAGACCATAACGCGTAGGAGCAGAAGTAGGCCATTCAACCCAACATCTCTGCTCCATTCAATAAGATTATGGCTGATCTGATAATCCTCAACTCCACTTTCCTGCCTTTTCCCCATAACTCTTGATTCCCTTACTGATTAAAAATCTGTCTGTCTCAGCCTTGAATATACTTAACGAGCCAGCCTCTACAGCCCCCTGCCGTAAAGAATTCCACAGATTCACTACCCTCTGAGAAGAAATTCTTCCTCATCTCCCTTAATTGGGTGACCCCTTACTCTGAGATTATGCCCTCTGGTCCTAGACTCTTGAGAATTATAAAATGAGATCTCCACAACTCTAAGAATCCCAAACTCTTATGCCATAAATATGGAATTTAGTCACTGTAAACTAATGGTCCTGATCATATTCTAACTGACACTGTACCTTTTGGACTATATATATAGTATATTCTCGCCACAATTCCTTGCCTCCTGTTATCAAAAATATAAAACATTTTTTTAATAAAAACAAGAGCAAATGCATTTTAAAATATGTTCAAAACCATAAGTAACCCCTGCCACAAAACTCAGCAGTTGGGGACCCAGCTCAAAATGAAATAGGCACAATTCCTCCACTTGCCATCCTCCTATATCTTCCTATTCCTTTACTGAAGGATGATTATTACTGTTTCAGAGTCTTCAGCCACTTACTGGTACCAAGTTCTACTCTTGAAAAAAGAATCAGGATTATGCAGGAGCGTAAGAGCATTATCTCAGCCAACACGAACACATACTGAATGGGGGTGAGGGGCAGGATTTTGTTACAGTGCGTCGTTCCCAATGGTGAAACTGGAAGTCCACACCACTTCTGCTCTCTTCCTTTATCCTGTTTTCTGTTTATTACAAATAAAATTTAAGGCGCCTGCGGTGCGAACAGGAGACACGTGCAATCACGTAGCAGGGGAAGCTTTTCAGTGGTGACACCTGGTGTCAGCTGACAATGCAGCCGATACAGGCAGGCTATAAAAGTGCCTCCTGATCAAACAGAGACTCTGCTTCACAGTCAAAACTTTCCTACTCAACTCCATCGTCATTAACTTAAGACTTGAGGGCACAAAAGTGGCAGTTTTTTTTTCCCAAAATTAAATTTCATATGTAAATATTTCACATTACATTGGTATCACTTTACTCCTGCATGCATCACAGTTATTAATTGAAGTCAGAGAGCTAAATGTACTGGCACTCCTAATGGTTGGCACTCACTGATGGTTACAGGGAAGTGAGGGACATTTCCTTTATTGTGCAAGAAACAGTTGTGTTTCTCTGTTCACTATTTATTGAATATTCACATTAGTATCCAATGTTGTACTCCTCACACTGTGGGACGGGGGCTGTACTTGCAAGCTCAGCTGGCCCTCCCTTCTATACATTGTAAAAGACATTATCCAAGATCACTCTCAGCAGGGATAATTGAAATGTTATAGATGAACTCAATGCCCTGTAAGGACACTGCCAGCCAACACCCTGAGACAACACTGACACTGCCCTTTAAGCCCCTCATTTTCTTACCTTGATTGACTGCTCATCAGGCCCTTCCCACTTCACTCCTCCATGCCCCTGCCCCCACCCCAGGTCACCCCCTACCACTGACTTCCCAGTCCCGAGTCTCCATGCAAGTTGCTATTCTCCTGCTGCCCTGCCCTGTGCCATAGAGTTAAACAAGTAAGACCGCAGATCTTACGCACAACTGTATGACGCTGGCTATTTTGAATGTAGGACCTAATTTATAAAGGTTTTATGCTAATGAGTATTCATGGAATGCAAATGTATTACAAGTATGAACCTGCCCCAGGCCAGTGTGAGGCTCGACATGGCTGAAGACTGGCATCTGTAATGCTGGGGCCCTCTGGGGGAGGCCAAGATGGATCATCCACTAGACACTTCTGGCTGAAGACTGTTGCAAATACTTTGCACTGATGTGCGGGGCTCTCCCACCATTGAGGATGGGGATATGCATGAGGCCTCCTCCTCCAGTGAGTTGTTTCATTGTCCACCACCATTCACGACTGGATGTGGCAGGACTGCAGGGCTTAGATCTGATCCACAGCATCTTGTGGCAATGCTGAATATTGCAACATGCCAGATTTTCACAGACAAGGAGTTCAGCAGACAGAGGTGAGGAGAATTTTTTTTCTCTCAGAGGGTGGTGAATCTTTGGAACTCTCTTCCTCAAAAGGCAGTGGAAGCAGAGTCTTTGAATATTTTTAAGGCAGATGTGGATAGATTCTTGATAAGCAAGAGGGTGAAAGGTTATTGCGATAGGCGGAAATGTGGAGTTGAGGTAGCAATCAGCTCAGCCATGATATTATTGAATGGCAGAGCAAGCTTGAGGGGCCGAGTGTCTACCACTGCTCCTGATTTGTATGTTCATATGTTCGTATGTTAATTCCAAGAATGACTCCAGGGTTAAAGGACTTCAGTTATGGGAGAAAGAGATGTCAAATCATTAGGCGTCTTGACAGGGTAGATAAGGAGGTGCTCTAGGATTGAGACTCAGGAGATACCAATTTAAAGTAATTGGCAAAAGAATCAATAGCGACAATAAGAGAAACCTTTTTTTTTTACACAGCAAGTGGTTAGGGTCTGGAAGGCACTGGCTGAGATTGTGGTTTAAACAGACTCAAAAGTTTGGCTTTCAAAAGAGAATTGGATAAGCGCCTGAGGGGAAAAAACAGGGAGTAGGGCTAGCTAAGCTGCTTTTGTAGAGAGCTGGCGCAGACATGACAGGCCAAATGGCCTCCTGTCCAATGTTCATCTTTTGCAGACCCCTAGAATGATTTCATTCTTTGCCTGCTGTCACCACCAGCAGCAGTCTCTACACTCATCATAGGTACACTTTTGAATTGTAATGGAAGTTGTCCGCCTGAAATGCTAACATTTTAAGATCATTGCGTGAAGAATCAAATGTGAGATGAGGGGAATCTATTTTTCTCTGCAAGTTGTTCTTGTGACAATCCTCATGAGGGGATCATAAACCAAAATCTCCAAATTTACTGAATGATCCCCAAATGAAGAAATTACCAACAAGATTTCACCTTTTGTAATTTTTGCTTTAACACAAATCAAAACCAACATAAATAAGTGAATTAACAGGCAAATGATACTTCATATAAAAATGTAAATTTCACTTTAAATAGTCTGTACAACAGAGAAATGTCTTACACAACCGCAAGCACCCATATCACTCCCCACTGACATGTAGCTATATAATTCCACAATATGCTGTTGTTTATTCATGCAGCCTTGGTCAGGAGTCCTATCCAAAAGCAGTTTTCACTTTTGAGTTTCATGAGTGCAATTATCATCAGCGAGGCCCCCTTCTATGAACCCTCTCCCCCTCAGGTCATGACACTCCTAATGGCGTAGCTATCCAGTGTTCCTTTTCAATCGAACAACCAAAACCACCCCAGTTCAGGGTTTGGCCACTTCTGGGAAAACATCCAGCTCTTTAGCCTCTCTCTGCTATTTACACAGCTGCCCAGGTTTTAGACCTTTTTACCCATCTCACACGTTGCCTCCAAATATCCCTGTCTCTTCTTTTTGCAGAGAAACTGACCTCTTCCTGAGAGAGATTTGCCGCTTCTCCTCATGAGAATTCTCTTTGTTCCTTTTTCTGTCTGTGTCTGCCTCTGTTCCTTCAGCTCCCCTGATTGTAGCTCTCCTTTGTGTCAGCCAGCCACACTTCTTCTAGCCTTAGCTTCCTTCCTGTTGGTATTACTTCCAGGTCAAGGGTCGCCAGGTCACATGGATCAGTAATTCTTATTATCCAAGAAAATTACAGCTGATCCCTTTACAATTAATGCAAACTCTTAAAAGTCCTTTCAAACATCCTTAAGAAAACAATTCAGATTCCACAGACATTTTAAAGAAATTATGAATTTTCCTTTCTGTACTGCTTTCAAGTCATAGGATATTATAAACTGGAATGTGCCTCCTGAAAGAGATGTGGAAGCAGATTCAATCGTAGCTTTCCAAAGAAAATTGGATATAAATGTACTTAAAGAACATTGGGAAAAATACAGGTGACTGGAACTAATTGGAAGTTCTTTCAAAGAGCCGGCAAAGGTACAATGGGCCGAACGGATAATTGAATGATTCTATTCAATTATTCTCTAACTTTTGGTTTTTCAGGTACAAACCTTCTACACCAATTTTTTTTTTTAATTATGTCAGGATTAATTTCTGCATCTTGTCCAATCTGTTCTTTAATATTATAAAATGCTTGTACTTTATAGCGGTGTTCAACATTGATGCCAGTGCCGAGTGTGATCATATCCTGCTGTTGCTATTGGAAACTAGCTCACCTATTTCAGACTGTTCCAGTCACTGCACAAACCTACCCACAGGATCCATCTGTCTGTTGTTCACATCATTGGGTCGATACTTAAAGTCCTTACCTGATTCATTCCACTGGACCCATGTGATCCATACAATATTAAGGATGGAAAAATACAGGCTGGTCAATGCCTTCAGCACAATCAAGGCCCATCTGGATTCAACCTGGTTCTCTATGAGTGAGATAGTGATCAAGGAGACATGAGAAAGAGAAGGCAAGTATATTCTTACAGGAAGTGAAGACAAACTGAAGGATTAACATGCATGGTTCCTCTCTCAATGGCCAACAACCGAGAAAGGCTGGCGTTGGACTCAGAGAGGGGTCAAGTATGCTTTGCTGAGCCTGCAATGGGGTGCAACATGAAGGATCTTAATTTGGGTAAGCGCAACTTCATAATTGAGGTGAACAAAAATGAAATAGGATCAGTTTGATGGCAACAGAATTGGGTTCTCAATAAGGAGCTCTGAGTTTAAATATCAGCCTCAGCGGGGATTGGCTACCAGGATTCCCCGGAGGGCTGGCTTCACAAGGTTCAGTTCCTGTCCATGAGGGAGGGAGGTGAAGGCCATTTCCAGGAGATCTCCAGGTTTGTACCCAGGCTACATATTGTTGATCGACCAAGGAAGTGTTGTTGTCAATATGTACGAAATTTAAAAGGAAAGAACTTGCATTTATATAGCGCCTTTCACCAGCTCAGGATGTCCCAAAGGACTTTGCAACCAATGAGGTGCTTTTGACGTGCAGTCACTGTTGTAATGTAGGAAACGTAGCAGCCAATTTACGCACAGCAAGCTCCCACAAACAGCAATGCGATAATAACCACATTGTCTGTTTTTTGTGATGTCGATTGGCCCCAGGACACTGGCAAGAACTGTAGAATGGATAATTTCATCCCTCCTGACTGACCAGACAACATGTGAGTTTACTGTAATAAAAAGGGAGGGAGGGAAGGAAATATTAAATCTTAATAAGTACTGTCTCATGATGAAAGTGATTACTGACTGTTAAAATATATTAAATATACTTAGGCAAAGGGAATGTTAAGCAACAACACATACTGTTATGACGGACAACGCAATGTGAATTCACCTCATTTAAAGACTTAATGATAGGTAACAACGTGTTAATGATTGCTGCAGTTTTTAATGGAAGAGAGTTAATCAGAAAAGCTTAAACCATGAGAAGGATGTGCAGGGTGAGTCTTCATGCAGGCTTTTTGCTTTGTTAACAAAAATCAAAAGAGGAAAGAGAGAAAAGTGCATCAAGGCGACTGGCTTTGATGGAAAGTTGAATAGCATCACGGACTATAACTGTAAAACAATCCCATGTGAAAAAACAAAAAATGTGACTTATTCAGGCACTGTAAATCAGGTGCTCTCAGCATTGCCAAAGCACCTTTACCAAACATTAACTTGATTGTCCCCATCTACAATAACATTTACAAGCATCAGGCAGCAAACACGCAAGATACCTGAAATAGCATTTCAGATCCCTTGTGAGGTGCTCTGATGCTAGAAGCTGTCACAATGTCAGAATACATTGTCTACATGATAATAGGCACCATACCTCATAATCACTCTGTTCCATCTTTTCCTTATGAGACCAAAGGGAGGCCAAAGTGTCTTAGTATGTACTTTAACTTCCTACAAAACTCTGACTCCAACTTATGGATGATCAAACGCTTTAAATGATTATGCATAAGTGGGTCCTTTACAGCCCAGAAGGAGCATTACAGAAATGTAGCAGGATGAGGTGAAACTATCTAATCATTGCAGTTCTACAATAATCACAGATGAGAATTTAGAGACCCAGAGTTTGAGGTTCCTGATGAACAGTCATGGAAGATCAAGGGGGAAAAAAGGACTTACATATTTACATAATGTCTTTCGCCACGTCCCAAAGCTCTTTACAGTCAATGCAATACTTTGGAAGCGTAATTACCAAAGTAATATGGGATTTGCAGCAGCCAATTTATGCACAGCAAGCTCCCACAAACAGCAAGATAAATGACCAGATAATCTGTTTTACTGATGTTGGTTGAAGGTCAAGACTTCAGAGGGAAGTCCCGTGCTCTGCTTTGAATGCCTGTAGTCCTATGGCATCTTTTACATTTAGGATAGGTAGGGTCTCAGATTAATGTCTCATCTGAAAGATGACATCTCTGACAGTACAGCACTCACTACACTGAGCTATCAGCCTAGATTATGGGGTTTGAAGTCTGGAGTGGGTCTTGAACCCATGACCTTCTAATTGAGAAGCTAGAGTGTAACCTAGTGAACCAGGGTTAAATGCCCCTTTCTAGCACATTAGTTTGACCATGATGTGCCTGTGCCTATTGCAGGGACAGGCCAAACCCCACCCCTCTCCCTGGCCAACATAAAAGAGACAGAGACCTGACCACTAAACTAATCTCCTAGCCATTAACTGACTGTTACATCCAAGGGTAAGGAGCAGGAAACTCTGCCCTTATTTTTTGCATTGCCCATGGCCAGTGATGGAATGGGTAAACAGGAGTTTGGAAGATGGGAGGTTATCAGTATAACTGAATGGGTACAATGTGTTTTGAACAATATGTGATTATCTGCCTGGACCCTGGCAAAAATTGTTATTGCACAATGTGTGAGATTTTCAGTGAAGTATGTATTTAATAAAGATGAGCCTGATTACTTATTATTTAGGACAAGACCATGTTATGTGGACTGAACACTCATCCGGAGAGATACAAGGGAAGCAGAATGCACAATGGACCCTTTAAATGTGCAGATAATTATTTTTATTCAATGGTGCGGCATAGTGGGAGCCTATTCAGTCCATTGTGCGTGCATCAGCTCTTTAGAAATATGAAATTAGCTCCACTCCCTTTGTTCTTTCACCATACTCTGCAAATATTGCCTTGTAAGTATTTATCCAATTCCCCTTTGAAAGTTATTATTGGATCTGCTTCCACCGTCCTTTCAGGCAGCGGATTCCAGATCATAACAACTGGCTATGTTTAACTTATTTTTAAATTTCAATCATTCAGAACCAATTTACACTGGTTTTAATTATCATTTGCATTTTTTTTGTTTTTACTTTTATCCTTCCAAAAAAGTCAAAAAATGTTTATGGTACAACAAAGAGAGACAAGTGGCTAAAACAAAATCAACAGAAAGCCAATTGTAATTGCATCATTTGCAAGACTTCAACAGAGTAGGAAGAAATTAAAAATTGGCAGGGCCATATAAAAGGGCTTTTCTGAATACAGACTTTCACAGAACATTGAGAGAAACAAGGCTGCCACAATTTGATGGGTTCACTCTCATTCTCAGCACAACAGAGCACTTTTGCTGGTAAGTCCTCATTCTTTGCCTCCAGTTTCTGGAACTCCCTGTATAAACTCTAATTTTCTCTGCATTGTCAAATGCCTTCTCAGCCTCTCTCATCAACCATGCTTTCTGCCACCTCCCCCAACCACTTTTACTCCTGCTCAAGTTTGACACTGCCTACCGCTTTGATACATTTATGAATTTGTTTGCATTAAATCAGCCTCTGATAAAATAGTGGAGAGAGAGATGTCACCCAGACATGAACATCCATTCGCTCATATCACCAACAAGTAGCTTGTGTTTGGAAGCTGCTTAGCAAACTTCTGATTGCAAACATTGCAAAATACATTTCCTGCAAGGTAGAAAAATCATTAGAAAGGGTGCTGTAATAACACTCGCAACGCGCAATTCCTGGTTCAACCCAGTAGTTTTTAAACATTGATGGAAGGATGACCGATGCAGAACAGGAACAATTTATAACGGAAGGAATGAGAGTTTAATGAAGTATTTCCTCAGTTTGAAAGCCACTAGAGTCAGTGAACATTTATTACCCCACATCCACTATTCCCACCATTGTCAGTGCTAATTGGCTAATTGGGTGCATTTAAAACCTCATTATTCACTAACTACTGGATTCAAGTCCAAGTAAAAAGGCTTTGATCTGGCTTAAATAGCTCTATTAGTGTACAAATCGAAGAAGCATTCTTCCTAAATAATTCTTGATACCCCAGATAAGTGTTCTTTCAGTCAATTGTACGTGAAGAAGCCCATTATCTTCTCAATTGAATTAACACCAGAGCAGAAGTCACCCAGTGAACCATGCCTGGTTCAACCTGATTCTCATCTTTATGCCAACGAAAGTAATATACCTTTTGCTGAGCACATCCCAGATCACTGCAAGTAAAGATAGGCAGACTAAAGGGCACAAGTGATACGCTATGTTCAGCAATATGACTAAGCTATTGATATTATTGAGAAAGGATTGCTAAGGCTGATCATCTTCTCTCCACCAGATAATATCTCAGTTCCTTGATAACGGTTTATAATTTAAGCTGAGGAAAAGATGTGAAAAAGGAAGGCAAAAGAAATGGTTGCAGGGTGAGAAGACCAGAGGAAATTCAGTTTTGTATTTCTGGCTACAAGGTATGATCAATGATACTGTTGTATTTTATGCCTTGGAGATATGCAGAGATAATACACTCCAGGTTCTGTGTGTGCAGGAGTTTTATCCAATGCTCTAAAATGTCTGCTCTCCTGCTTCTAACAGCTCACCTCAGTTTAGTTTCTCTTTTTCAGTAGCCACACCCAGACTTAACTAATTACAAACAGTGACTAGACACACACAATCAAATGTTGAACACAGCCCATTGTAGCCATGTTTGGAAGGCTTTATTGCTTGCTGCTTGATGGAACACAGCCATGGGTCAATGGGTAGAAATCTTACCTCTAAGTCAGAAGGTTGTGGGCTCAAGTCCTATTTCACAAACTTGAGCACAAAAATCCAGGCTGACACTCCCAGTCCAATACTGAGGGAATGCTACACTGCTGGAGGTGCTATCTTTCAGATGGGATGTTAAAATGAGGCCCCAAATGACTTCTCAGTTGGATGTAAAAGATCCGATGGCACTTTTTTGAAAAAGAGCAGCGAAGTTCACACTGGTGTCCTGGCCAATATTTATCTCTTAGACAACATCATGGTTATTTTGGGCAGGGTGTGGAATGTGTGTTGTGATACACAAGGCATTACAGTGATATGGGACAGACTGGATAGAGTTGACAGCATTTTCCAATAAATGAATTATTGTTCATTCATTTAGTTGCTCTTGAGGTTCTGCTGTTATTCCAGCCATGACGCAGCACCACAAACTCATTCACAGGGACTGACCTTAAGGTAAGACAAATACTATTGACACATAAGTCATAAAGCTGGTACATATCAATTAAGTTTATATCTTACCTTTAATGAGGGGAGAGTACAGAGGAAGCTTTACTCTGCATCTAACCCCATGCTGTACCTGCCCTGGGAATATTTGATGGGGACAGTGTAGAGGGAGCTTTACGCTGTATCTAACTCCGTGCTGTACCTGTCCTGGGAGTGTTTGATGGGGACAGTGTAGAGGGAGCTTTACCCTGTATCTAACCCTGTGCTGTACCTGTCCTGTGAGTGTTTGATGGGGACAGTGTAGAGGGAGGTTTACTCTGTATCTAACCCCGTGCTGTACCTGTCCTAGGAGTGTTTGATGGGGACAGTGTAGAGGGAGCTTTACTCTGCATCTAACCCCATGCTGTACCTGCCCTGGGAATATTTAATGGGGACAGTGTAGAGGGAGCTTTACGCTGTACCTAACCCCATGCTGTACCTGTCCTGGGAGTGTTTGATGGGGACAGTGTAGAGGGAGGTTTACTCTGTATCTAACCCCGTGCTGTACCTGTCCTGGGATTGCTTGATGGGGACAGTGTTGAGGGTCTTTTACTCTGTATCTAACCCTATGCTGTACCTCTCCTGGGAGTGTTTGATGGGGACAGTGTAGAGGGAGCTTTACTCTGTATCTAACCACATGCTATAACTCACCTGGGAGTATTTGAAGGGGACAGTGTTGAGGAAGCTTTGCTTTGTATCTTACCCATGCTATAGCTCAAATGCAAGATGCAACAGTGTTCTATCTTTCTGCAGCAAGATCCTGTCACTTGATGAATGTACAATCCATCCAAGAATGAAAGAAAATGGAACAATGTCACTTTATGATGAATAAAGTGTCCAGCCCCCAGGCAATGCTGCAATAATTCAGTTCCTCCATGTACAATCTGTTATTATTTATTTTCCAATAAAAACTTGAACAAATTAAGAGATGAGATTGAACATTTCTGAGAAATATCTCTCCCAATTTCACACACCCCAACTCATTAAAATCCGCTCTTAATAACAACTCAATTCCGTTCTGTCGTGCTGTGTTCCGTAAAAACAGATTGACAATATACTGGGCAAATCCCATCTATCTGCCCCTGTCTGGCTGAGGGAAGGACCTTTGTCCAACAATCACAAATTGAAAACTGATTTTCTTTACAGATTGAAAAATAATAAGTCCCATCAAATTGGTATTTCCAACACTAAACCTCATGGCCTCTCTCTCTCTCTCTCTCCTTTAGTTTGGCTTTTTAGTGCTTTAAATAGAACAGATGTACATAAATACCAGGCTTATTCATGCTTCTACAGCAAGATGAGTCAATTAAGGTTTTCTTTTTACTTGCATATTTTTAAATGTTACTCATTATTAGACTGAAAATGATTGTTGGAGACAATCTGATGAACAATAAACATGTCCGTGACTGTATTTGGTGTCTCTATTTCTGTGTTTGATTTTTCTCTTTCTGCATCTCTGAGCATGTCTGTGACCAGGATCTGTGCTCCTGTTTCCCTTGTCTGTATGCTTTGCTCTATATCTCTGTCTCTCTCGATGTACGTGTTAACATGTTCCTGTCTCTGTCTATTTCTCTCTGTCTTGAACATAATGTTACACTGTTAATTTTCTGCCATTTTTCTGTAAGGTTAAAATTATTTGTTTGCACTGTTTTCCCTTCTTGTTCATTTTCTGCCTTCTGCCTGGCAAGTGTCCTTCTAATTTTTGATGAATGGTAAGACAAGAGTTAATGACAAGCAATGGCTGTCAGTGAAAGGATGGTTTTTTGATTGTAGGACTGCTTTGTGTTGGCATTGAGGGGGCTAAATGGAATCAGAATTTGGCTGCCAGATGGGTTCACTGCTTCAGTCTAATTGAAGAGCATGACAGAATTAGACCATTCCGAGCATCTGCAGCAACTACGTGCGCTGCTGCACCACATCAAGGCTCTCCTCCTCCTAGGAGACAGTGCAATCCATACTCTTCTTCCTGGAGCTCATGTCCTCACTGCTGGAGCACGTCCCCAGAATCTGTCCAGGCACCTAAAGCACATCCTGATTGTTTGCTCGATGACAGCTCTCATGGTCAAGGAGCTTTGATTTTAACTCTCTTGGGCATAATTGTCTGGATGTCTAATGGATGTCAGCAACCACGTCTTCAGTGGGTAGCCCTTGTCTCCAAGCAGCCAGCTGCAAACTCAGTTTTGAGGTGTGAAGAGCTCCGGGAGATTGAACTAGCACGGGACAAAAGCATCATGGCAGCTCCCTTTGGAATCTTGCACAGACATGCACAATGATCATTTTGTGGTTGCATATGAGCTTCACAGTTCATGTGGACTTCAGGGTGATCTGGGAGCTCCTCAAAGTGCACTTGATGATTCCCTGGACCTGTGAGAATTCAGCCAGAGTGCAACGTTCTGACTAGCCTCATCAGTTGCAAAGTGCACACAATTTCCTGCCTTGGCAAACATGTGAGATTTTCAGTGGAAAGCAGATTGCAAAGTTCTGCAAGTATCTCCGACAAATCCCTGGAAGGAGGCAGAGCTGAAGCAATGAAGAACAGTGCTGACTTTAATTGCCACTGGCAACATCTGGTGGGAGGTTTTCTTCCAGGAGGCTGAAAATGTCAGCGATCACCTGATATAATACCCTAAACCTCCTGAGGCACTGGCGCGCAGGTGTGTCCAGGAATTTGATCTTTGCCTGTAAACCAGGTGTTGCTGCAAGATGCGCCTCTGTGCTCATCTCCTCTCTCCTGTGAAATGGCAGGTCTGCTATTTCATAAGTCTGCCGCTGTTCCTGCTCCACACCTTAGTCCTCATCTGAGGTCCAAGATGAAGCTGCATAAGTGAAGCCCGTGCTGAGCTGATCTTTGACAGACAGGGCAGTGTAAATCACCCCCACAAAATGGCAAGATAGCAGAAATGATCTCGTAGATGTTAGAAATCACCTCCAATATAGCGAAAGCGCACTCGTAAAACAAGCCCTGTGAGCAAAAGGCTTTCACTTGACCAACTTGAGCACAAAAATCCAGGCTGACACTCCCAGTGCAATACTGAGGGAATGCTACACTGCTGGAGGTGCTGAAAAATGAGTGGATTTTGTTGAGGGGAGGGGGAGGCTGGTTAAAAATGTTGAAATTGACAGTGTGTCAGGAAGCCAGCAGCATCCTGCTGACTTTCCCCGTTAACTTTAGTTCATTCAGTTGCATGTAGGAAAGCACCCTCTTAAAACAAGTCCTGTGAGCAAAACACTTTCACTTAGGCAAGGAAGCAGCTGTGAGGTCTGAGTATTTGTAAGATCTTTTGCCAATCATTTTAATCAGCCCGGTCAGTTGCCATTGTCCTCTTCATGCTTTCATTGGCGAGTTCTATGAAGCATGGGAAATTCCTACACTTGGAATTAAGTTTGAAAAGCTGGGTTAGAATAGCTGCTTTTTACATATTATAACGGGCAAGCTCCCTTTCCAGGAGGGATTTCCTACCCGCAACGGAACAAACTAAAGTTAATGGGTTAAGTCAGCAGGTTGCTGCTGGTTTCCGAACACACTGTCAATTTCAACCTTTTTAACCAGCCTCCCCCTCCCCTCAACAAAAACCCACTCATTTTTCAGGTTCATTCCTCCCATTCTCTAGCTGTGTCTCCAACTCTTTGTTTCCATCTGTGTGTCTCACTCTTTGTTTCTCCCAATAGTATGTCTCTGTTAATGTGCCTTTGTCTGTTTGCTGTCTCTAGGGCGATAACATGCACAAAGTATGCCAAAAGATTTTGCACTGTGCATAGTACCCTTGTAATATTCCAAATACATCTCAAGATGCTGCCTCTTAAGTTTTAATTCCTTCTAATTGTCACTGATGAAGGACAAAATTCTTCTGGTACTGCTGGATATGTGCTAGTTGTCACATCCTGAGTATAAGCGTTTTCGCCAGCTCACATGTTGTCGATCATTGCTGTTATACATAGCGATGTCATTAGAGCTGTGAGAGTCTCAAAGCCCATTTTCATCCTGTTGCTATCTGCTTGATGGAGAAAGGCACCATGACCCTACCTACCCCTCCCATTCCAAGCACAGCAAACACATACTCAGGATGTGACAACTAGCACACATCCAGCAGTACCCACAAAGCAGAATGATTATGTACCAACTGAACAGCTAAAAGTGAAAAGCAAGCAGCCATGTGCCGAATCAAAACTTCCCACTCCTCTGCCAGCTAATAACTAGGTACTGAAAACAAGCAGACTGAATAAAGAGCCAACCTTAGGCAGCAGTGGAAATTCCCTGAAAATTACTTCGAGCATCCAAAAGCGACCAAGGTCTCTGTCTGCTTCCCACAGCAGCAAAATTCACCATCCAGCCACCAGCTCCCCTATCTTCTCTTTGCCTCTTCTCTTCTGATTCCTCTGTTTCCTCTCTGTCTCTCTCCTACCCTCTTTCCCTTCCTCCTCACCCTCCCTTCTGTCTCCTCCCCACCATGATTATCTCCCCACCCTCTAACCAAAAAGTGACCTTGGTCGCTACATTGGTCACAAGCCCAATTGCTGTGAAGAAACCTACACCGAGACCGAGGCTGAGAATAGGTGAGAGAATGTGGTGGATGAAGCCGTAATGATTTGCTAATACGAATTATAATAAGAAACTTATCTTATGAAGAAAGGTTGAACAGGTTGGGGCTGTACCCAAAGGAGTTTGGAAGAATGAGAGGTGATCTTGAAACATATAAGATCTTGAGGGGACTTGATAGGGTAGATTCCGGCAGGATGTTTCCACTTGTGGGGTAGACTAGAACTAGGGAGACACAGTTTAAAAATACAAGGTCTCCCTTTTAAATGAAGGCAAGGAGAATTTTTTTTCTCTCAGATGGCTGTTAGTCTGTGGAATTCTCTTCCCCAGAAAACAGTGGAGACTGGATCATTGAATTTATTCAAGGCTGAGTTAGATAGATTTTCAATAGACAAGGGAGTCAAGGATCACGGGAAAGTGGAGTTGAGACCACAACCAAATCAGCCATGTCTTATTAAATGGCAGAGCAGGCTCGAAGGGCTGAATGACCTACTCCTGCTTCTAAGTCCTTGGTTCCTATGTTCCTACTAAACATGAATTTAAAAGCCTGTAGATTGCATCGACTGAAAATACAAAGAGTCTGTAAGTTTGATTCTGGCTTACTGACAGAAATGTATTCTCTTTTATTGAACTAATGGCTTTTACCTTTTCAATAAAAGCAATGTCACAGCTGTACTAATTTCTGTTCCTTTCCTGGTTCTGTTCTGCTGACAAGGCTTGTGATGGTGGAGAGCTGTTAAGCTCCTCAGAGAAATCTCAGAAATAAACATGCATTGTGCTCAATTTCCGAACACTTTGCTCTTTATTTACATGACTGCCCTTGTAGCCCAGTGGTTGAGTCTCCCATTGGGTGGTGGTGGGGGGTGGTGTGGGGGTGTTGGTCAGGGCTGCAGCACTGTAAATTTCATTGCTCCTTGATAAATGTTCAGTCAGTTTGCCAAGAAAGGGCACTAGCTGATCAGGCTTTCTGTAGGTCATAGCCAAATAACCAACTTAATCATTCGTTCAGATGTTGAACTTAAAACAGAAATGAAAAATGTGAATGAAGCCATTTAAAAATATTTTTGCACTCATCCAGGTAAAGAAAGTAAATGCTGGGAAATAGAACATTGTCCATTTCAAATGCACAATGTCAGTATTAAACACTCCAAGTGCAACATAGGCCAGGATTTTCTGGTCCTGTCGTGGTGGGACCCACTGCTGGGAAATTCGGTGGCCCAGCCAAAAGTCCATTGGCTTCCGATGGGATTGGTTGCGGGGTGGGGGGGTGGGGGGAGGGGGGAGGTGGAATCCCACCCTACAACCTGAACACAACTTTAGGAAAGTGCTTCCTCCCACATCAATGTGACATTTCCCCAACTTCTTATTTTTTTTGACTTTCTAAGTGAGAAAGGTAATCGGGTTTCTTGCACTGTTGGCCCACGCCCATTAAGAAGGAGACTGAGATTTCCCAGAGCTATTACCTGTAAAATTCAGTCGGGAGTGGACTGGGTGGCCAGACCAATGGGTGTAAGCTTGTGTCTGACCCACTTCATCCTCCAGCCTCCCCCAGCAGTCATTGTCACTGATTAAATAATATTTACTACTGGATTAGGGCAGGTGGTATTTGCCAGGCTGACCAACTCCCAAAGAAAATTTGGTCAGCCTATCGCAACGGTTTTGCAATTTGTATTTATCATGAGAAGGTATGTGTACTGAATTCAGAAGTCAAGATTCCACAACCACTTTTGGAGATTTTAAATATTAAATTAAAACATTTATTAACGAAAGAAAAGAAAACTTAAACACACAAGATTACAGTTACACAGTTAAATTTAGTCTTATAACATTTCCCAAAAGATTTCTATTTAGCTAGACACACAAATGAACACCCTTTTTCAGTCAATTGTCCTTATAGATTCTTTATCTATAAAACATCCAGTAATATTACCGCAAGGCACCCACTGTTGCTATAAGGGAGTTATTTAACAAGCTTCTCTCTCCCTCTCACTTGACAATGGAAATACAAGGCTTGTAACAAAACCTTGCCTCCTGGACTAAACAGACACTTCTCTGGGGTGGCTAGAGGCTGCTTCCTTTAGAGGTCTGTCTTCAAGATCACATGACCACACACAACATACAACCCCATAAGCCTGCTTCACGGTATCCCACAGTAATATTAAAACAAAATGATATTTTCTTTACACAGGACAAAAACCCACAAAAATATTTTTTAAAATACGACTGTGTGAATGATTTGTTAGCTTTTTTGTTCCTGGTACATACCAATCCTGCAATCACCACCACCACCACCACAGCAGACTGTGTAGTCATTGATTCATTGCTTATGGGATCTTCCTATGTACAAATTGAGCACTGCATTTACCTAATAAGAAGAGTGGCTGAATTTCAATTGCAATCAATTGTTTGTAATGCCTTTGGGACTTCCTGACATGGTGTTAAAGTGCTGTATAAATGTAAATTCTGTCTTCTTTCTTGACACACTTGCTGCCCAACACCTTTAGATATTCTGAATTAAGACTCACTTTCTGAAAGTACCAATAGTGCAGCAGTAGCTTGGTTCTGTAGAGTAGCACATTTCATATTTCCCTGAAAGTTTGGTGCATGCCCACTGTGGTACTGAGCTGTAGAGACCAAAGGATCCAAGGATTGATCCCCACTGTTTGAGGGTCAGGGAGGGGAAGATGTGTCATTGTCACCAATGCTGATCACTGCTCAGTGTTGCTGGAAAGTGGACCCAGGGTTGAAGACAGAATCAAGAGTTGGCTGTGTGGGTGTTTTTGAAAAGTCTAATGACACGAACTGTCTTGGCTAAAATCCAAATAACTGTCAGATAGTTTGGGTTCAATGGGACAGTTTCCTTTTTTTCCTTACACACTGTTTTACCCATTCTGCCACAGAGAACTGTGGACACTTGGTTGTTCAGTATATTTAAGATGAGAGAACAATAGATTTTTTTGCCATTAAGGGTTAAGAGATACAGGAAGGTTGAGGCAGAAGATCAACCTTCATCTCACTGAATGGCGGAGCAGGCTTGAAGTGCCGTATAATCATACTCCTGTATAAGATATATACTCCGCATACTCCTGTATAAGATATATACTCCGCATACTCCTGTATAAGATATATACTCCGCATACTCCTGTATAAGATATATACTCCGCATACTCTTGTATAAGATATATACTCCGCATACTCCTGTATAAGATATATACTCCGCATACTCTTGTATAAGATATATACTCCGCATACTCCTGTATAAGATATATACTCCGCATACTCCTGTATAAGATATATACTCCGCATACTCCTGTATAAGATATATACTCCGCATACTCCTGTATAAGATATATACTCCGCATACTCCTGTATAAGATATATACTCCACATACTCCTGTATAAGATGTATACTCCGCATACTCCTGTATAAGATATATACTCCGCATACTCTTGTATAAGATATATACTCCGCATACTCTTGTATAAGATATATACTCCACATACTCCTGTATAAGGTATATACTCCACATACTCCTGTATAAGATATATACTCCGCATACTCCTGTATAAGATATATACTCCGCATACTCTTGTATAAGATATATACTCCGCATACTCCTGTATAAGATATATACTTCGCATACTCTTGTATAAGATATATACTCCGCATGTCCTACTTCTCCTCCTTCTTATGTTTCTGTGTTTAAATTCCATTATTTTTAACTGCACTCCATCTGCAAATGAACTCACTGCTGCACAGGAAATATGTTGACCAGACTTGTATTCCACAAGAGGCAAATGAAGTGTGTCCCAAACACCCAATGCCAACCAGAATTGCAGAGCTGCAAAACCCAGGTCAATAGCACTGATAATCATTTTCTAACCAAAGGGGACTCATTTGATTAGGTGTAGAGCTACCCCTGCTGGAATTACCTACAATTCCTTTATGGTTTGTTTACACGTGCTATTTCTGCAGTTTTCTCCCACTGTTCCCTTATTGGGGAGTAGCTCACCGGCACCAACCTCCCCCTCCCTGGAGCTTTGCTCCAGTGGTCACACATATGCCTAGACATTGAGTGAGAGCAAGCTGGCAGCTGTCTGAGAAGGAGTTAAACTGGCCCTGGCATCATGAATTGTCCACGCATAGACTTTGCAGCAGGAGGCACTGGCATGGAATTAGGAGCAGGAACGCTGGTTTATCTCCCCGCCTTCCAGGAGTACTGAGGCCAGCGGGTGCATCTGAGTTGTCGGCCAGGCTGACAGCCAGCTAACTCAGCACAGACTAGGAATTGAAGCTTGGACTTTGGTGCCCTTTATGGATCTGTGCTAGAGCTGGTAGAGCCTTTACCCAGCTGGCCATCGAGTGAGCTTTTCATTGTTTTGTTATTATTGATTGTCCCAGGCCACATGTGGTCTAGTCTGATGTAGAGTTAAAGGACTCAACCTGTAGCCTGTGAGCAGCTTCAGAGAAGCTGCCGTCTCAGTGGGTCCAGCTAACTTCATTGTGTTTTCAGCTCAAGTACTGTAGTTCCGGTAAAACTCCTTTCATCAGTCTGGTTGTTGAGCCATGTTTATGATATAAGGCAGGCTGTGATGTTTGTGGGATTAGAAAGATTTTAGGGTGGGGAACAGAACTAATGATCGAAGAGAAAGAGAATAAACAGAGGTCAATTTTCATCCTGCTGCCAGGTGACAATAGAATGGGAGCGCAATTGAACAACACTTACTATCCTGAGTTGCTACCTTTAGGGCCTTGATATGGGCAGCATTAGAACTCTAACGGAATTCTAAAGTGCCAATTGGTAGAGAATGCACTCCACACATTCTACCCATTGGTACTTCCCATTGAATAGCCTAACCCGTCATCTTTAAAGGGAGCCATCAGGCTTTCTGCACCTTCATTAGAAAGCCCCTTCCAATGTACGAGCAGCTCACCGACAGAATAGTAATGAGGATTCACCATGAAAATTGGGAAGGCACCAAAGTGGCTCCATCAGGTGGGTCGGGGGTCAGTCTGCATGACTGAATATTGGGAGCTTCATACAGAAACCCACTCCAGTTCCTTACAGCTCATGAAGTGTATGATTCTACGGTTCTAGGTAAGGATGAGCAGATGTTACTGTTTGAACATCAAAAAGTAGGCAACTAAGTTAAAGGATTAAATCATTGGTAAGGATTGCACATGCAGTAACACAATCCATGGACTGGTGAGGATCTCACTTGAACCAGGTGTGGATAGAATTCATTTGTCTATCTGTATACTTAAATTTAGTTTAGTCATATCCTATTTAAGATGGGCACACTATTGAATGGACTCCGCATGGCTTGTGACAAGAGTTCTAAAGGGTACCAAAACAATTTTAGTCGTCTGGATTTCTATGATGCTAAATAGAGTTGGATGTAAAATGGGACACACACAATATAGTGCTTTGTTAGTTCAACAGCAACGATAACATACATGATTGGACGAAGACAGGACTTTATAGAGTGCAACATCATTCATGATTTGACAAAGTTAGGAGTCCACAATACCCAATTTAATTGTTAATTGGAGAGTTTGAGAGGGTCTATAAAATGCAATATAACTCCAAATGAGAGAATGATAGGGAGTTACAGAGTATTAAAAATTAAGTTCATCCCAACCTGGGGAGAGTGGAAGGTTGATCGCACACAATTTCATTCGCAATTGGATACCAGTGGTGGAATCCATAAAAGCAATTTTATTTTCAATTGGATAGTCAATATTCTATCAAATCTTTGACAGCAGTGGGACAGCTGTACATCAGGAGAGCCACCTCTACATTGGTAAAGTCAGGCCGAGCTTTAAGATTGTCTGGCTTGTTGTGTATTAGACAAATGTTTGAAACCAGAACATATATATTGTCACAGGACACTCTGGGCAGAATTTTGCCCTCATTGGGCGGGCGGGTCTGGGAGCGCTGGGGAACCCGACCACCGCCTGCGATCAGGGCCCTGACCCCGATTTCACGCTTTCTGGCCAGCCAGTGTGAGTTGCGTGCTGCAGTGCTGCCAGGGGTGGGGGGGGGGGGGAGGTGGGGGGGAGGAAGGGTTGTGGGGAAGGCTGAGCTCGGGTGTGCACAGTAATCCTTGAGGCACAGAGCTGCCTCAGGAAGCTGAAGGTTTTTACAGTAAAAATAAAGATATTTAAAATAATGAAAACATGTCCCCCTCATGTGACTCTGTCATGTGACTAGGAGTGCAAAAAGTTTTTATTTTTAAATCACTGGTTGAAACCTCATCCCGTCCATGGACGAGGTTTCGCCAAAAATGCAAAGGCCACTTGGCCTTCTCTCCCGCCCACCAACTGAACGATTAGACAGGCAGTGAAAAATTATACTCAGTTAGTTGATTAAGGGCCTTAACAGGCTGCTCAACTGTCAGCGTGTGTGCTGCCAACTCCCACACCCGCCCACCAAACAAAATATCGCGTGAGTGCACAATGACATGGGTACGCTCGCCCGACATCATTTTACACTCGAGCGTGTCAGGTGCACGTCCGCACACTGAGAAAAAAGTTCTGGCCTCCGATTTTTACCCTGCATCATAATTATTAGGCACCTGGATCGCCATTTCATTAATAACTTCTTTCCGCCTTCTCCATGTTCTTTTCCACCAATGCTCTTAACCATGGATAATGCACAACAATTAACAACACACTCTTAGGACTAAAAGGATAGATTCAGAACTTGAGCACATAATCTAGGCTGACACCAATAGCCAGATGAACCGACCATTAATTTACAAATGGGTCTTGTCCTGCAAATGGCTGTCATATTTAGCCAACAATCACTTCAAAGTAATTCATTTCATGTAAAGTTAAATGAGCAATAAAGCCGATGTAATTTGACATAAAAAAAATCCTATGGCACTATTTCAAAGAGGAGCCCGAGGAGTTCTCCCTGGTGTGCTGGTCAATATTTATCCCTTAATCAACATCACTAAAACAGATTACGCAGTTAATTTCACATTGCAGTTTGTGGGAGCTTGCTGTGCAAAATTAGGTGCTGCATTTCCCACGCTGCAGCAGTGACTACTCTCCAAAAGCACCTCATTGGCTGTAAAGTGCTTTGAAGCGTCATGAGGTCTTGAAAGGTGCTATATAAATGCAAGTGAAACATCATAATTTCCTGCTTTAACCAGCAAAGATTTGTAGCCAGATGATAAGAGGCTATCGGTGTCAGAAACTGCAATCACAATTTCTGACTTCTTGTTGCAGTCAAAAAAAATTCTGGCATAAAGAGTAAACATCTGAGAACAGCTAGAGCTTTTAGAATAAAGAGTCGTCAGCTTAAGATGTCTGCCCTCTGGAAGTGAGTGTGACAGTGAGAGAAAGATGCAGACAAGCTTTTTTGCAGCAGTCAGGTTTATAGCTATTGCTGAAGGCTGTAATAATAATACTGAGCAGCAGTAAAATGAACAAGTTACATATTTATCAGCATGGCAGAATGGCGAACTGAATCTGTATCGGATAACCTGCATCTCTTTCTCATCTGTTTACTTGATTTATGGTCTGTTGGACTATGGGATCCGTACTGTATCGTTAGAAATTGCTGCAGGAGTATAATATTATAATGGGAGAATCACCTCATAGTCGCCTGAGGGTTGCAACCCTTTGTTATGTTGTTAGCACACTGGTAAATGCATTTGTACAAATTCCTGTATGTGTTGTTTCAATAAAAACATTAACCTATTTTAATGGGTTAACTGTGGATAAAATGAATGGAAAAGAATACTAACTCTTCAGCAAATTGTTCACATGAATGATTTATATTTTTGATTGTTCTTGCACACGCCAGTTGGTTCATGCCCATCACTTAATGTCCATTGAATGTAACTTCCCCCAGTAGCCCGAGGAGGTGTCAATATATTAAATCTCAGGAAGATCACAGGCTGAACCTGTTCAATTTAGGGTTAGGTGATCTAAGCGAAGACAGAACCTGGCCTCAATACCCTTAGACTAAGGAAAAAATCAGGATACCTGTTTCCAATTGAGATCCAATGATCCCTTTGGTATCATTACAGCACAGAGGCCATTCAGCCCAACATTCCTGTGACAGTTGCTGGAAAGAGCTATCCAGTTAATCCCACACCCCACTTACTCTTTCCCCCTAGACAAGCAATGTTTTCAATTTCATGCATTTATCTAATTCTCTTTGGAAAGTTACTATTGAATCTGCTTCCACTGCCCTTTCAGGCAGCGGGTTCCAGATCACAACAAATTGCAACCCAAAACACACCTCCTCATCTACCCCCTGGTCCTTTTGCCGTCAATAATTTCTATTGATTTCAATGGAGATAAAAGCAAGAGGAATGTAAACCTGGCTGCTGATTCGCAATCACTTGTTTTACACTACAGCATAGTCAAACCACCCCCCCGCCCACCAAACCCACCCCACCACCCCCCCCCCCACCGCCATCGTGTCTAGATGTGAGGTGAGGATAAGACCAGACTTTGCTCTATCTGCCAATGCTCAGTTCCTAAGCTCACATGTGAAAAACAGCTGGCCAGATGAGATACTGGAAAGCTCCCCAGCAGGGCTCACTCGAAAATGACTGGAAGTCAGCACCCTAAGCGTGGAATTTTACTGTCCCATCGCAGTGGGGTCAAGCCATTCGAAAGTCTCTTGAATTCGGCGAGACTGTAAAATCCCACCGCAAGCTTCTGTCTCCCCCAGTCTGCCTATCCCCTCTAAACCTTGGGCTGCTATACCTCAACTGATATCCCAGGAGCTAACTGGGAATGGAACAGATGCCAAACCAGAGCCCTCTGGTCTGTTGTGCAACTGGGGCATTGTGTTCTTAGTTAGTCTCAGCCCAGCAAGTAGACATTTTACCCGAATGAGAAATAGGAGGTTCAATCTCCATTCCAGCGATTTGAGCACAAAATCCAGGCTGACACTCCAGTGCTGCACTGTGAGATTCGCTGTCTTTCTTATCTGACCTTTAAGGAGAACGTTAACAATCCCCCAGTGTTATTTGGAAGAAGAGCAAGGAAGTTCTCCCATTTTGTCCCAGGCCAACATTTACACCTCAACCAACATCACTAAAACAAGTTATCTGGCTGTTTACTCCATCGCCGTTTGTGGGAGTTTGTTGTCTGCCACTTTTTTTTACATGACAACAGTGACCACACATCAAACACTTCTCATTGGCTGCAAAGCATTTGGGAGAGCCTGAGGTTGTAAAAGGTGCTATGGAAATGCAAGTCTTTCTTTTTATATCTGAATTCAAGCCTCTGCAAAAACCATATGATTCCCCAGAGCGAGGCAGGGAAGGACAACCATGGGCTGCAGCTGAGGACCTTTGGGAATACGTCCTCAAATGTCCAGCTCTGCATTCATCCATGTGATGCTTCTCAAGCTACAGTTGTATCTACTGCACTGTTTGAGACACAAACACCATCCTCTGTGACAGTGGCTGCGTTGTGTTATTTCTCCTGATGATCCTTTCCTTCTCCACATGTTCAACGCGAAAAAAGCTATTCCGTCCTTTTTATCAAATTTATGCTGCGGATTCATAATGACTTCGGTCAATGTGAGCTTTTGTCTTACAGACTGAACGTCCTCAGCTCCCTAGAGAACTGTGAAACTGATGTCTTGCAGTTCCATGTTCATTGAAAGGGCTGTGAGAGCACATTCTCAAACTTGGCAGAACCTGCTCCAAGCTGATGTTTTAAATGCACATTACATGCTCCCAACCAGTCACTTATCAGTGTTGTCCTGAAGGGTCCCCTTTCATCTACAGTCAGCTCATCACTGGCCCCCTCCTCCACAGCTTTCAATTCTCCCTCTTGGCTTAAATGAAGTTGAAGGTGAATAAATACCTGCTATACTTGCTAATATTGCAGAGGCTTGTATAGAATATGCATTCGCTGACCTCATTCCACAAGATTCACAGACAGTTCTGAATACTGATAAGTTAGTTGCTAGGAAATTACAGCTGCAGTGAACATGACCTCTGGATTGTGAGTTGAGCAAGCTCAGTTAATAAGCATCTGCTAAAGGAGAAATCATCAAAAACACCACTGCCTGCCTGTGTGAAATTAGCTTGGGGCAATCTCAGAAAAATTCCTAGTGGGCACAGACCTACAGAACTAAACTGCTTCTAGCTCAGGACAAACTGCTCATGATTAGCAATCACAGTGGGACAAGTGAAACAAAGGTTGATGGAAAAATGTAGCACAATGAGCTGTAGGGGGCACTTATCTGAGCTGGGAGTTAATGTCAGTGATGAGAGAGTGCAGAGTTAGCTTTAATCTGTACAGTATCTGACCCATGCTGTGGGGACCAGTTAGCTCAGTTGGCTGGATGGCTAACGTGTGGTTCAGAATAACACCAACAGCGCAGGGTCAATTCCCATTCCGCTGGCGTAGACCCGGGACCTGCCTCCTTCTCATGCTTGATGCAGAGTGGTGCCCCTCAAGCTATATAACCAGTTGTCTCTCTCTCTCTGTCTAATAGACAGTGATGTCTAGAGTCCCTTGCGGACTATGGCTACTTACCTACCTACTTAAGAATGAAAAGGAGTAGGCCATTTGGCCCCTTGAGTCTTCTCTGCCATTCAATAAGATTGTGGTTCACCTAATTGTGGCCTTAGCTCCACATTCCTGCTTGCCCCCATAACCCTTGACTCCCTTGCAGATCAAAAATCTGTCTGGGCAGAATTTTCCCCCTGTCGGGGGAGTGGGGTGGGGGGGGGGGGGGGGTTGGGGGGGGGGTGGGGAGGAAGTTCAAGATCACGCGCATGGAGACATGCCTCCGAGTGGCGCCCCTGATCAGGGGCTTGCCACCATTTGACTTGGGCGGGCCAATTAAGGCCCACCCAGCGTGATGTCCACAAGGAAGCGCTATGCGCTCCCTGGGCGGACGGGGGTGGAGTGGGATTCCCTGAGCCGAGAGTGCGCTCTTTCATGCATGCGCACAAAAGAGCATATTCATCTCCCTGAGGCTAAGTGCTGCCTCAGGGAAGTCAGCTCCACAGTAAAAAAAATATTAAAAACAGAAAAAAAAATTTCCCTGACACGTTCCCTCATGTGACACTCACATGAGTTGGGACGTGTCCATCACTTTCAGTTTCAGTTTTATTAAAACTTTACAAACATACATGAAACCTCATCCCGCCAGTGGATGAGGGTTTCATGCTTTCTCCAATTCTCACCACGGCTCCCAGCCTACCCACCAACATTAAGGCCACTAATTACTTTGTCAATGGCCTCAATAGGTCATTGACAGGTCAGCAGGCACACAGCTGATTCGGCTGAGTCTCCACTGACCTGAAATTGAAATGGGATGGGGTAACGTCGCCCCAGCTTGCCGACCGGGAAATCCTAACCTCTAATTCAGCCTTGAATATATTCAATGACCCAACCTCCACTGCTCGTTGGGGAAGAGAATTCCAAGCAAATCTCTGAGAAATGAAATTCCTCCTCTCTGTCTTAAACGGGAGACCTCTTATTGTGAAAATGTGCCCCCTCGTTCTTGATTCCCTCATGAGGGAAAACATCCTCTCAGCATCTGTCCTGTCAAGCTCCCTCAGAATCTCTTTTGTTTCAATAAGATCACCTCTCATTCTTCCAAACTCCAATGTGTACAGGGCCAACCTGCTCAACCTTTCTCTAATATCCTTTAGGGAAGGAAATCTGCCAACCTCACCCAGTCTGGCTCACATGTGACTCCAGACCCACAGCAATATGGTTGACTCTTAACTGCCCTCTGAAATGGCCAAGCAAGCCACTCAGTTCAAGGGCAACTAGGGATGGGCAACAAATGCTGGCCTCACCAGCGATGCCCACATCCCGTGAAAGAATTAAAAAATTTTTAAAAACCTTTCACCCTAAGACAAACCCTTTCATCCCAGGGAAACAGCTTAGCGAACCTTATCTTAACAGCTTCCAATGCAAATAAATCCCTCAAGTTAAAAAACCAAAACTGTACACAGTACTCCAGGTGCGGTCTCACCAATGCTCTGTACAGTTGTAGCAAGACCTTCCTGCTTTTATACTCGATTCCCCTTGCAATAAAGGCTAACATTCCATTCGCCATCTTAATTACTTGCTGTAGCTGTGTGCTAAGTTTTTTGTGATTCACGTACAAGGACACCCAGCTCTGCCTGTATTGCAGCTTTCTGTAGTCTCTATCCATTTCAAAAATATTCCGTTTTACTATTCTTTCTGCGAAAGTTGATGACCTCACATTTTCCCACAGTATATTATCTGCTGTTACCCACTCACTTAACCTATCTGTAACCCTTTGCATACTCTTTGTGTCCTCACAACTTGCCCTCCTATCTGCCTTTGTGTCATCAGCAAATTTGGCTACAATATAGTTGGTCCTTTCATCCAAGTCATGAACATAGATTGTAAACAGTTGAGGATCCAGCACAGATCCCTGCAGCACTCCGCTGGTTAAAGTTTGCCAACCTGAAAATGACCATTTATCGTGACTTTCTGTTTCCTGTTGGTTAGCCAATCCTTTAGATTCATGTTACTATATCATCCCCAACACTGTGAGCTTTTCTCTTGTGTTGTAGCCTTTCATGTGGCATCTGATCAAATGCCTTTTGGAAATCCAAATACTCTACATCTACTGGCTTCCCTTTATCCACCCTGCCTGTTACATCCTCAAAGAACTCTAATAAATTAGTCAAACCCATTTTCGCTTTCATAAAATATTGTTGACCCCGACTGATTGTATTCTCACTTGCTAAATGCCCTGCTACTTTTTATTCTTTCACAGGATGTGGACATCGCTGGTTAGGCCAGCATTTATTGTCCACCATAATTGTCCTTGAGAAGGTGGTGATGAGCTGCCTTCTTGAACCATTACAGCCCACGTGGTGTAGGTGCATCCACAGCACTATTACAGAGTCATAGAGGTCTACAGCACAGAAAATGGCCCATCGAGTCTGCACTGGTCAAACAAATACCTAACCATTCTAATCCCATTTTCCAGCACTAGGCCCATAGCCCTGTATGCCATGGCTATTGGAAGTGCACATCCAAATACTTCTTAAATGTTATGAGAGTTTCTGCCTCTACCATCCTTTCAGGCAGTGAGTTCCAGATTCCCACCACCCTCTGGGTGAAAAAATTCTTCCTCACATCCCCTCTAAACCTCCTGCCCCTTACCTTAAATCTGTGCCCCCCGATTATTGATCCCTCCACCAAGGGGAAAGGCTCCTTTCTGTCTACCCTATCTATGCTCTTCATAATTTTATATACCTCAATCATGTCCCCCCTCAATCTCCTCTGCTCCAGGGAAAATAACCCCAGTCTATCCAATCCCTCCTCATAACTAAAACTCTCCAGCCCAGGCAACATCCTGGTAAATCTCCTCTGCACTCTCTCTAGTGCAATCACATCCTTCCTATAATGCGGATTCCAGAACTGCACGCAATACTCTAGCTGTGGTCTAACCAGCGTTTTATACAGTTCCAGCATAACCTCCCTGCTCTTATATTCTATGCCTCAGCTAATAAAGGCAAGTATCCCATATGCCAAACAGTGGCATAAAGATAAGGAAGCAGACTGTGTTATTAGCAGAACAAGGGTCAGCACTCCGTGAAAGAACAACATGGTACAAGTAACAGGTGGCCCTTTGGGGGCATGGGGGTGGGGGGAGGGGTGGTGGTTGGGGAAATAATTTAAAAAGGGGACAAAAAAAGGGGGATAAACAATGGGTGAATGAATAAAAATGTAAATAAATTAAAAATACCTTTTTTTAAAAAGGGATTTTACAAGAGGTGAAGATAGAGGAGAGAGTTCATGGTCTGAAATTGTTCAACTCAATGTTAATTCCGGAAGGCTGTAAAGTGCCTAGTCAGAAGATGAGGTGCTGTTCCTCCAGTTTGCGTTGAGCTTCACTGGAACATTGCAGCAGGCCAAGGACGGACATGTGGGCATGAGAGCAGGGTGGGGTGTTGAAATGGCAAGCGTTAGGGAGGTCTGGATCATGCTTGCGGACAGACCGAAGGTGTTCTGCAAAGCGGTCACTCAGTCTGCGTTTGGTCTCTCCAATGTAGAGGAAACCACATTGGGAGGAGTGAATGCAAAGGACCAAATAGAAGGAGGTACAAGTGAAATGCTGCTTCACCTGAAAGGAGTGTTTGGGCCTTTGGACGTTGAGGAGGGGGAGATAAAGGGGCAGGGGTTGCACATTCTGCGATTGCATGGGAAGGTGCCATGGGAAGGGGATGAGGTGTTGGGGGTAATGGAGGAGTGGACCAGGGTGTCACAGAAGGAACGGTCCCTACAGAATGCATTCATTCATTGATTTATCCCCCTTTTTAAATCCCCTTTTTTTATCCTTTCACCCCAACCACCACCCCGTCCCCGACCCAAAAAGGTCCATCTGTTACTTGTTCCATGTTGTTCTTTCACAGAAAACTGACCCTTGTGCTGCTATTAACTCATTCTGCTATCTTACCTTTATGCCACTATCAGCACCTTTTTAGTCTTCACCACTACCATTAACACTCCCTTTATCTTTTGTCCATGACATCTTTGTCAACTCTCCTTATCTATCGCTGGCCTTCTATCCAGCTTCAACTGCTCCACCTCCCTTAATCTGTATAAATTCCATCAAATTTCTACTTCTCTTCAGCTCTGAAAAAGAATTGTGTGGATTCAAAACGCTATCTCTGTTTCTCACTCCACAAATTCTGTCAGACCTGCTGAGTTTTTCCAGCACTTTCTGTTTTTATTGGATTCTCTCTTGTTGGAGATGGTCAATGCCTGGCACTTGTGTGACGTGAATGTTACTTGCCACTTATCAGACCAAGCCTGGATAGTGTCCAAGTCTCACTGCATTTGGAGATGGACTGTTTCAGTCACGAGGAGTTGCAAATAGTGCCGAACATCGTGCAATCATCAGCAGAAATGATCATTCATGAAGCAGCTAAAGATGGTTGGGCCGAGGACACTAACCTGAGGAACACCTGCAGTGATGTCCTGGGACTGAGATGGTTGACCTCCAACAAACTAAACCATTTTCCTTTGTGCTAGGTATGACTCCAACTAGTGAAGAGTTTTCCCCCTGATTCCCATTGACTCCAGTTTTGCTAGGGCTTCTTTATGCCACACTCGACCTTGATGTCACACGCAGTCACACTCACCTCACCTCTTGAGTTTATCTCTTTTGTCCATGTTGGGACTAAGGCTGTAATGAGGTCAGAAACTGAGTGGCCCAGGTAGAACCCAAACTGAGCGTCATTGAGGAGGTGATTGCTGGGGAAGTGCCGCTTGTTAGTATTGTCCACGACACTTTCTATCACTTTGCTGATCGAGAATCGACTGATGAGGCGGTAATTGGCTGGTGTGGATTTCTCCTGCTTTTTGTGGACAGGACAGTTTTCCACATTGCCGGGTAGATGCCAGAGTTGTAGTTACACTGCAACAGCCTAGCTAAGGGTGCAGCTAGTTCTGAAACATAAGTCTTCAGTACTATTGCTGGAATGTTCTCTGGCACCGTAGCCTTTGCAATCATTTCTTGATATCATGTGGAGTGAATCGAATTGGCTGAAGATTGGCATCTGTGATGCTGGGGACCTCCGGAGGAGGCTGAGGTAACCAAAATGGGAATCATCCACTCGACACTTCTACCGAAGATTGTTGCCAATGCTTCAGCCTCGTCTTTTGCACTGATGTGCTGAGCACCCCCATCATTGAGGATGGGGATATTTGTGGAGCTTCCACCTCCAGTGAGTTGTTTCATTCTCCACCACCATTCACAACTGAATGTGGCAGGACAGCAGAACTTAGATCTGATCTGTTAGTTGTGTGTCCACTTACCTCTGTATATTGCTTGCTGGATATCATTCCCTATCTCGCTACCCTGCAGGATAGACTTGTCCCTTCTTGGTAAATTTCTAAATTTCCTCTCCCTAAAACCCTCCCACGGTTTACTTTCAAGCTGTCACTACAGCCCTACGTATTTGATTCACCAGGGAGCTTTGCTCTGTGTCTAACCCTGTGCTGTACCTGTCCTGGGAGTGTTTGATGGGGACAGTGTAGAGGAAGCTTTACTCTGTATCTAACCCCGTGCTGTACCTGTCCTGGGAGTGTTTGATGGGGACAGTGTAGAGGGAACTTTACTCTGTATCTAATCCCATGCTGTACCTGTCCTGGGAGTGTTTGATTGGGACAGTGTAGAGGAAGCTTTACTCTGTATCTAACCCCGTGCTGTACCTGTCCTGGGAGTGTTTGATGGGGACAGTGTAGAGGGAGCTTTACTCTGTATCTAACCCCGTGCTGTACCTGTCCTGGGAGTATTTGATGGGGACAGTGTAGAGGGAGCTTTACTCTGTATCTAACCCCGTGCTGTACCTGTCCTGGGAGTGTTTGATGGGGACAGTGTAGAGGGGGCTTTACACTGTATCTAACCCCGTGCTGTACCTGTCCTGGGAGTGTTTGATGGGGACAGTGTAGAGGGAGCTTTACTCTGTATCTAACCCCGTGCTGTACCTGCCCTGGGAGTGTTTGATGGGGACAGTGTAGAGGGAGCTTTACTCTGTATCTAACCCCGTGCTGTACCTTTCCTGGGAGTATTTGATGGGGACAGTGTAGAGGGAGCTTTACTCTGTATCTAACCCCGTGCTGTACCTGTCCTGGGAGTGTTTGATGGGGACAGTGTAGAGGGAGCTTTACTCTGTATCTAACCCCATGCTGTAACTGTCCTGGGAGTGTTTGATGGGGACAGTGTAGAGGGGGCTTTACACTGTATCTAACCCCGTGCTGTACCTGTCCTGGGAGTGTTTGATGGGGACAGTGTAGAGGGGGCTTTACACTGTATCTAACCCCGTGCTGTACCTGTCCTGGGAGTGTTTGATGGGGACAGTGTAGAGGGGGCTTTACACTGTATCTAACCCCGTGCTGTACCTGTCCTGGGAGTGTTTGATGGGGACGGTGTAGAGGGAGCTTTACTCTGTATCTAACCCTGTGCTGTACCTGTCCTGGGAGTGTTTGATGGGGACAGTGTAGAGGGAGCTTTACTCTGTATCTAACCCCGTGCTGTACCTGTCCTGGGAGTGTTTGATGGGGACAGTGTAGAGGGAGCTTTACTCTGTATCTAACCCTGTGCTGTACCTGTCCTGGGAGTGTTTGATGGGGACAGTGTAGAGGGAGCTTTACTCTGTATCTAACCCTGTGCTGTACCTGTCCTGGTAGTGTTTGATGGAAACAATGTAGAGGGAATTTTACTCTTTATTTAACCCCATGTTCCACCTGCCCTGGGTGGGTTTGATGGGGACTCTGTATCTAACCCCGTGCTGTATTTGGCCTATGAAGCAAATGCCGAATTGTTTGCGTGTTGCTTTGCTGCAGTCGAATACCCTGTGCAATATAAACGGGAGAGGCTCCAGAGCCCCAGGAGCGTCCCGGCATTTCAAATGGAAACACTTCTGTAATATTCAAAGGCTGTAAAATTAACCATTTGAACGGGAGTTGATGAGGTGAAGGGCTCCAGCTATTCTTTCTGAAACAGACTATGTGAGATATAAAAGTCGTGGATTTGTCAACAACCAAGGCTGGTGATTTTTGTGGACAGCTTGCTGGTGTCCCTTGTCATTGAGTCTTACTTGATATGCTTTGAACTCTCCAAGTCTCCAGCAATATGCCAGCAATACTCAAACACTGAATCTTCAGTTTTTTATCTTCCCACAGATAGGCCATCTATACCACGTCGAGAGTTTTATATTTCTTTTAGCCCGCTCTATCTGACGTTTAGAATCATATTCGAGGGGGCAAATGCTGACATTTCCCTCAGTCCTTCTTCCTGATATCCACAGGCACTTCAAATCCAAGTTTGCAATCACTTCACTGCTACTTCTTAAAATCACAGAACGTACAGCACCGGAAAAGTCCATTGGATCTATCAGTCTGTCGAGATATTTTCTCTAAATGATTGACCTAGTCTGTCCCACTCTGCTGCTCACCATCATGGATTTTAATATTTCTCCTTTTCCACAACTAATTGCCTTCTGAAAGTATTTATGGACTTTTGCTTCAATAACTCCCTGATTTACCCTTCTTCCAACTCCTCTGCCTTTCAACTTATTTATCCAATTTCCCCTTTCCCTTCCTCCGGCTTTCAGATGTGCAACCTTTCTGATCGGGCAGGCTGCAGAGGAAGGCAGAGAGAACGGTTTCCCAATGGCGGAGGGAGTCTAGAACAAGGAGCCATAACCTCAAAGTCAGAGCCAGGTCATTCAGGAGAGGAATTAGGAAACACAGCTTCACACAGGGTGGTAGAAATGTGGAACACTCTCCCACACAAAGCAGTAAATGCTAGCTCAATTAACCATTTTAAATATGAGATCCATTGATTTTGTGCCAGTCATAGGTATAAAAGGATATGGACCTAAGGCAGGGAAATGGGGTTAAAATATAGATCATCCATCATCACTGAATGGCAGAACGGGCTCAAGGGGCTGCATGACTTCCTCAGGTTTCCATGCTGTATAAATGCTGTTTCGCCCTCCTCGGCCCCTTGCAAAAGTAGCAAACAAAGGTAGATTTTGGTCTCCTAGGGAGAATTTTAATCCCCTCTTCATTACTTATGGGTTTGAATCTTGTGTCTCAGTGAGCAGAAGTGAATGCAGTCTGATTTGGCAGAAATGGAGCGGAAGACTGGCTTGCATTGGCAAAGAGATCCACCTGAAGCCGAATTCAGAACTGGCTCTGAGTATATCTGAGGTCCAAACACAATACTAACCTAAGGTCTGAGTGCTTCTGAAACTATTTTTATTGGTGAAAACGGAAAGGCCAAAGTGGCAACCTGTCTAAGCCAAGCACTGGAGGATATTAGATAAATGGGCATTCAGAGTTTTGCACTGATTACCTTTTATTGGGGGGGAAAGAGAGGGTAAAACTTTGTAGAGGCATTTGAACAGGGGATTAGATAGGTTGGAGAGAGTCCATAATGGAGTGATTGGTCACAGTCTCTTAAAGGAATGAGCTAGATGAATCAATGGCCTGTTGCCATTTTAACCTTCTGTCCTGGGAATGATGGTGATCCAGTGGAAAAATCTGGAAATCGTAGTATTCTCAATATTAGCCACGCTCAGACTTTGCAAAGCAGCAATCAACAGAACAAAGTGAATTAGAAGCTTTATTGTCAAAACAATAGAAGTTTAAAGCTAAAAGCAAAATACTGCGGATGCTGGAAATCTGAAACAAAAATTAAAATAGCTGGAAAAACTCAGCAGGTCTGACAGCATCTGCGGAGAGGAATACAGTTAACCTTTCGAGTCCGTATGACTCTTCACCAGAAAAGCTATCCTGCTGTAGCTACATAACACTCTGGTCAGGCTGCAGCTTGAACAATAACTTGCATTTATACAGTGCTTTTAACATAGTAACATGTCCCAAGGAGCTTCACAGGAGCATTATCAAACACAATTTGACACTGAACCATGGTTAAGGAGAGATTAGGACAGGTCTAGGTCAAAGAAGTCAATCGTAGGAACATCTTAAAAGGAGACAGAAGTAAATTGTTCAAGCAGTTTAGGGTCTTGGCAGCTGAAGGCATGACCAGCTATGGTGGGGTGACTAAAATCAGACTGCATTCAATTCTGCTCACTGAGACACAAGATTCAAACCCATAAGTAATGGGGAGAAAGGCAAGAAGGTCAATTTCCAATGTCAGAGGGACTGAGTTATGAATCTCACAGTGCAGAAGAGGCCCTTCGGCCCATCGAGTCTGCACCGACACGTGAGAAACACCTGACCTACCTACCTAATCCCATTTGCCAGCACTTGGCCCATAGCCTTGAATGTTATGATGTGCCAAGTGCTCATTCAGGTACTTTTTAAAGGATGTGAGGCAACCCGCCTCCACCACCCTCCCAGGCAGCGCATTCCAGACCATCACCACCCTCTGGGTAAAAAAGTTTTTTCTCACATCCCCCCCTAAACCTCCTGCCCCTCACCTTGAACTTATGTCCCCTTGTGACTGACCCTTCAACCAGGGGAACAGCTGCTCCCTATCCACCCTGTCCATGCCAAGAAAGGTTAGAAAGCAGGTGACTGAGAGGGGACCTGATGGTAATCTACAAGGTACTAAGTGGAATAGAAAAAGTTCAACTTGAGCATTGCCACAACTCAAAACAGGGCACACACTTGCAGCAGACAAGTTTGGGATTTATGTCAAGAAGACCTGTATCATATACAGAAGTGGTCAAGTGATCTCTGGTGGAAAGCAGAGATAAAAATTCAGGAGTCATTTAGACAATTGATTACGGTGAGCCATTTGAATAGCCTCCCCCTGCTGTGGTGTTCTAACCCTGCCGTGAATCATGCAACAGTATTCGGCAGCAATCAAATCCCAACTGCATGTCCCGGTCTTAAAACAGGGTCCCCCCCCAATCTAAACTGGGGCAAGTTTTCTGAACGAGAGCAGGAATTTTTGCATCTCACAAAACCCAAACCTACCCATTTTCCCCTCAAAGTAACTCAGCTGTGGCTTTCACTGACAAAAGTCTTGATTCCATTTGATTGAGGCCATATATATATTGTACATACATATAGTATATACATTGCGGAAGATAGTGTGTATAATTCTCGTTTAATCTCTGTCTCCAGGAGCCAACGTGATCCATTCAAGATCTGCTTGTGAGGTTTATGATGCTTTCTAAATCCCAAGAGTAAATTAGAAGCAAATTACTCACTCCCAGGCATCACAATTCTATATGTAATGTGTTTTGCCTCACTCCCTCTCTGCAGTGTTTGCGAATGGACTGTCTCTTTCTGATCTGACAGCCACTCGCTGATTCATTCCTCAGGACAATGCTTTGACCAATCAGGGTCAAGCTGCCTGGTTTAAATTTTAAAAAATGCTTGGCAGTTGGCTGTCAGTTACCATAACTGGTGCATTCTCCATGGCAATGTTTCTATTCGAGTCCACTTGCCAACCAGTCAGCACTCTCTTCACATACAGTATAAATTGCTGTTTTCCCCTTATATTGGTATTCTTGCAAAGTGTCCAGATGAGTGCAAGACGAAAAGCTTCGACATGTCCCCTTTTCAGCAATACTCTTTCTGATCTGACACGACAGCTTTTAACATCCTTTTAATTTCCATAGTGTCCGAGATTGCAGATTTCTCTGATTTTAGTTGTGATCTGTTCCGCCTGGGGTTTAGATGCTCAAGTGGCATTGAACCTACCTGAGCCTGCAACATGTTAATCTCGAGCACAGATCCAGATCAGGGCAGTGCAATCCACATAAAATCTGAATCAACACATTGAACCTATCTGAGCCATGCAACACGTTAATCTCGAGCACAGATCCAGATCAGGGCAGTGCAATCCACATAAAATCTGAATCAACACAGTATCATGTTGTTTGACAGTGACCGTAGAAACCATTGTTTACCTATTCGGTGGGTGTCAGCAGGAACAAGATCCAAATTACTTGGACAAGATAGTGGAAAAGAGAAAAGAGAAGGCTGAAGGTAACTGGATGGAGTCCTTTAAAATTATTAAAGATAGGATAGACGTAGAGAAAATGCTTCCATTTGCAGGAGAGCTGAAAATTAGAGGTCTTAAATATAAGATAGTCACTAATAAATCAAATAGAAAGTTCAGGAGAAAGGTCTTTCCCCAATAAGTGGTGAGAATGTGGAATTTGCTACCATAGGGAGTGGTTAAGGTGAATCGTATGGATACGTTTAAAGGGAAGTTGGGAAAGGAATAGAAGGTTATGTTGATAGGGTGAGATGAGGATGGATGAGAGGAGGGTCATGTGGAGAATAAACACCAGCATGGATCAGTTGGGCCACATGACCTGTTTCTGTGCTGCAGACTGCAATTCTGTGTAATTGGAATTGCAATTGAATGAGAGGATTCCCAGTGGGGTCCTACTCTGTTCTGTCGTGAGGAGATTGGACAGACAGGTCAGAAAGGGAGAGATTCCACTCCACCCCCACCCATCCCCCACCCCCCACCCCAACCCGCCACATAAATCTTTTATGTACCTTCTAGCCACTGGTTCAGGGTCCGAAAAGGGGCCACAGCCGATCCTGGCCACCAATGGATGTGGATGACATGCAGAGACCAAGACAAGAGCAATAATGAAAACTATTTGACATTAAAAAAATTGAACTGATCTCTGTGCAGATCCAAAATGCTCAATTCTTAACATATTCATGCTCTATACTAAGTAGTGTTTTAATGAGGATGGGACTGCAGCACAGATACACCAACCATCAGCATTCTCCGCTAACATTCAGTATTTGCTTATTTTGCTCAGCGTGTCAGCGTTTGCTAACACAAATGCATGTAACTTCCATTATTACTCAAGGGTCTAGCAACTAACACACTTGACAGGTCCTGTTCCAGTTCCACACTGTCTCTATAGCTATCCAAGCAGCAGATGGCACTGGCTCACCATCTGCAGCTGCTGTAAGAGATCGACCATTAGAAAAATGAGAAGGGGCATCTGATGCTGATCACAGCAATCCCTGCTCCTCTGTAAATATAACCTTAATGCCCTGTCTGCAGAACAATTATTCGATTTTTATCTTAGGGCCGATAAAGAAAGACAAAACTTGCATTTATGTAGTGCCTTTCAAGACTTCAGTCTGTCCCAAAGCACTTTACAGCCAATTAAGTGCTTCTTATATTGTAGAATTGTTGTAATGAAGGAAGCACAGCAGCCAATTTGCACACAGCCAGATCCCACAATCAGAAATGAGATAATAGCCAGTTAATCTGTTTTTTATGATGTTGATTGAGAGATAAATATTGAGCGGGAATAGTGGCTCAATGGTGGGGAAACTATTGGAAGCAATTCTGAGGGACAGAGTTAATCTACACTTGGAGAGGCAGGGATTAATCAAGGACAGTCAGCATGGTTTTGTTAAGGGGAGGTCATGTCTGACCAATTTGATTGAATTTTTCGAAGAGGTGACCAGTTGTGTAGATGAGGGCAATGCATTTGACTTCAGCAAGGCTTTTGATAAGGTTCCGCATGGGAGACTGATAACGAAGATAAGAGCCCATGGGATCCAAGGCAATTTTGCAAATTGGATCCAGAATTGGCTGAGTGGCAGGAAGCAGAGGGTGATGGTCGAGGGGTGTTTTTGTGATTGGATGCCTGTGTCCAGTGGGGTTTCACAGGGATCTTGTTGTTTGTGGTACATATAAATGATTTAGACTTGAATGTAGGAGGGTTGATCAGTAAACTTGTGGATGACACGAAATTTGATGAGATGGTAAATAGTGAGGAGGATAGCCCTAGATTACAGGAGGATATAGACGGGCTGGTCAGATGGGCTGATCAGTGGCAAATGGAATTTAATCCAGATAAGTGTGAGGTGATGCACTTGGGCAGGACAGACAAGGCACGGGAGTACACGATGAATGGTAGGATCCTGGAAAGTACCGAGGATGAGAGGGACCTTGATGTGCGTGTCCCCCGGTCCCTTAAGGTAGTGGGAGAGGTAGATAAGGTGGGTAAGAAGGCATATGAGATACTTGCCTTTATAAGCCAAGGCACAGAATATAAGAGCAGGGAAGTTATGCTGGAACTGTATAAAACGCTGGTTAGGCCACAGCTAGAGTACTGCGTGCAGTTCTGGAATCCGCATTATAGGAAGGATGTGATTCCACTGGAGAGAGTGCAGAGGAGATTTACCAGAATGTTGCCTGGGCTGGAGAGTTTTATTTATGAGCAGAGGTTGAATAGACAGTGGGTTATTTTCCTTGGAACAGAGGAGATTGAGGGGGAGACACAATTGAGTTGTATAAAATTATAAGGGACATAGATAGGGTAGACAGGAAGGAACTTTTCCCCTTGGTGGAGGGATCAATAACCAGGGGGCATAGATTTAAGGTAAGGGGCAGGAGGTTTAGAGGGGATGTGAGGAAGAATTTTTTCACCCAGAGGGTGGTGGGAATCTGGAACTCACTGCCTGAAAGAGTGGTAGAGGCAGAAACTCTCATAACATTCAAGAGGTATTTGGATGTGCACTTGCGATGTCATGGTATACAGGGCTATGGGCCTAGTGCTGGAAAATGGGATTAGAATAGTTAGGTATTTGTTTGACCGGCGCAGACTCAGTGGGCTGAAAGGCCTTTTTCTGTGCTGTAGATCTCTACGACTCTATGCCTAGGACATCAGGGAGAACTCCCTGCTCCTCTTTGAAATGGTAGCTGTGGGACCTGAAAGGGTAGACAGTGCCTCAGTTTAACGTCTCATCTAAAAGACAGTAAACCGGACAGATCAACAGAAGAGCAACAGTGAAAACAATCTGATGTAAAGAGAGATTCTGAATCTATCTGCGTGATTCACAAGGTGCGCTCCCTCAGTACTACACTGGAGATTCAGCCTGGATTGTATATACCTTTCAAGTCCACAGGATGTCCTGAAGCACTTCAATGAAATATTTTTGAAGAGCAATCACCACTAAAGTCCAAGATATCAAGTATCACGACTGGCCCCAACCACCATTTTATTGAATTTACCTTCATGTTGTAGCAGGTGAAGCAGGCAGCCCGATGTTCAATTCTTCTGATGGGTGAACAGCACAACAAGCTTCAGCCCAATTAATATAACTGAGGCACGAGGTGCAGCTTCAGGGTGGACTATGGGGTCCCTTGGTTTGGGTCTACTCTCTACCAGAGCACTAATGAATTTATATCCCAGAGAATTCAGCAGATTCCTTTCCTGACTTTTTCTAGATTCTTTGAATTGAGCCACTTCTGATAACTTAAGGCTTATATATTAATGCTGGGAACAGTCCCCATTCAATACTGTCTACCTTGCTAAAGAATATTGAAATATCTAATGAACTGTTCCTTTTTTCCTCATATGAAAGAGTTCCCTGAATTTAATAGAATCTTTTTATTACATTATGGAGCTGTTTGTATTTGGACTGTTTGTTGTGTCACTTCACAGTCTCCGTTATTTCATCTACACTTGAATAAAAATGTAATCATAAAGGGAATAAGTGAAGAAAGCCTTGAATGAGACCCAAGAGCCATCCTTTCCTGCTCAAGTTTCTCAATAATGCAGAAGTAGAAAAATTCTTCACCCAAACTCTAGTTTTAATTTTCTTTCATAATTGGTTGCTCCCAGCTTTTTTCGCGTCTCTGCAGGCTGTTCACGTAGGGACAAGTTCCATGGTGCCAACCACCTTCCTGTGCCTCACACAAGGAGCCATTCTTTATGTTCGCAAATGTGGGCAGGTTGTTCCGTCATAAAGAAAAAATCCTGCATTTCAATAGCACCTTTCATGACCTCAGGATGTCCCAAAGCACTCTACATCTAATTAATTAATTTTGAATTGTTGCCATTATTATAATGTAGGAATGTGCAGCCAGTTTGTACAGAGCAAGCTCCAACATAATAACGACCAGATCGTTTGTTTATCGAGCAGCTGGAATCCGGAATTTTCCCATTGTAGCCCAGGTACATGAAGCCGAGGAGAAAGAAAGACGTTCATTTATATAGCGTCTTTAATGACCTCAGGACACCTTAAAACACTTTACAGCTAATGCATTACAATGCAACGCAGTTTCATTCCTCCTGCTAGCCTGCCTGACCCAGAATAACCACACAGTTGGCAGAACAGGCACAAATCCATGGACATGTTGTGTCCCCCTGACCTCACTACCAATGAGAGTGCCACTATGCCAACCCCTCTCTTACACACACACACACACACACACACACATACACACACACAAATGTTCTCACTGATTAAATCTTATTGGGCCTTTTTTAAAAATAATTACACGGATTTAAAAGTGAAGATGACCAATGCCACTCCAGCAGAGAAAAATCAAGACTAAAGAAAATCATCGCAGTGAAGAGAAAGTCAGTGTTGGGGAACTGGTTATTGCCTCCACGTGGCAGAGACAGGGTAGGGGGGCAATTAAAGTATGTGGGTGTCACATATCCCCACCAATTCCTCTTGCCTCCCAGTGTGATCACACATTAACATGCTCTCGTCAACAAGATAGTAACAGGGAGAATGTGGGAGCCTGTTTTAAATGTGCAGAATGGGTCTGATTATGTCATCACGATCTGATCTGCAAATTCAACCGTAGGTTTGAGGGGGCACAGGAGGGAACGGGTGCAGTGTTGGCTCCTGTATCATGGAGCTGGATCCTGGGCTAGAGAGGGGGCCTGGAAGCTTGAAATTTATTTTTTGTGTGTGTGCCAGGATGATTTGGAATGCTTCCCTGGACCTCATGGGGATGCTTTAATCTTCCTTTGAACTGGGTCCCTCAATGGGTTTCCACACCTCCAGCCTTGCGAGTTTTTTCCAAGCACCACCGAGTTCCCTCACGCCTTCTCTGCCTCCCTCTGTCTAGGCCATTGTTTCTTCAAATGTCACTCAGCAGCAAGTATCACTGATTAACGTCAGAGAAGACCTGAGGATTTCTGTGATAACAGCAAGAACATCAAGTCAAGGATTCAAGATTAGGAATTCTAGTACAGTGCACAGTAAGGACACTTCACCAAGAGAGCTCACTCTGGGCATGGGGGTCTGCCCCAGGGTTAGTGGCACTTATAAAGGTGGGATATCTGAGAGCTGCTGCAGGGACTTAAATGATTGCAGCAGCAGTGGGTAAGATGCTTTTTTCTGGCCCTCAACCAGAGCTGTACTCACTGATAAAACCATGGAATTAGAAGTAAAAATAAAATTATAGTTGGCTGACCTAAGCATGTAAACAAGGAAAGTGAATGCGGCATTCAGTGTTAAAGAATGACAAATCACAAGACTGTGGGCACTACGGACTAAGACCATTTGTGCGAGTTAGTGCTGAGCACTCAGCACTTTTCAATTACTTTAAATCACTTGTTTGCAATTTGAACTGAAAAGCAGAATGTGCTGAGGTGTGGTATTTGTAAGACAATAAGATTTTATTACAGGACAACCTAGCTCAGTCTAAGGCAGGGACGGGGAAGTTGCTGTATGGCTGTCCCTCATGGCTTACAAATAAAACACAGATACTTTACATCTATTATTTAGTATTGGAAATAAGGCAGCAGAGGGTGAAGGAAGGTCAGTAGTGCTAGAGATCCCACAAGCAATTGGCCTGTTGCCTAGGCTTAGTTTTGAGCTAAAGCCTTGCAAGATCTAAGGCCATCCCCTTCTCGAACTCGTGCTTATCGGATAATTGGCAACGGCTGCTGAATCCATGCCATTAGTTGCTAAACATGGAGGCACTATTTTCTTTTGTCAGAGAAGCTCCATAACCTTGCCTTTCCTTTGTATAACTGGCTCAAAGAACTTTTCTTCCTCTTACTCGCTACGCAATGCTGCATGAGTTTCTCTTTTGCCTTTAACAAGCCCTAAACTAGCAACTTTCTTTTGCAAGACAGAAACTTAAACTGCTGTAATCTCAACGAAGCAAGACAGAAGACTAAGGGTAATGATAACGATGGAAGGAAGATCCAATTCTCGTTTCTGCCAGTCTCCTCTCTTGCTGTCTGCTTACAAACACGGTTGCATGCCTATCTACTGGTGGGTGAGTTGGCAAACAATATATTGCAGACGCAGAGACCAATATTAGATGAAGCACGCGCTGTTTATTTACACAAGTATCAGAGCACTAACACAATGGCCAGGATTTTCCCCTTGGCGATTTGGGGGCGAGGTCCGTTCGCCGAGGGGAAAATGGCACGGGATTACGTTGGGAGGAATCCCCGACCATCCCGGTCCATTTAAATTTTCAGGAAGGCGGGCGGACAGTGAAATCAGCTGTCTGCCCACCGACCTGTCAATGGCCAATTGAGGCCATTGACAGGCTGTTTAAAGTAACTAAAGACCTGCCCGTCCAAGCTTAAGGCTGGTGGGCAGACCAGGAGCTCCAGCGGGCTCCAGATTATCCATGAAACTTCATGCACTGGCGAGATGAAGTTTCATGTCCGTATTTTTAAAAGTTAATAAAGTTTATGTGGTCTTTATTAACATGTCCCAACTCGTGTGTCATTGTCGCATGAGGGGGACATGTTAATAATTTTTAAATTTTTCTATTTTTAAAGTTTTTCGGACTGTCACTGATCTCCCTGAGACAGCACTTTGCCTCAGGGAGAAGTGTGTGCATGTGCAAAAGAGCGCACTTTGACAGCTGGGGTATCCCCCCACACCCCCGCCCCACCTCACAACCCCCCCCCCCCCGCCCACACACCCCTGCACAGGAAGCATATAGCACTTCCCGTCGGGGATGCCGCTGGGCAGGCCTTAATTGGCTCGTCCATTCAAAATGGTGCCAAGACAGTGGGACCCATCCACCATCCAAGGGCAAGATTCTGCCCAATGTGTGTTTCCCCAACCAGACCCTATTCTAAACTGCAGATTAACATTGTAGCCTGCACTACACAACCACTGGGTAATCCAGTCAGGCGCTCAATCTGCTCTCATTCTCTTAAAGGACCCAGTCTAACAGCTGTGTCATTTAGGACTCGGCCAGCTCAGTCAGTAGTGGTGCTACTGAGCCAATCTTGATGATGGGCATTGAAGTCCCCCACCCAGAGTACATTCTGTGCCCTTGCCTCAGTGCCTCCTCCCAGTGGTTTCCTTGCCCAGGCTTGACCTCATGCCATGAGGCTTCATGGGGTCCGGAGTGGATGTTGAGGACTCCCGAGGCGACTCCCTCCCGACTGTATACCACCGTGCCTCCACATAGTCATAGAGTCATAGAGGTCTACAGCACAGAAAAAGGCCCTTCGGCTCATCGAATCTGCGCCAGTCAAACAAGTGCCCAACTATTCTCATCCGATTTTCCAGCACTAGGCCCATAGCCCTGTATACCATGGCATCGCAAGTGCACATCCAAATATTTCTTAAATGTTATGAGGGTTTCTGCCTCTACCACCCTTTCAGGCAGTGAGTTCCAGATTCCCACCACCCTCTGGGTGAAAAAATTCTTCCTCACATCCCCTCTAAACCTCCTGCCCCTTACCTTAAATCTGTGCCCCCTGGTTATTGATCCCTCCACCAAGGGGAAAAGTTCCTTCCTGTCTACCCTATTTATGCCCCTCATAATTTTATACACCTCAATCATGTGCCCCCTCAATCTCCTCTGCTCCAAGGAAAATAACCCACTGTCTATCCAATGTCTGCTCATAACTAAAACTCTCCAGCCCAGGTAACATCCTGGTAAATGTCCTCTGCACTCTCCCTAGTGCAATCACATCCTTCCTATAATGCAGATTCCAGAACTGCACACAATACTCTAGCTGTGGCCTAACCAGCGTTTTATACAGTTCCAGCATAACCTCCCTGCTCTTATATTCTATGCCTCGGCTAATAAAGGCAAGTATCCCATATGCCTTCTTACCCACCTTATATACCTGTCTCACTATCTTAAGGGACCGGTAGACACGCACACCAAGGTCCCTCTGATCCTCAGTACTTCCCAGGTTCCTACCATTCATCATGTATTTCCATGCCTTGTTTGTCCTGCCCAAGTGCATCATCTCACACTTATCCGGATTATATTCCATTTGCCACTGATCAGCCCATCTGACCAGCCTGTCTATATCCTCCTGTAATCTAAGGCTATCCCCCTCACCACCCCACCAATTTTTGTGTCAATCTGCGAACTTACTGATCAGCTCTCCTACATTCAAGTCTAAATCATTTATATGTACCTCAAACAGCAAGGGACACAACACCAGTCCCTCTGGAACCCCACTGGACACAGGCATCCAGTCATAAAAACAGTCCTCAAGCATTACCCTCTGCTTCTTGCCACTCAGCCAATTCTCGATCCAATTTGCCAAATTGCCTTGGATCCCATGGGCTCTTACCTTCGTTATCAGTCTCCCGTGAGGGATCTTATCAAAAGCCTTGCTGAAGTCAAATGCATTGCCATCATCTACATAACTGGTCACCTCTTCGAAAAATTCAATCAAATTGGTCAGACATGATATCCTCTTAACAAAACCATGCTGACTGTCCTAAATTAATCCCTGCCTCTCCAAGTGTAGATTAATTCTGTCTCTCAGAATTACTTCCAATAGTTTCCCCACCACTGAGGTTAGACCAACTGGCCTGTAGTTCCCTGGTTTATCCCTTTCTCCCTTCTTGAATAACAGTACCACATTGGCTGTCCTCCGGCACCTCTCCTGTGGCCAGAGAGGTATTGAGAATTATTGGCAGCACCCCTGCTATCTCCTCCCTTAACAGCCTGGGATACATACCTCTGCTGGGTTTGTCCCGTCGGTGTGATAGGACATACACAGGGATGGTGATGGTGGTGTCTGGGACATTATCTGTAGGGTATGATTCTGTGAGGATGACTATGTCAGGCTGTTGCTTGACTAGTCTGTGAGACAGCTCTCCCAATTTTGGCACTGGCCCCCAGATGTTAGTAAAGAGGACTTTGCAGAGTCGACAGGGCTGAGCTTGCCATTATCATTGCTGTTGTCATTTCCAGTACCTAGGTCAATGCCTTCATGACTTTGTAGCGCTTTATACAACTAAATGTCTTGCTAGGCCTTTCAGAGTCAACCACATTGTTGTGGGTCTGGAGTCACATGTAGGCCAGACCGGGTAAGGATGACAGATTTCCTTCCCTAAGGGGCATTAGTGAACTAGATGGGTTTTTACAACAATCAACAATGGTTTCATTAGACTTTTAACTTCAGATTTTTATTGAGTTCAAATTCCGCCATCTGTTGTGGTGGGATTGGAACCAGTGTCCCCAGAGCATTGCCCTGGGTCAATAATCCAGCAACAATATCACTACTCCATCGCCTCCCTATGGCTAGTCCAATCCAGTTACTTGTCAACGGTAACCCCCACGATGTTGATAATGGGGGATTCAACAATGGTAATGCCATGAAATGTCAAGAGGTGATGGTTAGATTCTCTCTTGTTGGAGATGGCCATTGCCTGGCATTTGTGTGGCGTGAATGTTACTTGCCACTTGTCAGCCCAAGTCTGGATATTGTCCAGGTCTTGCTGCGTTTGGACATGGACAGCATAGGGCCCCGCTTGCCATTTTAGGGCTGTTGTATGCGCCATGCACTCTCTGACCAGGTTCACTTCACTGGCGATGGAGCTGAAGACTGCTAGGAAAGATAAAAGGGAGCAAGGTTCCCCGAGCTTCCTACTTCATGATTGTGATGCCCCCACCCATCCATTCTGTCAGTTAGCAAGCAATCTCCAACGTGCACAACGTGCACCAGAATCGAGACCCCCATATGATGCCTGCAGCTCACCAGTTCAATTTAAATGAGTCCCTGGCCTCAAATTAGCTCCAATTCCTCCGCTGAAAGAATGGATGGGCTGCCAGCCTGTTCCACCAGTTGCCTGTCCAGAAGTAAAAAAAAAAATCATAGCTTGATGCAGCACAAAAAGAGGCCATTCAGCCCATTGTGTCTGTTCCAGCTCTTTGAAAGAGCCATCCAACTCGTCCCACTCTCTCCTGCTCTTTCCCCGTAACCCTTCAAATGTTTCATTTTCAAGTATTTATCCAATTCCCTTCTGAAAGTTGTTATTGAATCTGCTTCCATCATTCTTTCAGGCAGCACATTCCAGGTCACAACAACTGGCGGCGTAACAAAAAAAACTCAGATTTGCCCCCATGATTTTTATGCTGATTTTTTTTCCCTCATTGACATCCCATCTACCTGTGCACCCCGCCGTTGTGGACCAGTTGCTCAGAAGCTCTTTGAGACCAGCTCCAATGACAGAGAAACTGCGGTGTTTGATTCTGAAGAATGCAGTCACTAGATTTTTTTCCATTCCTCGCATCCATCCAATTTCTTTTGTATCCTTTGATAGTGCCTTAGAAACCCAAGGTTCCTAAGAAAAGAATGAAAAACAACTTCTGCTATAACTGCATGGTTACTTATTCTACAATGTAGCCTGCAGGCTAAATACTTCTCTCAAGTGTGGAGAATGGATGAGATGCTTCAGATTTTAAAACGCAGGCTACAAGTTTAACACTTTAAGAAGTGATGAAGGTTAAATAGAGCAGCAGGAAGAAAAGCCACTTTAGATAGAAGCATCAGATACATTGGACATGCCCCAAGGCAATTGCAATCACTACAATATCCATCCCAAAAAGTAGGACAAAAAGCAACTGAAGCCGAAAGCACAACTAAGTCCAAGTCGGAATGGCAGGGGAGGGCACTGAGGGTGGAATTCCAGGATTTGGAACAGAGGGACATGATCCATATCGAAAATAATTTGTTTCCCTTACTCCCAGCTACCAAGTAGCACCTAAAACCAAGAAAAAAAAAATAATTTGCATTCATATAGCATCTAAATAAATTAATTTGAGGTATAATCACTTCTGTTATGCCCTGCAGTCAATCAGTACACAACAAGATCCCATAAATACCCAATGAGATGAAGCACCAGTTTTGGCGTTGTGCGTTAAGGGAGACAGCCAGCACACTTGGAGAGCTCCATCCTCCTTGACATCCAGAATCTTTAACACCCACCTGAACAGGCAGATGGCAGCCTCGGTTTACTGTCCGTCCTGAATTTCCAGCAAAACTGAAATGGAGCCACCTGTATCACCCAAGCTTATGCACTCAAGTCCAGGGGCCAGACTTTCCTCTCCCAATGGAAGGGTGAATCAGGTCGTGAAGCATTGAATAGTATTGCAATGAGTTAAGACTAAAACATGCTCAACAGCAGGCAGCCATTACTAAACTAGCTTTATCCTGAACAGTGAGGGTAGTGGAGAGGGCAGCACATAACAAAATGCTCAGCTACTACAATATATCACAGCTTCCTAGGATTGGGGTAGTGGGTTGGCTGGTTACTCATCCAGAGAAAAGCAAACAAAACTGGAAGGAGAGTCACGTCACAATCCTCTCAGGCTATTACTGTAAAGTGCAGGAGAAATACAAGCTCTGGAGATGGATTATTTTATACTGACTGCCACATAGGAACGTAGGACTTAGGAAGAATAGGCCATTCGGCCCTTCGAATAGATTCAATGACCCACCCTCCTCACTTTCCAGGAATAAAATTCCACAGACTAAGAGCTCAGGGAAAAAAATTCTCATCATCTCCGCCTTAAAAGGGAGACCTATTATTTTTAAAGCATGTCACCTAGCTGTAGTCTGCCCCATGAAGACAATGGAAGATTTTAGGAATGCAGGAAAAAAATAACATTTATTGGTGAACGGGAGGAAAAAAAAATAGAAAACAGTTTAAAAATACAGCTAAATAGTTCAGAAGGTTCCCAGCTCCCAGGCAGGTTAAACACAAACCATCTAAGGCTAGGGGACAGGTACAAAAAAAACAATCAAAAATGCTCTTGGACATTGGCCTTTGAGAAGGCTGAATTACAAAGGGGAAGAGGTAATGCTTCAGTTGTCTCAAGTCTTGGCCATCTGAAATAACTGTGTTCAGTTCTGGGCACCACACCTCAGGCAAGATAGACTGACCTTAGAGGCAGCGCAGCGCAGATTCACCAGAATGACACCAGGGTTTAGGTGGCTAAGTTATGAGGATAGGTTGCATAAGCTTAGCTTATGGAAAATTGATGGCTGCTCTACATGGAGCTGTTTAAAATGTTAGATGAATTTAATTGGGTAGATATGGATTAGCTATTTCCTCTGGTGGGGCAATCAAGAATGAGGGTACATAATCTTAAAATCAGTGCTCAGCCAGTCAGGAGGGAAATCAGGAAGCACTTGCTTAGACAAAAGTCAGTAGAATATTGGAACTCTCTCCATTAAGACTGAGATCATTACATTTACATTGGCAAAGGTATCAAGGAGCAAAGGCAGAGAAATGGAGTTAAGGTACAGATCAGTTATGATCTGATTGGTTGCTAGAGCAGGCTCAAGGGGCTTAATAGCCTCCTCCTTTTCTCAGTGAGGGCAGTACCAGGACTCCATACATGCGGGTTAGAGAAAACTAAAAACACAAGGTTCATATTCCTAATTGTTATTCTGTGACGCATCTACTGGAAAGTTCTTGTGGACAAGATCAGGTTTAACTGCGATGCTCTCCCATAGTCACAAAGCTTACTGACATTAATGGCTACTGCTAACAGGAATAATTGGCCATTTGAGAGAGGTAGCAGAGAATGACTGTCGCCATTGATCCATACCCTAGTGCACATCAAAGACTTCAGGAGACAAGAGAAGGAAACTTGAAAATGAAATTGCCTTTATTCCTCTTAGAAGCGGAGTATGATCCCTCTCTGAGATGACTCAGTTTTGGATCTAGGTTGGAGTTTAATGGTACTATGATCAGCTCAGGTCAGTCTAACCTGACCTACTTCCTAATTTCCCACTTTGTTTGTCTCTGTCTTGATTCTTTTTTCTTTGTTCAATTGATTCCATCACCAAACCTGATTGCTGAGCACAGAGTGTGGCAAAGTACAGCTAAATTGTTTAGAATTGGAATTTAGTGGGATTGATGAGCCAGTGTGGAACAAGCTGCAGTCTGGGAACCTGCAGAGCTCTTGTGCCTGCCAAACGTGCAATTTCTAGAAACCAAATAATGTAAGATGACTTCATTTTCACTGGCTTTGAAGCAATCTCTCGCAATTTCTCTCCTGACCCACTTTGTGGATCAAATAAAAAATATTTGAAAGACAGAAGTCAACCACAGACATGCTTCCTTGTTCTGAGCAGATCGGAGTGCTTCTGTTTGGTATTTCTTCTCTAAAACTGCTCACGTCTATAGCTCTCTCTCCACCCTTTTAAGATGTTCCTTAAAACATATCTTCCTCTGTCCTAATATGTGACTCAGTGTCAAACTTTGTTTAATAAAGTTTCTGAGAATTGCTTTACAATGTTACCCAGAGAGTGGTTGGGGCAAATATTATAGATGCATTTAAGGGGAAGTTGGATAAACACATGAGGCAGAAAGGAATAGAAGGGTGTGTTAATGGGGTTAGATGAAGAATGGTGGGAGAAAGCTTGGTGTTGAGCATAAACACCAGCTTTGTCTGATTGGGCTGAATGATGTGTTTCTGTCTGTAAATGCTATGTAAAGGTGCAAGTCATGGTCATTTTGCTCAGTTTTCTACTGGGACCCAGAAATTATTGTAAATCTTCAGTAGGCTGTTGCAACCTTGATCTCCAGTCTTTTCAATATCTGCCCTATACAACATGTTGATAGTAACAGAGAGAGGGAGACATGAAGAAACTATCTCTGGGTAGAAAGTTTTCTCAATCACCGAGACAGTTATTGAAGATCATTGACTGTTGAAGGGTCAGTCACGAGGGGACACAAGTTCAAGGTGAGGGGCAGGAGGTTTAGGGGGGATGTGAGGAAAAACTATTTTACCCAGAGGGTGGTGACGGTCTGGAATGCGCTGCCTGGGAGGGTAGTGGAGGTGGGTTGCCTCACATCCTTTAAAAAGTACCTGGATGAACACTTGGCACGTCATAACATTCAAGGCTATGGGCCAAGTGCTGGTAAGTGGGATTAGGTAGGTAGGTCAGGTGTTTCTCACATGTCAGTGCAGACTCGATGGGTTGAAGGGCCTCTTCTGCACTGTGTGATTCTGTGACTTCCTGGAGTCAACCCAAGGAGATGAAGATAGAAATCGAGACCCGTTCGTTGATATAAGAACATAAGAAATAGGAGCAGGAGTAGGCCATTCGGCCCCTCAAGCCTGTCCCACCATTCAATAAGATCATGGCTGATCTACCCCAGACCTCAACTCCTCTTTCGTGCCAGCTCCTCATAGCCCTCAGCTCCCCGGTGTTTGAAAAAGCTATCTACCTCCTCTTTAAATACTTTCAGTGATCTAACCTCCACAACTCTCTGGGGTAGAGAATTCCAGATACTCACTGCCCTCTGAGAGAAGAAATTCCTTCACATCTCAGTTTTAAATGAGTGTCCCCTTATTCTGTAACTAGTTCAAGATCCTGCCACTAGTGGAAACATCTTCTCAACATATACCCTGTCAAGCCCCCTCAGAATCTTGTACGTTTCAATAAGATCACCCCTCATTCTTCTAAACTGTAACGAATAAAGGCCTAACCTGTTTAGCCGTTCTTGATAAGTCAACACCTTAGTCCCAGGAATCAGCCTAGTGAATCTCTTTTGAACTGCCTCCATTGCCAGTATATCCTTCCTTGAATATGGGGACCAAAACTGTACACAATACTCCAGGTGCAACCTCACCAACACCCTGTACAGTTGTAACAAGACTTCCCTATTTTTAAACTCCAACCCCCTGGCAATACAGGCCAAAATTACATTTGCCTTCTTATTTACTTGCTACACCTGCATGCTAACTTTTTGTGTTTCATGCACAAGATCAGCCAAATCCACCGGTGCTGCACTTTTTTGGAGTCTCTCTCCATTTAAATAATAGTCTGCCTTTTGATTCTTCCTACCAAAGTTCGTGACGTCACACTTTCCTACATTAAACTCCATCTGCCAAGTTATTGCCCATTCACTCAACCTATCTCTATCCCCTTGCAGATTCCTTCTGTCCTCATTACAACTTGCCCTCCCACCCACATTTGTATCGTCAGAAAATTTGGATACATTACACTCTGCCCCCTCCTTCAAGTCATTAATATAGATAGTAAACAATTGAAGCCATAAGACTGACCCATGTGGCACTCCACTAGTTACGCCTTTCAAACCTGAAAAAGACCCATTAATCCAAACTCTCTCTGTCTTCTGTGTGTTAACGTATCCTCAATCCATGCTAATACATTACACCCAATACCATGCAGCTCAGACTCCACCTCAACAATTCTGACCTGACATTCCTCAAGCGGCCAGCATTTTTTGTAGATGTGGTCACTGTGGATTGCATTATATTTAATGGAAGTGCCCCATTTGAAAACAAGGTGCACTTGGTAACTACAGCAGCCATCATTGTATGGTGGATAGGAAAAACACACTGAACCCTACAGAATGAAATACCCAGTGGCCCACCACTTTGTAGCTATTGTGTTCATTAATGGGAGATTTTCAGAGTTCTTTACATTTCATAGAATCATAGAGTGATACAGCACATGAGACCATCTAGCCTACCATGTCCATGCTGGCTCTGAAATAGCTACCCAATTAGTCACACTTCCCTGCTCTGTCCCCATAGCACTTTGAAATAGTGAGATCGCTACAGGCACATTTCTACCGAAGAAAATAGCAAAAGAGGTTCTTGTAAGAAGGGCTGGGATGCTATTTATGACACTTTAGATAGTTATGGAGCTGACCATGCAACACAACAGCAATATTTGTAGAATACAGCATCATCATTTATTGCTATCAATAAGTTAGCTTTCCCAATCAAAGTTAGTTAGAATCAATAGATTTGTTCATTTTAGTGAAGGAAGATGTGGCTTGTAAAATGTACTTTGTGTTGTTTTCACCAGGCAAACATGCAATTCAGATCAAATAACAGATTCCAATGCAATGACTCTTGTACTCCCAGTGTACAAGAGTCAAACGTACCTGAGAGGGTTTTTCATAATTCCCGAGTTCAGCAGAGAAAAATATTGGTTGGAATTTTTCTTGCAGATGTGGTGGCCTCATCCACTGGCTGAAAAGTCGGGGGTGAGCACATATTTGCCGGGCCTGCATGTCACCATCTCATTGTACAGTATTCAGGCGCTTAACCGCCTGAGGCCACGGCTTCTGCCCCCATGTGGGGTGATGTCCCACCACCAAGAGCTGCCGGTCAATCAGAGGCCAGCAGTGCCAGCAGGAGTAGTGACCACTGCTGGGATTGCAGAGACAGCCCCAATGAGGAGTCATGGAGGAGAAGGGATAGTAAGGCAATTCAGGGCAGATTCATCAGGGTCAGTCATGCAGGCCCCGCCGAGTATGTGTGCAGGGGGGGGAGGGTCTGCGATTGCTAGGCTAGTATGAGGGAGCAACCAGGGACAGTCACTGCTATTAGCAAACGCCTGAACAGGAGGGTCCCCCAACTCACATCCACTGCCACCATGTAGCATGGGCACCGTTGCCGCTGGTAAACTACTAGCGACTTCAGGAGGAAGTCCTTAAGCAACCATTAATTAACCGCTTAAGGGCCTCAACTGTTCCAAAGGCAGGCAGGCTGCCTAACGCAAACCCTGCCGCTGATAAAATTCCACCAGAGTTGAGTAGGTGACAAGCACGGCACCCGTCCCCATGCCATCCAGTTTTATGCCCAACCCCACTCCCCAACAGTCAGTCTGCTTGGGGTTGGGGGGTGGGCACACATAAAATTCTGGCCATTGTCAGAGTTCTTCAACACTACCCAAAGGCTCATGTGGTAAATCAATATCCCAAGGATATCAGAGGGAGCATTTTTCCTTTCAGATCATGTCTGATTTTACTGGGTTCTTCCCAATATTTTCCCATTCCTGGCCCATATCAATCTCCTGGTGTCACCTCCACCAGATGCCGGAAGCAATTGCCCAAGGAGGGCAGGCATAGAAAATGGTACAGATAGGCACATTTACTGCCCTAGCAATGCAGGATTAAGCAATGCCTGCTTTTAACAGGCATCTGGTGTTGTGAAAGGCTTTTTAAAAATTAAATGTCAGAAGCAGGGAGTGCAATTGGTTGAAGGTGATTGACAGGTTCTCCCCTACCAGCACTTAGAGACTAAGTACTTTTACTCGAGTTTGTTAAGCTAATGCAGCAGGAATTTTCTACTCTCTTCTTCCACTGACAGATTTCCAACAAAAAGGTATAGATGGGGCCATTGCAGGACAATCCCCCATGTCAGTGGTAAACAACTTGGGCAAGTACACAAGAAATAGGGACAGGAGTAGACCATACACCCGTCAAGTCTACTCCACCATTTGGTATGACCGTAGCTGATTTTTGGCCTCAAGTCCACTTCCCTGACTGTTCCCTATATCCCTAGATTCCCCGAGAGACCAAAAGTCTGTCCATCCCAGCCTTAAATATATGCAACACTGGAGTGTCCGCAACCCTATGGGGCAGAGAATTCCAAATATTCACAACCCTTTGAGTGAAGTAACTCCCCCTCATCTCAGTCCTAAATGATCAGCCCCTTATCCTCAGACTGTGCCCCCATGTTTTAGATTCCCCGCCCAGCAGAAACAATCTCTCAGCATCCACTCCCTTTCAAACCCCTTCAGAATAAATAGATACAACTTACTCAGCCTCTCATCATAGGACAACCCCTCATCCCAGGGACCAATTTAGTGAGGTTTCACTGTACCGCCTCCAATACAAATATATCTTCTCTTAAACGTGGAGACCAAAACTGCACACAGTACTCCAGATGTGGTCTTGCCAAAACCCTGCACAACTGTACCAAGACATCTTTATTCTTGTACTCCAATCCCCTTGCATAAAGGCCAACATGCAATTTGCCTTCCCGATTGCTTGCTGCACTAGCATGCTGACTTTCTGCATTCCTTCTACATGCACACCCAAGTCTCTTTAAACATCAACATTTACCAGTTTCACACCTATTAAAAAATATTCAGCGCTTCTATTTTTTCGACCAAAGTGAATAACTTCACACTTTCCTACATGATAATCCATCCACCATCTTGTTGCCCATTTACTTAACCTGTCTATATCTCTTTGCAGCCTCTCTGTGTCCTCCCCATTGCTTACCTTTCCACCTAGCTTGGTATCATCAGCAAACTTAGACACATTACTCCCTGTCTCTTCACCTATGTCATTAATATAGATTGTAAATAGCTGAGGGCCCATCAAGAGGCAGTTCCACCTCACTACACAGTCACCTGGGAGGAAAATCTAGACTCAGGTGGGGACAGGAGCAGTCTTTCAACTTCAAGTTCCGATCGCGATGAGTCACAACTTTGGACCAAGAGACCAAACCCCTTCCCATTCATTCCCACTACACACAATTCCAAAGAGCACAAAACTTTCCCATTCACTCACAACATATAGAAGGTAATGGATCAAACCCCCTTTACATTCACAGCCATTATATCATCATTTATCAGACTTTAACATAGGATCATAAACCAACCAGAAAATGTTCACTAATAACATGCCTCTTTCCATTGCTCAGCAGACCAAATATTATGAGTGCAGTGCAGGTTCATTATTATTCACAAACTAATTACTTCCTATAAGGATCATGTTTTGTATAATAAAGTGCTTTCATCTAGATTCAACAGCAGTTTGAGTGATTACATGGACTTAAGCACAAATATTACAAATTGATTTATTGAAATTTGGGGATCTTTAGATAGCCTAATCTAAGCATAAAATCTCTCATTTTAAGTGGGTTTTTTCCAAACTCCAAGCTTATGTCCAGAACTTATTGAGGTGGATTTGACTATGCATGTAATTCTGAACTATATCTGGTTTTCTAGTGTACCGAGGGGGTTTCTTAGACCCACTGATGTATGCACATTTTTAAATTCATCCTGGGGATATGGACATCACCATCAAGACCAATTTTTGGCCCATCTCTAGTTTTTGAATGGTTGGTAGCACAGCATACGCATTAAGAAAATAATCTGCTTTCCCTCGCGTTTTAAATAAACAGTTTACCTGCTTGTTTCCATCTGGGCTTGATGAAGTGAGGCATGCGGATTGTGACGAATGCAACAATGTAGGATGTATAATACTTGGAATAAGATAATTGGTAAATCTACTGATGCTGAGAGAGTCAAAACTTATATAAAGTGCTGATGACTTTCAGGGCACAAAGATAACAAAACTCCAAGCTAGTGGTCAGCAAAATAAATTGGATTAAAGTGTGTGGGCTCAGTAATGCCAGAGGAACAGACACTGGCAGTTAGAGTAAGGAGTATAAAAAGTGAGGTACTCCAGAAATACAAGAAGCGAGCATGGAAAGAGCAGCTGATGTTGTGACTCAACATCCAAAAAAAGAAAAAAGAATTTAAAAAAAGGCTATGTTGTTTATGGAGGTAAAAAAATGTAACTGTGAATAGCTTGTGAAAGAGAAAGAGTGGTGGTTTTGGAATATCAATATGGAGAAGCAGTGTAAACGGATAAAACAAAAATCACGTGGATTTTCTACAGGAATCATATCATACATATCTACAGAGGTGTTGGATCCTGGTCACTAGTTTAGTTGGGCTAATGGATCCGGTTTGCACGCTTGTTTTGGGATGGCCGAGTTGGTACCATAGACAGAGTGGATCAGTAGACAGTTCTTATGTCGAACACATTCTATTTATTTACAAAGGAACTCAGCAACTACACTTCTGTGCTTACAACTCAAACCCTGTCTCTACATTACGGACTCTAACTCTAGACTTACTCACTACTGACTACTGAGGTAGACTGCGCTACTCTACTATTGGATACTAAGATCATGTGATCTTCCATTATAATGTTCTTCTTAAAGGTATATTACACATCAGATTACCACAAGAGGATTTACGAGAACCCAAATGTCAGCCATCACTAAGTGGGTAACACTTCACTTCTGCGCCAGAGATTGTGGTTAAAGTCCCACCCCAGAGATTTGAGCACAAAATTCTAGGTTGATACACCAGTGCAGTACTGGGGCAGCAGTGTACTGTTGGAGGTGCCATCTTTCAGATCGGATGAGAAACTGAAATCCCGTCTGCCCTCTCATATGGATGTAAAAGATCCTGCGGACTGTAATGAAGAAGAGCAGGGGAGTTCTCCCCAGTGTCATGGTCCATCATTATCTCTTAATCAACATCACTAAAAATAATTTATTTAATCATAGGTTCGTGGGGGCTTCCTGTGCACAAATTGGGTGCTGCGTTTTACACTTCAAAAGTACTACATTGGCTGCAAAGCACTTTGGGACATCCCATGGTCATGAAATGTGCTACATAAATGAAAGTTTTTCCTTTTTAAGATTGTGCCAGCAAGATTCAAGATCCAAACTACACCCCCCACCTTTCCATATTGCGGCCAAAATTTGGGACTAAATTGTTACAAAATGAGTAATGGAGCAACGCAGCTTTTAGGCTTGCCTGCAACAAAAGGAGCCAAGTCAAGTCAATGCAATGCAAAACTAGAACTGATGCCAGTCACAGAGATATCAATAAATTGGTCTGCTTTCAGCTGCCACCAGAGGAAGTCATTGTGGATATGGAGCAAGGGGAGTATTGGGATAACTTGGGAAAGCATGCATCAGTGAGCATAGAGCAAACCAACTGGGGAATCAGCATCTACACAACTCTGCTGTTTCTACATCATCAAATCTGATCCAGCTTCAGCTCACTGTCAGCACTGGTACAGAACCTATAACCCAAGGCCGCCGCAGAACGACAGTTCAGGTGGTGTCTCAGAAGGGGTAATTAATTCATTCTCCAAATGAAATTGTTCATTTTGGATGGGCTGCCAAGGAGCCTTCATTTGGGAAATGAATGCCTGTCAGCTAAATTATTTCCACTGATTACCAATGACCTCAGCATGCACCCAGCTCCTTCTCCCAAGGGGCAGTCCCGTACAGAGCTCCAAGTGCACATTCGCAACATGGCAGTGACACTGAAGAGGCAGCAAAGCATCCATGGTAATAGCTAACTAAACATTCAATAATCTCCTGAAATTCTGCTGCTGTGACTAACTCCCTGAGAAACTGTTATATTTTAAGTCCGAATAATGAAACAGGTCAGATTAGAATCAATTATCTCAAGTGTCTAATGATTCAACTTCTACCTAGAATAATTTAAACTCCAGAAGTAGCTGCCGGAAGGCATCAGGCAAGGGCAAGATTGATTTTGGCCGGGATGCTACATACAATTTCACCCTCCCACCTACCCCCGAACCTATTAATACCCTTCCCCGCAATCACTCTCAAGGCCGATACGCAAAGGGCGTTATGACAAGCTACTGGAGGGTTCCTGGTGTTTTTGAAGCTGTTACTCGTTGTGCGTTGGCATCACTCTACGTGTTATCAATACAAAATACCAGTGGGCCTGTTGACTTTCTACTTTCTGCAGAGGAAGTAAAAAAGATTTTTTTTTTAATTGTTCTTTGCTGGGGGTGGGATTTGTCTGCAACAAGGCTTATCAGTAGTGAGTAATTAAAAGCACTTGCAACTTGTCCCTAATGGGACTTCTCAGAGATTCACTGCTTTGTTCTGAATAATGAGTATGTGCGATTTTAGGGAGAGGCCAGGGAATTAGGAACTGTTTCCTTTGCAACATTTCCTCCTCCGGTCTCTGTAAGGAAACAATTTGTGCTAAAAGACCTTTCCACAAGTGCTGGAACCCTTTAATATCCTTGTGTATTCTTCATCCATGAGCCTATATGAAAAGTTTTGACAGGTTAGCACAGCCAAGTCTAATTCTCACCTAAGCTTTCCACCTGTATGTGCTGCTTCCTCTGTCCATCTCTGCACTTTGCGGCACATGACATTCGTTCAACCCCAGCTGGAGAATGGTGTCCAGTTAGGGCCACCATATTTTAGGAAGTTTGGGAAGGCTTTAAGAGGGTCCAGAAGAGATTTACTGAAATGGCTCCAGGGATGAAGGATTTTAGTTATGCTGAGAGATTAGAGACACTGATGTTGTTTTCCTTAGAGCAGAGGAGGTTAAGAAGAGAATTTAAAGGGGTTTAAAAACAAAAAGGGTTTGGATACAGGAAATAAAGAGGAATAGTTCCCAATGGCTGAAGGGTCAATAACTACATGGCACCGATTTAAGGCAAAAAAAAAACAGAAGCATCTTGAGGGAAATCCTTGTTTACACAAGAAGTGGTTAGGGTTGGAATGTATGCTTGATAGGGTGGTGGAAATAGATTCAATAATAACTTTCAAAAAGGAATTGGGTAAGTACATGAAGCAGAAAAAATGGCAGGGATCTGGGGAAAGAAGAGGGGAACGGGACTAACTGGATTGTCTTGGAGAGACTCGATGGGCCAAATGGCATCCTTCTGCATTGTATTGTTCTATGATTCTATTGGATGTTCATGTACCTAATTCCTGTTGATAAGTATGGACTTACATTTTAGTCATTCATGGGTGTAGGCGTCACTGGCAATGCCAGCATTTATTACCCACCCCTAACCACCTTTGAGAAGGCGATGGCGAGCCACCTTCTGGAACCATTACAGTCTGTGTGGAGCTTTAAGGCAGGGTGTTCCAGGATTTTGACCCAGTGATGATGAAAAATAAAAATACATTTCCAAATCAGGATGATGTGTGGCTTGGAGGGAAACTTGCAGGCGGTGATGTTCCCAGGTGTCTGTTGCCCTTGTCCTTCTAGGTGGTAGAGGTCATGGGACGGTGCTGTGGTAAACTGACAGCAGTGAGTAATGGTGGAGGGATTAACCGTCACTGGCCTTTATTTATTTAATTAGGTATTTAAGGAAATGTGATATACACAACAAAATGAGTAATAGTTTTATATGGCAGGTAGCACTGCAGGCAATAACTTTCCATGATCTCAACTGTTCATTTAATAGCAAATGAAATCTCTTCACTATATAACTGCAAGTATTAAACTCTTTGAAGGTTTATTGTTCAATTTAAGTTCAATAACTGTAGCTCAAAAGGAATGTAAAGTATGTACAAAGTTTTAAAATACACTGGTGCAAATCTTATTACCGTAAATCACCCTACTATGCAGCAGTTAGCAGCGCAGTTATAATTTAATAAGCCTTGAAAGGGTTGGAAACTGGGCCAAGACCCAGCATATCAATGAAGACTGCAAATAAAGGGCATATTCTTGGCAGCTTTGATATTTTCCTGCCGTCAGGACTGTTGTGTATTGCACCTAGAAAAAAATTAATATATGGACCTGTTAAGCAGCCATTGATTGAAACGTATAAGATCCTGAGGGGTCTTGACAGGGTGGATGTGGAGAGGGTGTTTCCTCTTGTGGGAAAATCTAGAACCAGGGGTCACTGTTTAAAAATAAGAGGTCACTCAGTTCAAACGGAGATGAGATGAAATTTTTTTCTCTCAGACAGTTGTGAGTCTTTGGAATTTTCTCCCTGAAAAGGCGGTGGAAGCAGAGTCTTTGAATTTTGTTAAGGGAGAGGTGGAAAGATTCTTGGTAAGCAACGGGGTGATAGATTATCGGGGGTAGGCAGGATGCAGATTTGAGGTTATTATCAGATCAGCCATGATCTTATTAAATGACGGAGGAGGCTCGAGGGGCTTAATTGGCCTACTTCTGCTCCTTGCTCGTATGCATGTTCATCATCGAACTAACTTTATTTACACCTCCCAACACAGAGGACAGTAGAGAGGCAGCTGTAATGTACTACACTCCCTCCTGTCAAGAAATCCCAACTTACCTGATTCCAGAGCGGAGGCCGGGAACTACAAGTCTCAGCATGCCCCGAGAGTGTCCACGCTTGCGTGGATAGGGTGTGGGCAGCACATGAGCAGTCCAGCATTTGGAATTCTTTGGGCCAGGGTCAAGTTCGCCGGGGGCCTGCATGGAAAAAGAAATGGCGCGAAAACAAGATCACAGGACCCAAGAGCCAGACCAGAGAGGATTCCCAGACAGAGGATAGGAACAGGGGACAGGAAGAGGTCCCAAAGAGGGAAACCATAGAGGGAACCAGAGTGAGGGGAGAGGGAGAGGTCCCAGAGAGAGAGAACAGGGAAAGGAGCCACCAGGAGGAGGAAACCACTTGTAGGAACCACTGGGGAGAGGCGCAAAGAAAAAGGCTCCAAGCAGTAAAAGTGGTGTGGTTGGCAGGCTTCAAGTAGTGAGGGCTTGGGGAAAGCCCTGGAGAGTAAAAAGGCAGTGGAAAGTTGGTGATTCCGTGCTGTGGGTCACTGGGTCAAAGGTAACCCTTTGGAACAGTGGTGTTCTGCTCAGCCTGGCCGAAAAGCTAAAGTTGCCGGAGTGCAGACTTGGGAATCCAGGGGAACGGAGTCTTGGGAGACAAGACTGAAACACTGGGAAGTGAGCAGTTGCTGAGGCAGTCTGAGTCGGAGTAACTTTTGCAGAGTATTTTGAGGCTCAATCTTTGAAAGGGAAAAGTGAAGACTTGCAATTCCTCATAAGGGAGAAAGAGTTCCAATGAAATTAGTTAAGTCATGGTGTTTATTGACGTCTGGATGGGTCACTGAGAAATCTGTGGGACCTGTCTTGGTTGAATCTACCATTTGTGCAGCATGGTGTGTTTGGCCACAGGTTCCCTGTTAATTCACATGTACCTCATGTTCATTCTGAATGTTAAGTATAAGATAGATATTGTAAAGTGTTTTACTTTTTAGACTTTGTAAAGATTATTTTGTTTGTTCAAAAACCATGGAATCTTATTTATTCTCTTAGTAAGTACCTAGGATCTCAAACTTTGTCTACTTTAAACAAAAAGTTACTGGTCCCTAACTGGATCATACCAAAAACTTGGGTGCCTAGTTCCAAATACATCCCCCCCTTAAAAAAAACGTATACATTACAATGTAAAAAGGGACATGTACATAATTTCCCAGAATGCAATATGACTAAACCAACACCAACAAAATTTATGAAATTTTGCTTGGGTTGAATATTTGTTTTTAACTGTAATCACAACCAAAACATACATGACCGATATTTCTAGAGTAATTTACAAGTTTAAAAAAAAGATTTTCCTTAACTCCAGTAGGTGTTTCACAAAAATATCATTTGACAAGAAGTCATGAAAAGAACAATTCTATTCTTCCCCTTTCCTACACGCTTTCAATTAACCTATCCGGCTTATTTCTCTTTCTGTCTGGGTAAATCCTTCCATTGACTCTGCTCTCTCTCAAATCTGACTGTGTCAACCCCAAACTTTGACTTTGACTGCCAATTCCACATAATGGATGGAATTGATTGACTGACTTGTCTCAATTAAAGACCCTGATTCATTTTGCCCTACCGGTGGATACTGGGGAACTTTCAGTTTCCACTTTCTTTCTGGGGCTTGTTATGATGTGGCAGATGCTGTGTGCCAGATGGACCAAATCCACAAGGGAGACTTGGTCAGGCTATAATAACAGCTTTGCAATTTGTATTTATTACAAGATGTGTTTACTGAATTCAGAAGTGATGAGTTCAATAAGACCTTTAAAGATTTTAAAAATTAAATTAAAATATTTATTAACAAAATAAAAGATTTCAAGTACATACATAATAATACAGTTACTTAATACTAAAATTCCTAATTAACATCACTCCCAGTTACACACCTCATTTAAGGCAACAGTCCAAAATAGCTTTTAGATTTAAAAAAAACCCAGCAAGTTAACACAGTACCCACTTGACAGGGGAATTCCAAATGTTTTTCTTTAATTTCAATTACTGGGCACAACAGATTTACGCACAAATGGCTGGAGGCTTCTTCAAGGCTGTTTCACATGCTCCTGTTAGATCTTACATGGCCTCAACATAGCCTCTCATTTTCCTTTATATATGTTATCATTAACATGTAAATTCCATTGTTTCATATGTCTTTGGAACTATATCTTTCCCATAATATAAAAACTTGCCAATATTATCAGTAATCTTTTGGAAAAATAAACACACTCCTTAGCCTTGCTTATCTGGCTAGTTATAAACAAACTGACATCCCTTTGAAATCCAAACAATCCGTTCACTTACTGAAAAATGCAAATTCCCTTCACACCTTACAAGCTAAAACAGCATCCATGCTTACTCATTAGGATTTCAAGTACATTTCTACACCTAGCTTCTTTTGATAATTTCAAACTTGCAATTTACCTGACTCCAGATATAATTAAATTACACAGGAGAACCATCTACACTCACACCCATAAACCTACTTTACAACAACCCAGAAAACTATTATGAAAATTATTATACTTTCATAACAGACTGTAGGAGGAATTTATCATGATTTCTTCTTTTAAGCAAATGATCTACATGACGCTGATAGAGTCTCTCTCCAATCTTCACTAGATATGTGGGTGCATCTAATCTCTTTTCAACAATGCCAGTCACACACTTCTCCTCATCACCTCGATGGTTTTTCACCATGAACTTCTGATTTTCATGCATCATGTATCATGATTCAACTTCACATATTGCCTTTGATCAAACACTTGGCCTGGATTTTATTGTTCTTTAGGCCTCCTATGAATGTATCTCTATGGTAAATTTCTAAATCTGCCTAAATCCACAGTGTTGAGAGAGTTTCTTTAACTCGAGAATATAATCTGCAATAGTCTCACTGGGGAACTGTTTCCTCTGAATGCAACTGGCAGTGCAATTTCATTCCTAGTTGAGCCATAATATGAATCCTTAATTTCCCAAATGAAGTGTAAAAATGAATTCAATACTATCCTCATCACCAACTTTCTGTTGTGTGTTGCGCAGACAAAAGATTAACATATGGAATCACAGCAAGCAGCCATTGTTGAACTAACTTTATTTACATCTCCCCAACAGAAAGGGCAGCAGGAAGGCAGCTGTAATATACTACAAGGGCCAGAGAAGATCTCCACCCTGATGTTAGCTGGTCACATAGTGTTGTGATCTTACAGGAGGCAGCCAATTAACATGCCAGTTCTGCTTTTGCAGTCCAATTAAGGACAACAAATGGGTTCCCAAGCTGGGAGGTCCAACCAGAGGGCCCAAAGCTATAGGCAGCAGGCATTCCTCCTTTACAGGATTGCATGTCGCTGTGGCAGAAGCCATCACCTCCCAGTAGCTCTGTGATGGTGGGGGGGGGTGGTATTGAGGAGGCATCAATGGCCCCCTAACCAGCTGCCAGAAGTCTGCCTCCATGTACCTGCAGGTTCCAGCCTCATTAGGGGGGACTCACCTGACATCAGGAAGATCCAGACCACATATGCAACGTGCCCCTAACTGGTCTCTTAATTGGCCTTATTGACTACACACTGCTGCAGATGTGTAGCCGACCACATTGACACTGCCTCCAGCAAGTTTGAAATTTAGGTCCAGGTCTCCCCAGCTCACCCACTCCGTTGCATAGCTAAGATTCCACTCCAAGTGTCAGTGATTGTATTCTGGAAATGGAATGGCTGACTATACCACTGACATGACTCAGCAGCAACAGTGACAGACTTTTGTAACAAAGTAACAAGACAAACTGAAACATCAAGTGCCAACATCTCAAACATCTTCCTATTCTCCCACACTATAGAATTCTGGTGAAAGGAAATACCTTCCGGTTCAATTTCATCACGAGCAGTTCCATTAAAGCATCCCCAATCTCAGAACGAGAAAATCAAGAACATCATTTTTTAACAACTGCATTGGGACAGTGAGAGCACTGGCTTTGAATCCCGATCCATCCCTTACAGGGTTAATTCAGGACAAAGAGTCGGATGATATTGCATAACTCAACACAGGACTGTTACATTAACAGGGCCAATGCAATGTATAAGGTGTGCATTCACAAGAAGGGTGCACACAGTGAGAATGTAGGCATCTCAATGTTATTTGCAGGCTGTTGCTTGCACAGAATGTTTGCCACGTTTGCATATATCACAACAATCACTGCATTTCAAAATTAACACACCATCTGAAGAGCTTTCATCATAATAAGGGGCTGTAGAAATGTAAATATAATTATTATAATACTAGTGATCCTCCTGTGGTGTTGCTCACAAGGGGAGTCAGTGGAGCACTGTTCTCTAATTGTTGGAACATTAAACCGGTCAGATATTTTGTTTAGTGTGTCGCTTTGAAGCTAATCAGTGAATTGGCTGTCCATGCGTAAATGGTGGGCTTATGTAGAGGTCAGGCTGCAGATGAGAACCCCACTTTGTTTGATTAACAGGTCAGTAGGAGACATTGTGGAATATATATGTTCTTGGAGAGAGCGAACTGAAACACACACTTTTAATGTTGTTTTGCATTTGCAAGAGACTGAAAAAAATGATCAAGAATTATTGTTTTAAAAACATGTCAAGGTATTGGATTGTTTTTTTAGTTTGTTTGAACTTACCTCTCCATCGTCCACTGCAGCGCTTGAGAAACTGGAAATCAAACAGGTGGGTACTGGTAGAATAAATTTTCTGACATTTGCCTGGATTGGAATAAATTTGCATATGATTAAAAGTGACACAGAAACAGCTCAGAAAGCATTATACAAAAGAGTTACAGGAAATGTGTGATGGCATGCACTAAACACAAGATTTTAATATATTGTAGATAGATACATACCCTGTATCACAGAGGAACTGTCCACCTTAAATGTATGTTGAAAGTTACAAGAGATTCTTAACTAGGAGGCTGTAACTCTTTCGAGTACAAACCTGTTTCCATCTGTTTCAGATGAAGTTACATTGTTTCATAGTTTGCCATTGTGAGATTGGAACTCTTGATCTTGGGGTTACAAACCCAGTACCATAACCACTTGGCTATTTAGGCCAAGCCAATAGTTTTGCCATTGTGAGATTTAAAAGAGTTACAACTCTGAATGAAAAAATTTCTCCCCACCTCAGTCCTAAATTATCCTGAGACAGAGACGCTGAGTTCCAGAATGTCAATTTTCTCTATAAATGAAAAAAAAATTCCATATGTATTTAATTTTTTCAAATGTTTGCTTATCTTCATTTTAGCTTCTACCGTAATCTAATCAGAATCATTTACTTTGCCTATCAGAGAATATGAATTAAAAGTGAAGGATATTAGATGATGTTTAACTTCCTGGTTTGATGTATGTGATACTTCAATGTTATTGGCGGTTTATCTTCTGTTGTATGCCTGGAGATTCCCTTGAGTTGGTGCCAGATTAAAGCTATCATCAGGAAATCAGAAAAACATGCCACAGAGATTGCTGGATCTTTGTGAGTAGATTTCCTGGAGGTCAGTGACGAGTGCTATTGCTTTGCTGCTGACTCAAAAACCTGGGCAATATTCCCGTTGCTGATCATTACCCAGTTCCCCATTGGGAAAGTACATAAGCAAATGTTGGCCGAGGACAGATTATGTTCACTTGGATTATTCCCAAAGTCAAATAACCTATTGGTATCAATGGAGTTATTCTTATTCTCTGCACTGCCCTGCTTTTCATTAGGATCATGGTGTTAATAAAATCCAAACCGGGTTGGAGAGTTTACTGACATTGTTCAGACTCAAACCTCCCTCCAGCCCCAGTGTCCCAGCTATCCCCTATTTATATGAGCTCAAAGTACTTAATTAAACAATGCCCTTTACCTGTGTATGTCAACAATATAATTAACATGCTACTAACAGATTCCCCTTTCTTTCTTTCTTTAAACAACAAGCTTTATAACACACACAAATAATTTCAAAAAATTTAAAAATCAAAGAAAGCAAAGATTTTCCACATTTCGTATAATCCATCATAGTACAAGGTGTCCCTCTTCTAGAACCAACAATTTCCTCAAGCAAGCACTCCTTTTTGTAAAACAGCCTGATTTGAGAAAATCCATGAGAGATCTTTTTTCTCTCTAACATTTCTTTCATGCTAGCAAGGTCAATCCTTAACCTTTTGTCAGTCACACCCTTTGAATGTACATTATCCCATAGATGATGGTTATCTGCATAAGATTAATGGGGCAAACTTTTCTCAGAATGTCCCGTATAGGATTTCCCTCAAAATGTATGATAAGTAAACTCCCATTATCTATTGCTTCAACTTCAGCCAGTGGCCAGAATTTTGACCTTGGTGGGCGGGCGGGCCAGCAGCTGAACTCCGCCGCCGAAACGGGGCCGGCCGCCATTTTGAGTGGGCGGGCCAATTAGGGCCCACCCAGTGGCCTGCCTGAGCTTCTTGTGTGTGTGTGGGGGGGCGGGGGGGTGTGGAGAGATTCCCCATCTGTCAAAGTATGCTCTTTCGTGCATGTGCACACAGCTCTCTGAGACTAAGTGCTGTCTCAGGGAAAGTGCTGAATGTTTAAAAAAAACTTTAAAAATAGAGAAAAAAAAACATTATTAACATGTCCCCCTCATGTGACACTGTCACACGAGATGGGACATGTTAATAAATATGAGTGAAACTTTAATAAACTTTTTAAAAACTGAGATGAAACCTCGTCCTGCCAGCGGATGAGGTTTTATCTTTTACCAGAAGCTCCCTGGGGCTCTTGGCCTGTCCGCCAGCCTTAAGGTTGGACGGGCAGGTCTTTCAATGAGCTTAATGATACTGTCAATGGCCTCAGTTGACCATTGACAGGTCGGCGGGCGGACAGCTGATTTCACTGTCCGCCCATCTTCCTAAAAATGCAAATGGACCGGGGTGATGTCGGGGGTTCCTCCCGACGTCAAATTCCTGTTGGCAAGCAGGCCCAGCCCCCAAATCACCATCGGGAAAATCCTGGCCAGTGTTTCTGTAGCTAAGGTACTATGTTTTTTTATTTTCTGCGCTTCCCAGGCCAATGGACAACATTTGTTATTATTTTCCAATAAGAATATGATAAATCCTGCTGTACTAGAATATGTGAAGCATCGCTAAAAATGAATAATTTCATATTATCTGGGTCACCGAAGGCTGGAGACTCGAGTGTGCATTCCTCTGAATTTAATTTCTTTAAGGTTTTATTTGCTCTCAAAGCTTCCTCAACTGTAACATGTTTCATCGTTGCACTCAGTTCCAATAGAAAAATCTAGCACAAGGTCTGGTCTTAGTGAACAACCAGTTCAACTGTCCAATTAAACTTCTTAATTGGTCTATTTCTTTGGTGGGTGTAGGATTCTCTTTTTATGAGGATCCAGCCCGATTTAATGCTATTGACATTTTCTAAATAAGACTGTTGATTCAAGGTCAGTCCTGACTTATTCTGCTTAATGTCTAACCTTATATATTTAAAGGCCCCTGAAGTCTGACTTCCAGCCTTAAGCTCTTCCTCTGTTTTACCTATCACCCATTGCTCAAATTCTGCAGCGCCTCCCCACAGAAAATCATCAATGTGCATCATAAGCCAGTGAGTTTCTCCTTGTGATACCAATAGAACCTTGCTAGGTCTGCTTTTAGCTGAATACAACCTTCCCAATGAAGTTTCTCACCCTGCAAAAATGCAGATTCTATATCAATCAATTTAAGTTCCCAGGAATAAGTTGCTAAAAGGAGCCAAGAAAATCTTCAAGCTCACTTGTCCTGCAATGGGGGAGTCCACTCCGACATTTTGATTGCCAAGTCTCTCTTCGAAACCGTGAGCTACTAGTCTGGCTTTAGCCATCAGGAAGTACCTTTTCCATGCATATCCACCTGTGTGATAAGGCTGGCTGCCCCCTGATTGAGATTTCAGTGCACACACCAAATTCTTTCCAGCTTTTTTTGTTTGTAATCCTTTATCAACTTATCTTCTAATTTGTTAGTAGCCACTAAAACGTCTCAATCATCAGGATTTCTACTTCTAGTGGCATTCCTAGACCTGTTCAATGGTCCTTGTTTTTGCAAACTACAACCTCTACTCACTCTCTTATCTCTTTCTGGACTACACAATCTCTCTCTCCTACAATCAGAGTCCCTTTCACAAGTCCATGATCTTTTCCTAGGGTTGTGATGACTTTCCAGTCCACACCGTGTTTTCTGGCCTTCCACAGCTTTACCTCATTTTGTCAATCCATGAATCTTACCTCCTGTCCCTCATCTTGCCCATTCAACCAACATTTGCATTTGGCAATGGTTTTACCTGCTCTCCCTATGATGGTGGCACCTCCCCGTTCACTGGCCCCTACTGACATATATGTTACTCTCGTGCCAAATTTTGGTAGTTGCCATTTGGGATAAATAGCCTTATCCTGAGCTGCAGTATCACTTTGTTCATATTCATTCAGCTCTTTATCTGCCTTAATCTGTTCCTCATAATTGTCCAGCATTTGTGAAGTGCATTGTGCCTCTTCACTTGCTATTACATGTTCAGTTTCTGTAAATTTATAATCAGTGCCAATTGGTCTTGAGGAATGTACCCTAACCATGTTGTAAAATTACTGCCTATTATCTTACCCCAGCCTTTCCATTCTTTCTGCCCCTTTCTTTTGCAATATACCATGTCCCCGGGTTAAAAATGATTTCTAATGGCCTTATGTGGTGCCGTAAGGCTCACCGAATTTTCTCTGAAGCCTCAGCTTTGATAAATGCCCTTCTCCCTGCATGCAGGGCATTCAAATACTCACAAAACACTGAACTAATCACTGTCCCTTCCAAGGCCGGGGGATAATCCCACAACAGAGAAGGTATTTTTGGATTTCTCCCATAAATTAATTGATAGGCACTGCACACCCCACCCCCCCACCCCCCCAACCATTAGCAGTGAATTCTTCCCATGGACCGCCCATGCCAGGGCAAATGTCAGTTTACAGCTCGGTCGGTCAGCTAAGATTTTGTGAAGCATCTCGTTTACTGTGTGCCTTCTTTCACAAACCACATTGTTAAAGGGACTTTCTGCTGCTGTGTTCATATCTTCACATGCACTTTTAAATTCATCATTGGCAAATCCCCCCCTCATTGGGCAGAGTTTTTCAGTCGGAGAGCTGGGGGTGGGGCCCACTCACCGCCGCGGGATGGCATTGGGTGGAAGGTGGGGGGGACAGTGAGATCAGCTGTCCGCTCGCCGACATGAGGCCATTGACAGGGTAGTTAAACCAAGTAAAGGCCCTGCCCATCCAACCTTTAGGCTGGTGGGCAGGCCAGGAACTCCACTGGGCATCTGATAGAACATGAAGCCTCATCCACCGGCGGGATGAGGTTTCATGTCCGTTTTTAAAAAGTTTTATAAAGTTTTTGTGTTTTTTATTAACACGCCCCATCTCGTGGTACATTGTCACATGAGGGGGACATGTTAATCATTTTTTTATTTTTCTATTTTTAAAGTTTCAGACACTGTCAGTGATCTCCCTGAGGCAGCACTTAGTCTCAGAGAGTTGTGCGCTCTCTCCTGCGCACGTGTGAAAGAGCACACTCTGACATAGGAAATGCATTGCGCTGCCCACCGGGCGGCAACCTGGGCGGGTCTTAATTGTCCCGCCTACTTAAAATGGCGGCGGGGCCCGTTTCGGCAGCGGCGATCGGCTGTCCACCCGCCCATCAAGGGCAAAATTCTGCCCATTGTTGATTAGGAATTTAGCCAGGGATCCCAGTCCAATCCTTATCCATTTTTCAATTATCTTGTCCACAATTACCTTTTTGTCTTTACTATGTATTACTGTTGGCAGACTGAATCTAGTTGCCACGTTTATGAAGTGTCAGAGAAAAATGTTTTTATCCTTATCCCATTCCTTCAAGACCATTGCTGATATTTCACTGAGTCCCTTGCTAATGGGAGACTCACTACAGGCCATGATGGTGTCCTTCTGTTTGTTTTTACATATATCACATTTCTCACTGATCTCTTCTATAAGTTTAGTATATTCATCATCCATTACCTCTGCATCCTTCAGTAGAATTTTTAACCTATGACAAGATGGATGGGCAAACGGCCAATGTAGTTTTAAAACGATTTGTCTTTTTTCCTTTAAACTCCGACCCCCATCCCCCCTACCCCCCCCCCCCCCCCCCCACCCCCCCCCCCCCCCCCCCCCCCCCACCACCAGTGCCCCCCGCCTTCCTCCCCCCTATGTCATCAACAACTTTAACATCATGATTAGAAATGTAAGGTCTTGCTAAGGGACATTATTAAATAATGTACCAACTGTGTAAAGTCTAAATCTACAGATTTCCCAAAAACAATTGCCTTATTGTGTTCCATATCTAGTTTCATTTGAGCCTTTTTCATTGACGGCTTACTCAATAGTATGGGTATTTCACTGGATATTCTACTTGTGCTAATAAAATGGTTTAGCTCAGCTACTTTATGTGCAATTACCACTCCCTTTAATGATTTTAATGCATTATAGTCCCCGAACCTGGAGTAAGCAGAACTTTCATTTCCTTAACCCTACTTCGGTCTTTACTATTTCGAGAATCCAAGTAACACTTTAACCAATCTACTCCACATGCTATGGACGAGCATTCACCGTCTAACACAGCACAACTGAATGAGTCCACAACTAGAACACCCATTGTCAGACTGAAGTTTCTGGTGACTACTATAATTCCTTCTGACTGATCGGTATCCTCCCCTTCCGAATCTTCCTTGTCATGTGTCATTTTAAAAACCCCGTTATTCTGTTTCAGACAATTCATCGCATAATGATATTTCAAGTCACATCTGAAACACCGATTGACCATTCCTCAGTTCTACCTGGGGATCATTCACCTGTCATAGTTACCCAATTCCTGTCGTCTATCAGAAATACCAAAAGGATCTCTACCCTCATTTCTTTTGTTTGTGGTTCTTCTTTTGTATTGATGCTTGTGTCCCATTTCTAAATGGTCTCAACTTGCTGCCAGCATTGAATCCTCCATCTTTCCTGTTACTGCTAAATGTCCCATTGGTGCCATGAAATGAGCAGAAATGAATGCTTCCCCTCCAATTTTTTTTAAAGCTTCAGACATCTGTTCCAAAAGCACATCCCTTTCTAAGAAGCATATCCCTTTCTAAGAATCTAATCCCAGTCAGGACCAGAAGCTATCCATGTTCGATTCTTTAGCACAATCCAACAATTTGAAAACAAGCACCGAATTAGGATCTCAAAATATAATTTCTGCAATCTGTTATATAACCTGTTAAATTCCAAGATATATTCTTCTATGGAATAACTGTCCATCCTTCTAAATTTATCAAACTCTGACCATGCCTCATATGCATTTAACATATCATCTTTCTTAGAAATTTTGTCCATAAATTTTAAGAGATTATCCACACCTTCCTCGGTGTTCAAATGATGAGCCACCAGCTCCGAAAATACCTTGCACCTGATCCTGCTTCTGGTGGGATGCGGAAATACCAAAGCCATACCTTTCTTTAGTAAGGGTATAACCCATGTCTATATTTCCACTTCCTTCTTCCATTGGTCATAAGGTTCAGCTTTACAGAACAACGGTGGAAAATCAAACCCTGACACTTAACACTTGGTTTCAGCCATTCTTCTCCAAAGTAACTCCAATTACAACCTTCTGTCTAAAAAGAAGTCTTAGTTTTCAATCTGCACCTTTAGCCCAACCATTCTTTGCTACCAATGTTAATAGAATTCAAGCCAGTTGAGAAACATTTTAACTGAGAGAGTTTATTGACTTTGTTCAGTCTCATACCTCTTCTTTCTCCCCAGTGTCCCAGCTGTCCCCAGTTTATATGTGCTCAAATTAAACAGTGCTATTGAGCTGTGTATCTTAACAAGGTAAACAATATAATTAACACACTATTAACACAAAACGATAGCTAGACCAATTTCTTTTTAAACCTTTCTTCCACCTTCCTACCTGAGGATCGCTTGTTGCCATTTTCAAGCAGGCTAGAACCAGGTGGACAGCACTCCCACCAAAACAGGTCTCTCATTACACAAGCAAAGCACAATCTCCAATCTCCCATTAGTGTATGGCAGTCCTAGTCAAAAGACACTAAGTTTTTTGGACTGAATATAAATGAGGCAAAGACCAACATTTTGGTTCTAAATAACGATGGTAAAGCCAAGATTGAAAGCAGCGAGACAGAGACAGTGGACAAATTCAAGCATCTAGGCTCAATAATAAACACCAAAGTTACACAAAAGAATGATATCCAATTTAGATTAGCCACAGGAAGAGGTGGGCCTAATGACTTAATTAGCATCTGGAAGTCCAAAGGCATCAGGATGAAGCTGATAAAAATGTCTAGTTCAGTCACTAGTGTGGAGTGTTGCACTCAATGCATGTGAAAGTTAGACCCTGAAGAAGGATGAAGAGAACAGTTTTTGAAATGTGGGAATGGTAGAGGATGCTTAGAATCAGCTGGATGGACAGAAAGGTTAATGGGTGGATTAGATCAGAAGTTCAGAAATCAAAAGGGTTGCTAATTACAGTTAGAAAGAAAAAGGTAGCCAAGAATGGACATTGGAAACAAACACCAGACAGATTTGTCCTGTCAACAATTGAGGGGGAAATTGAGGGTAAAAACAGAACAGAAAAAAGAAAAATTGGATGGATGAATAACATTAAGAGGTGCACCGAGAGAGGGTTGAAGAAAAACAGAGAAGAAGCAAGACAATGCCATTTTTTAATTTGTTCACAGGATGTGGGCCTTGCTGGTTAGGCCAGCGTTTATTGCCAATCCCTAGTTGCCCTTGAGAAGGTGGTGGCTTCTTGAACCCCTGCAGTCCATGTGGTGTAGGTACACCCACAGTGCTGTAAGGAAGGGAGTTCCAGGAATTTGACCCAGTGACAGTGAAGGAACAGCAATAAATTTCCAAGTCATGATGGTGACTGGCTTAAAGGGGAACTTTTAGGTGGTGGTGTTCCCATCTATCTGCTGCCCTTGTCATTCCAAATGGTAATGGTCATGGGCTTGGAAGGTGCTGTCGAAGGGGCCTTGATGAATTCCTGCAATGCACTTGTAGATGGTACACACTGCTGCTACTGTGCATCGGTGGTGGAGGGAGTGAATGTTAGCGGGCTGCTTTGTCCTGGATGGTGTCAAGCTTCTTGAGTGTTGAGGGAGCTACATTCATCCAGGCAAGTGGAGAATATTCCATCACACTCCTGACCTGTGCCTTGGAGATGGTGGACAGGCTTTGGGGAGACAGGAGGTGAGTTACTCGTTGGATTCTGTCTTGTTGGAGATGGTCATTGCCTGGCACTTGTGTGACACGAATGTTACTTGTCACTTGTCCACACAAACCTGGATATTGTCCAGGTCTTGCTGCATTTGGACATGGACTGCTTCAGTATCGGAGGAGTCGCGAACGGTGAACATGCAATCATCAGTGAACATCCCCACTTCTGACCTTATGACGGAAGGAAGGTCATTGACGAAGCAGCTGAAGATGGTTGGGCTGAGTACACTACCCTGAGGAACTCCTGCAGTGATGTCCTGGAGCTGAGATGACTGACCTCCAAAAACACAACCATTTTCCTTTGTGCTAGGTATGACTCCAACCAGTGGAGAGTTTTCTCCCTGCTTCCTATTGACTCCAGTTTTGCTAGGGCTCCTTGATGCCACACTCGGTCAAACATGGCCTTGATGTTAAGGGCAGTCACTCTCACCTCACCTCGAGAGTTCAGCTTTTGTCCATGTTTGAACCAAGGCCGTAATGAGGTCAGGAGCTGAGTGGCCCTGGCGGAACCCAAACTGGACGTCAGTGAGCAGGTTATTGCTAAGCAAGTGCCACTTGAAAGCACTGTTGATGACCCCTTTCATTACTTTACTGATAATAGAGAGCAGGCTGATGGGGCAGTAATTGGCCGTTTATTGTCCTGCTTTTTGTGCACAGGACGTACTAGGCAATTTTCCACACAGCCAGGTAGATACCAGTATTGTAACTGTACTGGAACAGCTTGGCTAGGGGCGCGGCAAGCTCTGAAGCACAAGTCTTCAGTACCAACGCCAGAATATTGTCAGGCCCGATAGCCTTTGCAATATCCAGTGCCTTAATTCAGCCGCCTGAATGTTTAATGCTCTCAAACAAGAATGGCCACCTGGTGATACTTAGCAACACCTAATCACTAGTTTGAGATTTATTTGAGCTGCTCTTCCTTTTTTTTCAACAATATACTTTATTCATAAAATATCTGGAAGAACATTGCAAAACATTTCTAAATCGCCATCATAAAAAGTGCATTCAGATTCAACTTTTACACATGGATCACGAGGTGCATCAATACAATCAATGAATATTACAGTCATTTCAATATGGTCAATGCAGACAATCAGACAATGGTATTGGAGTTATCAACGTACATCATGTTGCATTCTGAGGTGCTTCAATACAATTATAATACAACTAGTATTCACTGCATACATTCATTTTGAGCTGTGCAGCCCGAGGGGCTCTCAACAGTTCCCAGCCCCTCGGTGCCCTGTGGCAGAAAGGTCTTAGACAGTGACCTTTCCCCTTTGCGCCTCTGCGGCAGCTGCCCCAAGCTTTAGTGCGTCCCTTAGCACGTAGTCCTGGACCTTGGAATGTGCCAGTCTGCAACACTCGGGGACAACTCTTTGCGCTGGAAGACCAACAAGTTTCAGGCAGACCAAAGAGCGTCTTTTACCGAGTTGATGATCCTCCAGCTGCAGTTGATGTTTGTCTCGGTGTGTGTCCCTGGGAACAGCCCGTAGAGCACAGAATCCTGTGTCACAGAACTGCTCAGGATTAACCTCGACAGAAACCACTGCATCTCTCTCCAGACCTTCTTTGCAAAGGCACAATCCACAAGGAGGTGGACAACGGTCTCTTCCCCACCACAGCCACCTCGAGGGCAACGTGCAGAGAGGGTGAGACTCCTGGTGTGTAGGAAGGGTCTTACAGGGAGGGCCTTTCTCACCACCAGCCAAGCTACATCTTGGCGTTTGTTGGAAAGTTCTGGTGATGAGGCATTCTGCCAAATGACTTTGTCAGTCTGCTCAGGGAACCATCCCACAGGATCCACCCTCTCCTTTTCCCTCAGGGCCTTTAAGACGTTACATGCCGACCACTGCCTGATGGACTCATGGTCAAAGGTGTTTCTCTGCGTACATTTTCCCACGAGGGACAGGTGGTACGGCACGGTCCAACTACTTGGAGCGTTCTGCGGCAGCGTGGCCAGACCCATCCTTCGTAACACTGGGGACAGGTAGAACCTCAGCATGTAGTGACACTTGGTGTTTGCGTACCGAGGGTCTACGCACCGCTTGATGCAGCCGCACACAAAGGTGGCCATCAGTATGAGGGCGATCCAAAACAAAAACAGAATTACCTGGAAAAACTCAGCAGGTCTGGCAGCATCGGCGGAGAAGAAAAAAGTTGACGTTTCGAGTCCTCATGACCCTTCAACAGAACCTTCAGTATGAGGGCGATGTTGGGCACGTTCTTTCCCTCCTTATCTAGAGGCTTGTACATTGCGTCCCTGCGGACACGATCCATTTTCGACCTCCAGATAAAGCGAAAGATGGCTCGGGTGATCGCTACCACACAGGAGTGTGGAATGGGCCAGACCTGCGCCACGTACAGCAACAGCGAGAGTGCCTCACACCTGATGACCAGGTTCTTACCCGCAATGGAGAGGGGATGTCGCTCCCACATGCCCAGTCTCCTTTTCACCATAGACACTCGCTCCTTCCAGTTTCTAACGCATGCCCTGGTCCCTCCAAACCATATCCCCAGCACCTTCAGGCCATCAGGGGGACAAAGGATCAGTCAGCCCAGTTCCCAAAGAACATGGCCTCACTCTTCCCATGATTTACCTTGGCTCCCGAGGCCAGTTTGAACTGGTCGCAGATGTGGATCAGTCTGTGCACCGACAGCGGATCCGAGCAGAAGACGGTGACATCGTCCATGTACAGGGAGGCTTTGATCTGAGTGCCTCCACTGCCTGGGATCGTCACTCCTCTTATGCCCGGATCCTTCCTGATGGACTCAGCAAAGGGTTCTATGCAACACACGAAAAGAACAGGCGAGAGAGGGCAGCCCTGCCTGACTCCAGATTTAATAGGAAAGCTATCTGATTCCCACCCATTGATAGAGACTGCACTACTGATGTTAGTGTAGAGCAGTTGGATCCAATTGCGAATTCCCTCCCCAAACCCCATTTTGGACAGCACATCCACCATGTAGGTGTGCGATATTCTGTCAAAGGCCTTCTCCTGATCCAGGCTGATGAGGCAGGTATCCACACCCCTGTCCTGTACATAGGCAATCGTATCCCTGAGCAGCATGAGGCTGTCAGAGATCGTCCTGCCCGGCACAGTGTAGGTCTGGTCAGGGTGGATCACCAATTCCAGAGCGGATTTGACCCGATTGGCGATGACCTTGGACAGAATCTTATAGTCCACATTCAACAGTGAAATGGGTCGCCAATTTCTAATTTCCTCCCTTTCCCCGTTGTGCTTGTAGATGAGGGTGATAATGCCTTTCCTCATGGAATCTGACATACTGCTGGCCAGGAGCATACTCTCGTACACTTCTAGCAGGTCCGGGCCGATCCAGTCCCACAGAGCCAAATACAACTCCGCCGGCAAGCCGTCGCTTCCGGGAGTTTTACTCTTCTCGAAGGACTCAAGGGCCTTAGTCATTTGAACTGTCTTCCTGTTCTGAACTGAGCTGATGTTTGAGCTATTGACCTTGACCTTTGACCGAGATACCTCGCTGTAACCGTTTGACAGAACCTTCAAGCGAAGGTAACGGCAAAAATAAACGATGCATCAGGACTACTTCCAATGGCAAAACGTTCCCTCAGAACTTTACTCTGAATGGATTAAGTGTGGAATAAAATTAGAGATGTGCCTGTAAATTCCCCTTGAGTCACTGCAGCCAACAAATCTGTCTTCATAAACACGGTATTGTCAGTGATGTGTTTTCAGAAAAGCAAATGTGTTTGATCTTTTGGAATGCAAACCAGAGCCATGAGGGACTGCAAAAAATATACTTAAATATCAAAGTCCACCCGCTCTGCTCAGGAGCATAATCTTATTTAAAAGCCAGGGAGAAAATGTTTAATTAGGTTTTATCTTTCACTAATCCGATTGTGGTTGCTGTCAAGATTTCTGCATATCATGGCCAAGGTGCATATCTGTCCAAATGGTGCAGTCTTGTTACAGGATTTGAAGTCCCGCATGCTTTATGCATGAAGTTTTGACGAAGAAAATAATTCTTCACCCTTAGCCCCAGTTTAATTTCAATAAAGAAGAGTGAAAAATAACTCCTCAAGATACCAGCTAAAGGTCAGTGAAAATAGGCATTTTCCATCCATATTGGATAAACCATTGTCAGTGGAACCTGAAGCAGCTGTACATACCAGAGGGAAGGCATCAAAAGTCAATGTTGTTCAACAAATCAACAACAACAACTTGTATTTATATAGCACCTTTAATCTGGTAAACTGTCCCAAGGCATTTCACAGAAGGGTGATCAGACAAAATGCGACGCCAAGTCACATAAGGAGATATGAGGACAGTTGGTCACAAGCTTGTTCATATAGGAAGGTTTTAAGGAGTTTCTTAAAAGGAGGAGGGAGAAGTAGAGAGGCGGGGAAGTAAAGGGAGAGAATTCTAGAGTTTAGGTGTCAGGCAACTGAAAGCACAGCTGCCGAAGGTGGGGCAAAGGAAATTGGGGATGAGTTAGAGAAACACAGTTGGAGGATTGTCATTTTCTTTATTGTTGCATGGGATGTGAGCATCACTGGCCAGGCCAGCATTTGTTATCCATCCCTAATTGCCCTTGAGCTGAGTGGCTTGTGATGCCACTGCAGAGGGCAGTTAAGGGTCAACCACACTTGAGTGCAACTTACAATGCAGTGCCGGAGTTGAGCACTTCAGGGAGCTAAGCAGAGGAAGGGAAAGAGGTGTTTGTTTGCTTTTGCCCAAACCTTTTCAGCCTCCAGGAATTGATTCTTGCTCTGCTACAGGAGAAGAAGCTGGTTAATTGGTGAGCATCTGGTAAGTGATTAAGGTTATTCTATTCCTAAGGCTCAAAATAGTAAATTTTAAGTGAGAGGTGAGCGAGAGAGGATAAAAGATGTGGATCAAGAGGCCTACCTGCAGTGAGACCAGTGGCAGAGTGACATCACATCTGCAGGGAAAGCAGCTGATTGGTGAGTAGGATTGGTGAGTATTTCGAGTCTTTAAAGTAAAAGTAAGGTGTTTAGTTTGTGTTTAGGTCTCTCGTCTTTTTTTCTCTCTTCTTAAAAATAGCTTGTTAAGCATAAGGTCGAAACTGGTGTGTAAAATAAAATTAATTACAATAAAATGTAAAGAGCAGGGGTTCTTCTAGTGTAAAGAGCAGGGATACAAAAGTAATTAATTAAATTAAATACTATATTGATGGGAGGATGGGTGATGTGTTGCTGCTGCAGCATGTGGGAACTGATGGACACCAAGGTGATCCAGAGCAAACACATCTGTAGTAAGTTGAAGAGCTGGAGTCCGAGCTGCAGACATTGCGCCACTTCAAGGAGGGGGAAAGTTACCTGGACACTTTGCTCCTGGAGGCGATCATACCTCTCAGATTAAGTCATTCAAATTTGGTCTGTGATCAGGGACAGGAGGGTGTGACTGCAGGTGAGGCTGGAATGGGGACCCGGGGGTAACGATCGAGGAGCCTCAACCCATGCAATTGCCCGACAGTTACAAGATTCTTGCAAGCTGTGTGGACGAGAGCAGGGACTACAGGGAGGAGGAGCAAACTGACCACAGCACCGTGGTACAGGGAGCCATTCAAGTGGGGGGAGGAAATAGGAATGTAGTGGTGGTAGGGGACAATATAATTAGAGGGATAGATACTATTCTCTGCAGCCGTGAGCGTGAGTCCTGAAGGCTGTGTTGCCTGCCCAGTGCCGGGGTTAAGGACATCTCCTCAGGGCTGGAGATGAATGTGGAGTGGGAGGGGAGGGATCCAGTTGTCATCATCCACATTGGTACCAACAACATTGATAGGACTAGAAAGGAGGTTCTGCTGAAAGAATTTGAACAGTTAAGAGCTAAATTAAAAAGCAGAAGCTCCAAGTTAATAATCTTGGGATTGCTACCTGAGCCACAGGCAAACTGGCATAGGGTAAATAAAGTCAAGGAATTAATTGCTTGGCTCAAAGATTGGTGTGGGAGGAATGGGTTTCAGTTCATGGGGCACTGGCACTAGTGCTGGGGTAGGAGGGAGCTGTTCCGCTGGGACGGGCTTCACCTGAACTGTGCTGGGACCAGTGTCCTGGTGAATCAAATAACTAGAGCTGTAGAGAGGGCTTTAAATTCAACAGAGGTGGGAGGGAGGGTTCTGGAGAGGGCATATGTATGTTTGCAAAGCAAAATGATATGGCAGCATTGCAGGGCAACTTTTTAGGTAATGATACCCAGAGTGTGACAGAAGGGGACAGAGTATACAAACATAAAAGAAAAGCAGAAAAGGGGGAATAATGGTAAAAAAGCAAAATTAATGTCCTTCTACTTAATATATAGTATTACATAGTATTCGGAACAAAATAAATGAATTAACAGCACAAATAGAGGTTAATGGATTGGTGTTCTAGCCATTATGGAGACATGGGAAGAATTCCCCCACCCCCCCTCTATTGGGGGGGGAGTGCAGGAGCTTCTGATTGGCGTCGCCAATTGGGGGCGCACCGCCATTTTACGTGGGCGGGCCTTAATGGACCTGCCCACCAGAAAGCACTACGCACTCCCTGTGCGAGCAGCAGGGGGAGTCCCTCAGCCAAGGGTGCAGTCATCTCCCTGAGGCTAAGTGTTGTCTCAGGGGGAACGGCGACAAATTTAAAAATGGTGAAGGGGCAAAAATAAAATTTCCCCAACATGTCCCCCAATGTGACACTGTCACACGAGTTGGGACACGTCCATCACTTTTAATCAAACATTTATTACGTTTTTTAAAACCCTCATGAAACCTCATCCCGCCCGTGGGTGCGGTTTGATGCTTTTTCTGAAGCCAGCCAGGGCTCCCGGCCTGCCCACCAACCTTAAGGTTAGACGGGCAGGTCCATTAATTATTTCAATTACTTTTTAAATGGCCTCAATAGGCCAGTGACAGGTCAGTGAGTGCACAGCTGATTCGGCTACACCCCCGCTGACCTGAAAATTGAAATGACACGTGGTGATGTTGGGAGTTCCACCCGACATCATCCCATGTCATTTGACCCGTCAGCGAACTCATAGAGGGTATTCAGGGCAGTTTCCTAGAACAATATATATTGTGGATCCAACCAGGGATCAGGCTATTTTGGATCTGGTAATGTGTAATGAGGCAGGTTTAATAAATGATCACAAGAGTAAAAGATACCCTAGGAAACATGGTGGAATTTAGCATTCAGTTTGAGAGTGAGAAACCTGGGCCGGAAACAACTGTGCTAAACTTAAATAAGGGTAATTACAAAGGAATGAGGGCAGAGTTGGCTGGAGTGGACTGGGAAAGGAGTTTAACAGAAAAGACGGTTGATGAACAATGGCAGACATTTAAGAGAATAGTTCATGATTCACAACAAAGACATACCACAGTGAGGAAGAAGGATTCTAGGAAGGGGATAAACCAACCATGGTTAACCAAGGAAGTTAAGGACAGTATCAAATTGAAAGAAACAACATACAATGTGGCAAAGATTAGTGGTAAGCTAGAGGATTGGGAAAGTTTTAAAAACCAACAAAAGATGACCAAAAAAAGGGAGAAAATAAACTTTGAGGGTAAACCAGCAAGTAATATAAAAATGGATAGTAAGAGCTTCTTTAAATATATAAAAAGGAAGAGAGAGGCCAAAGTGAACATAGGCCCCTTAGAGAGTGAGGCTGGGGAAATAATAATGGGGAACCAGGAAATGGCAGAGAAGTTGAATAAATACTTTGTTTCAGTCTCCATGGTAGAAGATATTAATAGCATTGCAAAAATATTAAATAATCAAGGGGCAAAAAATAAATATAATAACTATCACTAGAGAAAAAGCACTAGGGAAACTAATGGGGCTAAAGGCCATTAAGTCCCCTGGACCTGATGGGTTGCATCCTAGGATATTAAAGGAAGTAGCTACAGAGATAGTGGATGCACTGGTAGTAATCTTCCAAGAATCCTTAGATTCTGGAAAAGTCCCAAAGCATTGGAAAACTGCCAATGTAACACCCTTATTCAAAAAGCGAGGGGGACTAAAAACAGGTAACTATAGGCCAGTGAGCTTAACATCTGTCATTGGGAAAATGTTAGAGTCTATTATAAAGGATGTAATAGCAGAGCATTTAGAAATATGTAATCTAATCAAGCAGCGTCAGCATGGCTTCATGAAGGGGAAATCATGCCTGAGAAACTTATTAGAATTCTTTGAGGAGGTAACAAACAGGATAGATAAAGCAGAACCAGTAGATGTAATATATTTGGGTTTCCAAAAGATGTTTGATAAAGTACCACACATAAAGCTACTTAATATGATAAGAACCCATGGTGTTGGGGGTAGTATATTAGCGTAAATAGAGGATTGGCTAACTAATAGAAGACAGAGAAGGCAAGTGCTAAGGATGACACAAAGAGTCTGCAGAGGGATATAGAAAGGATAAGAGAGTGGGCAAAAGCTTGGGAGATGGAACCTAATGTGGGAAAACTTAAGGTTATGCATTTGGCGGAAAGAATAGAGGAGCTGAATATTACTTAAATGGAGAAAACTTCATAAAGCTGCAGTACAGAGGGATTTGGGGGTCCTCGTGCCTGAATCACAAAAAGCTAACATACAAGTTCATCAGGTAATAGGGAAGGCAAATGGAACATTGGCCTTTATTTCAAGGGGAATGGAGTATAAGAATAGAGAAGTCTTGCTAAAACTATACAAGGCACTAGTTAGACCACACACTGAACAGTTTTGGTCCCCTTATCTAAGGAATGCTGTACTGGCATTGGAGGCAGTCCAGAGGAGGTTCACTAGGTTAATCCTGGGTATGGAGGGATTTTCTTATGAGGAGAGGTTGAGAAGGTTGGGCCTGTACTCATTGGAGTTTAGAAAAAAGAGAGGCGACCTTATTGAAACAAAAAAGATTCTTAGGGGGCTTGACAGGTTGCTGAGAGGTTGTTTCCCTTGTGGGAGAGGCTAGGACCAGAGTACATAATCTCAGAGTAAGGGGTCACCCATTTAAGACAGAGATGAGGAGGAATTTCTTCTCTCAGAGGGTAGTTATTCTGTGGAATTCTTTACTGCAGAGGTCTATACAGGCTGGGTCATTAAGTATATTCAAGGCTGAGATAGACAGATTTTTAATCCATAGGGAAATCAAGCGTTATGGGGAAAAGGCAGGAAAGTGGAGTAGAGGATTATCAGATGCCATGACCTCATTGAATGGCAGAGCAGAATCGATGTACCGAATGGCCTACTCCTGCTCCAATGTATTATTGCTGTGGGTCTGGAGTCATATGTTGGCTAGAACAGGTATAGTCAAGAGATTTCCTTCCCTAACGGATATTAAAAAACAAATGGGTTTTTACAACAATTGATGATAGTTTCATGGTCACCATTACTTACAATAGCTTTCAATTCCATACTTATTATTAGTTAAATAATTCTACCAGCCGCAGTTGTGGGATTTGAACCCATCTCCCCAGAGCATTAGCCTGGACCTCTGGGTTACTATTCCAATAATATTTACCACTACTTCACCATCTCCCTTTAGTGTGTTGTTGGAGATTACAGAGACAGGGGCAGGAGAGGCTATGGAGGGCTTTAAACACAAAAATCAGTAAGTAGAAGAAACACCTTGTGTGTAAGTGAACCATAGAGATTGGGCTTCCAAGTTCAAAGCTGGGTCTATGTTGAGTTAACTGATTTCAATAGGGCTACTATTTGACCACAGCATTTCTGGTCAAAGGAGGAAAATTAATCATCATACAGCACAGTATATCCCACACGAGTCAGTGTCTATGGAGGGGAGAAAATTAGATGATAAATAGATAGGAAAAGCCTTGATTTCTGCAATAATAACCTTTTCTTTAGCCTTATTTACAAATTCTATGATTAGCTTTTACAATTATGGAAAGATGATCTAAAGAAAAAGACAATTTAATATTTGCATGTGAGGTTTGATGGGAAGGAGGCCTGATCTGGAATTGAATTGTAGCTGTACCAAAAAAAAATCTTTCCGGCTTCTTGACTTTTAAAGGTCAATGAAAGCTTTCTGCTTCTTTCACTGGGGATTGGTTTCTTCAACACATCCTATTATATTTCCTGTCATTAATATTACATTGTAAAAAATTGAATAATTTCTAGTTCTGAAATAAAAATCAATAAGGTTACTATTTCAGTCCTTTAAACCAATTTTCCTGCCCTGTCCCCTGAAGGTGCTGACTCTCCCCGGGGGGGAGACAGTTCCTGAAGGTGCTGACTCTCACTGGGGGACAGTTCCTGAAGGTGCTGATTCTCCCTGGGGGACAGTTCCTGAAGGTGCTGACTCTCACTAGGAGGGGGCACAGTTCCTGAAGGTGCTGACTCTCACTGGGGGACAGTTCCTGAAGGTGCTGACTCTCCCTGGGGGACAGTTCCTGAAGGTGCTGATTCTCACTGGGGGACAGTTCCTGAAGGTGCTGACTCTCACTGGGGGACAGTTCCTGAAGGTGCTGACTCTCACTAGGGGGGGGGACAGTTCCTGAAGGTGCTGACTCTCACCGGGGGACCGTTCCTGAAGGTGCTGACTCTCACTGGGGGACAGTTCCTGAAAGTGCTGACTCTCACTGGGGGACAGTTCCTGAAGATGCTGACTCTCACTGGGGGACAGTTCCTGAAGGTGCTGACTCTCACCGGGGGACCGTTCCTGAAGGTGCTGACTCTCACTGGGGGACAGTTCCTGAAAGTGCTGACTCTCACTGGGGGACAGTTCCTGAAGATGCTGACTCTCACTGGGGGACAGTTCCTGAAGGTGCTGACTTTTTCTCCCCAATATTTATCCCTCAATCAACATCACAAAAACCAATTGTTTGGTCATTATCACATTGCTGTTTGTGGGGTCTTGCTGTGCTCAAATTAACTGCCCCATTTCTTACATTACAACAGCAAATAAACTTCAAAGGTTCTTAAAAGACTGAATCATGCTTTGAAGCATCTGGTGGTTATGAAAAGTGCTATATAAATGCACACCTTTCTCTTCTCTTGTGGAGCATTAACATGGGTATGGAGATGTTGGGCTGAATGACCTATTTCTGTGAAGAATGCCTCCTGATTTAGCAATGTAGTTCAGCATTCTATTTGATTTGTTCATTGCTCCTCCACACTCACTGACATTATTAACTCCTTGGTGTCTTATAGCTTCATCCTGCAGGTACCACGAATACAATTCACATAAACATTTGTGTGTGACCCATCTTTGCTTCCTATGTGCAGTAGCTGTAGCATTAGGGTGTTCAGAAATGCAAGAGTTAATGTGTTGGACTGGAGAACAAGTACAGCCCCACATGATGATGTAAGAGAGAGTGACGTGACCAGGAGTCTAGGAGGAGAATGCTCATGGCTCAGGCTGAGTGACATCTAGTCTTGTATATCCGTAAATAATTATGTTGTTTTTTATTCATTCATGGGATGTGAGCACTAAAGATCAATGAAAGCTTTCTGCTTCTTTCACTGGGGACACTCGGCCAGTATTTATTGCCCATCCCTAAGTACCTTCTGAACAAGCGCAACTGAGAGCCAGCCACATTGCTGTGGGTTTGGAGTCATATGTAGGCCAGACCCAGGTAAGGACGCCAGATTTCCTTCCCTAAAGGACATCAGTGAATCAGATGGGTTTTTCCTGCAAATTGGCAATGGTTCCATGGTCATCATTAGACTCTTAATTCCAGATTTTTATTGAATTCAAATGTCACCAGCTGCTGCGGTGGGATTCGAACCCAGGTCCCCAGAGCATTACCCTGGGTCTCTGGAATACTAGTCCAGTGACAATACCACTATGCCCGTCCCTTCCCCAATGAACAGTTATTGTTCAGACATACCTATGACTCCGCAACTTCCCTTAGCCAGTCAAAACCAATAGATATAGCGGCAGAAGTGAAGGATACTGAAATCTCCGAAAATCAACTTTAAGAGTTCTGCAACCTGAAAAAGGGCAACAAAAACTGACAACTTCATTGGGATAGTTCAACATTTCCAAAAGGCATGCAGGCTGAGAGACAGAGAAGAAATCAAATGTTCAGCTTAGTAAGAGCTACACCTTCACACGAGGAAGCCCGTGAAAAATCCTGATTCAGTCGCAGAGTCAGAGAGCCTGGCGATGATCAAGGAAGGGTGAGCAAACCTTGAAAAAGGGGTTTAAACGTTACAAATTTACGGTGAGGTAAGCAGGCAGCCCTGGGAGAAATTCAATTTAAACGAACATAGGTTGACAAACTCCGTTATGTGTGGCAGCAAGTGGGGGAAACAAATTAGCTCCTCAAACTGATTCCCCAAAGCTTGGGAGGTGGGGGGGGGGTGGGGGGGGGGAAGCAGAGAATTGGCCTTAATCATTACTTCCAGCGATGAGATTGAAAATTCTGTGATGTTTAGGAAAAACTATCAAAGAGGCTCAGTGAGTATCAGTAAAAGTCGGATCAGCATGAGAAAACTCCGTTACTGCAACCAAAGTTTAAAAAAAATCCAGTCAAACTTCCTAAGAGCTTATAACAGCGATGGACTCCAAGCTCACCTTGCCAGACCAATTTGGGCACAAGGTAGGGACAAATTAGAAACAGAATTGGGCATAATGGAGGAGTTGCATCCAGATTAAACAATAGGTCAGAGGCTGAACAAGTCAATACATTATTGTTCATTATTGTATTTTGTTTGTTTTTATCTCTGTGTTTAATTGACTGCCACTGCTCTTCAAGAAATGCCTACCTCCTTGAAGAGGTTCTGTTCCTCTCTGCGACAAGATTTCCGTATCTCTCTGTTGCCTTGCTCACCTTCCTTGCTTTCCATTTCCCTCCTGGTGTTTGACAAGGTGTTTACTAAAACCCGCTTTCACAGCCATATCTCCTTTCTCAGTGACTGTCTCCGTCTCCGACTTACCCCACGTGGATTTGAACTGAAATTCCACCCCTCATGTTTCAAACCCACCCAGGATTACAGGCATCTCCGGGACATAAAACGTTTCTCGGACTGCTGTTCCCGTCACATTCTGAAATCCACACTCAGTGTCATGCGCCGCCATATGAACACACTCGACCTCTCCCTCCAGCAGCACCGCTGTACCCTTTTTCAAAGCTGCGCGTGCCCCCAGTTTCATTTTATCCTTCGGCTCATCCGACGCCTCAACAAGAAACTTTTTCTCTTTCTCTCAAGTGCTAAGGAACGCAAGCTCCAACAACTCATCGACACCAACACCCATCTAGGACCCTCCACCCCGGCCTGTCCCTCCGTCCCCCCCCCATCTTCCAATCCCAACCCCAGCCGTGTATTCACTATACCCCCTGACCTTCCCCTCTCCGATGCTGAACGTTCAGTGCTCAGCAAAGGACTGAGTTTCATACCCTTACGCCCTCACCTCAATGAATTTCGGGCTCAGCATGATACTGAACTCTTCTTCCGCCGTCTTCGTCTCCGGGCTCACTTCTTTGGGCAGGACTCCTCTCCCAGTTCAACCGATCCTTTTACCCATCTCCAATATTCTCCCTCCACCTGGACCCCTCCCTCTGGATTCTTACCTTCTCTCGATCTTTTCATTGAGAACTGTCGGCGCAACAATAGTCGTCTCAATTTCTCTGCTCCTCTCACCCATTCTAACCTGTCTCTCTCTGAACTTACTGCACTCCATTCTCTCAGGTCCAACCCTGACATTGTCATCAAACCCGCTGACAAGGGTGGTGCTGTTGTTGTCTGGCGCACTGACCTCTACCTCGCGGAGGCTGAGCGTCAACTCGCAGACACTTCCTCCTACCTCTCCCTGGACCATGACCCCACCACTGAACATCAAGCCATTGTTTCCAGGACTGTCACTGACCTCATCTCCTCTGGGGATCTCCCTCCCACAGCTTCCAACCTGATAGTCGCCCAACCTCGGACGGCCCGCTTCTATCTCCTACCCAAAATCCACAAACAGAAATGCCCCGGTAGACCGATCATCTCAGCTTGCTCCTGCCCCACAGAACTCATTGCTCGTTATCTTGACTCCCTTCTCTCTCCCCTCGTCCAGTCCTTTCCCACCTACATCCATGATTCCTCTGACACCTTACGTCACATCAACAATTTCCAGTTCCCTGGCCCCAACCGCTTCCTCTTCACCATGGACGTCCAATCCCTCTACACCTCCATCCCCCACCAGGATGGTCTGAGGGCCCTTAGCTTCTTCCTCGAACAGAGGCCCGAACAATCCCCATCCACCACTACTCTCCTCCGTCTGGCTGAACTTGTTCTCACGCTGAACAATTTCTCCTTCAACTCCTCTCGCTTCCTCCAAATAAAAGGTGTGGCTATGGGTACCCGCATGGGCCCCAGCTATGCCTGTCTCTTTATGGGGTATGTGGAACATTCCTTGTTCCAGTCCTACTCCGGCCCCCTTCCACAACTCTTTCTCCGGTACATCGATGATTACTTCGGTGCCGCTTCATGCTCTCGTCGGGACTTGGAAAAATTTATTAATTTTGCTTCCAATCTCCACCCCTCCATCATTTTCACGTGGTCCATCTCTGACACTTCCCTTCCCTTCCTTGACCTCTCTGTCTCAATCTCTGGTGATAGACTGTCCACCAATATCCATTACAAACCCACCGACTCCCACAGCTATCGCGACTACAGCTCCTCACACCCCGCTTCCTGTAAGGACTCCATCCCATTCTCTCAGTTCCTTCGCCTCCGTCGCATCTGTTCCGATGATGCTACCTTCAAAAACAGTTCCTCTGACATGTCCTCCTTCTTCCTTAACCGAGGTTTTCCACCCACGGTCGTTGACAGGGCCCTGAACCGTGTCCGGCCCATCTCCCGTGCATCCGCCCTCACGCCTTCTCCTCCCTCCCAGAAACATGATAGGGTCCCCCTTGTCCTCACTTATCACCCACCAGCCTCCGCATTCAAAGGATCATCCTCCGCCATTTCCGCCAACTCCAGCATGATGCCACCACCAAACACATCTTCCCTTCACCCCCCTTATCGGCATTCCGTAGGGATCATTCCCTCCGGGACGCCCTGGTCCACTCCTCCATCACCCCCTACTCCTCAACCCCCTCCTATGGCACCACCCCATGCCCACGCAAAAGATGCAACACCTGCCCCTTCACTTCCTCTCTCCTCACCGTCCAAGGACCCAAACACTCCTTTCAAGTGAAGCAGCATTTCACTTGCATTTCCCCCAACTTAGTCTACTGCATTCGTTGCTCCCAATGCGGTCTCCTCTACATTGGAGAGACCAAACGTAAACTGGGCGACCGCTTTGCAGAACACCTGCGGTCTGTCCGCAAGAATGACCCAAACCTCCCTGTTGTTTGCCATTTTAACACTCCACCCTGCTCTCTTGCCCACATGTCTGTCCTTGGCTTGCTGCATTGTTCCAGTGAAGCCCAACGCAAACTGGAGGAACAAAACCTCATCTTCCGACTAGGGACTTTACAGCCTTCCGGACTGAATATTGAATTCAACAACTTTAGGTCGTGAGCTCCCTCCCCCATCCCCACCCCCTTTCTGTTTCCCCCTTCCTTTTTTTTCCAATAAATTATAAAGATTTTCCTTTTCCCACCTATTTCCATTATATAAAAAAAAACCCCACTAGAGCTATACCTTGAGTGTCCTACCATCCATTCTTAATTAGCACATTCGTTTAGATAATATCACCAACTTTAACTTTAACACCTATGTGTTCTATTGTACTATTGTCATTGACATCTTTTGATGATCTGCTTCTATCACGACTTGTTTGTCCCTACAACCACACCCCCCCCCTCCACCTCTCTCTCTCTCTCTATCTCTCCGCCCCCCACACACACACCTTAAACCAGCTTATATTTCAACTCATTCTTGGACTCGAACTCAAGTTCTGTCGAAGGGTCATGAGGACTCGAAACATCAACTCTGTTCTTCTCCGCCGATGCTGCCAGACTTGCTGAGATTTTCCAGGTAATTCTGTTTTTGTAATACATTATTGTACTCTATTGAAGTAATTGCTGATGATGTGATAGCAAGACAAGGCATTAATGAAATATCAGACAAATTCAGAAAGGTCTTGAAAGTTTTTGATGATTATTTTAATCTACAGAGTAACAAGACATTAGAACAAGTCAAGTTTAACAAAAGGGCCCAGAAATCTGGTGGACTAGTAGATACCTTTATCAATGACCTGTATCAACTGGCTGAAGGTTGTGAATATGGTGATCTTAAATCGAAGCTGATATGAGACCACATCATGGTCAGAGTAACTGATGACACCCTTTCTGACCTACTGCGATCCAAAGACAACTTAGCTTTGGAGAGGGCAATGCACTTCAGTAGAGAATGCAGTTAGTCAGACAATCAGAGGTTCATCAGCAAAATAGAGTCATACTAAGAGGGGAAGACAAACTGTTGTTCAGAAAACCCCCAATGACGGTACAGCTTATTAAATAAAAGAATACCAAGGACACTCCAGGGCAAGCAAGACCTTATGGAACAAAAGCTCAAGATGCCACTAAACCATACCAGTACTGTGGCCAAAAAACCCCACAGACGCAAAGTGTTCTGCAAGCACTGCAGAATGCTTCATTTTAAAATGTTTGGACAGTTTGGAAAGACGTGCAGAATTAAAACCTCTAGATACAAAGAGGATAATGAGAGAATCTTCATACACAAGGCCATCAATATAATAGAGGAGCCTCACCAAAAAGAGAACAATGTCTCCTAGGCAAAATCAAAGATCCAAGATACACATTCTGGAATGTGGATATTTGTGTCAATGGACACATCTCTAATTTCAAATAGGATACAGGATCACGTGTAACATTCCTGTCCAATAAAGAACGTGGCTAGCAAACCTATGGCTGAAAACCCGTTGTATTGTCCAGGAGGGATCCAACTACCAGTCATAGACGTGTTACAAGTACTGCTCCAATACAGGAACAAACAGATACTGCAAACATTATATGTGCTTCACAATCAGGAATTTTCTCTCCTGAGTGGACACGGCTGTGTTGACTCAACCTCTTCAAGACAGCAGAAGACATCAAGGAACAGACCAATGATGCCAAATCGGAGCCTTTCAAACCATCTAAATCCTCTGATGACCTTGATTGGGACTTCGTTGCTGATTTTTTGACACACTTCACTGAGACCGATAATCCAGCTCTTTTCCAAGAACATGTTCGAGGACGGCGAGTAAACTTGTTCTTACTGAAGTGATAACGAACCAATTGGACCAACGAATACCTGAATGTGACCATGATGCCACTAAACCATGCCAGCGGTGATTCATCATTCTGTGCATTGGCAGAGAGGATGGAAGACAAAACTCAGGCAACAGAACACACTGTTACAATACCACATTCACCCGACATGGTGACCCCTTGAAAAGTGCATCCACACCTATCCATCCACCAAAAGTGGCAGTCCAGGGTGCAAGCAGTCAAACAATTCCAGAGACAGAACAGAACTAGGTGAGGTCCACCTCTTCCACATGGGAAAACATTGACCTCACCACCACACCAGAGTTACTAGAATTTGAGGGACAGCAAGATGTTGATCAATTGCTTTCCTCACAGCTTCCTGTCTTGTCTACACATTTATCTCCATAGACAGCAATCCAGTGTTCCCCAAAATTTCACGAACCAGAGGCTACAAGGAATTGTTGCTCCAGAAATAAAGAACGGTGGATGAACTCAACAAACAGGAATAGGGAACCTAGTAAAGGTAAAGAAAGGGATAAGCTCACAAAATCCAACCATGAGAGAGAAACAATGGATTGTGAGAGGTACAACAGCAAGGAGAGGAAGAAGGGGACCAAGTTTAGATAGAGACAAGAGAACCTTCCATCATACATTTGGGAGAACCAGATGTGGAGAGTGAAACTGACAATGCACAAGATACTGCAACTCTTACTGAAGACCAGCCAAGTCAAAGCAAGAAGCCCAAGGGAGATTACCAATCTTCTAAGCCTCACAAGGACATGATAAGGGAGAGTCGTGAAACCTCCAAGCCAATTAAACCTATGAAGTCAGAGACTTGGGGGAAGAAGAGGTATTTTGTAAATATAAATGGACAAAGACTTGGGGGGAGATGTAGTATTAGGGTGTTCAGGGCTTAAAGAGTTCATGTGTGGAACTACAGAAACAGTAAAGCCCACATGATGATGTGTGAGAGTCACATGACCAATCTAGGTGGAGAATGCTGATGCTTAGGCTGAGTAACACTTAGGCTTATATATCCGTAAGTAGTTATGTCCATCCAATAAACGGTTACTATTCAGACATGTCTATGCCTCCACTACTGCTCCTTAGGATTCAAAACCAACATGCAAAAGTAGCTTGTAGTTATCAGGGCTGATTTCACCTGTGACATGACTGCCCATTTATAGATTTTATCTAGCAGATTTTATAAACCCTTGACTGCCTCCCCATTCATTGATAATGAAGCTGGTAAGCTGGATCTCCAATGTTCTTCAAGATCAGGAAGGGTTTACTGAAGCAGACAAACCAAAAACGCCAAAACCAGCCCTCTTTGCATCATATTACAAGCACAGCATGGTATCAAAGCGCAGCAAGAATACAACTCTCTTGTACCTCTGCTTCAATACTGGCTAATCTACTGTAAAATCTCTTCAATACATGAAATTCCAAAGCTAATATCTCCCTCTCATAATGAATTAGAGGATGGGAAGCTTCACAGGATCTGGCTGTGAATCATATAGTTAAAAGGAAATTACACAGAGTCGGGGAAGAAAATGAGAACTCGCACTGAAAATGAAATGTGATACAGGGGTTGTACATCATCTCATTAAGTGTTATTTACCAAGCCAGTCTGTTTTTTCTCCAGGAAGCAAGCTGGAATTAAAATGAAACCTCTAACAGCACAATTCAAAATTCTGACAAATCCTAGGCCTGTTGAGTGTGATGAAGGCCATTTTATCCTTATACATATTTTGTGCAATATTCTATCTGCAATGAAGCACCTTTCAAAAACTTCGAAGCCACTTCCTTTGCATCTAACACAAAGGCAGAGCTGACACTGAACCTGAATACAAGTACTTGGCAAATAGTCATTCAGCCCTACTCTAATGCCATTTTCCTGTCTCGCCATCATTTAATTTAACATTTCACTTCACGTGTTTACCTAACATAATTCTGAAACTCATGATGGATTATTCTTTAATGATTCCTTAAGGTAATGGATGCCATGATTCTCATGATCTTTTACATGAAAATATTTCTTCTGACCCTATCTACACCTAGGAGGTGGTGGTATAGTGGCATTATCACAGGACGAGTAATCACAGAGACCTAGGATAATGCTCTGGGGACCTGGGTTCAAATCCCACCACAGCAGACAGTGAAATCTGAATCTAATAAAACCATTGCTGATTTGTTGTAAAAACCCATCTGGTTCATTAATGTTCCTTTAGGGAAGGAAATCTGCTGTCCAAACCTGGTCTGACCTACATGTGACTCCAGGCTCACAGCAATGTGGTTTACTCTTGAAATGCCCCCTGAATGAGGGCAATAAATGCTGGCCTATCCCACGAATGAATTTTTTTTAAAAAGTGTTAATCTTAAATTTATGCCCCCTTGTTGCTTCTTGACCAAATAATTGTGCACTATTCAAACCTTTTAGAATTTCAAATTTCTACAATGTTTGAGTTCTCCGCTCAGAGGATTGTGAATCCCAGAGGACTGTGGATTTTCAGTTTTAAGTAGATGCAAGACAGAGATTGACAGATTTTGGGTCATTATGGGGATTAGGAGATATGGTCAAGAAAGTGGAGTTCCAGTAAAAGATCAGCCATGATCTTGTTGAATGACAAAACAGTTTCAAAGGGCCACATGACCAATCCCTGGCCCTATTCCTTATGTTATTAAATTCCTGCTCTTCTGCTCCAGGGAATGGAAGCCTATTTGTTTTTGTTCCCTGTTTCCGGTCCTGTATCAATTACCCACTCCCCTTTCTGGTCCTGTATCGATTACCCACTCCGCATTTCCAATCCTCGTTTCCAATTCCATATCAATTACCCATTCCCTGTTTCGATTAGCCTATTCACATTTCCCATCCTGTATTGATTACACATTCCCTGTTTCCAATACTGTATTGAATCTTCCTTATTCTTAATCCTGGACTTCTTGTTGGTTCTCTGATCATGGTTCTAGTGATTAGGAAATTACCAGTTGTAAATAAGAACTGCATCAATTCCTGTAATTGCCATTGACGAAGATGGACATGCAACAAATCAATCCCCTCAAGGACGAGATCGCTTCATGTGGTCCACTTTTACTGATAACTTGAAGAGACCAATCCAGGAGAGACAGGTTCTGTCACACGTGCCACATAGGAAGTGTTATCAGGTGTTGTTGTGGGTTATTGTTTTCAGTGTTAGCTGATGCCTGTTGCCAAGCCACTGATCATCCTAGCAGCGTATGCCAGCCCACAGGTGGTGTCACCATTTTCCTCTAATTCCTGTAGAGTCCCACTTTATAATCTAATTTGCATGTCTGCAACCTAATTGAAAAGGTAGGGATTTTGGTGGATGTTGCATACCAAACCATTGCCCTTTACCTTGGGAGAATTTTTTACAATCAAATCTGTAGGATTCAAACCTCTCACTGATAAGTGTGAAGGCACCGATCGAGTGACTAAATGTTTGCAGTGCAATTTTCCTCAAGTTTCATTGTGATCAGCATGGGTACAGCAAGCGTTTTCAATGTAGCTGATTTGTGTACGTGGCAGATTTGTTTACCTTGCAGTCAGGACAACAATGGCAAAACCAGAAGACTGCTTGTCCAAATGGCAAATTGAGAACAACCACCACTTTTAACTGGCAAAAAGCAGATAATGCAAGGAAGTGAAAGGAGTTGCAGGGCTGAAAAATATTGCATTACCCAACATCAGATCTTGATAACAAGCCCAACAGAGAGTAGGTGAAGAATTGTACGATGATTGGAGACCATGACACAGTGTGATAAATCACACAGGAAAGATGACGAGAGATGTTATTGGTGTGAACAAGCCAAACTACATCTATGCCGATGTAAAATTAATGTAACAAGAATTTGAACTGCACCATCAAGCTGCGCTTGGCTGTCATCCATCATCGACCCATTATAGATGCCTTTGTCCAGGAGTGTTCCAATGCCCAATATCTGTCATATGTTAGTGATGTGTAATCTATTTCACTGGAGGCTCCTTCCTACGTGACACTATATTCAAAATGGCAATGCTAATTTAGTGCTAACCACTGCCAAAAGCATTACTGTAAAACTGTGATAACAGATAAAATATATCACTCCCTCAATGACACAGTTGGCATAGGCATTTGCACAGTTAGGTCCTGAGTCACACTGCCAACTCTGCTTTCAATGTATCTGCTTTCACCCTTTTAACCCCCACCACCACACCCCTCCCCCCAATAACAATGACAGACTCGCTCCTTCCACCACACCTCCCCCCCCCCCAATAACAATGGCAGACTTACTCATCCCATATCACTAGCCAGTGCAATCAGATCAGTTTCCACTATTATTCAAACACTGGGCTTATCTTCCCCTTTTCTGTCTGCTTACTGGTTGGGTGGTGAATTGCCAGAATGGATCTCTGCTCATTGTCAAACTGTCAGCTCTACCAGTGATGGTGAAAGTTATCCCCATTTGCTCTTCCATCATCCTTTTACTGCCTGGTCATCTCCAAAATGGATAAGATGGAGCCAAACTCAGACTTCGGGGCAATTGTAGAAAGAATTTAATGTAGCACCTAACCCACGCTCCACCATATGGGACCGTGTAGGTTAAATCCTCCTTCCTCAGCATCTAACCTTGACAGCATATGGAAGTCATTGACATGTCTCTCTGCCCAGCAGTGACACCCCTCGATTTAAGTAACAAAATCCTGAGGTGCATCAATTGCTTACACACACACACATTAAGCCTGCTACAGAGAACATCAATAATTTAGGAATAAACCGTTGGCAGGGAGGCTCAACTCCTCTCCAGATTTCTAATCATCTTTGCTCTGCACGCATTTTCTTTAGTCCTATCGTTACTTTAAAACAAGCCCTCAATTCTTTCGTTTGAGGCAAAGGATCTGCATGTGTTTAGTTTTTAATTTAATAAAATTGTTGTGCATTCAAAATATATCTTGTTCAGAAAATAATCCCTGAATTATTTATGCAGTGATATTAGTGTTTTATTCTAGTAGAGGAAATTCAAAGCAGGGAGCATTCAGACCTGGTGTAATCTGTAATGCTGTTGCTCATTACTTGTCACAAAGCTGCAAGCTCAACCAGTGTCCTTCCCATAACACCCATTCTTAGAATCCTGCTCCACGGGGCATTGGGATGTGGGTCTGTGCCAACTATTCCCTAAACAGGAAGCCCCAGATTTCACTCCAGCTATTGTGGGCAGTGACAAAATGGAAGTCCAGGACATTCTCCAAAAAGAAACCAAACAAACTAAAGATCCAGAGGTTCTATTTTAGTGGGATTTGTTCTATGGTCACTGGACCAATCGTCCTTTCAACATCATCTCCAGGTCATAATCCCAGACACACACACATAGTGAAAGGCAGCCATCAACAGAGAGCAGGCAGGCTGTAAGTGAGCTCTGAGCCATATTATGAGATTAACCTGCACACCAGAATAATTGCCTATCAACTTCCCATCAACAGCTTTACCTAACATATCCACCAGAAGAAATTGACTCTCCAATCCAAAGATCCATCCAGCTCAATTCATGGTGAGAATAACATCCAATTATTGCCTGTATTGTAATGAGATTCAAATAACACTTACTTTTCTCCCCTGCTGTCTCTTCTAATGAGAAGAAATGATATGTGTATTAGAGACTGACAATGTGATTGGCTCATGGCTGTAAACCTGTCTACATTAGTAATCAATCTCTGGCAGGAATTGCGATACATACTAATGGCTACAGCCAGGCATTTATTACTCTTCTGTCTCTCTCTCGCCCCCCAAAAAAACACTCAAACACCAAATTGGAGCCTGACAGTAAGCCTACAGGCATACAGAATGAGCAGCAATAGACTTCTAACCAACCTCCTCTTAACCCTCTCCATTTAATTCCATCAGCATATCCTTCTAATATTTCCTCCCTCGTGCTTATTTAGCTTCCTCTTAATATATCTATACTATTTGCCTCAAATGCTCCCCGTGGTACCGAGTTCCACATTCTAATCATTTTCTTGGTAAAGAAGTTTCTCCTGAATTCCCTGTTGGATTTATTAGTGGCTATTTTGTATTTATAGCTCATAGTTGTAGACTTCCTTCTGTTATGATATGACAGGTGGCAATTGCCAGGCTGACCATATTCCAAAAGGAAATTTGCTAAGCTATCACAATGATTTGCAATTTGTATTTTTATTATGAGAAGGTATGTGCACTGAAGTCAGAAATAAAAAGTCCACTATCACTTTGAGATTTTAAAAGATTAAAGTAAAACATTTATTAACAAAAGAAAAGAAAACTTAAACACAAAAGATTACAGTTACACAGTTAAATTTAATCTTACATTTCCCAAAAGATTTCTACTTAGCTAGACTCCCAAATAAACACCCTTTTCCCCCAGACCCTTTTCCAGGAAACAGTTTAAATAGATTCTTAATCTATAAAACATCCAGTAGCATTACCACAAGGAACCCACTCCTGCTAGAAGGAAGGTATTTCACAGCTTCTCTCTTCCTCTCACTTGACAATGGAATTCCGAAGCTTTTAACAAAACCTTGCTTTCTGGAACAAGCAAACACTTCTCTGGGGTGGCTAGCAGCTGATACTTCACAGTACACTCTTCAAGATCTCACATGCCTACTTCCCTCATACAGCTTTCAATCTTTCCTTAAATATATTTTCTCCCCTTTTGATCTTTAAATCCGTTGTTCTGAACTTTATTTGAAACTCAAACTCTTCCAAATGTAAGACCTTTTATGTTTCCATCTTGTCTTTGCTTTTGAGTCAATAAAACATGATATCTCCACTGCTTGTTTACCTATGAACTCCTGCAAGATGTAACCATTTCCTTATCACCTTCTAATTCCCCTTTGAAATTCAAACAGCCTCTCAACTTATCTACAAATGCAAATGTTAGCTCATCCATTTCTATTTCAAAATGCCTGCCTAATCACTTTGATGATTCAAACCTTGCAGTCTGTCTTCAGTTTAATTAAATTACACACACACACAAACACACAGCCCCCACAAGCCTATTTCAGTATCCCACAGTATTAGGAAAAATTATATTTCCTTTACACCACAAAAAGAAACGTTTTCTCCATGTCGACTCTATCAAACTCTCATTACCTTACAGACTCTTTTTCAAGTCAGCTCTGTTTTCTCTTTTCTAAAGAAAAGAGACCCAGCCTGCTCAGTCTTTCCCAATAAATACCTTCTTTCAGTTCTTGTATTATCCTTGTGAACCTTTTGTGCATCTTCTGCAATGCCTCCATATCCTGTTAAAGTTTATGAGTTTATTCCAATCTGAACTTGAAGATTACACTCCTTCTCCATGTGGAATATCTCTAAGTAGCATGCATTTACCTTTACATTGGGAAAACCAAAGGTCAAGACCAACTATACAGGATTCCACCAATGTTGTAAAGAGTTGGAGAGAAGATAAAGCAATTCAACAATCCTTGGTTAGATGATGCTAAGACTGGGTTTCAAAAATCTGTAGATTTTGTGTTTCTCTGTCTGCTCTACACAAACTTACCAATCTCACGTGCAAGAATGATAAATTATAGGTAGGCTCCATATATTTGAAGATACAAGATCACTCAGCAGAGAGGGTTGATCACAAGGCCTAGCTGCTGGTAACATGTTGCTCTACAGCCTGGTTACTTATTCGTTTGCATATTCCCTTAAAGTGATATCACAACATCTTTTTTCCAAAATAACGTGACATACATTAACAGTAAAAATACATGTACCGTAGGATGGTTGCAGAAACTATTTACACAAAAGATAGATCCTCTGTTTAAGGGTTCAAGAATCTGTATAACGTATGGGTGGCTTGCTAATTCTCCTGGATTTCATGATGGTATGACCTTCCTGAGATCTAGACTTATCACTTAGGTGTTCTTGACTTGTAGGCGTGTTGGTATCCTGTGTGTTATCGGAGTGCTAGTTGTTTTCATGGTCATCTTCCACAATTTCACTTTCCAAGTTTGGATGTTTTTAGATGCAGTTGGAGTGCTGAGTGTTATACGGTTGTACAATTCCTGGAGCTAGCTTCTGTTTCTCTTTAATGTCACTCCATTCAATGTTGTGACCTCATAGGCTCACTGCATATCTTGGGGACTTCTGAGGGTGACCAGTTTCCCTTAGTAGGAAATCAACCAAACCTTCTGTCCTGCGCATGGACCAGGCAGTTCTGCACCTGCAAGTCAGTCGTGTGCTGTCTTCATTCTCCCTTGTATTTTGAGAAGTTTCTCCTGTATCTCTGAGAGCTGGGACAGGCGATGGCTTGGCAAGGTTGTCCTAACCTGCCTTGAGAACACCATTTCCACTGGTGACAGTAAGCCCATTTCTAAAGGTGTTGCTCTCAAGTGTAACATGGCAAGATCTTGTTATATTTCTCTGCACTTCATCATTAACGCCTTAAGATTAATGCTTTAACAGTGAGAACCATTCACTCAGTGAAATCGTTGGATCTGGGATAGTGTGGCGAGGCCGTCACATGGTTTATGCCCCAATTAACACACACATCCCTAAAATGTCTACCTGTATATTGTGGCTCGTTGTCTGATATGATCTCTTCAGGTATATCTAACAAACCGAATATTGCACTCATTATGTCCACCACAGACGTACTCGGGGTACCCATCAATTGTCTGATGATTAGAAATTTGGAAAAGTAATCAGTGACTAGGAGAAAGTCATTGCCATGGATGGTGAATAAATCTGTTGTGATTTTAGACCAAGGATATGATGGAACCTCATGAGGGTGTAGAGATTCTTTGCATTGATGTAATTGCTGACTCTGGCATGCTTTGCACGTCTTCACTAGCTTCCTGATATCATTGTCGATCCCCAGTCAATACACAGACTTCCTTGCCAGGTGCCCTTTTCGTTCTATGTCAATCAATTCATTCTTAAGCTTCTCCTAAATGTGCACTCTGCACTTTCTGGAAGGGTTAATCAATGGAATTGCATCTTCTCTGAGGTGTCATAAGCATCACTCTGAAGTTCCCGATAGTATTGAATCTGTCTGGGTATCTCTGCAGTAGGCCACAGACTGACTCAATGTAATTATTCTTGGTCTCTTCTCCTGCGACTGGCATCTTCCTCGTTTCCACTGCCATCCTTATTTTCACCGCTTCTTTATTCTATGATGGATGAATCTAAAAATCATAATTCCATCCTTTGTTTGAAAAGCCTACATTGGGGTAGGACACCTGTGGCCTTCCAAATCATACTGAGGAATTTGATGTCCCCTGACTTTTACGGACACTCCCGATGTGTAGGGAATTTGTGATCTCCCTACTCCACGGAGAGATTCACCAATGCAGCTGCTGTTTTTTTTATATGCTCTTCCCTCTTTTCTTGCGGCTGCAGTTCAGGTTTTTTCCATTTCATGCATTTTTGTCTTTTGTACAGGAATGGTAACTGAGGATGCCGCAATGGTCCTGCAGCTTTTCCTGCCTGATTCAAAACTGACCTGTTGTCCCTATTAACCACTGATCTGGCTGTTCCACAGATCAGGTACTCACTGTTCTGCAAAGCACTGTCTGTAGAGGGACTCTGCCTCCCAGAGTTTCATATAGCCTCTGTATTGTACCAAATCTTGTCCGTGGCTCAACCTGTGGTCTTTAAATTCACATCGCGGCCACCATGTTGAGTTTCTATGTTTGCTTTACATAAACTCATCAATCTCACACCAGGACTGGTAAACTATAGGTAGGTTTAGCTTATTTGAAGATACAGTACAGGATGGCTCAACAGACAGATCTACTTTATGGATTCAGCAACTGCAATTCCTACACACACTGCATACAACTAGCTGCTGGTAACATGCTGCTCTACATCCTGGCTCATTTGCATATTCCCTTAAATTGATACCACAACATAGACTACAGGAGGAAGGGAAAACTTAGAAAGGTGAGAAATTCCACAGGCGTGAGGCGTTGGGAGAATCGTCTGTTCGGATCTGCTGTCACTGCGCAGACTGATGAATACCTGCGACCAGCTCGTACTGGTCTCGGGTGCCAAGATAAATCGTGGCAAAAGCGAGGCCATGTTCTTTGGGAACTGGGCTGACCAATCCTTTGTCCCCTTCGCTGTCAGAGCTGACGGCCTGAAGGTGCTGGGGATATGGTTCGGAGGGACCAGGGTATGCGTTAGAAACTGGAAGGAGCGAGTGTCTATGGTGAAAAGGTAACTGGGCATGTGGGAGCGACGCTCCCTCTCCTTTGCGGGTAAGAACCTGATCATCAGGTGTGAGGCACTCTCGCTGTTGCTGTACGTGGCGCAGGTCTGGCCCATTCCACACTCCTGTGTGGTGGCGATCACCCAAGCCATCTTCCATTTTATCTGGAGGTTGAAAATGGATCGTGTTTGCAGGTACAAGCCTCTAGATAAAGGGGGGAAAAAGCATGCTCAACATCACCCTCATACTGATGGCCACCTTTGTGTGCTTTTGCATTAAGCTGTGCGTAGGTCCTTGGTACACAAATACCAAGTGTCACTACATGCTGAGGTTCTACTTGTCCCCGGTGTTGCGAAGGATGGGTCTGGCCACGCTGCCAAGTAGTTGGACCGTGCCGTACCATCTGTCCCTCGTGGAAAAATCTATGCAGTGAAACACCTTTGAGCACAAGTCCGTCAGGCAGTGGTCGGCACGTAACGTCTTAAAGGCCCTGAGGGAAAAGGAGAGGGTGGATCCTGTGGGATGATTCCCTGAGCAGACTGACAAAGTCATTTGGCAGAATGCCTCATCGCCAGAACTTTCCAACAAGCACCAAGATGTAACTTGACTGGTAGTGAGAAAGGCCCTCCCTGTAAGATCCTTCCTACACGCCAGGAGTCTCACCCCCTCTGCACATTGCCCTCGAGGTGGCTGTGGTGGGGAAGAGACCGTTGTTCACCTCCTTGTGGATTGTGCCTTTGCAAAGAAGGTCTGGAGAGAGATGCAATGGTTTCTGTCGAGGTTCATTCCGAGCAGTTCTGTGACACAGGTCTCTGTGCTCTACGGGCTGTTCCCAGGGACACACACCGAGACAAACATCAACTGCAGCTGGACGATCATCAACTTGGTGAAAGACGCTCTTTGGTCTGCCCGAAATTTTTTGGTCTTCCAGCACAAAGAGTTGTCCCCGACCGAATGTTGCAGACTGGCACATTCCAAGGTCCAGGACTACGTGCTGAGAGACACACTAAAGCTTGGGGCAGCCAGCACAAAGGTTCAAAGGGGAAAGGTCGCTGTCTAAGACCTTTCTGCCACAGGGCACCGAGGGACTGGGAATTCTATAGGCCCCTCGGGCTGTACGACTCACAATAAATGTAGGTAGTGAATACTAAATGTATCATAATTGTACTGAAGCACCTCAGAGTGCAACATGATGTATGCCGATAACTCCAATCCCATTGCACCATCTGACCGTCTGTAATGACCATATTGAAATGACTGTAATATTCATTGATTGTATTGAAGCACCTCGTGATCCAGGTGTAAAAGTTGAATCTGATTGCACTTTTTGTGATGGCCGTTTAGAAATGTTTTGTAATGTTCTTTCAGATATTTTATGAGTAAAGTATATTTTTCCAAAAATAAGAGTTAGAGTAGAAGACAGTTGCAATGAATCCAGACTTCAATACAATCACAATGTAAAGAAGAGGAAGAGAGGAGCAAATTTGGAATTTAGGAAATAGCAGTGAAACAATGTCCGGGAACTTCTGCGGAGCTGGTCCCACTCTGCCACAAGTAGCTTTAACAGAGGAGCAGTAGAAACCAGTCTGGTGAAGTGCTGCTGAAGTATGACAGAGGAATCCAGCTCCAAGAAATGTACCACAATGGCTACTGAGGTAAATTGATAACAGAGACAAGAAAAGTTGAGAGGGAGGAGGGTATGTAAAGTTGACATGGGTTCTTGGAGAGAGCACAAACTGTCCCTTAGAAAATTAACAGTCAGTTTTATACCCCAGCCACAGGTTTCGATGTAGCATATAAACTATCAGCCAATTCACTATTGGCCATTCTGCACCACCCCCCAGGACCAGCTTCATCCCCGTAGAGAGAGGGAGAGACACAACGTTTGGTAGCAGTCAATGGGGATTGAGGCCAATTGTAGCTGCAATCAGCTAATTTGGCACAGCCTGGGCATCAGATCTGGGGCCTTTCTAGCCTATGAAGCACCTTGGGATGTTTTACTATGCTAAAGGTGCCGTTGGACAGCAAGTTGTTGTTGTTGTATGGCTCAGCGGAAGTTTCAGTGTTCGTTTTACAAACTTCTTTTATCATGAGGATTTGGAATGATTCTGCAGCAAGGAAGCCCTTGCATTGATCAGAATGACATCCACAAGGGTCTCTCCTTCCTCTGTTAAAGTATATGGGATTAAGGGGTTGGGGCTGGAATATATCAGAAATATTAGAAGAGTAAGCTGATGCAAACTATCTGCTGGGGGTTTATTAATCACAAAATTATACTCCCACTCTCAATATCCCTTTACAGGGACAGTTCACGGTCACTTTTAAACTAGCTCACAAGAAACCGAGTTTTCAGCCTAGAGCTGATCTTGGATTCTCTCTCAAAATGTACTGATAAATCATGAGTAAATAAAAGCAGTACTGATACAGGTTAACAGTAAACTTACTGGGCCTGAGGTGTTGGCCTGAATGTAGACTGACCTCAGTAGTATGTTCAGGTTAATGCCTGCAGCAACACAGCTGCTTGGGACTGGAAAAGGCACCAAGGTGTCACTCAACAGGACTTGTGCAAATTTTGGAATAATTATATCCAGTCAACACGCCAACATTATTGACTTATCCTCCTATTTAGTCACTAGCTAAATTCATAAATAAATTTCATGCAGGGAGAAGTCTGCTGAACTCTCTCTCTTGATGGGTTAATAGTTCCACAGGCACTTGCCCGTCTTGTTCAGTGGGAGCCCTTCAAAGCTGAGGTTAGATAGGATGTCGACAGTCAAGTTGACCTCACAGCCTAGGTCAATGGCTGGGCAACATTGTCATGTCAGAGCTGATCACTATCCAGTGACCAATGCTGCTAGGTGCATATTTGTGAATGTCAGCTCATAGAGGATCAGGCTCAACCAACATGACCTTTTCCATGAGTTGAATCATTTGCTTCCAATTGCTAAACCACTTAGTCCAGTCTTGCCATTAATTTCAGGACCCTTAACGTTTATGAAAGTTGCACATGTGAAACTTTATCAAAATCCTTCATAAAATCCAATTACAGACCTTGGATACCCTTCATCTATCAATCTGCTTACCTCTTCCAAGTATATAGAGTTGCCAGGTAAAGTTCATCTCTTCTAAGTCCATATTGACTACCCTATGCTCTTTACTTAGATATTGATGCCATCCTGAAAAATGCTGTTCAGCATTCCCCCGATGGATCTTGCTCACTGACTCTTTATTCTTCTCTGTTTCTTGTCTTCATTCCTCTCCCATTCTTCCTATATACACTGTCTTTCTCATTCTATATCTTTCTTTTGCTCTCCTTTTTCTCTTTCTCTTCTTGCTTTTCCTTACCTCCCTCTCTCTTCATTCAGAAGAATGTGCATTTATATAGCACCTTTCATGTCCTCACCACGTCCCTAAATGCTTCACAGCCAACAAAATATTTTGATGTGTAGCAACTGTTGTAAGGTAGGGAAACACAGAAGCCACTTTTCACAGGGTTCATAAACATCAATGAGCTAAATGGCCAGACAATCTGTTCTTAGCAGTGTTGTTTAAAGGACTAACATTGGCCAGGATCCTGGGGTTAACATTGCTACTTTTCTTCAAATTGTTCTATGTGTAGTACACCTGATAGCAAGTAAATAAAGGAAGAAACCTGGGCCAATCTTTACTTGATTTGGATTTATTCACAGAGTGAATCGTTACAGGTATATAGCTCTAAGCTTGACTCATACCCAGTGTCAGTAAGTGTCTCTTTATATGTGCTCAAGTAATCATCCAATCAATGTCCTCCACCTGTATATATTTCACGTAAATTGATACGATTAATGCTATGGGATCCTTCACATCCACCTGAATAGGCAGATGGGCTCTCAGTTTATCCAAAGTCTCTCTTGATGTTTTCTTTTTGTCTTTTTTCTTACTACCTGCCCCTTCCTCTCCATTTTGTCTTTCATTTTATTATAATTCTCTCTAGCTCCTGATACTCTGGTTAAATGATAGCTTTCATTGTCAGGTTTGAGTAAGGTGTGATAAGCCCCATGCTGATAAAATGGGATGGCTGAGGCAACAAGCAGACCCATGCTGATTTATGCCAAGCATGAGAATTCCACTTGACATATTTCAGATACATTTTTAAAAATGATTCTCCCCAGTTCTCTCTACTTGTATGCTGCCTGTGTCCATGTATCAACCTGGAAGCAGCAGGGTGGAACAATTCTCTATCACTTCCCATGGTGAAATGTGTATTTGTGAAGCAGGAAGTGTGGCTCCAGCAGAGCATGTGTGGACACTCTCATTTTCACCTCTTCTGGGATGTAGCACTTCAGTCCCCCGTGTAGGACTTTGACTAATTAAATGAGAGGTGACAAATGTACTTTAACTGAATTGCAAAGATTTTAGAGGAAGCCACTATTATTCCTCTTAAGTCCAAATAAGCCATCCTACTGTTCTCACTGTATGGAATTCAGGGTTTATCACATTGTCTTGAAACCTTTTGTTCACTCTCCTAATATATCATGTGCTCAGTGGCAAAATTTGTTTCACTATGTTCCTGTGAAGCGCCTTAAGATGTTTTACTATGTTAAAGGTGCTACATAAATGCAAGTTATTATTGTTGTCTCTTATTTTAACTCATTCCTTCCGGTACCTTCAAATTCTGACGTTCCTTAGTACCCTCACACTTAGCTTCCTGCCAGGTCCAAACCCAATCCAAGGAGTTACTTAATCACTGCTTCTCGATTTACATGCTCTAATCTGCTGTTCTTTTCACTCTTGGTAGCTTTTTGTACCATTAACTTTTCTCTTTGCCAAGTCTTCACAATTTAAAAGACACTTATTAGGCTCAAACTTTCTGATGAAATGTGCCACTTGCATCACTGGAAGTCATCTCTTTATTGTTGATTTGGACTTTCAGCAATGGTATAAAACTGAAATAGTGACTTGCCAGCCCGTTTTATATCTGTTCCCCCATTGGCTGCAACAGAAAGAAAACCTTGGAATTAGGAGATTAATGAGTGACGTTTTAACATTTATACATGACTTCATCACATCAAAATGAGAAAATCCTTTGCATGGTGAATTATTTTAAGTGGATTGAGGGTTGTTATGTCAACAAATGGGAGAACAAGATCCCACAATTAGCACTGAGATGAAAGGTTAATTAAATTGTTTTTGGTGCTATTGGTTGAGGCAGGAGGAACCTGGAATTTACAGCACGAAAACAGGCCATTTGGCCCATGCTGGAGTTTATGCTCCATTCAAGTCTCCTCCCATCTTTTCTCAAATTTCTTGTAACCCTCCATTCCCTTCTCTCTCATGTGCTTGTCTCGCTTCCCCTTAAATGTATCTATAGTATTTGTTTCCACCACTCTCTGTGGTAGCAAGTCTCACATTCTCACCACTCTTTGGGTAAAGAAGATTCCTCTGAATTCCCCATTGGATTTCTTGGTGACTATCTTATATTAATGGCCTCTATTTATGCTCTTCCCCACAAGAGGAAACATTCTATCTATGTCCACTCTATCAAAATTTTTCATAATTGTGAAGACCTCTATTAGGTCACCCCTCAGCTTTCTTTTTCCAATAGAATAGAGACCTATTCTGTCAATCCTTTCTTGATATGTATACCCACACATTTCTGATATCATCCCCTCTCTTCTGCTCAATTTTCAATGGGGTCTTCAGATAACGCAACATTTCATACTGCATGGGAATGTCAAAATCTGGGGCTTCAACTCACAACTTTCTGATCAGAGATGATACTGCTTATGTACTGTGCAATGATTCCCTGATCTATGCTGTGTTCGATAATCTCAGTGGAGTTCCAGAAGGAGAGGTACGACAGGTACCTTCAGCATCTTCCAGGCCAGAAAGGTGAAGTTATTCAGGGTTGCCTCACCTTTGACCAGCAAGTGCCTGTGTGAACGTGGGGATAGGATGGAGCTCAGCTGGGCCAAGTTCCAATGCCTCCTTCTGTAAAGCTGCCAAATCCACCAGCACTCAACGGGAAGGGAAGAATAACTGTTTGGGCAAGATATGAAAGAGGTGTTGTTGGCTGGAAAACCAAACCTTACCTCAGCAAACCTTACCTTTGTGAGAGAAAATTAGGGGGATAAAACTAAAAGTAAACGTGATCACAGATGAAATTAAAAATTCATGCGTAACATTTATATCAAACTTTTTGCCATGAGGTGCAGCCCACAAAACAAATACTTCAGCAACCCACCTATTTGGGTTTTGATTCTGAATTTTAAAAGAAATTCCCTCTTCCTTGTTTCATTGAATTACAAATTCATAGCTTGCCAAGCCTTGTACTGCACAGGAGTCAAGCAGACTAGTGCTGCATGCAGCCGATGAATACAAATGAAAGTTGTATGTATTAATGTACGTCTCTTTCTGCTACTGCTGTGCTTATTTTCAGAGATCTATCTGTCACCAGCTGGCTGACCCCTTTGTTTGCTGTGAACCTCCACTGCCACTCCATTGTGGCATGCGTGGGCTGAGGGCAGTGACCTCTAACACTGCAGAACAAAGAGAGCCCTGGCAGAGCCACTGTCATTTCGATTTGATGTCCATCTGCTCCTGACCTGCACTGTCAAAGGGGTAACTGAAAACTGAACAGCTAATGTCTGGTTTCTGATTGCTGCATTTTTTTTTAAATTCGAGCACATGCAAAATGGCCCCACTTTGAGAATGCATGCAGAGAATATATTTTAAATTTCTTCCAGCCTGCCATTTTGGACTTGGAAATGGCAGTAACTAACATAAACTTGGCAAAGGATGGTAAGCCTACTGACATTTACAATTCAAACAGCCATGACTCAGGACAAGTAGGTTACAAAAGAATATGTGACAGCTTCAATGTTGGACTTTCTGCTGTTTGGTGCATATGTTCTTCAAACCATTCATGCTAGCTTTCCAGATGGTTCAGTAGGTAAATGCACCATCTGTTTCTTTAAATCAAAAATAAATTGTTTTTCAGTGCCCTGTAATGTGCCAACACTAGTTATAGAGGCTATTATCAACAGGAAGCTTACCCCCAATATCCCCCCCGAACCCTCCCAGCCGCACCCACCCCGTTGTGCCTCTATACCAGTAATGTCTTCTCAATCTTGTTGGAAATGCTTCTTCTGGCCGAAAGAGAGTGAACTATCAGACAGCAGAGGGTTGCATTTCTTCACAAGGAGGCCAAACCATTCAGATGCCCTGCACCTCCTGGTAATCAATCTGGCATCATTGAGAAGTTATTTTCAAACCGTCGTTTCTTCCAATTGTCTCTCCCTCTGCTGAAGACATTGACTCCAATAGCCAGAGCTCATCAGGCAGTGGCAGCCTTCCACAGCCTTATCCGAGTGACTATTATGCAAACTAGGCAATGTTTATTGGCACCATTATTTTATCATAGTGTTGGCATAGCCAAGCTTGATTCTGTCCCTTCCCAATCCAATATCTACACATCGGTGCATTTTCCAGCAGAGGTCACTGGAAAGCGACGAGAAGGAGGAGATTTTTCCCACCCTCCAGCTTCTGGGCAATGCACCCAATTGTGGTGTCCAGGTTAAAATCATGTATGTGGAAGCTATCATACAACAGCACAGGAGAAGTGATCTCGAAGCATCTTTGCAGCAGCTATTGCTGAAATTTTGCACGTTAGTCGTGTTTCTCCTTCTGACAATGACCCTTTGCTGCCATACCTTTCTCTCACAACCTGACAGCTGCAGCTGTGATCTCTTGGATTGTTTTCCTGAATGTCAATTACAGCACCTTCATTAAACACACTCGTTTGCAACCTATACTTTTCACTGCATAAACAAGTTCATTAGGTAGAGCTTTGAGCAATTTAAGCAAATTCTCTGAGCATGCAGATTACAACAAAACACAAGCATGGAAGAGTTTAATCACCTGGGCGTACATCTGGAATTCACCATGAGTATGGATAACTTAAACTCCACAGAACAGATCATTTGCATTTTTCATTGTTAAAGCAGTTAAACCATCATTCTGCCTCTGTGACGGTGAGAGACTTCAATTACGAAGATAGATTGGAGAAGCTGGGGCTGGTCTAAAGGAGATTTGATAGAGATGTTCAAAATCATGAGGGATCCGGACAGAGATAGAGAGAAACTGCTCCCACTGGCAGAAGAACCAGAGGACACTGATTTAAAGTGAATGGCACAGATGACCTGAGAAAAACTTATTACACATCGGTGAGTCTGAAGTTCCTAAAGCCTAACTAGGAAATTCAGGAGTGGTTAGGATCTGGAACGCACTGCCTGAGAGTGTGGTGGAGGTAAATTTAATGGTGGCGTTCAAAAGGGAATTGGATAATATCTAAAGAGAAAATATTTGCAAGTCTGCGGGTGAAATAGAGGAAAGTGGGATCAGCTGAGTAGTTCGTACAGAGAGCTGGCATGGACATGATGGGCTGAATAGCCTCCTTCTGTGCTGTAGCTATTCTATGGGCAGAATTTCACCCATATCGGGCAGGCTTGGCAGGGCAGTTGGGAAGCTGCCCACGATCGGGGCCAGACCGCGATTTCACACTGGCGGACCGATTAAGGCCCGCCCAGCGTGAACCATGAGCGGCAGCGCTCAGCGCCGCCTGCGCGGGTGGGGGTGGGGGGGGGGGGGGGGAGTGCTCCATTCATAATCTCAGAACTGCCTCAGGGGAATGAAAAGTTATAAAAAAAAATAAAGAAAATTAAAATGTAATGGAGCGTTCCCTCATGTGACTCTGTCACATCAGCAGGGGTTTGTTATTAATTCAGCTTTCAAATTTTAATTTTACTTTTATTTGCTTTAGCAAACTTCATCCCACGGGTGGATGAGGTTTCCTAAAAAAGTGCAAAGGCTGCTTGGCCTTTTCGCCTGCCCAACAACCGGAAGGTTGGACGAGCAGTGAAAATTTCAACTTAATTGATAATTTAATGGCTTCAACGGGCCTTTTAATTGTCGCCGCCGACTCTAGCACGCCTGCCAGACAAAATATCGCGGACACTCACCCAACACCAACGAGCGTCATTTTACACTCAAGCGGATTGGACGTGCGCCCGCCCACCGAGCTAAAAATGTTTCCCTATGACTCTATCAACTTGCTGCCCCTTCTGTCTCTCCGACTCTATTTGTGGTAAAGGACAAACAGAGGATAATGACTGAGTTCAAATTGGGTGCTCCTTCGTTTTTTTTTAATCTGCAGGGAATCTTGTCCCCTCTCACCACCTCTCCTAAAGGCCTCGACTCACCACCCCTGTCTGCAGTTCTTTCCAGCTTCTCCAGTCTCTTCCGAAAACAGCCCTTGCCATTCACAACCTTCACTGCATAACACAAAGCGCTCTTTTCTGCCAAAATATCCCAGTAGGCTCAGGCCATCATGGAGATCAACAATAACCTTTGATCTCTTTTCCACGCTCCTGTTTTCCTCAATCTTTCTCTTCTGTCCCTCCACTGTCACTTCCAATAGCAAGTGTAGGACCCGCTTGTTGCCTTCCCTGGAGCTTTTTCCGAGTTCAGTGCCATTCATTTTCCTTTATATTTCTGTCCCCTTGCACCATAATTCAATTTCTTAGAAGATCTTAAAGAATGACTTTTGGCTGTTTCTTTGTCAGAATTCTGCAGCCTGACCCAATTCCCGGGGAGAGTTTCTGTGAAATGTGTCTGGCTGCATCTCAGATGTTCGCACATTTGTTTTCTGGATAATAATGAGTGCTGAGCATTCGTGTGGCTGAAGCAGGAAGAGGCCATTCAGCCCTTTGGATCTGTTCCAACGTTCAATTAAATCATGGCTGTATCTCAACTCCATCTTGGTTCTGTGACCCTTCGTATCCATACCCACAATAATATGTCAATCCCAGTTTCAAAATTTTCAATTGACCCCCTCAGCCTCAACATCTTTCGGAGGGAGGGGAGGTGGGAGAGAATTACAGATTTCCAGAACCCTTTGCATAAAGAAGTGTTTCCTGACATCGCCTCTAGAGACCTACCTCTAAATTTAAGGTTATGATCCTAGTTCTGGACTGAACCGCCATTGGAAACTGTTTCTCTCCATCTTCCTCATCTTAAACCACTTTGTTCTCAGGTAGAAAGGGGAAAAAGATTCAGCCAGGATTCCTGCTCTGGACCATCCAGTAAGTCCTGCCTTACATTCTGGTAATGGATATATGATCAGGATGAGATATGATGCTGGCAATTGAAGCCACTGACTCAGCCCACGAGCAGACTGCTCAGTTGACTGAGATCCTGGAACTGGCTGGCCATCAGGGGGAATTGAACTATTTTGGGCCTCACACTTCAGGAAAGACAGAAAGGCTTTAGGTACAGAGAAGGTTCATTAGGATTTTACCAGGGATGAGGGACTTCGGTTATAAGGAGAGGTTGGAAAAGTTGGGATTGTCTCCTTGGAGCAGAGAAGGTTAAGAGGTGACCCCTAATAGAGATTTTCACAGGTCTAAGAGGTTCTGATAGAAAAGAGAAAAAAAAACTATTCCCGTTGGTGAGCAGCTCAATAACCAGAGGGGGTAGATTTACAATCATTTGGAAAAGATCGAGAGGGGAGATGTGAATTTTGTTCACTAGGAGTTGTTGGAACCTGGAATGCTCAAAGGTGGTGGAAACTGATTCCATAAATAATTTGAAAATGGAGTTGGACAGGTTCTTGAGGCTGAGGAACTTACAACTGCTCTTTTGAAGAGCCAGCATATGCATGACAGAGTGAATGGCCTCCTTCTGTGTTATACCATTCTATAAGTCTACAACACCACCCATGGAATTGCAGCCTTACAGCAATCAACAGAAGAGCAGGAGAACTGTAATAAATTCACAAACAAAAAAAGCTTCCAGGTAAAGCAGCCCACGGAAATCCATGATTCAATCATTCCATTAGAAGCTTGATTACACAGCAACAGATAAAAAGTGCAAGAATTCTCTGTGAGCGATCTGTGTAGTAACAGAAGCCATTGAGGAAGGCCCTAGGCCCCTCAGGATGCAACGATCTCTTCAATCAGGAACAACAAATGAGACTGAAACTACTAATCCCCTAACAACTAATACAAATTCAGATTCTTTTCTGTTTCTTTTTTGACTATCAGGGGAGAGTGACACAAAGTGAGATCTAGACTCTCAAAGAGTCAAGGTATAATCACTGAATTCTTCAATTCTCCTGAATGTATTGGGATCTCTGAAGGAGATTCTAAAACAACTGTCTAAGATCTGACGGATTCTCTATGGAGCACTGCGAGCTATATATTGCTATGCTGTTTAAACCATGCTGCCTTTCGCCAACATCATCTCCTCGACTGGAGCTCTCTGGATAATCCGTAGTCAGTTTGTGGCCAGGGGGCTGGGTGTTTAAGTGGGGCGCATGAACAGAAACAGATGGGTCCCAGAAGCTCCAGGCCAGCAAGTTTCTGACACTTTCCAGCAATTTTTTACATACCACTCCATGCTGAATATCTGGCCAATGCTGACCCATACTGTGAGGAACAGATAGGATAAATAGAGAGAAATATTACCAATAGTTCGGGAGCCTAAGATTAGGAGACATAGGGCGGAATCATCCGGTCCTGTTGGCATCGGGCATCATGCGGGGGTGAGCGGACAATATGATGAAAAGGCCAAAAATCAGTTTTATGCTGTCGTGAAAACAGTTTGCGATTGTCCACTTCACCTGTCAATGGTGGGCCTTGTTTCCCACCACCACATATCAATACTTTAGCATCTCACTATAAGCCCTGCTCGCCAGAATTATCCTCCCACTGTGGATCATCCAGGCACGGCACTGTGATTGTACACCAACATGTTTCACAACTCTACAAAAGCAACATGCACCTAGCAAGCTACACTTCAATCACACTTTGAGGTTTGTTTGCTTACCTTACATCAGGCAGCACTCGTGGTCATCAGCGCCAGGCTTCACACACACACCACTTTTAGGGGGGCCCACGGGCTGACCTCTACCTATCAGAACAGCCATAAGTCTTTTCAACAGCTGCGGGGTTAGGGCTTGCATGGGGAAGGGGGAGAAACGGCCTCAGGCAAGAGAAGAGGCTGCAGAGCTAGGGCTGGACTGGCGAAGGGGAATGTCCCCAGGTGAATATGGGGGGCACAGCTTTATCTATGCAAGTGGCCTCAAGATGGTGAGGGTTGATGAGGCAGTCCTCCAGGGGAGATGAGGCCAGATGTGAGGGTGTGTGTGAGACAGTGAGTAATGATGTCCCTTGAACTAAAAGTGAGTGAAATGCCAGTGAACGCGTGATGGGCTTGTGAGTGTGAGAGTTTAGAGTGATGAGATGGTTGCCTTACCCTGGCAGCATGGTTGAGATCATTCATCCTCTTTCTGCACTGGATGGCCGACCTCTTGTGCGCAGAGTTGGCACTGACCACCTCTGCCACCGCTTCCCAGGCCAGAGTGGTGAGACTGATGGGCTTCTTGCGATCAGAGCAGGGGTAGAGGACATCGCTGCAGGCCTCCTTGGCGTCCAGAAGGTGTCTCAGGGTTGCATCACTGAATCAGACCTGGGCTGCAAGAATTGAGAACTGTGTGTATGGCTGCAGTTTAAATATGGCGCCCAGCACGAGGAAGCAGTGAGGTAATGTCGTGGTGGACAAACCGGAGGCTGTCTGCCAGCGATGCATGTTTCCTGTGACTGCAAAACTTATGAGGCAGGGAGGGGACGAGATGGTGTGAAAATCCCCCATTCTGGCTGGCGGGTAAAACATCTATTTTCACACCCACTACCGCACATAGTGTAAATCCGTCCATAGTCTAAAAATTAGAACCAGGTCTCTCAGGAGTGAAGTTACGAAACACATCTATGTGCAAATGGTGGTTGAAGTTTGGAACTCTCTTCCACAAACAGCAATTTATGCTTAGATCAATTGTTAATTTTAAATCTGAGATTGCGAGATTTTTGTTAACCAAAGTATTAAGGGATTTGGGGAGAAACAGGTATATGGAGTTAGGTCTCAGATCAGCTATGATTTCATTGAATGACATAACACACTCAAGGGGCTAGCTAAGTAGTCTCCTTCTGTTCCTTTGTTCCTTAAAGAGCAGATTAACATAGGGACATGGCAGGATGGCTGTGGGTTCAGAGGTAGTAATTCGCTGACCTCATATTAACTATCCTTCCCTACCTGATGCCTGCCAGGGAGGGAGGGGAGTTAAAATCATAAATAGCTCACAGAAAAATGCAGTTAATACAATACTTGATGCACAATGCATTAACATTGGCACACAGTGCATTAGGTGTTTCAAAAGACAGATAAAATGCTACAATGAGCTGCTCATTCACTGAGCAAAGGAGGAATCTGGAGTAAGTCTTTCCTTAACATAGGTTTATTCACATATTCCAGAGAACACAGGCACAGTGTCCCTTTTCCTCCCCCAAACAGGTTCTTATATATACTTAAGAATGATGCCCTAACTTTCCCCCATTAGTAACAGCTGCTCTCACTTACCGCTAGAGCACACACTTCATTGTGACAGGACTGCAACATTAACAGACAAGACCATTTAAACTCTCTGTAAATCTTTGTAACTTTTGACTAAGTTGCTGTTACCTGGAAGTTTCATGTAGCCTGTTTTAGCCACTTATCATGTAGTGAAGCAGGTAAAGAGACATTTCCTCAGTAATTTGTCCACCTTAACTTTAATGTTAAAATAAGCTCGTTTGCAAACTAACTGAATGCTTCTCATTTGTCAGGTGATGAATATATCTAGTCCCATTTCAGTGATGGTCCATTTGTTTTTTGGTACCTGACTGTAATTTAAATCCTGTCTTGTCCAGATATTGTGTATCTGTCAGCGCTCTGCCCATGTATAATTTGATTAGCACCTAGAATGAAGTTTCTGTATCCTGGCTAATCTGCACACAGCTGGCTCCTGATCTACACGTTTATGTTCAGGAGTTAGAAACAACTTCCATCTTAACTCCAAATATTTTTAAAAGGTAATAAACCCAGACGTCTAAGGTCATACAAAAATATAGCACAGAAAGATCCCAGAAAGATCATGTTTTGGCCTTTCAATAAATTAAAATTCCCCCTGTAATCTTTTGCCATCTTTGATCTTTTTTGCAGAGTCTCAGTCCTCAGTCTCATCTCTTGATCTCCAGATCAAGTATGAATGGCTGAAATCAGAAGATAAATGGCATCTTTGAATTCATGCATTAAAGAAGAGGCTGAAGTCTCATGATTGAGTTTTTCAGGTGCCATCTGCCCTGTCCAGCTACGACATGAGCTGAAGATAAATTGTCACCATTCCAGGTTCATATAACCTGTCTTCAAACTTATTGCGCCAAGGTTAAAGGGGCTGACAAGACCAGGTAATTTTATAATAGAACATCTTGGTTAGTACTTGAGAATTGTAGCCACCTCAGCTGAGCCAACAGCAGTCATTTTACTTTGCTTTCTCTCATCATGATTCAGCGGTGTTGTCCTATCTACTGTCCAATTGTCTTATTTGCACCTAGATGCTTCTGCAAAGTTATATTCCACAAGGTAATTGCTCAGCTTTAAGGAACGTCTGAAAGGACAGAGAGGTAGAGAGCCAGGGAATTTAGAGAAGGTTTTCCCAGAGCCTATGCAGTCAGCTGCAATCCTGCTGAGTTTTTCCAAGTATTTTTGTTTTTGTTTTGGATTTCCAGCATCCACAGTTTTTTGCTTTTATCTGGCTGAGATCAGTTCACTGAACACAGATTGGGGATGGAACCCAAGACCTTTCTAGACTCGGGGGCTGAATACCACAGCAGGTGGAGCACTTCCCAATGAATCCTCAGCAGAGTCTGTATGGGTAGAGTTTGTATGGGTAGAGTTTGTATGGGTAGAGTTTGTATGGGCAGAGTTTGTATGGGCAGAGTTTGTATGGGCAGAGTTTGTATGGGTAGAGTTTGTATGGGCAGAGTTTGTATGGGCAGAGTTTGTATGGGTAGAGTTTGTATGGGTAGAGTTTGTATGGGCAGAGTTTGTATGGGCAGAGTTTGTATGGGCAGAGTTTGTATGGGCAGAGTTTGTATGGGCAGAGTTTGTATGGGTAGAGTTTGTATGGGTAGAGTTTGTATGGGTAGAGTTTGTATGAGTAGAGTCCCTGCCACAGTGAATCCAGATAATTGTGTGTTATTGCTTTGATGACCTCTGTGTGTGTTAACTTGGCCAGATTTACCACCCGCAATGATTTGGATTTAGCTCAGGAACTGCCATGCTAAATATCAAGTAAGCAGATCATCATTCCCAGTGCAATGGAGCAATTGAGTGCAATAGCAATTTCATAATCTATCGCAATTTTAAATTGTCATTCTAGTATTGACTTCCCTCAGGGATTCTTTGCTCTGCATCACTGAGCACAATGAGGCTGATCCTTTCAGAAGGAACTCAGTTTCCAGGCTTAATTAATGCCATCTCAACAAAGTACACATGGCTCAGTGGCAAACCTGCTTTACATGTAAAGGGAAGGAGTCCAGCCCTTGTCTCTCTCTCTCTCTCTCTCCTCTTTAAAGATCCTCCTTAAAACCTAGCTCCAACCTTGACCAAGCTCCACTATTGGCCTTCATCTGCCTTTGCCCCAAGGCCAGGAACCCCTTCGTAACCCTCTCCACCTCTCTACCTTGTTTAGGCACTAAGGGAAGGATATATAGCCAGGGTGGGGAGCCTATGGCCTGTGGGCTGGATTCAGCCCGTTGCTCAATATCATCCAGCCTGCAGCAAGATTTCTAAAAATTAAAATTAGCTCAGATGTTCTATGTAGAGTCTGAATAGAGTACTTGGTCTTTCTATTGGCTAAATGAATGATTTTGCTTATTTTTTGTTTCATGTCTCAGACGTTATTTTTAGTGAGATCTGCACTAATTTACCATCACAGCACCACAATGGTGCGTGTAAACAATTAAGCCCCGGGTGAACTTTCGGACAGTGCTAGACTTTTGGGTTGGGAAACTTGCCATCTAATTTGAACAGAAGAATGACACCGGGAATGCTGAGAAACATTATCTTTGATTGCAGATGCTGTTCTGTGGGAAGAGCTCAAATCAGTAGATTACAAGCTGGCAATACAGTACTAAATGTACTAAAGCTCCACCTACATTGTTTATTTTTATGTGTGTGTGTGTGGCCCACGGCTGATTTTTGTCTATATGTGAATGGCCCGTGATAGGAAAAAGGTTCCCCACTCCTGATATACAAGGATAGGACAGGAAAGTGGATTTGAGATTGTGGAATAGCCATGATCTTACTGAATGGTGGAGCAGGTTCTAGGGACATTATGGCCTCCATAATGCTGCTCCATTCTTATGTTCAGACCTATTCTGTTCCTTTAGAACACTCCTTAAAACCTAAAACTTCGACAAGGTTTTTGTCCCCTGTCCTAATGTCACATTACATGGTTTAAGTCATTTTTTTTTTGCTAATACTCTTTTGAAGCACCTTGAGATATTTTTACTGCACTGAAGGGGTGATGTAAATGCTTGTTGTTGGAATGTAGAACTAGTCTCAGGTCCTCTCGGTGGGAGAAATCAAAATGGGCCAAGGGGTTTCCTGGTAAAGCGCACGGCCTGAATTTTTCAGACGGTGGGTTCTCACTTCCCGCTTCCCCGCTGACTCCCAGCTCACCCCACGGCCAGTTCAGCTTCGAGTGAGCAGATAGGACTTCTGCCCCTCGCTCGTGAGGAAGTCCTGCTTTAGAAAGCTGTTGCCAATCTGATTGCCCTGCAGCTGTCTGGTCCCTGCAGCTGTCTGGTCCCTGCAGCTGTCTGGTCCCTGTGGAGCTGCAGTGGACTGAAGAGGAAGTGCATGAGAACCACTGAGACTAAGTCCTCGAACCAGGAGCCAAGGTGAGTTTAAAGGGTCTCAGGGTATGGGGGGTGCGGGGAGGGAAGGCTTGGCTTGGCTGGAGGTGGGGGGGATCATGAAGGGAACGATCGGGGTCTTGGGGGAGAGGCTGGAAAGGGGGGAGGGGGGGGCGCGGGCTGGGGGATGTAGGCGGATGACTTCAGAAGGGGCCTTCTGATAGAGATGCTCCTCCAACCCCCTAGTCCTGCCCGACATCTAAGTCTGTTCATTTTCGGGGCTCCCCCCCCACCCCACCCCCCCACCCCCCCACCCTCCACGCAAGGTCAATTCTCCAGCCAGCCTAAAAATTGAGGCTGGGCAGGAAATGGCCCTTAAGGGCCTCGACTGGGGCAAGGGTGGTCTTCCTGTCCGAAGCCTTGCCTCACCACGGTGTGAAATCGCCGCATGGTCAGGTCAGGCAGGGACCCAGAGGGAATCCCCTCCGTGCAATTTCAAGCAACCCCCCCCTCCCCTAAAAACCAGCTGGCAGGTGAGTGTGAAATTCAGGCCCACATTTTATTTAAACCGTACAATCTGGGTGTCATTGGAAAGGCTGACTTTTACAGCTCATCCTTAGCTGCTGTGGAGAAAGTGATGATGGGCCACCCCTCTCACTATAAGAATCCTGTACAAACACTGGTGTTTTATTCCAGATTTATGAAATTGAATTTAAATTCCCCAGCTGCAGTGGTGAGATTTGAACTCATGTCACTTGATCATTTCTCTAGGCTTGTGGATTACTAATCCTCTAATGTAACCACTGTGCTATTGTAACCCTGCTTGTAAATGTCAAGCAAAGCCCAAGATTCAGTTTAGCTATGCTGCTCCTTTTAGTCCCTAGTTCAGAGCTGATGCTTATTGTTTCAGCTTTCAGATGGTGGAAGAATGACAAGTGCACCTGGAACTGGATCCCAGGAAGAGTCAATGTAATCAGGAGAGGAGGGGAAGATTATTAGGGAATAAAAGTAAGAAATGGTACTTACTTAACTGAGACACATTTTCGCTGCCTGCTGTAATGATAGACGGAGAACAGTAAAAAGGTGTGAAAATGCATAAATGAAGCTTTTATCTGTATGTGTATGTCAAAGGCACTAAGCCTTCTCGCAGATCAACTCAAAATGATCAATTGGAAGCCACTTCTAACATCAAAATGTTCAAACCCATCAACATGCCATCAAGGTGACACACTGCAGAGGCAAAAGAGAAAGCTCCTGCTTTCTGAGCCAGGCAGGCAGTGTTTTTACTAAAGTTATGTACAAGCAAAGAAAGTTGATGAAAAAAATGTCTTTGAATTGAAATAGAAGCAATTAAAAAGAATAAAGAAATTGGCAAAACAAAAACAAAAATTGCTGGAAAAACTCAGCAGGTCTGACAGCATCTGTGTGGCAATGCTGGAAACCTAGAACCAAAATAATTTCAACAAAAGAGACAATAGGGAGGTTAATTTTTTGAATGGGTGCCTTGGATGGAAATGATAATGGATCCCCACCCATCTCAAGCAGAGAGAACATGATGGACAGGTACATCTCTGATGCACAATACAGTCGAATAGAAAAAAGCAAAATACTGTGGATGCTGGAAATCTAGAACAAAACAAAAATACCAGGAAAAACTCAGCAGGTCTGACAGCATCTGCGGAGAGGAACACAGTTAACGTTTCGAGTCCATATGACCCTTCATCAGGACTAAGACATATAGAAATGAGATGAAATATAAGCTGGTAGAAGGGGGTGGGACAGGTAGAGTTCGATAGGGGGCCACTGATAGGTGGAGGCCAAGAAGAGACTGCCAAAGATGTCATAGACAAAGGGACAAAGGGGTGTTGATGGTGGTGATATTATCTAAAGGATGTGCTAATGGGGACATTAAGGGAAGCAAGCTAGTGGCAGATGGCCCTAGTGGGGGTGGGGTGGGGGGAAGGGATCAAAATGGGCTAAAAGGTGAAGATGAAACAATAGATCAAAATAAATTTAAAAGCAGGAGGAAAAAGAAAATACTAGTGTAAAAAAATATAAATTATTGGAAAAAGGGGGATAGGAAAGGGGCTGGAGATGGAGGAGAGAGTTCATGATCTGAAATTGTTGAACTCAATATTCAGTCCGGAAGGCTGTAAAGTACCTAGTCGGAAGATGAGGTGCTGTTCCTCCAGTTTGCGTTGAGCTTCACTGGAACAATGCAGCAAGCCAAGGACGGACATGTGGGCATGAGAGCAGGGTGGGGTGTTGAAATGACAAGCGACAGGGAGGTCTGGGCCATGCTTGTGGACAGACCGAAGGTGTTCCGCAAAGCGGTCACCTAGACTGCGTTTGGTCTCTCCAATGTAGAGGAGAATAGACTGGTCCTACTCACAAAATGTAGCTGACTGAACAAAGTAGTGGAGGGTACCTGTTGAACCCCAGCCCGCAAGTTAGACAGGAAGCATATAAATTACATTGGAAATTGTAGAGTTGAAATAAGCACAACAAATGTGAGAAATTTGAAATAAGATGGATCTCTGCCTGAATCCACTTAACCCAATGACTGACCTGTCTTTAGGTGTATCAGCTGTGGCTCAGTTGGTAACACTCTTGCCTGTCACAAGGCTCCGGGTTCAAGTCCCACTCCAGGGCATTGAACACCGACACTGGATCCACTGCTCCCACTCCAAGCTCTTTTTCCAGCACCGGACAGGCAACAGAACGTTTTGGAACTCGGGGTCATGGCTGTAGAGAATGGTGTCTATACCTCACACTGTTTACCATATTCCTGTTCACTTCCCTCCATTTGAATGGCTTCCTGCAGCAATGTGCCATGGTCAGTTTGCCCATCCACTCTGCAGACATCATCCTCATCACAGGTAGCAAGTATGCAATGCTCTGTCAGATAAGGACAAAGGCCTGAGTCTCCCCCATCACTGCAACAGCTTTACTCTTCCTGCAGATGTGGTTCCAATGCTCTCCACAAACTCCCACAAGCTGCACTTGAAGAATACTCCTGCATTAATCTCTACATCACTTTGTTTCATTTATTTACTTAATTAGTCTATGTATGTAATCAACATAGCATAAAGTTTCTACTCATTTAACTAGTTACTTGATCTTAGTTTACATTATAGGTGGATTAAATTAAGTAATTACCTGTAACACGAACCACTACAAGTGTTGGAAGCAAAAAGCAGCAGCTCTTTCTCCTCTGCAGCAGATTCCCAATTTTTATGCTGTTTGTGACACACTCTGTTCTGTGAACTCTCTGCGCCGATCTTTCTCCTGTTGATCCTTGCTGCCATAGGTTCAACCGAACAAAGTCTCTGATAATTTTTGTTTGCTCCTAAGCTGCAATTCTGGTCGCCACCACGCCCCCTTCCTGGCGCCCATTCTCCATCCCTCTGCCTGGGACTTACCCTGTGGACAGCTGCAGGTTTATGGGGTAAAGTGGTGAGCTGTCTCTAGGGGCCCAAGTCCCAATTTCAAGTAGCCTCTGGCCAGTTCAGGCCACGCACTGTCAGTTCCAGACGATACCTCCTCCAGTCCTTTAACCCTCCCTATCTCTGCGAGCTCCTCCAGTCCTTTAACCCTCCCTATCTCTGCGAGCTCCTCCAGTCCTTTAACCCTCCCTATCTCTGCGAGCTCCTCCAGTCCTTTAACCCTCCCTATCTCTGCGAGCTCCTCCAGTCCTTTAACCCTCCCTATCTCTGCGAGCTCCTCCAGTCCTTTAACCCTCCCTATCTCTGCGAGCTCCTCCAGTCCTTTAACCCTCCCTATCTCTGCGAGCTCCTCCAGTCCTTTAACCCTCCCTATCTCTGCGAGCTCCTCCAGTCCTTTAACCCTCCCTATCTCTGCGAGCTCCTCCAGTCCTTTAACCCTCCCTATCTCTGCGAGCTCCTCCAGTCCTTTAACCCTCCCTATCTCTGTAACCTCCTCCACCCCCTACAACAGTGTCCAAGCAGTCCAGGTCCAAATGCAGTGAGACCTGGACAATATCCAGACTTGGGCTGACAAATGGCAAGTAACATTCACACCACACAAGTGCCAGGCAATGACCATCTCCAGCAAGACAGAATCTAACTATCTCCCCTTGACATTCAACGGCATTAACATAACTGAATCCCTCACGATCAACATCCTGTGGTTTACCATTGACTAGAAACTGAACTGGAATAGCCATATAAATACTGTGGTTACAAGAGCAGGTCAAAGGCTGGGAATCCTGCAGCGAGTAACTCACCACCTGACTCCCCAAAGCCTGTCCACCAGCTACAAGGCACAAGTCAGGAGTGTAATGGAATACTCTCCACTTGCTTGTATGAGTGCAACTCCAACAACATTCAAAAGTTCGACATCATCCAGGACAAAGCAGCCCACTTGATTGGCACCCCATCCACAAACATTCACTCCCTCCACCACCAATGCTCAGTGGCAACAGTGTGTACCACCTACAAGATGCACTGCAGCAACTCACCATGGCTCCATAGACAGTACCTTCCAAACCCATGACCTCTACCACCTAGAAGGACAAGGGCAGCAGATACATGGGAACACCACCACCTGGAAGTTCCCCTCCAAGTCACACACCATCCTGACTTGGAAATATATCGCCGTTCCTTCACTGTCGCTGGTTAAAATCCTGGAACTTCCTCCATAACAACACTGTGGGTGTTCCTACAACACATGGACTGCAGCGGTTCATGAATGCAGCTCACCACCACCAAGGGCAATTAGGGACGGGCAATAAATGCTGGCCTAGCCATGTCCGATGAATGAATATAAAAAAACCTCCCCTATCTTTGTAACCTCCTCCAGCCCCTAGAACCTTCCTAGATCTTTGCACCCTCCGAATCTAGCCTCTTCCTAGCCCCAATTTTAATTGCTCTGCCATTGTTGTTGGTGCTTTTAGCTGGTGGGGCCTAAGCTTTGCAACACCCTCCCTAAACCTCTCTGCCTCTTCACCTCTTTTAAATGTTCCTTAAAACCTACCTTTGTGACCAAGCTTTTACTTGCCACTCCTAACAGCTCCTTATGTGACTCAGTGATAAAACCGGTTGGTTAATTGCTCTTGTGAAGAGACTAATGAGGTTTTACTACATTAAAAGTGCTATATAAATGCAATTGTCGCTGTTATCTACAGGCAGGTGCAATCCACTTCCCAGTGGGAATGGACCGATTGCAAGAGAACTGTTCCTAATTTGGCATCAGTTAGCCACCTAACAAAATAGAGGCTGGGCTGGGATAGGATTAATGCCACACTGATAGAAAAGGCAGTGTCCTAGCTGTGGTCCATGGTTGAGCAGTACTGAGGGAGCAGAGCTTCACTCTGCTTCTCCAATAATGACAGTGGCTGATGTGAGAAACCTTGTGAACAATGCTACTGAAATTAAGCTTGCCACTGAGACAATAGTACCAGTAAATGGCTGATAGGAATCACTGAGAGCAGGGTGATTGGATTATCTTTGACACCATTAACACTAAACTACAGCTGTCAAGCAGATTGAAGGAATATTTTTTTAAAAAACTGAATTGGTCACACTTCATTGCAAAGAAGCTGCTCTTGGCTAACTTAATGGCACTCATAAGAGTAGCATCGAAATGGAAAAACAAGATTTTTTTTCAATCCCATTAGCACCTAAGCACTGATCTACACTCCAGCAACTGGCCTTTGGGATGAATATAAACCAGTTTTTCAAAGGTTGATCGGCCCATGCACACAGTGTGCTTTTAAACCAAGGTACCAAGAACATGAATAACATATGCAGGAGATGCATCTGGGAGCATGACTGGCACCAGTAGCCCCAGCTCTGCCAGCAGCATTGTAATACCTGCTTAGCCCACCCCAGAAATAGCCAGGGTGCATAACCACTTCCCAAGGTGCATGCACGTCCACAGAGGTGTCCCCACCTCTATGTTTACTTGATGGAAGTTTCCACAACAACAACTTACATTCAGATAACAGCTTTAACGTTGTAAAATGACCCAAGGCGCGACACAGTTATGTAATTAAATAAAATATGACACTGACCCACATTAGGAAATATTTGGTGACCAAAAGCTTGGTCAAAAAACAGGTTTTAAAGGAGCATCTTGAAGGAGGAGAGAGAGGCAGAGAGGTTTAGGGAGGGAATTCCAGAGCTCGGGGTCCAGACAGCTGAAGTCATGGCCACCAATGGTGGAACAATTAAAAGCGAGGATGTACAAGAGCCCAGAATTAGAGGAGTGCAGGTATCTCTGAGGGTTATGGGGCTGGAGGAGGCTATAGATATAGAGAGTGGATAAGACATGGATGGATTGAAAACAAGGATGACAACTTTGTACAAAAATGTGCCACAATAGGGCAAAACTGTCAGGTAAATGGGAGATCAGGGTTAAGAGCATGGTAGAAATTGAGGCTTGAATCTCAATTAACAGTATTCAGTCCTTTGCATGTTGAATCTTGTCCTGATGTCTGCACCCAGTGCCTCCACTTCCACATGCTCTACCTTTTCTTCACCTTCCATCAATTATTATTTCCTCTTCTCCTGAACTGGATGAATCTACCTGCAGTGCAGCTCCACGCAGCGCAATCACCCTCAGGCACCTTGCTCAGGTGACCAATTCTCATGTGTGCACCTCAGCAGGATGTCTGACCTGGAGGAGGACCTCACAGCCGGGCCTAATTCTGCACTCGTCTGATATCCATGGAAAAGTAGAACAACTTTGATCATGATCAAAAAGAAAGTCTAGAGTCACGTATAAAGAATGGTCTAATTGAAGAAGTACCAGAGGTCAAATGGTGCATGTGGAACCAGGCCTAGCAAGATCCAGGACCTTCTGGAGAGAAAGAGGGAAACTTGGTGAGAGTGAGTCAGAGCAGTCAAGGACTTCTGGCACCTGTAGTCTAATTGACTCCTAAAGGCAAACATATCATAGGATTTATAGTAAAGAAAGACTTGCATTTATATAGCACTTTCATGCACTAGGGGTGCCCCAAAGTGAGTTACAGCAAATGAAGTAAGTTTTGAAATGTAGTCACTGCAATGTGGGAAACATGGCCACCAAGTGGTAAAGACCAAATAATCTGTTTATTTATTGATGTTTGTTGAGAGATAAATTTTGGCTAGGACACCAGAGTTCATTCCCCTGGTCCTCTTAAAATTGTATCACGGGATGCCACTGAGCCACACAGCTAACACATGAAATGGGAATCCTAGATGATTTACCCTTTCCAACCTGGTGGCATTGAAGATAAATGTAGAACCCCAAATTCCAGTCAGGATGGGATCAGCTAACTCGACACAGAACACGAGGCACAGCCATACCTTTACTGGTCTGCATACGAGCACATGAATTGCGAGCAGGAGTAGGCCATTCAGCCCCTTGAGCCTGCTCCACCATTCAATAAGATCATGGCTGACCTGACTGTGGCCTCAACTTCACAGGCAGAATTTTTACCTCATCGGGCAGGCCCGAGAGTGGCCACGGAACTGAACGCCACCCGCGATCGGGCCAATTAACGGCCAGCCAGCGTGAATCAGGCACTGAAACGCTCAGCACTGCCTGGGTGGCGGGGAGGAGGGGTGAGCGCAGAAGTCAGCACCATGCCCGCGGGCGCGCTCACTGTAAGCTCCCTGAAGGCACAGAGCTGCCTCAGGGAGCTGACAGTGTTTAACTTTACAAATAAAGATGGCGAAATGAGGGAAAACTTGTGCCTGCTCATGTGACTCTGCCACAAGAGCCGGGACATGTTAAAAATGAGTTTTCAAAGTTTTTTTTTTAATCAATGGTTGAAACCTCACCCCGCACGTGGATGAGGTTTCGCAAAAAATGCAAAGGCCGCTTGGTTTATTCGCCGGCCTGCCAACTGTAAAGTTGACCGCCAGCGAAAAATTCAATTCAATTGATTGATTAAGGGCCTTAATAGGCCTCTTAGTTGTCGGCGGGTACGCTGCTATCACACACACGCACCCGCCGACCGAAATATGGCATGAGTGCGCTATAACGTCAGTACACTTGCCCAAAGTCATCCTGCTCACTATTTTTCTCCCATTCAGGTCAGGCACATGCCCGCCCGACAAGGGGAAAAATTCTGCCCCACATTCCGCCTATCCCCAATTACCTTTGACTCCCTGGTTAGTCAATAATCCGTCTACGTCTGGTTTGAAAATATGCATAAATGCAAATAAATAAAATGCATAACAATGCTACTTGCAAACTGGACATACCGAGCCCTGGTAGATGGCTTGGGTCCTGCTCAACATCATTTAAATCATAGAAAATTTATACTCTTCTGTCTCTCGTGAAATGGAAAGATCATTGCCAGGCCCACCTTACTTTGTGGATCTCCTTAAACACTAATCAATAGACACTGTGCTCAGGAATATAATTAACTTGGAAATGTCATTAATTCCTGTTATTTTTCTCACTGAGGCTCTGAAATGGAATCTTTACCAGCTCCTCTCCTGGGGATGAATATGGCAGATATGTAGATATGTAAAATGCTTGCCAAAGACAGAAGGAAACATTATTATTACATCATAGCAGGGATATCTTTGCACTTAACCCTTCAGCTGCCAAAATGCATGGAAACTCCAGTCTTGCAGGGTGACTGGCTTTGTAAGATTTCAGCTTATACTGTGGCACTGGAATAAGCACTAAAATTACAATAATAAATTTACTCAAATATTCAGGAGGCTAAGTTGGATAGCCCCCAAAATCGGATCCAGAGATGGTGATGTGCAATTAACCCGCAACCATTAAAGTGATGGAGGTAGCACATAGATTTTTGCTATCTGTTAATTATAATCATTGTGCCATGCAGCCTGCGGGGTTGGTGGGGGTGGGGGGGGGGGGCTGATCCACGTTTATGTGAGGCTAGCACCACTTACTGTTGCAGCAGGGAAATGGTTAAAGAAGAGTTGAAGACCGGGAAGAACCCATAAAAAGGGTGTAACCTGCCTGAGAACATTCCCAAGATAGAGAAGGCAGCAGGAGCAGATAGGCAATGTCAGGAGTCAAGCCCAAAGACCTGGAAGTGCCACAAGAAGTTCAATGACCTCACATGAATGGTCAAGGTCAGTGAAGACATGGCCACATGCCATATCTTACCAACTGCACCATTAGCCTCATAGACCCATTCAAGGGGAGATGGTGGCGCAGTGGTAATGTCACTGGGCTAGTAATCCAGAGGCCTAGGCTAATGCTCTGGGGCGCACGACTCTTAAACAGGGGGTCACACTACCCTCCAAGGTCCAGACCTCGTACTGAGGATCAGGACCTGCAGTGCCGGGGAAAGGGCTCCAGTGTGGGACGGGGAAGGGGGTGGGGGATGGGGAGGGGGTGGGGGATGGGAGGGGTGCAAAGTAGCACAGACTGAAAGAAGTGCACAAGCACATGCCAGGGGGGTGGGGAAAGTGGTCGGGGGGTTGGTGGCGGGGGGAGCGCATCAGGGAAGCTACCACGGACTTGGAGAGTCTTCCACAGCTGAGACCGTTCAGCTGCAGATCCATTGACATGGTGGGAGCCGGACCTCCGAAGCTTTCCTGCCCACTCAAGCAACACAAAAGCTTGAAAGTGCCACCAAATGCTCCAGGACTTTTCACCTCCCGGGCACAGACCGCAAATTAATGTGCGTTTCAGGGGGCAAAAGAGCAACATGCAGGCTGGGCAAGTTGTAGAAGCCCCTTGCGAAATGTAGCCATGGTGCAGTCACTGGTGGAGGTGCTCACAGTCCCCTGCAATGTCTTTATTCAGGTTTGGACCAGTCTCCCCGCCCTGGTTAAAGCCAACAGCGCAGCCTTGCAGTGCGGGTTAGGAGAATGTCTGTGTCTGAGCTGAGTGTGCAGCATGGAGTCCAGTGGGTGAAGCTGCCAATCAGTATAATGGGGCGGAGGTGGGTGGAGTTTCGGACAGCCAATGAGCACACTACACGCTGGCCCAAATGCTGGCCAGCACTCTTCTGCATGTGTGAAGGGTTCTTAGGAAACCTATGCTAACCCACACGTCTCTCTCTTTGATCCTGCAGGAGGAGAACATCAGGGTGATGGAGACAGGTGATTTAGCAGTATGCCTCATGGTTTACAGAGGCCAGAGAAGAAGAAGAGAGATGCAGAGGTGCCTGGCCCAGCAAAGGGAGGAGAACCTTCCTCAAGATGAAGGGACAGCAGGACCTGCTGTGCACACAGCTGAAGATCCACAATAAGCCATTGCTCTTAGGTGCCTCGCTAGACTCAGGGTCTATAGATAACACATGCATTCCTGCAGATGACTGAGAACCAGTGTCACCGAAAACTGCACACATCGAGGTCACTGGCCGGTCACATATGCCACCTGCTGCATTGAGACAAGGAGGCTATCCACTACCAGTGGCCGTGAAAGTTACCTCACAAGGGGGTTGTACATCTTGCCCAGTAACTGCGCTCAATTTTTACGCTATTGGTTCCTTCCAGGGCTCCACAGGTGACCTGTGCAGGATCTCACAAGCCTCCACACACAAGTGTATCCAGGGTGTCCCGGATGCCATTGTCGCGAAGGCACAGAACTTTGTGCATTTCGATCAGGAATCAGGAAAGCCAGGAAGCAAGAGCGCTGGGGTTTGCACAAATCCCTGGTTTCCCACAGGTGCAGGGTGCCACTGACAGCCACTCACATGGCGCTCAGATCTCTGTGGCAACAAGCAGTCAACAACGTCAACCACAAAGGCTTAACACTCGCTGAATGGTTAGCTGGTACGTGACCACCACAAACGCATTCTAAAGGTCTGCGCATGATTCTCAGGGACCATCCACGACTCCTACAACCTGAGCAGGTCTCAGATCCCTGACACCTTCCAGAGTCCAGATAAGCTGCAGGGATGGCTCCTCGGGGACAAGGGCCACCCACAGAGGACGTGGCTGATGACACCCATTCGGTGGCAACAGTATAACAAGGGTCATACCGTGATCCGGACTTTGGTGGGGAAAGCACTAGACTTTTTGACAGGTCCAGTGGAGCACAGCAATGCAGTTCCCAGAGGGTGTCTCACATCATCGTCGCTTGCTGCACACTCCACAACCTGGCATCTCCATGGGGGAGGACCTGGCTGAGGAGGAGATGGAGGAGCTGCACATACCCTCCGATAGGGCGGATGTGACAATGATGAGGTCCTCGAAGCCGAGGGTGCCAGCAATGAGGCCATCGCACTACCCAGATGAGGCAGGCACCCTCGGGAGGCCCTCACAGCCTCAAGGTGCATGGAGGATGATGATGAGATGCAGTGAGGACAGTCCTGACACCTTCACCTTGTATCTGTAAACGTTTGACTCCTGTACAACTGATGGCAATACACATCCCCTCAGTGCTCAACCTCAGGTCATGGAGACACAGCGGAGGCCCTAATACTCACTAGATTCCAGGAGGATGACGAGATGCAGTGAGAACACTCCATAGATCTTCACATAGCCTCTGTGAATGTCTGACTCCTGTCTGGCTGAGGGCAGCTCGCTCACGCTCTGTGATTAGGGTCATGGAGACGCAGCCGGGGAATTTTAAATGCACCTGATCCTTTGTCAGTCTTCAGAACCTGACCCCTTCAGGAGCAGTGTCACTGGTCACAGGTGTTGAAGAGATGGGGGCCCAGCCCCACCTCAAAGGTGCTGAGAGCACACAGAGAGAACGATGGGACTCTGTGACACCTGCCCATGACATTCAGGCAGCAATGACCAGCACCATTGAGGTGCGGACATCAGTAATGTGTCCAGTGAGAGTGAAGCCAGACCAGCACTTTGGTCTGAAGTTTACACACTGCACAGGGAAGAGGCTCTGGACTGAGACGCCTGCCTTTCTCTTGTGCAGGAACCAAGGTTTCACATCTGAGCGACACAAACACGGCTCACCATAACACGGGGCCATAGGCAAAGGGACATTCTTGGGAGTTTATTTACAATAGTGAACATTATGTACAAGTGATTAACACCCGTGCCCAGACTGTGCAACTAAATCTTCTTAACCTTCCTAACCCTGCCGCTGTGTCTTGGTGCTCCCCTGACATCCACAGCGGAGGTGGGGGCAGCCTGCTGCATGCTACACCTTGTGATGACCTTGGTGGGCGTCCACTGGAGGGCCGAGACCTGGAGGGCCCCGGCCTGCTTTCAGGGTCCTCCAGTGTGGCAGTGGCTCCCTCCTCGGCCTGTGGAGCTGAAGCTACTGGGGTCACAGGAAGAGGGGAATCGGATGTGCCGGACACTCCTGGAGTCACCTTGATGGATGGCCATGGGGTGTGCGCCTGCTGAACCTCCTCCCTATGGGTGCCCGAGCGCCCAAGGTTGTCTCCTTGAGGAGAAGGGGAAGCTGGAGTGAGATCAAGCTGCCCTGCACGCCTCTCATGTTGACACTGCTGGAGGTCAACTATGGTGTCACCGATGGAGTTCAGCCCACACAGCTGTGCAGGACCGATGTCCTGGACCAAGGTCTCCATAGCAGTCGCCATCCTACCAGTGTTGGCCTCAGTGCATTGGAATGCTGGCGCTATCACCTCAGACTGATGGTGGACAGACTCCTCCATTGTGTCTTGCAATCTGAGCGGTGCGGTGGACATCTCTTCCTGTTGTTCCTAGGCTTGCCTTTGCAGCTCCAGCGACTGAAGTATGACCAAGTCCAGAGGCTCCTCATCTAACTCAGACTCAGCAGATTTCTGGCCTCCTGCAGTCCAAGGAAGTCCCTGCCTCTGCCTGCTGTTGATCAGACAGTGCGATGTGCTTACCAGATTGTGACCCTGAGGCTACTCTCGTACTAGGTCCCACTGAGGTGTGTGTCTCTGCTCTGGTGTAGGTGGAGGGTGTAGGTGAGTGCTGAGATGGGTCTTCAATTGGAGTGTCATCAGATTTTTTTTCTGAGGTGTCTTCAGGGCTCGTGGACCCCCTCGGCTGCTTCCCAGATGTGCCTGCGAAAGCAAGGAGAGATAGTTAGTGCATGGCAGGGGACTGCAGAACAGGGGAACTCACTCACCGCATGGTTGTCTGATGGATGTTGCACTGCTGGATCCTCACTTGGTTGAGCACTGCTGACCTCGCCGTCAGCCCAGGAATAGTCCAGATCATCGTGAGTCAGCTGGATGACTCTATTTTCAAAGTCTGTAAGGACCTTGATGTCGGGCATTCCTCCGCCAGTCTGCGACCTCTCCCTTTTGTTGAGTGCCAGCTTGTCCTGCATGAATAGAGATGGAGAGGGTGTAAGCAGGACACCTGCCAGGCCAGGTGGAAAGGAAGCCTGGCAGGTGTGGGTGGTGAGTGGTGCCATGGACGGGATGAGGACACCATCCGCAGGGCTGACGAAGGTGTGTGTGTGAGAGAGAGTTAATGGTGAGGTTCCTTGAACTGGCAGTAAGTTAGATCCCTGTGAATGCGTGATGGGTTTGTGAGCATGTGAGTTGTGAATGATGATTTTTTTTTTTATTCATTCACAGGATGTGGACTTCTCTGGCTGGGCCCAGCACTTATTGCCCATCCCTAGTTGCCCTTGAGAAGGTGGTGGCGCGCTGCAGTCCAAGAGAAGAGTGACTTACCCTGGCAGGACGGGGGGTATCATTAATCCTCTTTAAGCACTGAGTGGCTTTCCTCTTTTACAGGGCGTTGGCACTGACCACCGCTGCTTCCGCCTCCTATGCTGGATTGGTAGCCTTCTTGTTGGTATCCACCCAGTGCGGGGGTAGAGGACTTGGCAGCGGGCATCCACTGCTTCCAGTTGGCACCCGAGGGATGCGCTGCTAAATTTGGGGGCAACACGTTTCCTCCCTTTGACAGCTATGGCTTTGCAGCAGCCTCCAATCCCTTGTGGAGTGTTAGCCCTGGGCAGGGACGCCCTTTAAATATGGCGCACGGATTACTGAAGGTCTGCGGTGACGGCGGGGCAGGAGAATCAGAGGCCTCCCCACCAGTGATCCAGCACGTTTCCTGAGAATGTATTATTAATGAGGTGGGACACACTGGAAATAGGACAATTCAGCGCAAAAAACCAACATTGAAGCCGGCGAATAAAAAGACTTTTATCACTCCCTCGACCACACTTGCAAATCTGGGACGATTCCACCCAGGGTGTCCAGTGGTTAGCCACCACCCCAGTGACATGTCCGTGTGTGTGTGCGTCCTTGTCTAGTTGAGACTGTCTTTGTTTTTAGTAGGTTCAATATCAGCCTCAGCAACGATGTCTTCAGTCAGACTTCCCCCTTCATCCCAATGTCCTCCGCACTCCTTGTTCCTACCACCCAGTGCTGAACTCTGCACACCGGACCACACCACAACTGGTTACATTTTACTCACAAACAGAAATACAAGACACATTAATTAATTAATACAAGACACATTAAAAATGCCTTACGGCATGACAGGAATACACAAAATATCAAAATCTCTTACAGGGGACATGGGTTCAAATCCCCTCACAGCAGCCGGTGGAATTTAAATTCAATTCATAAATCTACAATATAAAACTCGTCTCAGTAACGGTGACCATGACAACTATCATCAATTGTCGTTGCCGTAAAGACCCATTTGGTTCGCAAATGTCCTTTAGGGAAGGCAATCTGCCATCTTCATGTGACTCCAGACCCACAGCAATGTTGACACCTAACTGCATTTTGAAATGGCCTAGCAAGCCACTAAGTTCAAGGACAATTAGGGACGGGCAACAAATGCTGCCTTTGTCTCTGACGCCCACATTCCATGAAAGAATAAAGAAATTCACCACACCCCTTTCGTTCGCCAATCAACAATCTTTATCAGCAGGACTCATACTTCACTTCCGTAGCCTTGCTTCATCCTCACACTCTTAACACCGCTGCAAGCTGCAACTCACATCTCACAGTTGGTACACATGTCTGCTATTCAACTGCAGCAGGCAAACTACCCAAACACATTACACAACACTCAGTCATACATTTCCCTCTCTCTTGCAGAATGAGGTGGCCCCATAATAGGCGGCAGCAGCAGTTAATCAATAGGGGACAGGTACGGCTGCATGTGCTCATCCCCAGTGAGGAACTGGTACTGGGAATTACTGGAGTAACCGTCACCTAGGCAGTAGTTGGTGAAATGGTTAAACCATCATAGATGATTGTATGTTCACGCCTAATGCACCTTCTCACATTTCACTTCGCCCTCATCCCACAATCTGTTGTGATTTACAATCTGCAGATGGTGATCTATGTTCTAACAACATCTACCCCCTTTCTCCCATATCCCTTAATATTTTTGGTTAACAAAAATCTATCGACCAACCAGGAATTGCCATTTGCAGACCATTCTTTGATGGTAGAGGTGTTCCCTAACTTCACTCCTCAAAGCTCCAGCTCTAATTTTTAGGCTATTCCCCCTGTCCTAGACTCCCAGCCAATGGAAATAGTTTCTCTCTATCTATACGATCAGTTCCCCTTAATAACTTGAAAACTTTGATCAAATCACCCTTAAACTTCTAAATTCCATGGAATACAATCCCAGTTTATGTAATCTCTCTTCATAATTTAACCCTCGGAGTCCAGGGATCATTCAGGTAATCATTCTATCCTCTCCAAGTTCAAGTTGGATAGACAAGGAAAGAGAGAGAGCGTGAGAGAAATAGGGGAGAAAGACAGGCAGAGAAGAGAGAGAGCAAAGGTAGAAATAGTGAGACAAACAGAACAGGGAAAGAGAGTGGGGGTGGGTAAGAGAGAGAGAGAGAGAAGCAGGTTCACAGTCCACAAAGTGGGTTATAAAGTTTTAACAGCTATAATGTTATGATTTAACATCCATTTCCCACTCCCAGAGAAACACTAGGCTTTAAGGACTATAAAGAGGACTCTCCAGCCAGCTTCAACATCACATTGAATAAGTTTCTGTGTATTTCAAAATGCTGTCACTGAAGCATTCAGTTTAATAGGAAACTGAGGAGCTGATTGTAAGCTCCATCTCTTTGATTTGAGTGATACATTTTATTAAATGTCATCCTCTTTTTTTTCCTCCACTAAGTCTGCGATGATATTGTAATATAATAGAGAAGGAAGATGACACTCATTGACTGATGTTGCTGTCAGTGAACTGCATGCATCACTACGCACCAGAAAGATGTTCATACAAGCTTAATAATGGCACCATTACAGTGGAATAACAGAGACTGGCCTGGATATTTACAGTAGGATTTTCAGAGCCAGTGCCCTTTTGTAGTATTGCAGTGCAATGTGTATCTCTGGTCTCTAAGCAAAGAGGATACTGTTGCCCTTGAGAAGGTGTAAAGGTGAATGATGAAGATGATCTAGGAGATGTGTCGACCTTTTCTTTTCCAGTTTCCTCCCCCTCCCTCTCCTGAAGAGAATGACTCATTGCTAAATGATTTTACACAGACTGTACCCTGACAAATGTGTTACCCAACAGCCATGGTTCATGTAAGAACCTGGATGTAGAGTATCAATAGGCTATTTTAACGAATAATCCAACACAACTGGGATCAATCTTGTCCTTAATCAAAACCACACACTCATGCACTTTCCCAGACTTTGCCCGATCAAAACCTGGCTTTGACCAGCACTGACTGCAATTGGAAGATGGGAATCACCTTCTCTACAATTTAAAAAAAATTTTCTCAAGGAGTGATGCTGGCAAAATTCAATATGTTGCCCACCGATCACAAGGTTGTGGTGATGGGCCTTCTTCTTGATCCACTGAAGTCATTGCGATGATATTGCTTCCACGGGAGTGTTGGGTGGGGAGTTCCAGTGACATTGAGGGAATGCCAATATATGTTCTAAGGTTAGTTGTTGATCTGGACGGAACTTGGGAACAATGGTGTGCACAAGACTTGGCTGCTCTTGTCTTCATGTCCTCATTGAAAGAGGTCACAGGTTTTCTTTCTGGGCAGTGAAACAGCAAGCTAATAATTCATGTTCCTGGAATCTACTCTTCACTCCCTCTGTGGAGCCCAGTTGCCTGTGGGGTGATTTATTAGGGCAAAGTGGCTTTTGGAAACAATACCATCCAAACTATTTGATCCTTGTGGGATTGATCTTTCAATACTCAATGCCTTCTTGTTCCCAATTTTTCCTTGCAAAATTTCCTTCCCTCAGGTTGTTAACCAGTTGGTGGCATATTGTCTTTTTGTCAACTGCTGGGAAATGGCACCAGCCTGATGTGGTACTGAGACACACAGACCAGCCCTGGTCTGCAATAAGTGAGCCAATTTCAACCAGTTGGAAACAATACAGTTGGCCACTGTGCCCAAAAGTGAGAGAAGGGAAAAGAGGGAGTGATCAACACAGCCAAGCCCTGCTCCTGATATGAACATCCAAATTCGGAGCTGGAACTTGGCCCCTCAAGCCTGCTCTGCCATTTAATAAGGTCATTGTTGATTTGATTGCAACCTTAATTTCACATTCGCACCAACCCCCTTGCTTATCAAGGATCAATCTACCTCTCCCTTAAAACATTCAGACTCTGCTTCCACCACCTTTCGTGGAAGAGAGTTCCAAAAGCTCAAGACCCTCTTAGAGAAAAAGTTTCTCCTCACCTCTGTCTGTTATTATTTTTGTAACTCTAGCATTACCTGCTGATTTACTTTTAGACATGCATTCTCTGTCCGTACCCATCATGGTCTGTTTATCATTTCCCATATTAATACCTTTCTCTCTTGTCTCTACTCTTTGATTTAACACATCTTCCCCGTTTAGATCCCTTGGCCCCACCAGTTAGTTTAAAGCTCTCTGTACTTTTTACTTATGCGGCTTGCTAGAACACTGGCCCCAGCAGGTTTAAGGTGTAGACCATCCCAACGGTACAGCTCCCACTTTCCCCACACTTTCCCCAGTACTGGTGCCAGAACCCACTTCTCCCACACCAGTCTTTGAGCAAGTATTCGTCTCTCTGATTTTGTGCACCCTATGCCAATTTGTACATGGCTGTAGTGATAATCCAGAGATTATTATCTTTGCGGTTCTGCTTTTTAACTTAGTGCCTAGCTCTTCATACTGGCTATGCAGAACCTCTTTCCTTGTTCTACCTATGTTGTTGCTACCTACATGGACCACGACGACTGGATCCTCTCCCTCCCACTGCAAGATCCTGTCCAGCCGTGAGTCGATGTCCCAAACCTGGCAACACAGCCGCTTGGGCTCTCGCTCTTTGCCACAGATAACAGTGACAATCCCCCTCACTATACTGTTCCCTACTAACACTGCATTCCTTTTTCCTCCCCCCACTTGAATGGTTTCCTGTACCACAGCCATGGTAATCAGTCAGTTCATCCACCCTGTAGCCCCCACTCTTATCCAAACAAGCTGATGGAACCTCAAACCTGTTGGACAAGTGCAAAGGCTGATTGTCCTGCATTCCTTCCCTCTGGATCCACTTACCTGCCTTACCCGCTCACACCCTTCTGTCCCTGACCACTGACCAAACCAGAAGACCCTATCCTCAGGGGTGTGACTGTCTCATGGTACAAAGCATCCAGGTAACTTTCCCCCTCTCAGTCACAATGTCTGCAGCTCGGCCTCCAGCTCAATGACTCTGAGCCAAAGCTCCTCAAGCCGAAAACATTTATCGCAGACGTGTTTTCCCTGGATTACACTGGCACCCAGGAGCTACCAACATGCTGCAGCCGTGACACATCACCTGTCCTGCCATCCTTAATGTGTTTTAATTAATTATTTAATTATATAATTCCATTACTTATTTTCCTTTTATGTATTTTGTTAACCTTACCACCAGTTCCTGTACTATTTTAAACCTTAGGAATAGAATAGACCTTAGCCACTTACTATTTAGTCACCAAATAGCTAGCTTCCTTCCCTGTAGTAGAGTAAGAACCAATTCCTACAGGGTGATAAAGTTAAAAAGAAGAAAAAGCAAAAGAAAAGGAACACCTCCTTCCCCTCCTTACCTAACTCCCCCACTCAACAAACTCCCTAGTATACACTCAGTTCCAAACTGCACTCGTTTGCAAAGCTGCACTGATCACCATCTAGTGATCCAGTTTGGCACGTGCTTGTGTGTGCTCATGGATTACAGTCAAGATTGGACTCATTGAAATACCTTCAGAGAAATCTCAATGGGCACTTCCACTCCAGCTGACTGCATAATCTTGTGATGTTTAGTTGCCGTTGTTGGTGCTTTGAGATTTGTCCCAAGCAGCAGCTGCAATAATAAATACAACATTAATCAGGTTTGGCCTCTGGGACAATTGAATAAAGCAAGGAGCAAAATATATTTTAAAACTCATAAATCAAATTTTAAAAATCCCACAATAGCTACAGCAGAGTTATTAAAGTACTGCACTAGTATATATTTATAACTTGGCTCACTAAATTTTCACTTTTTTCTGTTTACATAGATGCCCCAATAAAGAACCTTAAAGAACAAGATGTCGTGTCACCTGTTTCTAATGGTCCACTCTGAAAGGAGCTGGTTCATGCTAGTGTAAAATTCCATAGCTATCCTCCAGTATCTCACTTCACGCATGAGGTTATTTAACCATGGAAGCTGTCAGAATTGAACCTGAACTCTTGACTCTTAAATGCCCCCTGAACAAGGGCAATTAGAGATGGGTGATAAATACTGGCCTAGCCAGCGATGCCCACATTCCATGAATGAATAATCAATAAATCTACATGTCAGGCACTCCCAGCTTGGGTCAATGGAGAGTGATCAGGACAGAGAACCCCAGGCTGATGTTTCTTCTTTTGCAATGGCTGAGATGATCTAATTCAGTACAACCTTTCCAGTTTGTCAGTTTGTGGCTCAGTGGTAGCACACTCACGTCAGAGTCACAAGGCTGTGGGTTTAAGTCCCCTTCCAGACACTTAAGGCCATAATCCAAGCTGAAACTCAGAACCGAGAAAGGGCCACCTTTCACATGTAATGCTAAGCCTTCTCAAATGAATGTAAAAGACTGTATTTAGCCACTATTAGAAGAACAGGGTTGCTCTCCCTCGTGTTCCGGCTAATAGTTATCACAAAATCAATAAAACTGATTATCTGGCCACTTTCTCATTGCTGTTTGTGGGAGCTTGCTGTTGCAAATTGGCTGCTCCGTTTCCTACAAGTGACTACACATCAAAAATAGACTGTAGAGTTCCTTTTTTCTCGCTAAAACACACAAAGGGGTTTACACACTGAGCCAACAAATGGAATTAGGAAATTTGATCTAAAGTAAACCGGTTTCTTGGGAATTCTTTGGGCAATAGTACCGTGCTATAAAATCCAATGTTGATGATCCTTCTGCCCAATGAATTTTCCAACTCAGGTTGGAGAGCAATCAATTCACAGTGTTGATCACAGGAAAGGTGGATACAGCATGTTGCAACCAGCAGGTGTTGCTTCTAATGGCAATTATGTAGAAATGACAGGCAGTGGGAGTATAAGGGATCACAGTGTGAATAAGAAAATGAGCTTGCTATGAGCAGAAATGGAAAAGCAATGGTAGAAGGAATCACAATGTATAGAGGCAGGAGATGCATATTTCCCACAGCCTGGCCTCTGAAGGAGAGTTCTGATCTCCACACACACTCTGCAACTATCCAGCAACACATTGCACTTAGCATATCTTAACACTGAAATACAGAATTTATATGTTTCTTATATTCATGCAGGTTTGAATGTATGTTGTTTGAATAGCTTCATAGAATGATACAGCACAGGATGTCATTCAGCACATCATTGGTAATGTGTTATTATAATAATACAATACCTTGGACTTAATTACTGTATGAGGCAGAAGGCACCAATCACTCATAAAGGATTGGATAAACACAATGTGGGTTCACTTATTAAGACTAGGCACATGAGAACAGATATACATAGGTATAAAACTTGAAGATATCAGAGCTGTGTATATGTGCTCTGCTCAAGGCAAAAGTGAAGCTAAGGCAGGATCACATGAGACAGTTCCCTGCGAGTGATGTCATGCTGATATCCCTTAAAGTCATACATATGACATCAGGTAGAGCTTTCCAATTAATTCCACTGCCCTGTTCTTTGCCCAAAGCCCTGTAATGTATTCCACTTCAAATATTTACCCAATTATTTTTCGGAAATTACTATTGAATCTGTTTTGACCATCACTTCAGGCAAAGCATTCTAACTCAAAACAACTCAATGTGTAAAATTCATGTCACCTTTGTTTCTTTTGCCAATCACCTTGAATTAATGTCTCCTGGTTACCAACCCTTCTGTCAATGAAAAGAGATTTTCTTTATCAAAACCATTGGTGATTTTTAACATCTCTATCAAATCTTCTCTTAACCTCTCTACTCTAAGAATAACAAGCACAGCTATTCCATTCCCTCCACAAAAATTAAGTTTCTCATCCCTGGCACTGTTCTAATAAACGTCTTCTGCGCCCTCTCATTGACCTTGGTGTCTTTCCTACAGGTGTGCAGCATTGGACACAATACTCCAGCTAAGGCCTAACTAGTGTCTTATCTTTTAACATTATTTCTTTGATTTTATGCTCTATTTCTCTGTTAATAAAGCTAAGCTTATGGTCGTTTGGTGGTACAGAACTTGAGTCACAGAGCAAGTTGCGAATAATTGATGATAGCTTCATGGTCACCATTACTAAGACTAGCTTTCAATGCCAGATTTATTGATTGAATTCAAAAACTATGATCGATTGTTGCAAAATCCCGTCTGGTTCACCAATGTCCCTTAGCAAAGGAAAGCTACCATCCTTACCCTGTGTGACTTGCTTGTGATTCCAGACCCACGGCAATTTGGTTGACTCTTAACTGCACTCTGAAATGGCTGAGCAACCCATGTCAATGACATTATCACCACATCACTGTATCATCCCAAGGTAAGTCCAGAGTGCTGTCGAGGCCAGGCTGGCAGGCTCTGGATAGAGGGTGTGAAGATCAGGACTGACAAGGAGAGGGGTAAGAGGAAACGCCTGGGGGGGGGGGGTTGGTTGTATATAGTGGACCTTTATGGTCATAGGGTTGAACAGCCAGCCCCATCAGCACTCCAACACCCACCCCACCCCCCACCCCACCCCCCAAACCCCCCCCTAACCCCCCAAACCACCCCCCCACCCACCAAACCAAGCATGGCCAGGTTTCACCTGGCAGCCTGGACATTTGGTGGAGGCCTCCCCTACCTTGGGAAAAATCTCAAGTATGAGGCCCTCAAGTGGCTATTAATTAACTACTTAAGGGCCTCAATTGGTTGATTGGTGAGCAGGCTGCCCGATGGGCATGACACCACTGCCATGGTGTCCAATTTTGCGCATCCCTGCCATCCCATCCCCAGTTTGGGGGGTGGTGGGAGGGTTAAGTTCAGCCCACTTTTACTGTTCCATTAAAATTGTACTGTTTAGTTCATATTTCCTCTCCTCATTCTTCTTACCAGGATTCACACTTCCCTGCGTTGGATCTCATCTGCTTTGAATACTAGCAGTTAAATAGTTCATCAGCTCCATCCAAACTCATTCTACATCTTGATCCTTGGAGCTAAGATCCTTTCTCACTCATGTACTGATCTCGCCCCTTATTAACAGCACTAACTCACCTCCTTTTTCTTTTTGCCTATCTTTCCTAAATTACAAATGTCCTCAAACGTTCAGTTCCCAGTCTCGGTCACCCTGTAACCGCAGACGACACAAAGCTGGGTGGGAGGATGAGCTATGAGGAGGATGCAGAGATGCTTCAGTGTGATTTGGACAAGCTGAGTGATTGGGCAAATGCGTGGCAGATGCAGTATAATGTGGATAAATGTGAGGTTATCCATTTTGGTAGCAAAAACAGGAAGGCAGATTATTATCTGAATGGCTACAAATTGAGAGAGGGGAATGTGTAACAAGACCTGGGTGTCCTTGTACACCAGTCCCTGAAGGTAAGCATGCAGGTGCAGCATGTGGTAAAGAAGGCAAATGGTAAGTTGGCCTCCATAGCCAGAGAATTCGAGTACAGGAACAGAGATGTCTTGCTGCAATTGTACAGGGCCTTGGTGAGACCACACCTGGAATATTGTGTGCAGTTTTGGTCTCCTTATCTGAGGAAGGATATTCTTGCTAAAGAGGGAGTGCAGCGAAGGTTTACCCGACTGATTCCTGGGATGGCGGGACTGACATATGAGGAGAGATTGCGTCGATTAGGATTATATTCGCTAGAGTTCAGAAGAATGAGAGGGGATCTCATAGAAACCTATAAAATTCTATCAGGACTAGACAGGGTAGATGCAGGAAGGATGTTCCCGATGGTGGGGGAGCCCAGAACCAGGGTTCACAGTCTGAGGATATGGGGTAGACCATTTAGGACAGAGATGAGGAAAAATTTCTTCACCCAGAGAGTGGTGATCCTGTGGTGAACCACAGAAAGTAGTTGAGACCAAAACATTGTATGCTTTCAGGAAGGAGTTAGGTATAGCTCTTGGGGCAAAAAGGATCAAAGGGTATGGGGAGAAAGTGGGAGCAGGCTATTGAGTTGGATGATCAGCCATGATCATAATGAATGGCGGAGCAGGCGCGAAGGGCTGAATGGCCTACTCCTGCTCCTAGTTTCTGTGTTTCTATCTCTGTAATGATAGTTAAACCATACCTATTTACGTCTATTTGTGCCTTCAAATCATCTACCTAAAAAAACCTACCTAAAGCCCAAGCTCCAGCCATTAATTTCCTAATTTTCCTCAATTTCTCCCCTCCTATTTTCAAACTTGATATTACCCTGCACTGAGAGCCTTTTGCCTATGTTTCTAACTAATTAGCTTTCCTGGGATGTGTTAACTAAAACAAACCTTCAATAATCTCACACAGCAAGCTAAACACTTTGAGACTTAAAGCTTTCTTTCGATCAGTGTCCACGTGATGTCCATTGTGATAGCCTCTTCAGGCTATTTCGATTACTTGTTACTTTCTGTCGTCTTCTCACTTCATGCCGATTTCATTTTTTAAAATGGGAGTTTGATTATAACAGCGGGTGAAGAGTGCTGCTATGGGACTGATCTGGATGCTTTGCAAGCTCTGTAAGGCCCAGGCTGTGGGTCAGACCCCAGGCGAGGAACATAGTCCAAAGAAACTCCTAATGGGACCGGAGCCAACAAGAAACACCGTAGACCATGGTGAGTCTATCAGCTCGCACAGGAAGAGCTGCAAGATATCTATTCAACAGAAATTATTTTAGACCAGAATAAAGTGTTGATCAAATGGAAAACCTTGGGATAGTTTGCCTACCTTAGAACTGACTTGGTTTGATTTCTAAACAGATTCTTCCTGATTTCAAGTGAACAACAATATCCCTTTTCTAATTTCCAATACTACCAACTCCTCTGAAGACACTGAATCATGTAGGGGTAGAGTCCCACTGTGCTAGCTGTTACCACCCCTTTTCACACACCCGCGCCCCCCCACCACCCTCAACACTCCTGCAAAAGTCTACCCCTCATCTGGGAGTCTAGACAATGAATGTGATTGGGTTATTCAATCAAGAATGGTTCTCCAGCTGTGCTTAGTGCTTCCTTAAATCTGTACGCTATCAATGTGTCAACAGCAGTCAGGAACAGAAAGGCTCAGCATATAAGTGTGGAATGTACGTGGCACTGCTGATTTCCTTTCTTTCATTTTTTCAGGGGATGTGGGCATTGCTGACAAGGCCAGTATTTATTGCCCATCCCTAATTGCCCTTGAAAAGGTGAAGGTGAGCTGCCTTCTTGAACCGCTGCTGTCCATGTGGTGTAGGTGCACCCACAGTGCTGTTAGGGAGGAGCGTCAGCATTTTGACCCGGCGATAATGAAGAACAGTGATATATTTTCAGGTCAAATATGGAGGGGGACGTGCACGTGGTGGTGTTCTCAGGCATCTGTCTCCTTGTCCTTCTAGGTGGTAGAGATCGCGGGTTTAAAAGTGCTTATCATTTAAGTATAATAATTCTCATAATATTATTGTGATTTATTGTAAAAGTAGAATAATAGTGGGGTTTGGGTAGTTTCTGTGTGTGTGTGTGTTGTAAAAAACATATCCTTTTATTTTCTCTATTTCTGTTGGACTGAGGATTTGTTCAATAAACAGTTGTTCACTTATTAAGTTTGCAAACCTGGTGCTCATATTCTGTTTATCTAAATTAAACAATTAGGTGGGTTGATCAACCTTTTCACATTTGTCGCAGCTCGGGGAGCAGTGGGGCTTGATCTTACAGCGCACTATCCCCAAGGAGTTGTGACAGTGTGTGTGGGATTTAATTGAATTGGAGACAGCTGGTCTGGAGGCTTTGACTCATCAAAAGAAGCCAAATTGAAATGCCATATACGTAAACATGGCTGAAGTTTTAGAATGTGTGGTGAGGAGAATTTGCATTTTTAGATAAATCAGGTGGTTTGAATTTCAAAGTGATGGTAGGATATTGCACCTAGCCAGAGAAGAGAAGCCAAGCGGTGTGTTTATTTTTCCCAAAGGTTACTAATAGTATTAGCACCATGCAAAGATTTATATTAAAGAAAGATAAAGTTTTGAAGACATATGGGAACAATGGAATTTGCATTAAAAGGGAGATGCATGTATAAAGGAGAAGAGGCTATGTGTCAGAGAGAAGGGCATTGTAAAATCTACCAGAAGTGTGAAAAGCCTCCAATAGTTGTGCATTAAGCTCTGGCTATAGAAACCGAAGCTGGGAAAAGCCACTTTGAATTCTACTGTCCAGGGTATTGTGTTAACTGGCTGGAATCTATTTCAAATCTATTATTTTGTTTAATGTTGCCTTAACAGGGGGGTGTAACTGGAAGCCAGATTAATCAGGGATTTTAGGAGTTATTATAGTAGTAATTTGTCAACCTACATATGTACTTGAAATCTTTTGTCAATAAAGGTACAATTTAGTTTTCTAAAAAATCCCCAAATATTGGTGGACTTATTATTTCTGAATTCAGGACATGCATCTCAAAACAAAATACAAATTGCAAAATCATTGTCACCGCGTGATCAAGTTACCCTCATGGTCATGATCTGCCCAGCACACGTTATCTGCCGTGTCATATTAGTGCTTTAGAAGGAGCCTTGGCAAGATTCTGCAGTGCATCTTGTCGATGGTACCAGCCCTCCAATTGCAGCAGAGAATAGTAGCTTCAAATCAACAAAGAGGGTGCAAGTTCTCCAACATTTAGTATCTCATACATAATTCTTGTGCGAGAACATCTGAGCATGGACTTAATTTGATTTTATCAAATATCCATCATTTCTGACAAGCCAGTGTCACCTTTAATGCATGGGAGAAATTAATTTAATTTCACATGCTTAACCATAAGTTACTGAAAGTTAGAAAGATTTTGGAATGAAAATGACTGTGTGTTTTGACAGCTGTCGTATGACATGCAAGGATTTTGTATTCCTTTCTCTTGGAGCTCCCAGCTTCACTTCTGGTATAGATTAATTTTCTCCTTCTGTTTGGTCTCGTCTGTTATATTCTGATCATCTGTTTTCTAGAAATTGTATTAAAGCTAGTGAATCATCTATTCCTCATTTCTGTCACTTTTTGGCCATTGCTTGATGCAGCAATTATTACTTTTGAAATTTTTCTGTCATTTGGATATTTTGCAAAACAAAGAGATTTTATCTCCACCTATCCTGAAGACCTTGGTGAAATGGCGTCAAAGTCATTCTCATATGCATACAAGTGACTGTTGCTCATGTAGGAACCTAGACCATACGTGTTAACCCAGAGATATATCATGGTCAAAACTGATCCTATCCTTATCATAAGTCGTCACACACACTCACCACACACAAATACATGAACACATAAGCATGCATCCTCACGGACATATGCACAAATATACACACACTCTTTCAAACAAGAGTGACTAGAAAATGATTTGGGAAGACTAACAGATCATCTTTCCTCCTAATCCTGGCCCTAGACTAATTTGCCACCTCTACTGCTAACCAACCAAGGTCAGTTTTTTTCAGCACAGATGGCACCTGGGAGTTCCCAATCTTTATAGGTTGGAACAACAATACTATATCCTATAGAATCAGAGAATGATATTGCACAGAGGAGCCATTCAGTCCATTGTGCCTTTGAAAGAACAACCATGTTTAGGCCCACAGACCTGCTTTTTTTATCCGTAACCCTCCAAGCTCTTCATACTCCAATACCCGTCCAACTCCCTTTTCAAATTATTTATGGAATCAGCTTCCACCATCTTTTCTGGTGGAGAGTTCCAGATCCTGCCTACTCTTTTTGAAAATGCTATACAATTGGTTCCAGTCCCTTGCTCTCTCCCCATAGCCCTGTAACTATTTTCCCTTCCAATATTTATCCACTTCCCTTTTGAAAGCTACTATTGAATCTGCATCCACCAACCTTTCCAGATTATAACAACCCACTGCGTAAGGTAAAACCCATGAGTGACGCATGAGGAAGGCGGCACACTGAGTTACACGGTATTCTGTCAAAAATCATTACAGTTCAAGATTGAAAAAAAGGCGCTGGAAGAGACTGTAAGCAGCTGCTGGGGGCTGATTCCTGTTTGAAGTCCACATACCAGATCCAGACTGACAACTTAATCTGATCTCCTCTCCCGCACCAAACCCAAGTACTACAATTTATTTCATTTTTGAATGATCAGACTGTCTAAACCTGTAAAGATAATTTATTATCTGTGACAATAAGAGATAATTCTACATTCGCTGTCTGTACAAAAGAACTGAATTTACAACCTAACAACACAGGCAGATTTAAAAGCCCAGTCTGCTGCTGCCCACCTCTGTGCTATCTGACAGTTTATATGACGATCCCTGCATTTTAGAGCTTCATCAATAGTAAACCAGTGGTATAATGATAGCCTGATGTAAGCCCAAGTCTAAAGAGTATATTGGACTGTGCCACCTGGCTTGAGTGAGTAGCACTCTTGATGGTCAGTCAGAAGGTTGTGAGTTCAAACCTCACTCCAGGATTTAAGCACGTAATCTAGACTGACATTCCAGTGTAACAGTGAAGGAGCATTACAGGTCCTGAATAAACGGCAATCCCATTTTATAAAGGTCTCATTGAAAGAACAGCAGGGAGTTGCCTCACTGTTCCGGCCAAAATTCCTCCCTTAACCAGAAAATAAGTCAATTGGTCTTTAATGTCATTGGTTTTTTTTTTAATGGGGTCTTGCTATTTGTAAAATGGTGCAGTGTTTCAAAACAGAATGTGCTTTAAAGTAATTCACTGATCACCAAGAGCTTTGGATCATTTCTAAGTAACCTTAATTAAGTTCTATTTAAACGCAGGGCAAAGAATCTTTTATGTGTCAAACATAACATTTTGCCTTACAGGAAGTCAGAGGGAACTAAGCAAGAAGTGTGAGTGCAAAAGATGACCGAAGCTGCAATCAAAGAGTTAGGGTTTGAAGGCAGGTGGACAGTTTTAATAGGGGAGTTCCCTATTAACCACCATTGATGAAATGGAGGGATGGAGGAATTCATGGGCTTTATCTTACGCAGTGGGTTGTTATAATCTGGAAAGGTTGGTGAATGCAGATTCAATAGTAACTTTCAAAAAGGAAGTGGATAAATATTGGAAGGGAAGAGTTACAGGGCTATGGGGAGAGAGCAGGGGACTGGGACCAATTGTATAGCATTTTCAAAAAGAGTAGGCGGGATCTGGAACTCTCCAGATCTCCAGGGTAAGGCTTCACACAGTAGGCAGGAGTTGGGAGATTGTGTAGGCTGGGATCATAACTGGGGGAGACAACATGCACAGGGCGGAGTGAGATCTAAAATATTCAAAAATTAGAACCAGGATTTTGCTGGGAGTTGGGAACGCAGTGGAAGTTTGCAAGGGTGAAGCAAAGTGACTGGAGTGCAGGTTAAGTAAGAGAACGAAGGAATTCACTTTCAATTTTTCAATATTGTTATAGAGCTGGGAAGTGCAAGAGAGAAAGTGAGCCACTGAGTAAGAGAATGGGAGACACAGGTAGATCTTGACTTTGTGTGATTACGTTGAATGGGTAATTGCTCAGTTGGCAACTCATTTTAAATCTCTCCTGATCTTTATTTCCATTGAAATCAATAAGGGTGGAAATTATTGTCTGCTGACCTGATATCACCCCCTTTACACCATTGCACAGTCTCAAGAACTAACCCAATGAGAGGAAAACACAGAAATAAATAAATAAAGTGACAGAGACATACACAGAATGAGTTATTGAAACAGAGGAAAAGATAACAAGAGTGAGTTGAGTTGTTATTGTTGAGGCAAAGAGAGGCAATGAGAGCGATAAAGGTAGTAACCCTCAGGGAAATGTAAATTACAGAGAGACAGAGAGAGAGAGAGAGAGAGAGAGAACTGCACAGTGGGAGGGAGACATTATGGACGGGATTTTCCAGCCCTGCCTGCTGCCCTTATTGTCCAGTCCTGCTGGAAGTCAATGAAGTTTTCGCTAAGCTGCTGAATTCACCCCCCAACACCCCCCCCCACCCCCTCCCCCGCAAGCAGGTTCCACCATGACAGGCCCAGAAAAACCTGGCCTATATAAATTGATTCCTTAGATGAGAGGGTTGTTGTATGAGGAGAAGTTGAGGAGTATGTGCCTATAGTCTATGGAGGTTAGTAGAATGCGAGCTATCAGTTTGAAATGTATAAAATCCTTAAGAGGGCTCGATAGAGGAGATGCTGAGAGAATGTTTCCTCCTGGCTGGAGAGTCAAGACATAAGGGGCACAAGATAAAAGGTGGCCATTTTGGACTGAGATGTGAACAAATTTCTTCGCTCAAAGAGTTGTAGATCTTTGAAATTCTCCATCCCACAGGGGTCTGCTTGCTCAGGTGTTGCCTACATTCAAGGCTGAGATTGATCGAGCTGGAGTCTGTGCAGTAATGTGAAGGGGGTGATGTTAGCTCGGCTGGCAATTTCTCATTTCCTCCCTCGCTGGCTTCAACGGAACTAACGGGCAGGAGAGATTTAAACTGGGCTGCCAACTCGCATTTATTTATTTCTGCATTTTCCACTCATCGGATGAGATATTTTTGGGCAGTAATGTAATCAAGGCAAATGGGAGTGTGCAGGAAACTGGAGTTGAGGTAGAGGAGCACTCGTGGGCAGAATTCTCCCGCCCGGGGACCAGGGCCTGAATTTTCAGCTGGGCGGGCAGGTGTGATTGGCTGGAAAATTAACAGCCAGCCAGCGTGAAACACAAGCTGCAAAGCTCAGCGCTGCCGAGGTGAGGGGAAGGAGAATGACCCATGGGCGAGCACTGAGAGAAAGCTCCCAGAAGGCAGAAAACCATCTCAGGGAGCCCCAGGCTTGAAAAACCATGAAGTAAAGCTTTGCAAATCAGGGAAGGAATGTTCAAGCATCACAATCAGGCACCTGAACACACAGATGAGAAAAATGCTGTCCAGAGATTTTTATTTTTTATTTTATTCAATAACGGAAACCTCATCCCACCTTGGATCAGGTTTCATGAAAAACGCAAAATCCCCATGGCCGATTTGTCCGTCCATTAGCTGTAAGGGTGGATGGGCCACGAAAAAATTGGAGCAATTGAGCCCTCAATGGGCTTAATCGCCCTCTTAATTGTCAGCAGGCATGCTTCCGCCGAGCGAAATATCACGCGAGCGTGGGGTGACATCGGGACACACCCCCGATGTCTTCTCGTGCCATTTTACACCCGATCGGGTCAGGCACGCACCCAACCGCGGGGAGTAAAACTCTGCCCGAAGTCGGCAACGGCAGCCGGGTAAGGAGCTCTCCCACTGCAGACGCCAGCGGGAAACCAAGCTATATCTTCCAGCCCCGATGTAATTAGTTATGCATCTGGGGGGTTTCGCACCATCTTCCTTTGATGGCGCTCGTCCCACCCTCATATCCGGGCTCCATATTTAAAAGGTGCCCAGACGTCCACAATATCAGACCAAAAACAGAGAGACGTCTGTAAGGTCATCTGCCAGCCCAGCTCAGAAATTTAGTGACGCCTCCCTGCTTGTTCTCCTGGACCATGTCGAGGTTGCAGGAATGTGCTGTAACCGCCTGATGGGAGGAGGAGGTCGAGCAGGGTACCAACACTGCATGGGCATGGGTGGTCGATGCCACCTGTGCCCAGGGGTTGCACAAGAGGTCAGCAACACAATGCCGGAGCAGGATAATGACCTTCTTCACTCGTCAGGTAAGCCTCATTAGATGGTCACATAAACCTCTAAGACAGCAACATGTCAGGGTCCAAGGCCCAGTGACAACGACACGTCCTGCCTCACAGTCCTACTTCAGTGCGTCTATTCTGTGGCAGAGTTCCCACTGTGCCTCCCTCACAGACATGGAATGATGCATGGAATGGGGGGGTAGGAGTTGGTTAGGAGGGAAGGGGAGCAACCAGATGAGGTACAAAAGGAACCAGCAACCTCCAGAAATCACATGCCTGTCTGAGCCTTCCGCTTGCATGTGGATTTGCTCAGCGCTCTGGGGAGAAGCTGGTCCACAACCCTTCTGCCCAATTCGCACCAGTGATGACATACCACAAAAGTGGGCAATCTTACGAGAGGAGGTATGATGAATGAACCGATTTCCACTGCTCCAATCATGCAACATGCAACTCTTCTCAAACACGTTCTCTTCTTTGAGCAGGAGAAGCTCCTTCACTATTGCAGAGAACGTGAGAATATGGCAGGGGGGGAGGGGGAGTGACCTTTTTTCAGGTGTCCGACGGAATTCAAGGAGAGGGCATCAGAGCTCGCAAGAGTGGAGCAGGACAGAGCCATTGGCAATGGGGAGCCCGGACTATGGCGTCCACATAGTAAGGATTCATCCATTCAATGCAAACCTGAGGGTCGAGTGTGCCTCCATGTTGGAGGCAGTTGATACCGTCACTTGCACTCTTCTATCTTACTTACAGGAGCCTCCAGAAAGAGACCAAGGCCCGAGGAGTAGGAGGAGGACTCCCTATCAAGGGTCAACCCCAGCCCAGAGATATGCCAGGAGGGAGCAGATGAGGGGCGCTATACACCTATAGAGGCGTCACGCCTGTCACTTGCACCTTCCACCAGCTCAGGAACACACATCTCTGTGGGTATTAGCGCTAGTTTATGAAGGGTCTCTCAGTCTGGTGGTCAGTGCACAGACATGCGTCTGCAACAGGAGGAGGCAGCTTCAGCCAAGCTCCCCAGCTCTCAGAGGTCTTCTCGGAAGAGGCATCTGTGAGGTCAGGGACAGATGACAAGCCTCTGGAATTGACATTCCAACTCATGGTGGAGACTCAGCAAGAGGCAGGAGAACATAATGCTGAGCTGTTGGAAGCTGTCCCCAGAGTGGCAGGCAGGTCAGAGGAGTCCACCCGCCTGCTCTCTCATGAAGTGGTGCGTGCAAAGAGGTCTCCATGGGGAGGATAATGGATGCCATGGAGACCCTTGTCCAGCAGACTGCCCAGTTTCTGCTGGAGATGCGCGTAGACCTGCACTCCATGGGTGAGTTCATGCGGTGGCAATGCGAGAGGGGAATGGGGCACTTTGACATCCCTCCAGGAACCCCTTCCCCTCAAGGAGACAGGCCAGGGCCCTCAGGCATCCAAAGGGAGGAGGAGTGGCAGCTGGATAGCCCTGGGCCATCCACTGAGGACTCTGAGAGATTGTCCGCTCCCTCCGATTTCCCTTTGCCTGTGACCCCTTCAACCTTGTCCTCTCACCACAGAGGGAGCAGCTGGGGGGACAACCAAAGTAAGCTGGGGCCCTCCAGGCTTTGGCTCTCCAGACGACGGCAGCCAAAGTCATCAAAGGCAACAGGGCAAATAACTCCACAGGCTGCCTCCACCCCTGCTGCGGATGTCAGGGCAGCACCTAGAGGTGATAGGCAACATAAAATCAAGAAAATTTGAGCTTGAGTGGTTTCACAGGTGAACACATCACTGTATCGGCTGCAAATGTATTCACTCTCAATAAATAATGTCTACTGTTGTCTTTCAACATCATTATATAGGTTTCGCGAGACCTCCCCACATCCACATCCTCCCACAACACAAAACTGGACCAAGAGTGGTTCTGGAGGGAGAGGTGTGCGTGTGTGTGGCAGGATCTTTCAGATCCTCATGCAAGCACTCTCCCACATACGCAGATGCTTCATCCATCATACGCATCTCAATGTCCCAAGCCCTCTCAAAGCTGCCTGCTGGAGTTCTCTTTCGGTTGTCGAGCTGAGCTGAGCTGACCTGTATCTTCGACCACCCACTGACTGCACTCCCATGCAGCACCTGTACCTGTCCAACACGAGTCAAAATTTGGCCCAAGTGGACTGGGCAGGAAGACCACAAGGTAGGAGAGTTGATGAACAGTGGCAGATATTTAAGGAGATATTCAATTCCTCCCAAGTACAATATATTCCAAAGAGGAAGAAAGATGGTAAGAGGGGGAAAAAGCATCTATGGCTAAGCAAGGAAGTTAAAGATAACATAAAGGCAAAAACTAAGGCATACCAAATTGCAAAGTTCACTGGCAGACTGGAAGATTGGGAAACTTTTAAAGATCAACAAAGGATTACTAAAAAAAATAATAAAAAGAGCAAAGGTAAATTATGAAAGAAAACTAGTGCAAAATGTAAAAACTGATAGTAAAAGCTTCTACAAGTATATGAAAGGAGAGTAGCTAAAGTGAATGTTGGTCCCTTGAAGGATGAGACTGGGGAGTGGGGAATAATAGTGGGGAACGCAGAAATGGCAGAGACGCTTAATCAATATTTTGCCTCAGTTTTCACAGTGGAGGACACTAGTACCACCACAATTGTAACAGGTAGAGCAGAGGGTATAGAGAAGGAGGAACTTAGAACAATCACCATCACTAGAGAAAAAGTACTGAGCAAACTATTGGGATTAAAGGGTGACAAGTCTCCAGGACCTGATGGCCTACATCTCAGGGTCTTAAAGGAAGTAGCAGTGGAGATAGTGGATGCATTGGCTATAATATTCCAAAATTCCCTGGATTCTGGAAAGGTTCCAGTGGATTGGAAAAATGCTAATAAACACCCTTATTCAAAAAGTGGGGGAGGCAGAAAGTAGGAAACTATAGACCAGTTAGTTTAACGTCTGGCGTTGGGAAATTGTTGGAATCCGTTATTAAGGAAGTAGTAATGGGGCATTTGGAAAGTCAAAATGCAATCCATCAGAGTCAGCATGGTCTTAAGAGTAAATCATGTTTGACTAATTTGCTAAAGTTCTTTGAAGATGTGACAAGCAAAGTGGATAATGGGGATCTTGTAGATGTAGTATATCTGGACTTCCAGAAGGCCTTTGATAAGGTGCTGCACAAAAGATTAATACACAAGATAAGATCACACGGAGTTAGGGGTAATATATTAGCTTGGATAGAGGGTTGGCTAACCAACAGAAAGCAGAGAGTCAGGATAAATGGATCTTTTTCTGGATGGCAAGCTGTAACTAGTGAGGTGCCACAGGATTCGGTCCTTGGGCCCCAACTATTTACAATCTATATTAATGACTTGGATTCAGGGATAGAAGGTACTGTAGCTAATTTTGCAGATGACACCAAAATAGGTGGAAATTAGGTTGCAAAGAAGAAATAAGAAATTTACAAATGGATATGGACAGGTTGGGTGAATGGGCCAAAATTTGATAGATGGAATTTAACATGGATAAGTGTGAGGTTATTCATTTTGGTTGGAAGAATAAAAAGGCGACTTATTATTTAAATGGAGAGAAACTTCAGAACGTTTCAGTGCAGAGGGATCTGGGTGCCCTTGTGCAGAATCGTTGAAAGCTAGTATGCAGGTACAGCAGGTAATAAGGAAGGCAAATGGAATTTTGGCATTTATTGCTAAAGGAATAGAGTATAAAAATAGGGAAGTGTTGTTGCAACTGTACAAGACATTGGTGAGACCGCACCTGGAGTACTGTGCAGAGTTTTGGTCCCCTTACTTGAGGAAGGATGTAGGTGCACTGGAGGTGGTTCAGAGGAGGTTCACTAGATTGATTCCAGAGATGTGGGGCTTGTCTTTTGAGGAGAGATTGAGCAGTTTAGGCCTATACTCACTAGAGTTTAGAAGGATGAGAGGAGATCTAATTGAGGTATATAAGATGCTAAAGGGGATAGACAAAGTAGACGTGGAGCGGATGTTTCCCCATGTGGGGCATTCTAGAATGAGAGGCCATAGTTTTAGGCTAAGGGGTGGTAGATTTAAATCAGAGATGAGGAAGAATTACTTTTCTCAAAGGGTCGTGAACCTGTGGAATTCACTACCTCAGGGTGCAGTGGATGCCGGGACGCTGAATAAATTTAAGGAGGAGATAGGTTTTTAATTAGCAATGGGCTAAACGGTTATGGGGAGATGGCAGGAAATTGGAGTTGAGGCCGAACTGAGATCAGCCATAATCGTATTGAATGGCGGGGCAGGCTCGAAGGGCTGAATTGTCTACTCCTGCTCCTAGTTCCTATGAGTCTCCGTTCACTTTTGATTTCGAAAGATGATAATGTTCAAATTCTTCATGAGCTCCCCTTCCATTCCCCCTCCCCCAGTCACCCATGTTGTCCCCCCCATAAGAATAGAATCCCGGCGTAACTTTCAACCTCCACAACATCACCATCCAGCCCGAATCCTTCTCATAATAGTTGAACATACACGTTCCCTACCTTCCAGAGAGCCCCAGTCCCATCCACGTTGAACTCCCTGACCTCCTCCTTCCCACTTCCAGGATCCGTGCTTGCCTCTGGGTCCTCACCAACCATACTCACCACCTCTTCTACTGTTATTGACACCCTCGCCCTCCCACTCTACCGGCTCCCTCTGCCCCCTGTCAGTCTAACCATCCCCTCCTACCAACCCCACCCTCAGGTCACTCACCAGGAGGCAATCATTGACTGCACAAGTCCCTCCCTTCCACATTCACCTGGACATTCCACCTCCCCCTCACACATTCCTCTTCCCTTACTCCTTCCTCCACCCTCACTCCTTCCTCCCCCTGTACTCCGTCTTCTCCTCAGACACCTTCCCTCCTCTGAGCACCTTCCTCCCCCTCCCATTTTTACCCCCCATTTTCTCCCCTCCATCTTCACCCCCACCCAAACCCACCCTCCACCGAAGATCTTCCCTCTGCCACTCACATCTTAAGTCTCCTCTTCCCCATCGCCCCTTTTGCCACATCCTTACCAGCCCATGTGAAATCCATAAATTCCAAAGCAGGCCCGAAGCATCAGCGAGGTCCATGAAGATCCAGAGGCTCAGCGATGTCAAAGTTGCTGTGTGGAGACCTCCCACCTTCCGAGAGCTGCTTCACGGTGGAGCCATGCACATGGTGTTCGACCCTCCATGTAAAGCATGTGTTCCTCCAGCATCTTCTCCTCAGACGTCTGCAATCTGAGCAAGGCCCTAAAGGTAAGTCCCAACTTCTGCACGTCTTGATTGTCCAGACGCGTCCTGGGCCGGCATGTTTTCCCACTAACGTAACATAGAGTCAGGCGTGGGGCGGGGGGGTGGGGGGGGTGGGGTGGGTGTTGGGGGGATGCAATTCCGGTTGGGCCTTCATTTGCATCCTGCTGATATTTCACGCCAGCATGAAACCGATTTTTGGGCTTCCCGCCAACTTCTCTCCCCCCACCCCCAACCCTGCTCGCCATTGATCCCACTGGCAGGGGCATGGGAGAGCTTTGACCATAATAATAATAGGATGGTCTGAGGGCCCTTAGCTTCTTCCTCGAACAGAGGCCCGAACAATCCCCAACCACCACTACTCTCCTCCGTCTGGCTGAACTTGTTCTCACGCTGAACAATTTCTCCTTCAACTCCTCTCACTTCCTCCAAATAAAAGGTGTGGCTATGGGTACCCGCATGGGCCCCAGCTATGCCTGTCTCTTTATGGGGTATGTGGAACATTCCTTGTTCCAGTCCTACACCGGCCCCCTTCCACAACTCTTTCTCCGGTACATCGATGATTACTTCGGTGCCGCTTCATGCTCTCGTCGGGACTTGGAAAAATTTACTAAGTTTGCTCCCAATCTCCACCCCTCCATCATCTTCACGTGGTCCATCTCTGACACTTCCCTTCCCTTCCTTGACCTCTCTGTCTCAATCTCTGGTAATAGACTGTCCACCAATATCCATTACAAACCCACCGACTCCCACAGCTACCTCGACTACAGCTCCTCACACCCCACTTCCTGTAAGGACTCCATCCCATTCTCTCAGTTCCTTCGCCTCCATCGCATCTGTTCCGATGATGCTACCTTCAAAAACAGTTCCTCTGACATGTCCTCCTTCTTCCTTAACCGAGGTTTCCCACCCACGGTCGTTGACAGGGCCCTCAACCGTGTCCGGCCCATCTCCCGTGCATCCACCCTCACGCCTTCTCCTCCCTCCCAGAAACATGATAGGGTCCCCCTTGTCCTCATTTATCACCCCACCAGCCTCCACATTCAAAGGATCATCCTCCACCATTTCTGCCAACTCCAGCATGATGCCACCACCAAACACATCTTCCCTTCACCCCCCCCCGTCAGCATTCCATAGGGATTGTTCCCTCCGGGACACCCTGGTCCACTCCTCCATCACCCCCTACTCCTCAACCCCCACTTATGGCACCACCCCATGCCCACGCAAAAGATGTAACACCTGCCCCTTCACTTCCTCTCTCCTCACCGTCCAAGAACCCAAACACTCCTTTCAAGTGAAGCAACATTTCACTTGCATTTCCCCCAACTTAGTCTACTGCATTTGTTGCTCCCAATGCGGTCTCCTCTACATTGGAGAGACCAAACGTAAACTGGGCGACCGCTTTGCAGAACACCTGCGGTCTGTCCGCAAGAATGACCCAAACCTCCCTGTCGCTTGCCATTTCAACACTCCACCCTGCTCTCTTGCCCACATGTCTGTCCTTGGCTTGCTGCATTGTTCCAGTGAAGCCCAACGCAAACTGGAGGAACAACACCTCATCTTCCGACTAGGCACTTTACAGCCTTCCGGACTGAATATTGAATTCAACAACTTTAGGTCCTGAACTCCCTCCTCCATCCCCACCCCCTTTCTGTTTCTTCCCCCTTCCTTTTGTTTTTTTCCAATAAATTATATAGATTTTTCTTTTCCCACCTATTTCCATTATTTTTAAATCTTTTATGCTCCCCCCACCCCCACTAGAGCTATACCTTGAGTGCCCTACCATCCATTCTTAATTAGCACATTCGTTTAGATATATATCACCAACTTCAACACCTATGTGTTCTTTTGTTCTGTTGTCTGTGACATCTTTTGATGATCTGCTTCTATTACTGCTTGCTTGTCCCTACAACCACACCCCCCCCCTCCACTTCTCTCCCCCCCCAACCCACCACCACCCCCCCCCAACCCCCACACACACACACACCTTAAACCAGTTTATATTTCACCCCTTTCCTATTTCTACTTAGTTCTGTCGAAGGGTCATGAGGACTCGAAACGTCAACTCTTTTCTTCTCTGCCGATGCTGCCAGACCTGCTGAGTTTTTCCAGGTAATTCTGTTTTTGTTTTGAACTTTGACCATGATCTTTTTGATTGGTGGAGCAGGCTCGATGTTGTCATCCAGCTCCTATTGCAGGGTGCCTGTGAGATAGAGATATTCAGAGAAATAGGCCTCACTGTTGATAACAGTTTTGCTCTAAACTACAAGTTGACTAGATGTCTTATGAAATTGAATTAAAAAATTGAGATAATTAATTTAATGAATCAGTGCTTTTCTTTGAAATTGCATGGTGTGTTTGATCAATTAGATGTAACTACATATTGCCCAAGGATAGCAACTGTCTTGCCTATCAGCCCAGCTGTAGAAATTTAAAGATATCTCCCTCACACACAGAGGCTGAGTGGACCTGATTTTATGATCAATAATCACATCTCTGATGGTGGACACTGGATCACTTTGTCAATTATTTTGTAAACCTTAAGCTTTCTTATTGACCTCATATAAGACACTTTATCAATTGTCTGAAAAATATAGCAAAGAAAGAAATAACTTGCATTTACGTAGCATCTTTCCCATTCCCAGACATCCAAAGCACTTCACAACCACAAACAGCAATGTGATAATGGCCAGACTATCTGTTTTAGTGATAAAGAGCTAAGTACTAGTCAAGACTCCTGTGTGAACTCCCTCTGCTTTTCTTTGAAAGAGTGCCAGAGGATCTTTTATGTCCACCTCAGAGGGCAGATTAAGCTTCAGTTTAATGTGTCACCTGAAAGGCAGCACCTCCAACAGTGCAGCACTCCTTCAGTACTGCACTCGGAGTGTCAGCCTGGATTATGTACTCAAGTCTCAGGAGTGGGAAGTAAAGTAAATCGCCTTGATTAGAATCTTCCAATAGTGTAGTAATCCCAACGTTATTGTTGTATAGCATTCAGGGGAGGGAACTCTAGTTAATCTTTCCTCCTCCAAATCTAGGGGGACTGAAGTCAATTTTGCTCAAGTTCTGCCCCAGTTGAGATCAAGTAACAGAGCAGAGTCTGGGGCTTACATCTCCCTGGCCAATGTGAGTCACTGCCACACAAAGTGAGGAATCAGAATTGTTTTTTTTTTACTTCTCAGTGTTATACATTTACTTATTAATTTGTGATAATTACATAGTAATGTTATACTGTGAAAATAATGAGAGTGGCAATTCAGCTGGATAGCCTGACTACTGGAGGAGGATTCCTTCACAAAGTGAAGAAAAGGTAAAGGTAATGGTCTCAACAGAGTAAAGGAGCAGGGACCTGAGGGTGTCAACCTAGCCCACTCACTCAACTCTGTGGTCAGGAACAATTAATCACAATAGCTAGTATTCAGCATTAGAGATGCCAATTTTTAAGTCCCATTTAATATATACAGCTATTGTGAAATATACCTGCAGTCATGACTCGTGCTGTACCTGTCCTGGGAGTGTTTGATGGGGACAGTGTAGAGGGAGCTTTACTCTATATGTAACCCCGTGCTGTACCTGTCCTGGGAGTGTTTGATGGGGACAGTGTAGAGGGAGCTTTACTCTGTATCTAACCCCGTGCTGTACCTGTCCTGGGAGTGTTTGATGGGGACAGTGTAGAGGGAGCTTTACTCTATATCTAACCCCATGCTGTACCTGTCCTGGGAGTGTTTGATGGGGACAGTGTAGAGGGAGCTTTACTCTATATCTAACCCCATGCTGTACCTGTCCTGGGAGTGTTTGATGGGGACAGTGTAGAGGAAGTTTTACTCTGTACCTGCCCTGTAAGTATTTAATTGGACAGAGAGCTTTAACGCACATTCTAATTCTTGTTGTGCCTTACCTCAAGTACCTGGGAGCTTTACTCTACACCAACCTGTGCTGTATTTGACCAGGTGTTTATTGACTTAAGTTTTACATAGAGAAACCCAAAAGAGCTTAAGCCTATAGTGCAGGACATCATCAGTGTTAAGTAGGAGAAAGCATAATGCTTCCTTGAGGCAGCTATGAGATCCTGAGAAAGATTGAATTATAAGTAGGAGATCATGCAATGAGTCTCGAATTCAATGTAGTGAGGATGCAGGGAGGCGGACGTGTATAGGACAGTATATTAGAAGAGGCTAAAGTAGTTGAGTGGCAGAATTGGGAAAGTGTTCCATCCTGCAGCAATGATATACCGCACTATAAACAAAACAAGAAACATATATGGAGTGGCCTATCAACTGGATAACTATTAATAGGAGAACGGTGTGATGTTTTAAATGGGGTAACAATTACTTTGTATTCTTCTGGGCTGTATGCCATGACTGTAGGCATATCCCTCACTAGGCTTACATATTAAATGGGTATTAAAGATCGTCAGATTTTGTGTTGAATTTATATATGGTCACTTTTGTGGTGGGACACATTAAAGGTTTATTGTCTAAAATGATTGTCTATTCATTATTTATTGAACAAGTCATGCATTCAATCCAATAAGTTATTAATGAAGGAATGAGCTGGAAGAGTGAAAGGTCATCAACAGAGAGGAACGTGTACATTGTGGGAAATTTATGCTGGTTAAGTGTAATAATTATGGTTTTATTTAGTGTGTAATTTACCTTTAAGAATAATACTTGTTATTGAAGATCACATGATCTGTAGTAACCAATGGGAGAGTAGTGCGGGCTACCTCAGCGGACAGTGTCGAGGAAGAGTTGGATTTGAAAGCACATTTGTAATTGTTGCTGAGTATATTGTGAATGAACTTAACATTTCCACTTAAGAAGTGTCTGCAGTTCAACTCTATTACTAATAGTACAACTCGGCCACCTTGCAACAAACTGACAATGAGGATAAAACAGGACTGAACAGAAGAAATCAAGTTAAAAAGAAATCAGCATCGTACCTCGTCCAGTGATTGTAAGTAACAAGCACCGTTAGAATTGAAGAAGTGCCACAATTTGGGAGAATTGATCCTTTTAAACCAGCCAGACAATTGGTCTCAATACATAGAATGCCTCGTTCTTTTTTCAAGCCAACGAGATTACTGGGGAAGAGAAGAGGCGAGTGATCCTCTTGAGTACTTGTGGGAGCAAAACCTACAGTTTGATTTGAAGTGTGATGGCACCTAGTGCCCCAGATTCAAAGAATTTTGATGAATGGGTGGACCTCGTGAAGTGTCCCATTCAACCCAAGCCCTCAGTCACGATGCAGAGATTCAAGTTTAATTCGCAAAATAGAGCTTCGGTGAGACAATTGCATGCTACCTGGCAAATTTGAAGCAGCTAACGGAACATTGTGAGTTCGGAACGAATCTGAACGGCATGCTCAGAGAACATTTAGTGTGTAGTGTGAAAGAGGACACTATTCAGAAAAGATTATTGTCCGAAGTGAATCTGGATTTCAAAAAGGTGCTAGTGGTAGCGCTGTCCATGGAAAGTCCTGTAAGAGATTCACAAGCAATACAGGGCGCGCAAAATGGCATCGTTCTCCACATCGGGCCGGAAACCTCAAGGAAAAGCGAGACTGCTGAGAAGTGGGAAACAGCCCCCGCTAGCCAAAGAATACAGAAAAATAATTGCATCGAGAACGAAGAATAATTGTAATAGAGGTGGAAACAATCAGTCTTCTGGAAATTGACGGTTTAAAAAAATCGAATGCTGCTATTGTCACAGAAATGGATAATATAATGAGGCAGCGCAAGGAAAGATTCAAGCAGGCTTGTAAACAAAAGAAGAAGCCCAATGAAATCTACAGTGTAGAAGAGCCTGAAACAACAAATTCTGACATTTACTCATTGTTTAATCTGAAAGTTGGAAAGACAGAACCAATATTTGTCACAGTGAAAGTAAATGGCAAACCTGTTAGAATGGAAGTGGATACGGGAGCTTCCACTACAGTAATTGGGGAAAATCTAGGGCCTACAGGCCAAGGTTTATGTAGGATCCGGAAGCAACCCTTCACTTCATGAAGGCGAGACTAGTGCCATACGCCCCACGAGAAAAAATCCACATTGAACTAGAGAAATTGGGCATTATACAACCTGTTCAGTTCTCAGAATGGGCGGCACCCATAGCCCCCATCCTTAAACCTGACCAAAGCGTCTGAAATTGTGGAGCCTACAAACTGATGGTTAACAAAGCAGCTAAGCTGGGGACAGGCTCCCCATTCCAAAAATCAAAGCTGTATGCCAAGCTGGCAGGAGGGACAATGTACACAAAGCTTGACAAGAGTCACGCTTCTCAACAACCAGAATTGGATAATGCCTACACAATTAATACCCACAAAGGGTTGCATCAAAATACACAATTGCCTTTCAGTGTCTCCTCAGCCTGTGCCATCTTTCAGAGAACATTGCAGGGCCTGCCCCAGATTGAAGTCTATTTAGTTGATGTATTTGGTGACAGGATTCACCAATGAAAAAGAGCATTTGGCAAACTTAGAAGTCTTGAAACATTTCTTGCAGGCTGGAGTGCCTATAAAAAAAGAAAAGTGCACATTCTGAGTAAGAGAGGTAATCTATTTGGGTCACCGGGTAGATTCACAGGGCCTCCACCCGGTTGAGGAGAAAGTGAGAGCCATAAGAGAGGCACCTACACCAAAGAACACTCAGAGCTCAAATCATTCCTAGGAATGATCAACTATTATGGGCGGTTCTTACCCAATTTGTCTACAGTGCATCTTTACTCAAAAAGAACAAACATTGGTCTTGGAAGGCCAATGAGGTGAAGCAATTGTTGCACCTGTCAAATCCACTAGTGGATTATGACCAGGCAAAAGAATTGGCGCTGACATATGATGCATCTCCCTAAAGTGTGGGAGCAGTACTATCTCATCAGATGATGACAGCACGAAACAGCCAATAGGCTATGTATCAAGGACACTTACCCAGCAGAAAAGGGATACTCGCAGATAGAAAAAGGCCTGTCTATCATCTTGGTGTCAAGAAATTTCACCAGCACATACACAGCCGCCATTTTACAATCGTTTCAGGCCACAAACCACTGCTAGGTTTGTTTTGTGAGGAAAAGGCTATACCACCCACAGCCTCAGCAAGAATACAATGATAGGCCTTAATTCTGGCAGCATACGAATACACTTTCGTACATAGGCCTGGCAATGTAATTGCAAACATTGATGCCCTTAGTCATTTGCCTTTACAAGAAAATGATGAGCACGTCCCAGTTCCACAGGAACTTGTTTTGCAGTTAAATTGCTTAGATTCCTCCCTTGAATGACCTTGACAGATCAGAGATTGGACAAGTCGGAACCCAGTCTTGTCTTAAGTATGAGAACAAGTGCTACATGGCTGGTCACAGGAGCCCGTATCTGATGAAATGAAACCATATTTCGATAGAAGACATGAAATAACAAGTCAGGATGGCATCTTATTGTGCGGTGCACAAATGATGGTTCCTCCAAAGGGAAGGGAACCACTTTTAGTTGAACTACACAGTTCCCATCCAGGAATGAAGACCATACCACGTAGCTATTTACAGTGGCCAGGGATGGATGGTGAAATAGACAGTAAGGTAAAGCACTGTGTGCAATGTCAGCAACTGCAAAAGTTGCCAGTGACAGTTCCATTACACCCATGGGAGTGGCCAGGTAGACCCTGGGTGCGGTTACACATTGACTACGTTAGTTGGATGTATATGAGGTGAAGTCACCAACGTTGGGCACTACAATTGAGAAACTATGTCAGAGTTTCACCATTCACAGACTACCAGAAGTAGTCATTTCCTATAACAGCACTTACTGAGCTTCAACAGTCTATCAGCCTCGACAGTATCACTCATGTGAAAACTGCACCATAACACACTTCCTCAAACGGACTGGCCGATAGGTCAGTTTAAATGCTCAAGGCAGGCATGAAAAAGCTAACTGGTGATTCCTTGGCAACCAAGCTAGCCCACTTTCTTTCTCATTACAAGATTACCCCTCACACAACAACAGAGTGCCATACCTGCGGAGTTATTATTGAAACGCCGTCTCAGGACGAGATTGAGTTTAATAATGCTAAATTTAGAGGGGAAGGTGGAAAGGAGTCAGGGAAGCCAGAAAACTAGACATGACTAACATGGTCGTGAGAGGAAATTTACTGTGGGAGAGCAGGTATACATGAAAAACATCAAGGAAGGACCAAAGTAGTTACCGGGTGAAAAAAGTGCAGTGACTGGACCTATATCTTACCACGTGGAGGTGGAGGGCCAGATCATCTGTAAAAACGTGGACCAATTAAGGAAGAGAGAGATGAATTATCAAGGTATAGTTCTGCCGGTGACCATTACCGGGTCTGCATTTCCTGTTGAAGATACTCAACCCGGTACTGACATGTCTGATGTTCCTGTAAGTGTTGAGGATACAGAACTGCAAGTGCCCACCGAAGCACCTGATGTTCAGATATCTCTCTACTGGAGAGTAAAACAGCTCAGAACAGCTTTGGATGCTACACACAAGAACACAAGAATTAGGAGCAGGAGAAGGCCATTCAGTCTCTCGAGTCTGCTCCGCCATTCGATAAGATGATGGCTGATTGATTGTGGCTTCAACTTCACCTTCCTGTCTGCCCAACATAACTCTTGACTTCCTGGCATCCCCATTTTTATCCCCCCTTCTATCCCATTTTCTATCTTTTATCCACCCACCACCACCCCTCCCCCCACCCCATCCTCTACAGGGCCATCTGTCACTTGTTCCATGTTGTTCTTTCACACAATGCTATCCTTGTTCTGCTATTATCACATTCTGCTTTCTTACCTTTGTCCTCCAGTTCATGACATCTTTGTCAATCTCTCCTTTGTCCCCACCTATCGCTGGCCTTCAATCCAGCTCCACCTGCCCCACCCCCCTTATACAGTATAAATTTCATCACATTTCCACTTCTCTTCAGCTCTGAAGAAGGGTCATAAGGACTCGAAACGTTAACTCTGTTTCTCTCTCCACCGATGCTGTTAGACCTGCTGAGTTTTTCCAGCGTTTTCTGTTTTTGTTTTAGATTTCCAGCATCCGCAGTATTTTGCTTTTATCTTAGTGTAGAGATAGAGTTGGAGTTGAAAACACACGTGCAGTTGCTGCTGAGTAATTTGTAGATAAACTTAATGCTTCCGCTTAAGAAGTGTCTGCAGTTCAACTCTGTTACTAATAGTACAACTTGGCCACCCTACAACACTAAGAGATTGTTACCGACTGTAGACGACACTATGGGTTACAGGACCCTGTAAAAATCACCAGGGATCTGATCTGACTGTTTATGATATCTTCAGTGTCCTTTGTTTACACCACAGCATTTTAAATGGTTTTCTGGTTCTCCCTGGTTAATACCCTGTTATATTACAGCTCTTCCTTCAGAGCCTGTACTGTTATATCACTGAGAGAGTCTATTTGCCTCAGGGACAGGGGGCTGGTTAACTGTTCCTGAGTCCAGTGGCAAATGCCCACCTGTGGTGAGGGTAAATCATTGCCTCTGGGAGCTTTTGCTGCCAGCTATTACACCAACTTATTCTCCTTACAAATCGAGCTCTACGCACTCACAGAATGGGACAGGAATGCAGTTTCCACATTGCCAGTCCATACAGTGTACAAACTGCCAGGTTGTAGGAGCTACACATTTCCAGGCATGACCTATAAAATCAATAGGTCTTACACCATCTCCACTGGGTACCCTCTGCCACCAGAATACTCAAAATGAAAATCACCGCCAAATTCTTTAGTTATGAGAACAGAGTAAAGGAACTGGGGCAAAAACAAAAATAGCTGGAAAAACTCAGCAGGTCTGGCAGCATCTGCGGAGAGGGATACAGTTGACGTTTCGAGTCCAGATGACCCTTCATCAGGACTAAAAAAAATAGAAATGAGATGAAATATAAGCTGGTAGAGGTGGGTGGGACAGGAGGAGCTCGATAGGGGGCCAGTGATAGGTGGAAGCCAAAAAGAGGCTGCCAAGGATACCATAGACAAAAGGACAAAGGGGTGTTGATGGTGGTGATATTATCTAAAGGATGTGCTAATGGGGACATTCAGGGTAACAAGCAGGACAAGCTAGTGGCAGATGGCCCTAGTGGGGGTGGGGTGGGGGAAAGGATCGAAATGGGCTAAAAGGTGGAGATGAAACAATAGATCAGAATAAATTTAAAAATAAGTGGGAAAAGAAAAATATATTTGTAAAAAAAAAATTATCAATTATTGGAAAAAGGGGGATCAGAAACCCTTTGCATTGGACCACAGAAAGCTAAAATGATCACTGGTTACAGATGTTCAACAAAGTAATGGGTGTGGATAAGGTAAACACAGATGTTTATCAGGACAAGAACGAGAAACAGTGGTGGATGCAAACACAATAATATATTTTAAAAGGGAAGAAACTAATTATTTTAAAAATGAAGAATTTGAAAGAGTGTTGGGAAAGACAGTGGAATAATACAAAATGCATATCTCTATCAGAAAGCTGGAATAGACAAGATGGACTGAATGGCCTTCTGTGCTGTATGATGCTATTCTATCTTCACACATATCACTCCCACACATATAAATCCCTGACATATACATCTTTCACATATACATCACTATCACATATACATCAGTCATCAAGCTCTTAATGCTTACATCTGAACCAACCTCTTAATTACATCTACCCCAATCCTACCTCCCCACTTCTAGCAGAGGAAACTGTATATGGAATGATTCATTGCCTTCAACAGAAGCTGGCAAAGAAGACAGATATTGAAGCATTGTTTTAAAGCAGTAAATCCCGCATGTCCTCCACTCACAGGCAAACAAGCCCTGCATAGAGCAAATTGTGAAATATTCATGACAGGATGTGAGTCACAGTCCGCACCTTAACACATTCTGACAATTAATGTACTGTACTCCCCATCAGCTGGGGCAGAATACATTCACACCAGATATTATGAATGGAGTTGTGTAAGGAATTTTTCAGACTTTATCTTACAAGGAAAAGCAGATTGGGCCTGTATCCATTGGAGTTTAGAAGAATGAGCGACGATCTTAGTAAAACATATAAGGTCCTGAGGGGACTTGACAGAGTGGATGCTGAAAGGATGTTTCCCCGGAACTAGGGGAAACAGTTTAAAAATAAGAGCTCCCCCATTTAATACTGAGATAAGGAGAATTTTTTTTCTCTCAGATGAGTGGTTGTCTGTGGAATTCTCTTCCCCAGAAAGTAGTGGAGGCTGGGTAATTGATTGTGGCCTCAGCTTCACTTTCCCGTCTCCCCACCATAACTCTTGACTCCCTGGCTGATCAAAAGTCTAACTCGGCTATGATCTTATTGAATGGCAGAGCAGGCTTGAAGGACCAAATGGCCTTCACCTGCTCCTAGTTCTTGTGTGTAGCATCCAAAGCTATTCTGAGCTGTTTTACTCTCCAGTAGAGAGATGCATTTTCAGTCACGTTCAGCATCACTAATTCTTTGCTCTAGCCTCACATAGAATCACTGAACAGCAGGAATCAGACTCGTTGTGCACAACTATACCTTAAAGGAAAGATAACTCACCACCTTGTTTAGTATGTTTGAAGTAGGAAGCTCTTTCATCATACACAAGACACACACACACACGCAAGGCCTGGCCCACTCTCACATACCAGCTGGTCTTTTAGTCAAACCCCGACCCAATCTTGAGTCCCCGCAACCATAGGAGACTTCACATCCTGAAGAGAACTGGAATAACTCCAACCTTAGCATTTTGTTGGACGTTATCGAGAGATGAAGTTGTGTTTCTCAGTGTTCAGGTGTGTACCAAACAGGGAAGACACTGTAGGAAGCTGGCACTGGGGATTATTTTAACCAAACTCACCAACTGGGAAACTGTTGCCATCAGATGGGATGCTTGTTTTACACTCCGTCTGATTTGTCCAGATAGAAAGACTCGTGAGGTGCCCGATCTGATGGTGTTAGTTTACAATGACCCTGTCTCTCTTCACACTGAGTTGCACTCATTGCTAACAAAGGACAGCACAGCCCCCTGCTGTCTAACTATATATTTGCATCTGTCAGGCCTGTTCCACTCAAGCAGTTCAGATAATTTGTAACAGCTATCATTCCCAGACATCCATCTCACCAACTGTCTCCTTCCCATCAGAACTCTTGCACTCCTTTTCTGTCGGCAGTTTTCACTTAATTTTTCCATATTTTTATAATTTTCCATTGTTAACCATGGCACAGCAGTCCCATTTGAGTTGGGGGTTCAAGTCCTATTCCATAGACCCAAACAGTGAAATCCAGGGTGACAGTCCCATGGAGTAAAAAAGCAGTGCTGCACTGTTGGGGTCAGTACTGAGGGAGCACTGCACTGTCCTGGGGGTCAGTACTGATGGAGTGCTGCACTGTCAGAGGGTCAGTACTGAAAGAGTGCTGCACTGTTGGGGTCAGTACTGAGGGAGCGCTGCACTGTCCTGGGAGTCAGTACTGAGAGAGTGCTGCACTGTCTGGGGGGGTCAGTAATGAGGGAGTGCTGCACTGTCAGAGGGTCAGTACTGATGGAGTGCTGCACTGTCAGAGGGTCAGTACTGAGAGAGTGCTGCACTGTCTAGGGGGTCAGTACTGAGGGAGTGCTGCACTGTCAGAGGGTCAGTGCTGAGAGAGTGCTGCACTGTCGGAGGGTCAGTACTGAGGGAGTGCTACACTGTCTGGGGAGTCAGTACTGAGGGAGTGCTGCACTGTCCTGGGGGTTAGTACTGAGGGAGTGCTGCACTGTCAGAGGGTCAAGCCTGCTGCTGGTTACTATTCAGTAACTTCTCTGAACAGGGCAAGTGGGCCCAGGTTAAGCATAGCTGTGATGCCCTCTGTGGAAGAACAGCCCACCCATACTCACTGTCAAAGAGGCTTGGGGGGTGGGGTCAAGGCAGCACATACTGAAGGAAGTACTCAAGCACACTCCGGGGCAGTAAGGGAAGTGGCCACACACTTGGAGAATCTTGTCAAAAGTGAGCATTCTTTCACAGCTGAGACCATTCAGCTGCAGTTCCATTGACAGGCTTGAATCGGGCCTCTGAAGCTTTTCTGCCCACTCAAGCAACACAAAAGCATGAAAGTGCCACTAAATGCTCCAGAACTTTTCACCCCTTGGGCACAGGCTGCAAATTAGAGATGCATCTAACAAGGGTGCTACAGTAATCATGGGTGATTTTAATCCACATATAGACCAGGCAAACCTAATTAGCAATACTGTGATGAATGAATTCCTGGAATGTGTATGAGATGTTTTTTTTAGACTAGTAGGTCGAGGGACTGACTCGGGAACAGGCTGTCCTAGATTTGGTTCTGTGCAATGAGAAGGGTTTAATTAATAATCTTGTTGTGCGGGGTCCTTTAGGGAACAGTGACCATAACATCTTAGAATTATTCATTAGGATGGAAAGTGAAGTAGTCTGATCTGAAACTAGGGCCCTAAATCTTAACAAAGGAAACTATGAAGGTATGAGGCGTGAGTTGGCTAAGGGAGATTGGGGAACTTCATTAAAAGGTATGATGCTGGATAGGCAATGGCTGATATTTAAGGAACGAATGAATGCATTGCGACAGTTATACATTCCTTTCTGGTGCAAAAACACAACAGGAAAAGCGGCCAACAAAAGAAGTTAAGGATAGTATTAGATCCAAAGAGGAGTCATATAAAGTTGTTAGAAAAAGTATCAAGGCTAAGGATTGGGAGCAGTTTAGAATTCAGCAAAGAACCAACAAGAGATTAGTTAAGAGGGGAAAAATAGAGTATGAGAGTAAACTTGCAATGAACATAAATGCAGACTGTAAAACTTTCTATAAGTATGTAAAAAGAAAAAGACTAGTGAAGACAAATGTCTTCAATCCAAAATGGGAGAATTTATAATAGAAAATGAGAAAATGGCAGAACAATTAAACAATTACTTTTGTTCTGTCTTCATGGAGAAATAACTTCCAAGAAATATTAGTGATCCAAAAGCCTAGCGAGAATGAGGAATTGAAGGAAATTAGTATTACTAAAACAATAGTGCTGGTGAAATTAATGGGACTGAAAACTGCTAAATCTCCAGGGCCCGATAATCTATATCCCAGGGCACTAAAGGAGGTGGCCAGGGAAATTGTGGATGTGTTGGTGGTCACCTTCCAAAATTCTGTAGATCCTGGAACAGCCCGGCAGATTGGAGGGTGGAAAATGTAACCCCACTGTTTAAAAAAAGGAGGGAGGGAGAAAACACTGAATTACAGACTGGTTAGCCTAACCTTAGTTGTAGGGAAAATGCTAGAGTCTATTGTAAAGGATGTGATAACAGGACACTTAGAAAATATCAACGGGATTAGACAAAATCAACATGGGTTTATGAAAGAGAAATCATGTTTGACAAACCTACTGGAGTTCTTTGAGGACATAACTAGCAGAATAGATAAGGGAGAACCAGTGGATGCGGTGGATTTGGATTTTCAGAAAGCTTTTGCTAAAGTCCCATAGAAGAGGTTAGTGTGTAAAATTAAAGCACATGGAATTGGGGGTAAGATATTAGCATGGACTGAAAATTGGTTAGTGGACAGGAAATAGAGAGTAGGAATAAACGGGTCTTTTTTGCAGTGGCAGGTGGTGATGAGTGGGGTACCACAGGGATCAGTGCTTGGGCCCCAGCTATTCACAATATATATCAATGGTTTGGATGCGGGAGCCAAATGTAATATTTCCAAGTTTGCTGACGAAATGAAACTTGGTGGGAATAGGTGCGATGAAGAGGGTGTTAAGAGGCTTCAAGGTGATTTAGACAGGTTGAGTGAGTGGGAAAATACCTGGCAGATGCAGTATAACGTGGATTAAGTATGAAGTTATCCGCTTTGGTCGGAAAAACAGAATGGCAGAGCATTATTTAAATGGTGATAGATTGGGAAGTGTTGATGTACAAAGGGACCTGGGTGTCCTTGTACACCAATCACTGAAAGCAAGCATGCAGGTGCAGCAAGCAGTTCAGAAGGCAAATGGTATGTTGTCCTTCATTGTGAGAGGACTTGAGTACAGGGGCAAGGATGTCTTACTGCAACTGTATAGGGTCTTGGTGAGATCACACCTGGAGTGTTGCGTGCAATTTTGGTCTCCTTACCTCGGAAAGGATATACTTGCCATAGCGGGAGTGCAGGGAAGGTTCACCAGACTGATTCCTGAGATGGCAGGATTTTTGTATGAGGAGAGATTGGGCTGGCTAGGCCTGTATTCAGCAATTTAGAAAAATGAGAGGAGATCTCATTGAAACATATAAAGTTCTCACAGGGATGGATAGACCGGATACAGGGATGATATTTACTCTGACTGGGGGGGGTTAAGAAGAGGTCACAGTCTCTGGATACGGAGATGAGGAGAAATGTCTTCACTCAGAGGGTGGTGAAGCTATGGAAGTCTCTACCACAAAAGGCTGTGGAGATCAAGTGGCTAAATGTATTTAAGAAGGAAGTAGGTAGATTTCTGGACTCTAAAGATGTTAAAGGGTACGGGGAGAGCACAGGTTTTGAGATAGAGGGTCAGCCGTGATCATACTGAATGGTGGAGCAAACTCGAAGGACTGAATGATCTACTCCCACTCCTATTTTCTATGCTTCTGTGTTTTGGGGGCCAGCAGAACAATTGGCCAACTGGGCATGTTGTATAATCGCCTTGTGAAAGGTGGCCACGGCGTGTTAACTGGTGGAGGGGCAACGTCTTTATTAAGATTTGGGCGAATAGTCGCTACATTCCAGGAGGATGATGACGAGATGCAGTGAGGACACTCCATAGATCTTCACATAGCCTCTGAGAATGTCTGACTCCTGTCTGGCTGAGGGCAGCTCGCTCGCGCTCTGCGATTAGGTCATATCATGGAGACGCAGCCGGGAAATTTTAAGTGCACCTGATCCGTTGTCAGCCTTCAGAACCTGACCCCTTCAGGAGCAGTGTCACTGGTCACAGGTGCTGAAGAGATGGGGGCCCAGCCCCACCTCAAAGGTGCTGAGAGCACACAGAGAGAACGATGGGACTCTGTGACACCTGCCCATGACATTCAGGCAGCAATGACCAGCACCATTGAGGTGCGGACATCAGTAATGTGTCCAGTGAGAGTGAAGCCAGACCAGCACTTTGGTCTGAAGGTTACACACTGCACAGGGAAGAGGCTCTGGACTGAGACGCCTGCCTTTCTCTTGTGCAGGAACCAAGGTTTCACATCTGAGTGACACAAACACGGCTCACCATAACACGGGGCCATAGGCAAAGGGACATTCTTGGGAGTTTATTTACAATAGTGAACATTATGTACAAGTGATCAATGCCTGAGTGACCTCGCGGAATTGCTCTCCCTGCCCGTTAGCACAGAATGGAGGGGTTTCCTGTATCGGCTGCTGCTGTACACCCTTCACTTCCTTGCCCCCCGTCTGCCACTCAGACATGCCCTGGCATGCCTTGTTGTTGTCTGGCGGCAGAGGACCCCAGTGGAGAGCTCTCTACACAGGAGTCCTCCCCCTTTCCACCGGGGACCTGGGGTGGAGGGCGTTGCACACAGAGGTCCCTTACAGCGGTAGGATGTGTCAGCTCACAGACTCCAGGGCTGCCTGCATATTTTGTGGCCTTGTGGAGTCCGTGGGCCATTCTTATGTAAGTTGCTGTAGGCTGCACCCCCTTTTTAGTTACTTGAAAAACCTTTTACTTTCGTTTTGTTTGCACTTCAGTCCCATGCTCCTGACCTTCGATGCCGTGGTCCATGGATTCCACAAGGCCGCAAAATATGCAGGCAGCTTGGGAGCCCGTGAACCGACATATCCTACGGTTGCATGGGACCTCTGCGTGCAACGCCCTCCACCCCAGGTCCCCGATAGAAAGGGGGAGGACTCCCGTGTAGAGAGCCCTCCCCCCGGGTACCTCCAGTCGCCAGACAACAACGAGGCACACCAGGGTGTGGGAGGAGGGCAGGGAGGGAGGTGGATCTCCTCGTGAACCTGCTTCTGGGCCTGGCCTGGCTGGCCATTAACAGGTCCTGGCAGCAGGCGATCGAGGAGGTCCTCCAACCCAACTGTTTGTCCCTCTTCTGTGGCTACGTTCGCGGCCCGGTGTCCCTGGAGAGAGACCAAGTGGTGTCCACCGGCACCGACAAAGCATTCCATGCTCGGTAGGCACCACAAGGGCTGGGATGTTTTATCGACCCCTCTAATCACGTCTTGATTCACTGTTTATAAGTTTCCTTTAAATTTTGTCTTTTGTTTTTGCAGTTTCACTTTAAGAGGCTGCCTTTTAATTTGTTCCTTAGCTTTTTAATTTGGTTTATTTGTTTTGTAACCAAAGGAGTTCCATCTTCTTAACCTTCCTAACCTGCCGCTCCATCTCAATGCTTCCCCAGCATTCACAGCAGAGATGGAGGCAGCCTGCTATCTCCTACACCCTGTCTGTGATGCCCTTGGCAGGTGGTCACTGGAGGGCTGAGACCCAGAGGGCCCTGCTCTGCTTTTGGTGTGTACCAGTGGCATCCTCCTCAGCCTGTGGAGCTGCTGCTGCTTGGGCCACAGGAAGAGGGGATTCAGATGGGCCGGACACACCTGGGTGAATGGGCTCAGGAGGTGAACCTGCTGATCCTCATCCCTATGGATGCCCGAGGGCCCCTGGCTGAGTCGTTGAGGAGAAGGGGAAGCTAGAGTTAGATGGAGCTGCCCCCCCACCCCCGCACCCCTCTCATTTTGACACTGTTGGAGTCAAACTATGGTGTCGGCGATGGAGTTCAGTCTGCGCAGCTGTGCAGGACCAATGCCCTGGACCAAGGTCTCCATGGCAATCTCCATCTTACCAGTGTTGACCTCGATGCATTGGCATGCCATCGCTATCACCTCAGACTGACGGTGGGCAGACTCCTCCGTCATACCTTGCAATCTGAGGAGACAGCGGACATCCCTTCCTGATGTTCCCGAGCTTGCCTTTGCAGCTCCAGCAACTGAGGTATGACCGAGTCCAGAGGCTTCTCTTCCGGCTCAGGTTCAGCAGATTTCTGGAGACCTGGGAATTTCCTGCTGCCACCTGCTGTGGATCAGATAGTGCGATGTGCTCACCAGATTGTGGCCCTGAAACTATTCAGTGTCTCTCTGCACTGGTGGAGGGTGTGGGTGAGCACTGTGATGGGTGTTCAATTAAGGTGTCATCAAGTTCTTCTTCCAAGGATTCTTTGGGGCTTGAGTTGAGGACCAAGCTCGTGGACCCCCTCGGCTGCTTCCCAGATGTGCCTGCGAAAGCAAGGAGAGACAATTAGTGCATGGCAGGGGACTGCAGAACAGGGGAACTCACTCACCGCATGGTTGTCCGATGGATGCTGCACTGCTGGATCCTCACTTGGTTGAGCATCGCCAACATCACTATCAGCCCAGGAATGGTACAGCTCATCGCTCTATTTTCAAAGTATGTGAGGATGTCAGGCATTCTTCAATCAGTCTGCAGCCTCTCCCTTTTGTTGTGTGCTAGCTTGTGCTGCATGAAGACAGATGGAGAGATGCCTGCCAGCCAGATAAGAAGGATGCCTGGCATGTGTGGGTGGTGAGTTGTCCCATGGACAGGATGAGGACACCATCCACGGGGCAGATGAAGGTTTGTCTGAGAGTGTGAATGGTGATGTCCTTTGAACTGACAGTGAGTGAGATCCCTGCGGAAGTGTGATGGATTTGTGAGTGTGAGTTGAGAGTGATGAGTAGAGTGACTTACCCTGGGGGAACGGAGGAGATCATTCATCCTCTTTCGGCACTGGGTGGCCGTCCTCTTTTACAGAGCGTTGGCACTGACCACCATTGCCACTGCCTCCCACGCTGGATTGGTGACCTTGCTTGATGGGCCTCACCCAGAGCAGGGCTAGAGGACCTCACAGCGGGTCTCCACTGTGTAAGCACCCGAGGGAGGCGTCGCTAAATTTGGGGGCAGCATGTTTCCTCCCTTTGGCAGCCATGACTTTGCACCAATCCCTTAGAGAGTGTTAGCCCTGGGCAGGGCCGCCCTTTAAATATGGCTCCGGGGTTACTGAAGGCCTGTGGTGAGAGTGGGGCAGACGAATAAGAGGCCACCCCACTAGCAACCCGGTGTGTTCATGGGAATGCGTTATTAATGAGGCAGGACATACCAGCAATGGGACGACACAGCACAAAAACACACAATTGCAGCCGGCAGGTAAAACGTCCTTTTTCCTGCCCGCTACCAAACTTACACAAATCTGGGACAACCCCATCCACAGTGTTGAAAAAAAAACGGCCTTCGCACATAAATATAAGCTGGAAATGGAAAATTAGAGGGTGTTGTCCTTCTGCAATTGGGGTTTGAGACACATTGATAAAACAGTGTAGAGGGAGCTTCATTCTGTATCTAACCCCGTGCTGTACCTGTCCTGGGAGTGTTTGATGGGGACAGTGTAGAGGGAGATTTACTCTGTATCTAACCCCGTGCTGTCCCTGTCCTGGGAGTGTTTGATGGGGACAGTGTAGAGGGAGCTTTACTCTGTATCTAACCCAGTGCTGTCCCTCCCTGGGAGTGTTTGATGGGGACAGTGTAGAGGGAGATTTACTCTGTATCTAACCCCGTGCTGTACCTGCCCTGGGAGTGTTTGATGGGGATAGTTTAGAGGGAGATTTACTCTGTATCTAACCCCGTGCTGTACCTGTCCTGGGAGTGTTTGATGGGGACAGTGTAGAGGAAGCTTTACTCTGTATCTAACCCCATGCTGTACCTGTCCTGGGAGTGTTTGATGGGGACAATGTAGAGGGAGCTTTACTCTGTATCTAACCCCGTGCTGTACCTGTCCTGGGCGTGTTTGATGGGGAGAGTGTAGAGGGAGCTTTACTCTGTATCTAACTCTGTGCTGTACCTGTCCTGGGAGTGTTTGATGGAGACAGTGTAGAGGGAGCTTCATTCTGTATCTAACCCCGTGCTGTACCTGTCCTGGGAGTGTTTGATGGGGACAGTGTAGAGAGAGTTTTGCTCTGTATCTAACCCCGTGCTGTACCTGCCCTTGGGGTGTTTGATGGGGAGAGTGTAGAGGGAACTTTACTCTGTATCTAACCCCGTGCTGTACCTGTCCTGGGAGTGTTTGATGGGGACAGTGTAGAGGGAACTTTACTCTGTATCTAACCCCGTGCTGTACCTGTCCTGGGAGTGTTTGATGGGGACAGTGTAGAGAGAGCTTTACTCTGTATCTAACCCCGTGCTGTCCCTGTCCTGGGAGTGTTTGATGGGGACAGTGTAGAGAGAGCTTTACTCTGTATCTAACCCCGTGCTGTACCTGTCCTGGGAGTGTTTGATGGGGACAGTGTAGAGGGAGCTTTACTCTGTATCTAACTACATGCTGTACCTGTCCTGGGAGTGTTTGATGGGGACAGTGTAGAGAGAGCTTTACTCTGTATCTAACCCCGTGCTGTACCTGTCCTAGGAGTGTTTGATGGGGAGAGTGTAGAGGGAGCTTTACTCTGTATCTAACCTCGTGCTGTACCTGCCCTGGGAGTGTTTGATGGGGACAATGAGTTTTACCCTGTATCTAACCTGGTCTGTATCTGGCTGACAAGTGCTTAATGCTGAAACACAGTGCCTGAAAGAGAAATTATTCCACCCCCGCTGCACTAACATGCCTCACCTTGATAAACACAAAACAAGAGGAAAACTCCAGTTCTGAAATGACATGTTATGGGTTGCAAAGGACAAGAGTCTTTTCACAGGGTTGGGCACTGTATAAAAAGCTGAAGGACATCAGAGAAGCCGCTCAATTATTCCCTTGTATAAATATGTACATGGCAGGCAGGATTTGTGAATCAATACTCTGGACTCCTATTTACCAGTCACAATTCAAGACCAGTCAATGTGTGAAATTTTCAACTCAGTGTTGCCTAGCACACCGTCTGTGGATAGCAGTGAGGCTCCACTCTCTCAGTGAGACAAGGAGGAGGTTTCGGCATTCTGTTCACTGCTATGATTCGTGTATTGGTGTCTGACCCTTTCCTGAAATTGATTTTAAAATGTTACTTTCCGCATAATAGAGAAACTGTGATGACAATTTCTTCAATATTAATTTTCTCCCCTCAAAAAATGCTGACTGTGATCCACAAAGGTTCCAATGTTCCAGCCAACCTCTGGTGTCAAGTAACTATTCTTTATGTGTTTGATCAGCCAGTGACTGTTAACAAATCCTGTTGGGGCATCAGATGAGCTGGATTCTGTCCTCCCCTGACTTAAATACACACGTTTGGGCCAATTTTAGTCTCAGTGCCACCTGGTTCTTCAGAGGAAAGAAGGTGGTGGTGAGACAGAAACAATAGTACAGTACTTACCACCAACAATGAGCCAACATTCATGCCCGAAAGGCAGGAGCCTCATTAAGTTGCACATTGTTCTTCTTATAAATCTTCCAGTGTGAAAAACCTGTCCATGCCAAGGGAACTTTCACCAACATTAGTGAAGTTCACAGAATCATTACAGCACAGAAGGAGGCCATTCTGCCCATTATGTCTGCGCTGGCTCCCTGAATGAGCAATTAACCTAATGCCATTCCTCCGCCTTCACCCCATAATCCACACACATTCTTCCTTTCCAAGATAATAACTAATTCCCTGTTGAATGCCTCAGTTGAACCTCCCTCCACCAGACTCTCAGGCAGTGCGTTTCAGATCTTGGTCACTAGCTGCGTGAAAAGCTTTTCCTCATGTCTGTGTTGCTTCTTTTGCCAATTATCTTAAATCTGTGCCCACTTGTTCTTGATCCTTCCAACAGCAGAAGTTTTTACCTATCCAGACCCCTCATGATTTTTGAATACCCCTATCAAATCTCCTCTCAAGTTTGTTCTCAACTTGGAGAAGTCCCAACTTTTCCAAATTCTCCACGTAACTGAAGTTCCTTATCCCTGGAGCCATTCTCTTGAATCTTTTCTGCACTCTCTCTAATGCCTTTCTATCCTTCCCAAAGAGTGGCTCCCAGAACTGGACGCAATGCTCCAGTTGAGGCTGAGCCAGTATTTTATACAAGTTTAACATAACCTCAGATAAAAGCTAAATACTGCGGATACTGGAAATCTGAAATAAAAACAGAAAATGCTGGTAAAACTCAGCAGGTTTGGCAGCAACTGTGGAGAGAGAAACAGAGCAAACATTTTGAGTCCATATGACTTTTCTTCAGAGCTAAAGAAGGGCTCTGAAGAAGAGTCACATGGACTCAAAACATTAACTCTGTTTCTCTTTCCACAGATACTGCCAGGCCTGTTGAGCTTTTCCAACATTTTCTGTTTTTAATTAACATAACCTCCTTGCTTGTCCTCTATGGCCCTATTAGTAAAGCCTATATGCTCATTAACCCAGCTCTCCATCTGTCCTGCCAACTTCATTGACTTATACATGTACACCAGACCTATCTGCTCCTGCACCCCCTTTTGAATTGTACCCTTTATTTTACATTACTTCTCCACGTTCTTTTGACCAAAATGAATCACTTTACACTTCTCTGCATTGAATTTCACCCTCCACTTGTCTGCCCATTCCACTAACTTGCCTTTTGAAGTTCTACACTATCCTCCTCACAGTTCACAATGCTTACGAGTTTTGTAATCTGCACAAATTTTGAAATTATGTCCTGTACACCAATATATGGGCAAAGATAATGTAGGTGATAAATTCAGAGAATTTCGGGAATGTTTTCGAGAGCCAATCAGGGAGCAGGCTATGCTAGATCTGGTATTGTGCAAGAAGATGGAATTAATTAATGACCTCATAGTGAAGGTGCCCCTAGGTAGCAGTGATTATAATATGATGAGTTTTACATTCAGTTTGAAGGAGAGAAGAGTAGGTCTAATGCTAGTATTTTAAACTTAAATTGGGAGAATTATGAGGGCATGGAAGCAGAGCTAGCGAAAGTGAACTGGCAATTTAGGTTAAGGGATAGATCTGTACAGATGAAGTGACAGACATGCAAGGGTATATTACAGGGTACACAGAATGGATATATCCAAAGAGAAAGAAAAGTTCCAAGGGGAAGATCCTCTATCCGTGGTTAACTAAAAAAGTTAACGATTGTATCAAACTTAAAGAGAAAGCATATAATTGTGCAAAGATAGGTAGGTCAGAAGATTGGACAGAATATAAAAAATAGCAAAGAATAACTAAAAGATTAATAAGGAGGGAAAAATTAGAGCACAAGAGAAAGCTAGCTAGAAATATAAAGATAGATAGTAAGAATTTCTATAGATATTTAAAAAAGAAAAGAGTTAATAAAGTGGGCATTGGTCCTCCAGAAAGTTTGTCTGAGGAATTATTAATGCAAAATAAGGAGATGGCAGATGAATTGAATAGGTATTTTGCATCAGTTTTCACTATAGATGATACAGGTAACATCCCAGAAATAGCTGTAAATCAGGAATTGGAAGGAAGGGAGGAGCTCAAGAAAATTATAATCACCAGGGAAGTGGTACTGAGCAACTTGTTGGAACTGTGGGTTAACAAGTCCCTGAGTCCTGATGGACTTCATCCTAGGTTCTTAAAAAAAGAGCTAATGAGATAGTTGATGTGTTGGTTCTAATTTTCCAAAATTCACTAGATTTTGGGAAGGTTCCAATAGATTGGAAAATAGCAAAAGTATCTCCTTTATTGAAAAAGGAGGGAGACTGAAAGCAGGAAACTACAGGCCAGGTAGCTGGTCACAGAGCCACCTGTCATAGAGAAAATGTTAGAAGTGATTGTTAAAGAGTTTATAACAGGGCACTTAGATAAATTCAAGGTAATCAGGCAGAGTCAACACGGTTTTGTGAAATTGAAATCATTTTTAACCAATTTATTGGAGTTCTTTGAAGATGTCACAGGTGCTGTGGATAAAGGGGAACTGGTGGATGTACTGGACTTAGATTTTCAAAAGGCATTAGATAAGGTATCACATCAAAGGTCACTGCAGAAAATAAAAGATCATGGTGTAGGGGTAACATTTTGGCGTGGATAGAAGATTGGCTAGCTAACAAGAAAGAGAGAGTAAACAAAAATGGCTCATATTTTGGTTGGAGGCATGTGACAAGTGGTGTGCCACAGGGGTCAGTGCAGGGGTCTGAACCCTTTATAATTTATACAAATGATATAGATGAAGAGACAGATCGTATGGTTGCCAAATTTGCTGATGACACAAAGATAGGTAGGAAAGTCAGTTGTGAAGAGCACATAAGGAGGCTACAAAAAGATATAGATAGGTTAGGTGAGTGGGCAAAGATCTGGCAAATGGAGTACAATGTTGGAAAATGTGAGGTTGCCCAGTTTGATAGGATGAATAAAAAAGAGAACTATTATCGAAATGGTGAGAGATTGCAGAGTTCTAAGATGCAGAGGAATCTGGATGTCCTAGTGCATGGATTACAAAAGGTTAGTATGCAGGTGCAGCAGGTAATTACAAAAGCTATTAAGAGTGTTATCATTTCTTGCGAGGGAAATTAAAACAAGAGTAGGGAGATTATGCTTCAGTTATACAGGGCTTAGGTGAGGCCACATCTGGACCACTATGTACAGTATTGGTCTCTTTATTTAATGAAAGATATAAATGCATTAGAAGCAGTTAGAAGAAGGTTTTCTAGACTAATACTTGGAACAGGCAGGTTATCTTCAGGAAAAGTTGGACAGGTCAGGCTTGTATTCGCTGGAGTTTGGAAGAGTAAGAGACAACTTAATTAAAACATAAGATCCTGAGGAGACTTGACAGGACAGATGTGGAGAGGATATTTCCTCTTGTGGGAGAATCTACAATAGGGGGGGGTCACCATTTCAAAACAGAGATTAGGAGAATTTTTTTCTCTCAGAGGGTAGAGAGTCTTTGGAACTCTCTTCCTCAAAAGGTGGTGAAAACAGGGTCTTTGAATATTTTTAAGTCAGAGTAGATAGATTCTTGATAAGCAAGGGGGTGAAAAGTTCACGGGGAAAGGCAGGAATGTGAAGTTGAGGTTAAAATCAGATCGTCTATGACCTTATTGAATGGCGTAGCAGGCTCGAAGGTCTGAGTGGCCTATTCCTGCTCCTAATTCGTATATACATATATCTAGGAAGAGCAAGATTCCTGGAAAAGGCCCCTGGGAAACATCACTACAACAGTCCTCCAGCCCGAAAAACATCCATTGAGCTCTGCTCTTTTTTCCCTGTCACTTATGTGTCTATGTTGCTACTGCCCCTTTTATTTCATGAGCTCTAATTTTGCTCACAAGTCTATTGTGTGGCATTGCATCAAATGCCTTTTAGAAGTACATGTACACAACAGCATTATCCTCATGAACCCTCTCTGTTAACTCTTCAAAAAACTCCAGGAGGATCCACCCATTGGCAGGAGATTGGTCGGACCATGGAGAGATTAGAGGGAGAGTGGGTCAAATATACACACAAGCAGCAGGGGTAGTATAAGGCCAGATGGAAATATGCAGGTAGATGAAGAGGATTTAATCACACACAGACAGACAGACAATAGCTGGGACACACACAGATGAGCGAGCAAGCAGCAAATCCTTACATAATTGGGAAAAGAATTTGCTGGAAACTTCACATTTATTTTTATAAATAATCTGAAATGAAGTCCTGATAGAGAGGTGCCTTATAAAAGATACTGGCCAAGCATGTGTGGGAGATGAAGTTGTGAGAAATTATTGAATCAGATCCATCATATTCTGCATTACCCATCCTCAGGGTATGCAGTGCTATCTGTCAAAGTCACCACATTAACTTGTCCTTTTCACAGATCTCAATGCAGCATTGCTGCAGGCAGCAAGTACTCAGTTCTCATAAAATCATTAGCCTATTCAGTAGCCTATGACACCAAAGTAAATTAACTCTTTCCTAGTCAGTCTCTTACCCACATGGCTTTAGCGATGTCACCTTCTGCCAAGCTCAAACCCAGACTCCATGGGCTACAATATTCTTGATATTGTTAGACTAATACAGAACATTTACTGAGCCTGCAGAGGTGTATAACACGGGAGCTTTATTAAGATACATCTTACCAGGCTGGCTACAGCCTACACAAGCCTGCTCGTCAGAGGACAAATCATGTGATGTTGCATCACTTTCTGTGATGATATACACAGTATCTGATTAGCATATTAAACAGTTAGAATTAACTCCTTACTTTACAGGGGCCAGGGTTGAAGTTTTGCGAGGGGTGGGTGATGTGGTAGTGGCAGCATTTGGATTTGGATTCTGACGTTCGTTTTGCCACTTTGAAAACCTGAATGACTGTTTTCAAAGGATGTGGAAATAAATGAAATAATGGAGTGTCCAATTTTAATAAAACACTAGATTGAAACACCATGGGCTGCGGTTTGTGTGACCCTCCCTACAATCCGCTCGCTGTTACTCAAGATTCTCTCATCCCCTTGTTCCCATTACCACCTCTACTTCTCCTTTGGAACTACACTCTCAACCCATGCTGCCAATCCACCCCTTTGTTCCACTGTCACTCATCTCATCTGTAACCATCCATCCAATCTCCAAATTTGTTTTTGTCAAGGGGAAGTAGTGAAAGACAGAAACTCCTTGCCCATGATTCTCTTAAGCCCTTTTGCCCTTCCTGTTTCTCTCAAATAGGCTTTGTTTGCTTTTGGAATTTAACATTTGTTATAAAAAAAAATCAAGTTAGAATGAGGAAGTACACTGTTTGTCTGCCCTCCTCTCTTTCACTCTCCCGCTGGCTGGGATCTTCCGGCTGGTCATGGCAGGAGCTGTTGCAGGAGATTTGGCGGCCCTGCCAAAAGTCTTTCTTTCGACCAGACCAGACTATCTTGGCAGTGGGTGGGGCCAGAAAATCCCACTGTATAAAGCTATTAATGTACATAATGTTATTGGAAAATGTTTTTCTTTAAAAATTGAGGTTTAATCTGTGGGTGTGTCTTAATTGGATTAAAGATAGCTAGTCTGGGAGCTTTGATGTGTAGTAGTTTTGATATGTAAAAGAGATAATGTGCATTTGCATTTTTTGAATAGAGCATTCAAGAAGTGGGGTGAAAACTGACACCTATCTAGCAGCTACCAAGCAATATGTTTATATTACTAATAAAATTGATACTATAAAAGGGGTTTTATTGTTAGAGAGGTTTAGTTCAGAGGTTCTGTTGAAGGGTCATTCGGACTCGTTCCTCTCCGCAGATGCTGCCAGACTTGCTGAGTTTTTCCAGGTATTTTTGTTTTTGTTTTGGATTTCCAGTATCTGCAGTTTTTTGCTTTTATCTTAGTTCAGAGGTTGTTTATACAATGAGAATTTACATTCAATGGGTGGTGGTAGGTATAACTTCAGCAGTTTTGTGTGTGCAGGGCAGAGGCAATGTAACATCAAAGCAGCTGTAAGCCTACAACTCTCTCCACAACATCATTTTGAATTCATAAGGTGAAAATGCTTTGTCTGGTGTCTGGTTAAGTCTCTGGGTTGCTGTTTCCTTAATGGAGATTAGTTTGGGAATTTGTTAAGAGTTATGATAGTAGTAACTTGAAGCCATGTGTATATATATTTTTGACCTGTGTAAATTAATAAAATGTTTCATTTAGTTTATAGTAAAGCCTCGAGAACTGGTGTCTGATTCCTGAATTTAGAGTCACAACTAAAACATAATTCTTAAAATTATAGGTTATGGCCGTTGTTCAAAGTTTCCCTCTGGGATTTTTAAATAACTCAGCTGTACCAACTACATCGGTCATAACACCCTCCCTATGTCTCAGCTGTTAGCAATTATGACAATTTCCTTTAATAATTGAGAGCAAAATGCAAGTGAGATAATTAGATAGCTTCAAAATTAAACTGGTTTTGATTTTTGAAAATTAAACTCACATTAGCATGAGCAAAGATACATACTTTCTCTCTTAGCTTAATCTACTTTCTGAAGTTTATAGAGCATAAAACAAAAGCTACAACATGTGTGCATTCAATACATTGCGATTTTTCTCTCTCAATCTGCTCAGAAAATACACACATAACCTTTTACTTTTTAAAAAGTGCACACACACTGTGGAATTATGGAAATTATAAAAAAACAGTTGAGTAAAATGTGCTGGAAGATAAAGACAAATTTTCCAATTGTATAGCTGACTAAACATAGAATGCACCCTGAAAAATTTGGATTAATACAGGTTATTCATTGATGAAGCCAACTTCAGCACATTAGAGAGTCGCCTGGTGCTTATTTCCAGGCGAGTTTTGTTAGACGCAAGACATCCACTCTGCCAGTTTTTTTTTTTTACTGCTCAAATAGAGAAATGGAAATATCACATAGCCAGTACTGCATGGTGTGCCCTTCTGAGTTGTATTGTATAGATATATGATTCCTGTCAAACCCAATTCAGAAAGAACCACTCAATCCTCGTGGAAAAGTCTGACTGTTGGGGCTTGGAAATAACTAATCCTGTAAACAGTTTTGCCCTTGATCGGATAAAATGAGCTCTTTATTCACTGGAATGTGCTTTTGTTTGTGAAGAGTGGAATTTATTGTATTATTCATGAGTTCACATTGCCATTTCAAGGCTATTCAGAGACTTTATGATGGTGTACTGTCATTTTAAATGCTCGATGGAGCATGCTTATAGCATTCTGCTCATGGCAAATATCCCAGAAATGTTACTAGCTTATCAAAACAAGTATTGGAAAGTTCAAGCTTCCTGGCTGTGATTAAAATATGTTTAGTTTAATGACTGGAGCAATACTTGACCTGTGGGAAAAATTACAACTATCGATGAAGAAAAATTATGTGATTGCACAAACACAACAAATTGAAATTGTGTCAACCCTGCTCCTCATCATTATGCATTGACCCCATATCACTGTCCAGTGACTCCCTGCTCCTTAATACTAACCAGCAATCCCTATTGTCTCATAGGTGTTATCATTACCAGTACTTTTACTCTGTATCCTGCCATGGGAGTGTTTGATCCTACGGTGCCTGAAATTGGAATCTGATCCATTTAGCAGCATTAATAGGCATTACCTGAAGGGCAGGAAAAACAGCTAAAAAGCCTCTTTAATGCAAAAAGAAATACGATCACAATTATTTCGATTTCCATTTGATTTGGCGTAGTTGTGTGATCCTGTTTGTAAGATCATGCAACAATAATGGGATTGGTCTGTTAAAATGGACAATAAACAAACTTTGACAACTCTGAAAATGTTTGTGTTGGGCCTCTTTTTGTCCATTAATTATCCTCAGAAATGCACATTGATTTTTCTGTGCACACTTTTGCTAACTCCTAGAAAACACTGAACAGTTTTTCCAATTTGCACCAACCCAACTGCTTTTCTCACAGCAGTTTTCATTTTGGCTTCAATTTGTTTACCTCCCATGTCTCGCATTTGCGAGCAAATTTTCAGTAAATCCCGGCTACAGAAATCAAAAGCATTAATCAAATTCAGTCACTGCTGTTTCCGATTGCAGTCAACTTGATGTGGACTGTTTGATAATGTAACTCTGAAGATGACCACCAGGCACCTGGTGTATCTTTTTTATTCATTCACGGGATGTGGGTGTCGCTGGCTGGGCCATCATTTATTATCCATCCCTAGTTGCCCTTGAGAAGGTGGTGGTGAGCTGCCTTCTTGAACCGCTGCAGTCCATGTGGTGTAGGTACACCCACAGTGCTGTTAGGAAGGGAGTTCCAGGGTTTTGACCCTGCGACAGTGAAGGAACAGCGATATATTTCCAGGTCAGGGTGGTGAGTGACTTGGAGGGGAATTTCCAGTTGGTGGAGTTTGCCTGGGTTTGTTGCCCTTGTCCTTCTAAGTGATAGTGGTCATGGGTTTGGAAGGTGCTGTCAAAGGAGACTTGGTGAATTCTTGCATACATCTTGTAGATGGTACACACTGCTGCCACTGTGCATTGGTGGTGGAGGGACTGAATGTTTGTGGATGTGGTATAAATCAAGCGGGCTGCTTTGTCCTGGACGGTGTCAAGCTTCTTGAGTGTTGTGGGAGCTGCACACATCCAGGCAAGTGGGGAGTATTCCATCACACTCCTGACTTGGGCCTTGTAGATGATCGACAGGCTTTGGGGAGTCAGGAAGGGAATTACTCATCACAAGATTCATAGCGCCTGACATGCTCTTGTAGCCACGGTATTTATATGGCTAGTCCAGTTCAGTTTCTGGTCAATGGTAACCTCCAGGATGTTGATAGTGATGGATTCAGTGATGGTAATGCCATTGAATGTCAAGGGGCGATGGTTAGATTCTCTCTTGTTGGAGATGGTCATTGCCTGACACTTGTGTGGCGCAAATGTTACTTGTCACTTGTCAGCCCAAGCCTGGATACTGTCCAGGTCTTGCTGCATTTAGACACGGACTGCTTCATTATCTGAGAAGTCGTGAATGGTGTTGAACATTGTGCAATCATCAGCGAACATCCCCATTCCTGACTTTATGATGGAAGGCAGGTCATTGATGAAGCAGCTGAAGATGGTTGGGCCGAGGACACTACCCTGAGGAACTCCTGCAGTGATGGACTCGTGCAAAGCTAGACTGGGTGTGTCTATGTGCTTTGACCAAATCAACAGTACAACTAGTGGGACATGACATGTAATATTGATATATATTCTTCCCCCCATCTCTGTCGAAGGCACTATGTCATTGGGTCAGTTTTCTACAGGGTGCAACCAAATGGTCATTAATCACAGATGAACCCAGTCAGCCATGCCTCAGTAGCAGCTCTCTAGCCTCGGAGTCCGAAGGTCGTGGCTTCAAGGCCTATGCCAGAGACTTGACTACAAAATATAGGCTGCCATTTCCCAGTGCAGTGCTGAGGGAGTGCTGCACTGTTGGAGGTGCCTTCTTTCAGATGGGATGTTAAGCCAAGGCCCCATCCACCTCTTGGCTGGATGTAAAAGATCCCATGGAATTATTTCAATCGCTATGTTAACAGACTAATGGATCCAGAGACATAAATGCGAATTCCACCACAGTAGCTGGGGTGTTAAAATTTGGTTAACTAAATAAATCTGGAATAAAAATCTTTCATCAGTAATGATGACCATGATGGTGCCTGCCTGGTTCACTAATACCCTTTAATGAAGGAAATCTGCCACCCTTACCCGGTCAACCATAGCAATATGGTTGACTCTTAACTGCCCTCAGAAAGGCCCAGCAAACCATTCAGTTAAGTCTAGGATGAAAAATAAAAGTTGACCAAGCCAGTGATATCCACTCCCATGTATGTTATGACTACATAATTAGTAATTGGCTGTGCAACACTTTGGGATTGTTGTGTTTTATGCCTTGAAGATATGCAGAGATGACATGATTCCAGTGAGCTGAGTCAGCCATTGCTGGCCAGGAACCAGTTCAAATTAGTTACCTGAATAACTAACTGCAGCTGCCAGTGGGTTTGTTTATCTCTAACTAAGACTGAAAACAAAAGTACAATTTACATTTATAGTTAAGTTAAATGCTAAATGCAAACTTGACTAGGTCATAGAAAGAGATTAACCCTTAAAACTCCTTCACTTACCAAGTTCCCAGATTTAAGCACTTGGTCTCGCTGCATTCAGTCTCTATCTGCCATCTTTGTGCGACTTACTTTGTGTGATATTTTTGCTGGTGAGTCAATAATGTAAGACCTATGCAGCAATTGCCACCACTTGCATGTCCATTGCTGGGCAGAAGTAGAGTTCTAGGCCAATGAGTGTATGTATCTAATGCTCAGAGGCTACAAGAAGAGGATGGGTTTTACTGGTGAGGTAAACTGTGCCAATGAACCCACCTGCTTCTAATGGCGTGTCGCTATCATTGTTAATTGCTCATATTTGTTTGAGGAGGTTTCTGTTAGCTCCTGCAGTAATAATTAGCAACGGAAATCATTTCAAGACAAGCAACATCTGATTTGCTTAAGTTTACCAAACCAACAGATGCTTAAAAGGCTTCCAGCAATTACTGTTGATTGGGAATGAATTGCTGATAATGTATTTAATGCAGCTGTGCCTTCATTGAGATTTGTTTCTCAGTGTGATGTCTGCTCTTGCCCTTTCATTGAAATCTTTTTTTCTCTGATCTTACATTTAGTCGCGACCCGGTTAAACACTGAGATCAGCCTCTGTGAAGAGTAGCCATGATTAGAGTTAACCTTAAGCAAAAGATCAAGATGTATCACAGCAATCAGTCATTCAGGCAATCATTGGTCCCATAAATTCTTCCCTTTGTGATAGCTCAAACCTGCCTGCTCACAGTATCCCCTTCATCCCTCCTCTCCGGATAGCATCCAATTATCTTGAATCCATTGATGTCAATCACATTCTTGCTATCCTTCCTTTCAGTTGTTCTCAACTGAAGTGAGGAAAAGCACCCTACTTTTCGATCAGGCACTTTACAGTCTTCTGTACTCAACACTGAGTTCAACAATTTCAGATCGTAACTGCTGCTCCCATTTTTCATGCAGTAGATATTGCGGCTCCAACAGTGCTGCACTCCCTCAGTGCTGCACCAGAATGTCAACCTGTGCTCGAGTCTCTGGAAAGGGACTTGAAACCAGAATCTTGTGAACAGAGCCACAGCTTAATAGTCAACAAGACACTCTGAGCGCAATTTTCCGTGCCCGCTGATAGTGGGCGTGATAGGTGGCATCACGGAGGTTATGGCACGATGGGTTTCACAACAGCAGGAAGTCAGGTCGCGATCGTCTGCTCAGCCCAGCCCGCCAATGGCAGGGCTGCGTTTCCCACCAACGGTCAGCGGGGGGCTCATTGTAATACATCAGCATATCATTAAAAGGCCATCCTGCCGGGCTCTTGGACCCCAGCTGGATCGTCCGCCCACATCGGCAGGAAAGCACATCGACATGTTTTACGACAGCAAGCAGCCAACGTGCACTTGGTGGCTTCAGTTTGGGGGAACTGGAGGTGAGTGAACAGCATTGTTCTGCAGAGCTCGCAGGGTCGCCTGTCGCTTTACAGACTTCAGGGGTGCTGGGGGGCCGGGGTGAAGTGCCGTCCTGCCACAGAGGTTGTCCGGTGGGGGGGCGGGGGAGGGGGAGGGGGAGGGGTTGGGGGGTGCTAAGTACAATCATGCTAACCACATCTCTCTCTCTTTCATGCCACAGGAGGACCACATCAAGAGGATGAAGCCTGGTGACCCAGCTGTATGCCTGATGGCCTACAGAAAGCGGAGAAGATGGAGGAGAGAGAGACTGAGGCTCCCGGCTGTGCAAAGGCAGGAGCAGCAACCTCAGGAAGAAGGGGCACTAGGGACTCCTGCACACGCTGCCCAGGAGCAACAGTGAGCTGTGGCTGGTCACCGCATAGCAACCTCCAGGGTCTATAGAGCCGCCCTTCGTTCCTGCAGATGACCAAGAACCAGTGTCGCTGATGACTGCCCATGTCCAGGGACCTGGTCGCTCACGCCTGCCACTTACTGCAGGACTTGGCGCCAAGGGGACATGGGGGGCATCACTGCCAGTGGCTGTGAAAGTGCCTGCGGTGTTCAATTTCTACACCAGTGGCTCCTTTCTGTGGGATTTCACAATCCGCCACCCACAAATGCACCCATGAGGTCACAGATGCCATCTTCTCGAGGGCACACAACTTCATGCATTTCGCCCAAGACCGGGACAGCCAGGATGCCAGGGCCATTGGATTCACCCTGATCACGGGTTTCCCACAGGTGCAGCGTATGATTGGCTGCGCTCATGTGGCGCTCAGGTCTCTGTCTCTACTCACGGTGGACTTCATCAACCGCAAGGGCTTCTACTCTCTGAATGTGCAGCTGATATGCGACCACCAGAAACCCATCCTGCAGGCATGTGCATGGTTTCCAGGGAGTGTGCACAACTCCTACATCCTCAGTCGGTCACAAATCCCTGGAGTCTTCCAGGGTCCACAGAAGCTGCAGGGATGGCTCCTCGGGGACAAGGGCTACCCACAGAGGCCTTGACTGATGACACTGAGCAGCGGCCTCAGACTGCAGCAGAGCGACGCTATAATGAGGCTCATGTTGCAACTCGCAACTTGGTGGAGCAGAATATCGGGATGCTGAAGATGAGTTTCCAGTATCTGGACCGGTCTGGTGGAGCCCTGCAATACAGTCCGCAGGGGGTGTCACACATCATTGCCGTCTGCTGCACCCTTTACAACTGGCGCTGCAACAGAGACACGGGCTGACTGAGGAGGAAGAGATGGAGGAGCTGCATGTCTCCTCTGATGAGGAGGACACTGACGGCGATGAGGCTCAGGAGGTCCTTAAGGTGATGGGGATGAGGCCCTTGCACTGGCGCACTCAGGAGGCCCTCATAGATGCTAGATTTGTGGAGGATGATGATGACATGCAGTGAGATGTTCCTATAGATCCTTGCATCGCATTTGTGAGCGTTTGACCCCAGTCTGATTTATGGCAACACGAATAATCTCTGTGAGAATGCTCCTGTCATGGAGACGTAGTGGAGCCTCTAATCGTCGCTTGATTGCAGGAGGATGATGATGAGATGCAGTGAGGACACTCCATAGATCTTCATATAGCCTCTGAGAATGTCTGACTCCTGTCTGGGCAAGGACAGCTCACTTGCGCTCTGTGATCAGGGTCATATCATAGAGATGCAGCCATGAAACTTTAGAAGCATCTGATCCTTTGCCCGCCTTCAGCACCTGAACCCTTCAGGAGCTTGAGCACAGCATCATTAGCCACAGATGCTGAAGGGGACAGACCCTCCTTAAAGGTGCTGAGAGCACATTGAGAGAATGAGGGAACTCTGTGACGCCTGCCCACTACATTCTGGCAGCAATGACAAGCATCGCCGAGGTGCAGGCATCAGTCATGTTTCCAAGGAGTGTGAGGCTGGACCAACACTTTGGTCTGAAGGCTGCACAGGGAAGAGGCCCTGGACTGAGACACCTGCCTTTATCTTGTGCAGAAAGGTTTCACATCTGAGTGACAAGAATACCACTCATCAGAACAAAGAACCATGTGCAGGGAGTCATTCTTGGGAGTTTATTGACAATGGTGAACAGTACGTAGAAGTGATTAACACCCGTGCCCAGACTGTGCAACTAATTCTCCTTAACTGTCCTGACACTGCCGCACATCCACAGCGCAAGTGAAGGCAGCCTGCTGACTGCAACATCCTGTCTGTGATGACTTTGACCTCTTTAAGGAGGGTGCTTCCAGATTCCTCTCCAGAGGTTTCTTCAGGGCTTGATTGCAGACCCTGGATCATGGGCTCTGTTGGCTGTTTGGTAGGTGTGCCTGTGAAAGCAAGAGGAGATAATTAGTGCCGGGCAGTGGCCTGTGAAAGAGGACACATCACTCACAGCATGGTTGTCTGATAGGTGTTGCACTGCTGGATCCTCACTTGGTAGAGCAGCGCCAACCTCACCGGCCGGTCCAGATCCCCGCTGGCCAGTTGGATGGCTCTGTTTTCAAAGTCCATGAGGACCTTGATTTCGTACATTCCGCCATCAGTCTGTGACCTCTCTCTCTTGTTCTGTACCAATGTCTTGCATGGATAAGGATAAAGAAGGAGTAAGCACTACTCCTGCCGGGCCAGATGATAAGTATGGCCTGTGTGGGTGGTGAGTGGTCCCCTGGAAGGGATGAGGACAATGACAGTGAGTGTGAGAGAGTGAACGGTGATGTCCCTTGAACTGGCAGTGAGTGAGGGCCCTGTGGGTGTGTGCTGGGTTTGTGAGTGTGAGAGTTGGGAGCGATGAGAAGAGTGACTTACCCTGGCGGAACGGAGACCATTCATCCTCTTGCAGCACTGGGTGGCTGTCCTCTTCTGAAGGGAGTTGGCGCTGACCACTGCTGCCCACCGCCTACCAAACCAGATTGGTCACGCTGTTGCCCATCCTGCGGCCAGAGCTGGGGGTACAGGACAACCCGGTGGGCTCCCCGGCATCCAGCAGTCACTCGAGGGACTTGTCATTGAAGCGGGTGGGGGAGTGGGGGGGGTGCCTACGGACTTTATTCCTTTGCTGGCCGTGTCTTCCATGCAGCGGTGGTGAGCGAGAAGCAATGAGCGTTGTGCTTGCGGCTAAGACCATAAACATGGCTCGGGACGTGATGCAGCAGCAGGATGATGAATGAGAGCCTGCCCACCATGGACACGGCGTATTTCCTGGGAGTGCATAAATAATAAGGCGGGTTTGGGACGATACGGTGTGAAAACCCACCATCGCGGCCGGTGGGTAAAACATCATTTTACCCGCCATTGGCACAAATCTGGGAAAATCCTGCCCTCTTTCTTTATACCATTTACACCTTTGTTAGTCTTTTTGCCTCATGACTTGTCCCATTAAACACACCCTTTCTCCCCGACACCAACCGTCCCTTAACTTGCTACATCTGTCATGCATTTTCCAGTTATGAGGAAGGGTGATAGACTTGAAACATTAATTCAAAAACAGAAGCAGAAATACCTGGAAAAACTCAGCAGGTCTGGCAACATTGGCGGAGAAGAGCACAGTTGACGTTTCGAGTCCTCATGACCCTTCAACAGAACTAAGTAAAAATAGGAAAGGGGTGAAATATAAGCTGGTTTAAGGTTGGGGGCGGGGGTGGGGGTGGTTGTTGGGACAAGCAGCCAGTGATAGGTGGAGATAACCAAAAGATGTCACAGACAAAAGGACAAAGAGGTGTTGAAGGTGGTGATATTATCTAAAGGAATGTGCTAATTAAGAGAGCAGGACAAGAAAGGTACCGATAGCTCTAGTGGGGGTGGGGTGAAATAAGACTAAAAGGGCATAAAAGATATAGATATACAATGGATGGAAATACATTTAAAATAATGGAAATAGGTAGAAAAAGAAAAATCTATATAAATTATTGGAAAAACAAAAAGAGAGAAAAATCAGCAAGGGGGTGGGGATGGAGGAGAGAGTTCATGATCTAAAATTGTTGAATTCAATATTCAGTCTGGAAGGCTGTAAAGTGCCTAGTCGGAAGATGAGGTGCTGTTCCTCCAGTTTGCATTGAGCTTCACTGGAACAATGCAGCAGGCCAAGGACAGACATGTGGGCATGAGAGCAGGGTGGAGTGTTAAAATGGCAAGTGACAGGGAGGTTTGGGTCATTCTTGCGGACAGACCGCAGGTGTTCTGCAAAGCAGTCACCCAGTCTGCGTTTGGTCTCTCCAATGTAGAGGAGACCACATTGGGAGCAGTGAATGCAGTAGACTAAGTTGAGGGAAGTGCAAGTGAAATGCTGCTTCAGTTGAAAGGAGTGTTTGGGCCCTTGGACGGTGAGGAGAGAGGAAGTGAAGGGGCAGGTGTTGCATCTTCTGCGTTTGCATGGGGAGGTGCCGTGGGAGGGGGTTGAGGAGTAGGGAGTGATGGAGGAGTCGACCAGGGTGTCACAGAGGGAACGATCCCTGTGGAATGCCGTCAGGAAGGAGGGGGGGTGGTGAAGGGAAGATGTGTTGGTGGTGGCATCATGCTGGAGTTGGCGGAGATGGCGGAGGATGATCCTTTGAATGCAGAGGCTGGTGGGGTGATAAGTGAGGACAAGGGGGACCCTATCATGTTTCTGGGAGGGAGGAGAAGGCGTGAGGGCGGATGCGCGGGAGATGGGCCGGACACGGTTCAGGGCCCTATCAACTACCATGGGAGGAAAACCTCATTTAAGGAAGAAGGAGGACATGTCAGAGGAACTGTTTTTGAAGGTAGCATCATCGGAACAGATGCGACGGAGGTGAAGGAACTGAGAGAATGGGATGGAGTCCTTACAGGAAGCGGGGTGTGAGGAGCTGTAGTCAAGGTAGCTGTGGGAGTCGGTAAGCTTGTAATGGATATTGGTGGACAGTCTGTCACTAGAAATTGAGACAGAGAGGTCAAGGAAGGGAAGGGAAGTGTCAAAGATGGACCACGTGAAAATGATGGAGGGGTGGAGATTGGAAGCAAAATTAATACATTTTTCCAGGTCCCAACGAGAGCATGAAGCAGCACCGAAGTAATCATCGATGTACCGGAGAAAGAGTTGTGGGAGGGGCTGGAGTAGGACTGGAACAAGGAATGTTCCACATACCCCACAAAGAGACAGGCATAGCTGGGGCCCATGCGGGTACCCATAGCCACACCTTTTATTTGGAGGAAGTGAGAGGAGTTTAAGGAGAAATTGTTCAGCGTGAGAACAAGTTCAGCCAGACGGAGGAGAGTAGTGGTGGATGGGGATTGTTCGGGCCTCTGTTCGAGGAAGAAGCTAAGGGCCCTCAGACCATCCTGGTGGGGGATGGAGGTGTAGAGGGATTGGACGTCCATGGTGAAGAGGAAGCGGTTGGGGCCAAGGAACTGGAAATTGTTGATGTGACGTAAGGTGTCAGAGGAATCATGGATGTAGGTGGGAAGGGACTGGACAAGGGGAGAGAGAAGGGAGTCAAGATAACGAGAAATGAGTTCTGTGGGGCAGGAGCAAGCTGAGACGATCGGTCTACCGGGACATTTCTGTTTGTGGATTTTGGGTAGGAGGTAGAAGCAGGCCGTCCGAGGTTGGGCGACTATCAGGTTGGAAGCTGTGGGAGGAAGATCCCCAGAGGGGATGAGGTCAGTGACAGTCCTGGAAACAATGGTTTGATGTTCAGTGGTGGGGTCATGGTCCAGGGAGAGGTAGGAGGAAGTGTCTGCGAGTTGACGCTCAGCCTCTGCGAGGTAGCGGTCAGTACGCCAGACATTAATTCCTCTCCACAGAAGCTGCCTGACCTGCTGAGTATTTCCAGCACTTTCAATTTATAATTTTTTTCCTTTTTCTTTCCTGGGGTCTGGGGGTTGCTGGGAAGACCAGCATTTTGTTAGAAATGTCTCTCTCAAGATTGAAGTTTCCTTTTATGAAATGGAAGAATTTGGCGTAATCTGGGCATTTGGATGCTAACCTGGAATTTATTTTGTTTTTCTAAAAAGGTCATAAGTTCACCTTGGAACCGTAAATGAGCAGGCCTCTTCCAAGAAATCGCCTGACCTATGATGTACTCGAGGAGTTGTTTGTTTGAGTTGAACTGAAAGGCACTTTAATTAATGAAAAGTTGAGAGACAAAGAAGCTAATCACATGGGTGAGAGGAAGAAAAACTTTAGTTGTGAGCTTCCTTGTTTTAAGGCAGTCTTTTTGGAGAGCAAGCTGAGAAAGGAAGACTACCTTAACTAGCTCTCTCTCTCTACCGTGCCTAAAATTGTGTGTGGCTATCAACCTGTAGCTAGAGAACCCTCATTTAAGTGTAACTAGTTTGCATTTGGTGCTGCAAAGCTGAGACCAGTTGGTGAAAACTTCTAGGCATCCCCGGGGACCAGCAGCCCATCTTCACATGAGGGAAGTCCAGGTCGACAGCGTCGAGACCCTGCAGACTTTATCCTTTATTTTAAAACGCCCATCCTCCAAATCCCATCTCTGCAGACAGACTCTATCTGTTTGTCCTCTGTGTGTGTGTGTGTGTGTGTGTGTGTATGCTGGGGGGATTCTTTAGGAAGAGATAGATAGTTATTCTTCCCAATTACAATTGTGCATTAATCAGTATAGTAACTTGTTAAAAGAAGCTTTGTTTTAAAATAAATGAATCATTCTGAATTTTTGAAAGAAGCCTTATCAAAGTCTCTTTTCTTCTGGGTACTAGAAGTATAGGTACACAATTAGCCATTTTGGTGAGAAAATTAAACATTTGAGTTAATGGTCCGGCCTGTTGAGTAGTGGGGCCCGATAATTCGCACATTCCTCCCATCCCAGTCACAACAATTTGTTGCCCATCCCTAATTGCCCTTGAACTGAGCGGCTTGCTAGGCATTCCGGAGGGCAGTTAAGAGTCAATCACATTGCTGTGGGTCTGGACTCACATGTAGGCCAGACCGGGTAAGGATGGCAGATTTCCTTCCCTAAAGGGCATTAATGAACCAGATGGGTTTTTACAAAAATCAATAGCTGTCGTGGTCATCATTACTGAGCCTAGCTTATAGTTTATTAACTGAATTCAAATTTCACCAGCTGCCTTGGTGGGATTTGAACCACAGCATTAGCTCTGGAGCCTCTGGATGACAAGTCACCACCATTTCCCTCTCCTCCCTTTCTGTAGTGGCTGATTCTACAAACATGCATACACTTCCCCTTAAAAATGATTTAATTTTTATCCCCTCGGATTTAAACCCATTCCAACAGGGAACAATTTGCCTCAATTAACACTTTCTTAATTTTTAAAGCTTCAAGTAGGTAACCCCGAAGTCACCCCCTACATCCGGCCCCCAACACCCATCCAATAAAAATATACCCAATTTTCTAAACCTTTCCTCATAGGTGAAATAATTTTCCTCTACTCCCTCTGTCAGCTCTCCAGGGAAGTTTTACGGGATTTATTTACAAATTTGAATATGCACAAGCAACAATTGCTTGCAAGATACAGAGGTGTAATTTTTCCAGAATCTGCTTCTGGTATGAACATTGCCTGCTGTTAGAGCACTTATAGCTTTGTTCATACGGACAGCTGTTAGACACACGGCGCTTACTCAGAACATTACCCACAGACCATATCATTTAGAAAATAATAAAGGTAGAATCAGTCCACTTCTTAGAGGTGGATGCAGAGGAAGGACTTGCATTTATATAGCACCTTTCATGACAAGTGGAAGTCCCAAAGCACATTAAAGTCATAAATTGCTTTTGAAGTTTAGTCATTGTTATGATGTAGAAAGCACAGCAGCCAACATGTGCACAGCAAGCTCCCATAAACAGCAATTTAGTCATGATCAGGTAAGCTGTTTTACGATGCAAAAAATGTAATTTTAAATTATAATTTTGATTAAGGGGTAAATATTGGGGATAATTCCCCTGCTATTCTTCAAAATATTGCCTTGACATCTTTTACATCCAACCAAGCAGGCATTTGGGGCATTGCTTTGATATCTCATCTAAAAGATGGCACCTCTGACAGTGCAGCATTCCTTCGGTACTGAACTGGAACGTCAACCTTGACTTTTGTGCTTCAGGTCTCTGGAACGAGACTTGAACCCAGAACTTAAGGTAAATTGTTATGAACTGAGCCATGGCTTTAATAGTCAACAAGACATTCTGGTCAAACAGCATGTTGTAGATTTTCATGGCCACAATGGTTATCTGGGCCAATCCATGGAGCTCAGATCTTGGCTCAGCCGACAACGTAAACAATTTTCACTGCTATGTAATCAGGGGAACTCTTTCACAGCAGAGCTGGATTTCTGAAATCAGCTCTTGCATCTTATGAGGTCCGGTGTTAATGCCTTAATATTAATGCCTGCATTGATTTTTTTCATCATAACCGTCACATTCAGATTCACTATTATCCAGTCTGTCAGTTCACATTCTTTACAGGTTTTGTTTTTGTCACTGAGCAAAGGCAAGAAGATAAAGAAAAACATGAACACCAGAAAAATGGTTCTGGTTGAAATGTTTTTCTAAAAAAGTAGACTTATCCAATATTAAATGACATATAGAAATCTTGCAGTTGTCACAGTGGCTCTGAACACTGCTCAAAGCTGCAACTCTGCTAATGAGCACAGTTTGCCTTTTTTACCAAACCATGGGCTGCAATTTCATGGAGTTCAGATGAGATTGTTACATAAAACGAATAGGCTAGTGCCATTGACACTAAGGAGTCCAGGTAATGATTTCTTCAATTTTCCAACATTGTAGCATTACAGAACGTATCTAATCAATGTGAGGCTGGTGTTAACATAGGGAGATAGGAATATTCAGGACATTCATGTACAAGGCAAATCGTCAATCAAGCTCTGAGACACTCCTCAAGGGCTTTTTACCATGAACTGAAAAAGGTTATTTTAACACGGTATAAATCATTGTTGAGAAGACACTTGGTATACTGTACAAAGCAGATTCCCTGTCTTCAAAACGGCATTGATGAATTGGGAAGGGGTCGGCGAAAAAGATGAAGGTGATTTCCTCGCTCCCACATTCCAAGTTTCCTTTAATATTAACAACTAAAGCTGGGACAGATCCTTTAACAGAGCAAAATCTCCCAAGGAATTTCACGAGAGGGAGTCATATCCTGATAGGGTTTGGGAGCTGAGCTTTGGAAATAATGGAAAGCAACGTCAAGAATGTTGGGAATAGAGGTAGTTTACACCTGAGGGAGGCAAAATTGCAAGGCCTTTGAGTCTGATTGGTCTGTGGGAACTATTAGGGGTCATTTTCAACTTCTGCAGGGTGAAGGAAAGGTGGTCAGCCAGGAAAGCACTGGAATAGTCAAATCCAGAAGTGATAAAGACACCGATGAGTTTCAGCAGCAAGTGAGCAGAAGTGAGGTGGATGATGTTACAGAGTTAGATGTAGGTAGTCTTTATACTGGGCAGAATATGGGGTTGGAGGCTCAGCTGAGGGTGAAATAGAACATCACAGCCATGAATAGTAACCTGAGACAATGGCTGGGAAAAGGATAGAATCAGTGGCGAGGATTCCAAGAGAAACTATAGAGCACAAAGGAATGGCCAGTTTGGAGTTTTACAAGAAGAGTAGAAGAAAGTTTAAGTTGGAATTCTCGCTCTCTCTTCATGTAGCATTTTCATTGTCCACGACTTGCTAATCATGGCTTATACCACAATATCACTATGTCCGTTGTGGGGATTGAACCCATGCTGTCGGTGTTATTAAGCACCACACTCTAGCCATCTCATCGACAAGGCTAACCAGCCATAAATTAGCGTTATAGACCCAGAATCAAAACCGTATCACAGAGACAACACTGAGCCGAGGAGTGAACCTGCAAGATATGAGACTATGAATATGATTTCAGTTATGTACTGATCGTAACAATACAAAAAAATGCATCATTGGGAGGAAAGACATCAACAAAAGCTATAATGGTCATTTATAACAGATAATGCATGAAGGGAATCTATGCATTCTGTAGGCATCAGCTGTGAAATTGTTAACTTGTGAATACATCAGCCAGTTTGCATCATATGGGCATCATTTTTAATAACAGGACAGAGAGCAGCAGAGACTTAAATGCTCATGTTAGCATCAATTCCATTGAGTACACTGGCTGTAATTTGCCTCAGTTTAACCCTATTTGGGTCTGTGTAAAGCTTTTCAGTACACACTACTGCCACCTGGTGAATGCTGCAAAGGCTGAAGAGGCAGTAAAGAGAGTGCTGTTACTTTTCCTGGCCCCATTCCTGCCTGAGAGAGTTTCGCAGTTACAGAGTGGGTTACTCAATTGGTATTTTCGGTCAGTCACACTGCTGGGCGTGTAGCGTGGGGGGGATGTGGTAACCTACAGCTTTGCGTATCCACCCCAGCCGCAACAGGGATCGAGCCCCATGCTGTTGGCGCCAATCTGATCCACACCGGATGTCCAGCTCACTGGAGCTGCAGACAGTGATGGCATAGGCTCCAATTAAAATCAGGGATGCGCAAGATGCCAGAATTTGAGGAAGGCAGAGATCTCAGAGAATCCAAGAGCTCGAGGGGGGTTACAAAGATAGGGAAGGGTGACAGCAAGGCAAGATTTGAAAATAAGGATGAGAATGTTAAAATTGAGACCAAGAGTCAATGTAGGCCAGCAAGGATGGGGGAGTGAGTAACTTTAATGCTCCAACAGTCAGCAGGAGTCAAAAGTCCTGAGTAAGTTGCACTGAAAGCCATGTCCAATTCTGGTTACTGAGACAGTTAAGGAGAGTTTCAAGCACTGGAGGTAGCAGGAGGGAAACACCATCTGGCTGAATTCTAGGACTAAGTTGTGAGGAAAAAGATTGCATTTTTGACCTTTGAAAGGAGGCTTTTGAGATTGTGACGAGTCAAAGGTCTCTTGTGTGTTCAATCACGCAAGACAACGTATCATTAATGTTTAAGGAATTTTGGTAGCTATTGTCCATTTGAAGTTGCTTACAATACCCATGAAATATTTATTATAATTTTAAGGGGGGAATTAGTTAGCTCTGTCTACCTCATTTATTGCTTTCCCAGATCACTACCTTTTGGTTTGATGACACGTCACCATGTTTACAAGTTCCAAGTTCAAGATTCTGAGAAATCTACACTTACTGTGGGGCTGTTAGGCCCCCCACAAGAGTATGTAGGGGTATTGCTGGGGTTCAACAGCTAAATCTCCTCAACCAGCTCCCCACTGCTTGTCTCCCGACAACCGTAGTCACTGGGGCTTTGGCTCACAGGCTTAGCTGCACCAAGTAGGACAAATCCCAACCTCCAATTATTGATCTACCCCAGGTTCCATGAGTGTACCAGATTAGCTGTCCACTCAGCAGCTTTGCAGTCAGTACTGTGCTCCTGCCTAGTTCAGCTATTGGATTATCAAAATTAAGCCTTAGAACGTTGACACTGTTCTGAACTTCCATTGCCTGAAGTATCATTTTGAAGCTACCATATTCCCAAAGAGATACCTTTTGTCTCTTCTCAAGGAGGACAGGAACTGATTAACCAACAACTGCCCGGCATAGAAACATAGGAACAAGAGGAGGTCATTCACTTCCTTGAGCCTATTCTTTTTGGTCTTGGCTGATCTGTACCTCAACTCTTTAGATTTCAGTTGGCCCAGTATTCACAGCCTTTATGGAGAGAGAAGAGTGTTTCAAATTTCAACTAGTGAGGGAATGCTATACTGTCAGAGGTGCTATTTTGTGGGTGAGATGCGAAACCATCTGCTTTCTCGGGTGGACCTGAAGGATTCTGTTGCACTATTTCAAAGAAGAGCAGGGGAGTTATTCCTGGTGTCCTGGCCAATATCTATCCCTCAAATAATACCACTAAACAGACTATCTGCTCATTATCACATTGCTGCTTGTGGGATCCTGCTGTGTGCAAAACAACCTCCTAATTAGCTACCACATTTCCTACATTACCAACTGGGATGACACTTCAAAAGTACTGCATTGACTGTAAGGTGCTTCAGGACACCCTGCGGGTTGTTTAAGGTGCTATAGAAATGCAAGTCTTCCTTTGTGTGAAAAGGAATTTCTTGATTTTATTCCTAAACAGCTTGGCTCTAATTTTGATGATACCCCCTTAATCTGGATTACCCTAGGCAAATTCAGGTTCAGTCCTTTGCTGAGCAGAATACAGGTACCAGGAACATGGCATGGCGAGATGGCGAGATGGCGAGATGGCGAGATGTATGAGATGTATGAGGGGACATAGACAAGTTGGTGGAGTGGGCAGGTAGGTGGCAGATGAAGTTCAATGTGGAGAAGTGTGAGATGATGCATTTTGGTAGGAAGAACAAGGTCAGACAATATAAAATAAGGGGTGAAATTTTGAAGGGGGTGCAGGAGCAGAAAGACCTGGGTGTCTATGTGCATAGATCATTGAAGGTGGCAGAACAGTGGAGAGAGCAGTTAATAAAGCATATAGTGTCCTGGGCTTTACTAATAGGGGCTTAAAGTACAAGAGCAGGGAAGTTATACTGAATTTATTTAAGACACTTGTTAGACCTCAGCTGTAGTATTGGGTACAGTTCTGGGCTATAGGAAGGACGTGAACACATTGGAGAGAGTGCAGAAGAGGTTTACAAGAATGGTTCCAGGGATGAGAAACTTCAGATTGAAGATGTTAGAACCGTTTTCCTTGGAGAGGAGGAGACTAAGAGGAGATTTGATAGATGTTCAAAATCATGAGGGGGCTGGACACAGTAGATAGGAAGAAGCTGTTCCCACTCATAAAAAGGATCAAGAACAAAATGGCACAGATTTAAAGTGATTTGCAAAAGAGGCAAATGTGAGGTGAGAAAAGCTTTTTCACACAGTGAGTGGTTTGGGTCTGGAATGCGCTGCCTGGAAGTGTGGTGGAGGCAGGTTCAATCGGGACATTCAAGAAGGCATTAGATGATTATTTGAATAGAAACAATGTGATAGGATACGGGGAAAAGACAAGGGCAATGGCACTAGGTCATAATGGAGAGCCGGTGCAGGCACGATGGGCCGAATGGCCTCCTTACAGGCTGCTAAAATTCCGTGATTCTGAGAGTTAAGACCCCACCTTTCCAAACACAGCCTGGACTCACACCAAAACCATACCCAATGAGTAACAGGGCCGTCTGGTTAGACATGCAGAGATCCAACTGTAGCTGGTAGTATTATTACAATGCAATCACAGTTGTCACTGAGCTCTGGATTTATGACACTGTCTTCTCCTGCCAGCCCTCCAGGCAATCTCTGCCTGAATTCACAAACGGGACTGAAAGAGGATATTAAAGGCCTGGCTGCAAGTTGATGGGTCTAATGGTTTGGCACTTCCAGCTCCCTCAGCAGGGAACCTAAACCCACTCTGTATGACAACATGGTCAATATTGCGCTGGAAATTGTGTCAGTCCAATTGTGACTTTACGACCTTATTTTGATTGGCAGCTTTGCTATCTGAAAGTTATTCTTTCATCTTCCTTTGTCCCAGTACAGCTTCCAAGCTATGCTTGGTTGCTCAGTCTAAAGATTTCTTTACACTAACAGTGACAGTTGCTGAGTTGGAATGATACAGCTTCTATCTGGCTTTTGGCCTTGCTAATTTTGTTTCTCAATAAACTGGAGTTGTAGGTTGTGGCATCTCAGGATGTTAATTGTTCATCATTTGCAAAGCCCAGGGGTGTAAGGCATCTCACACTGTTGTCACTTAGCTTATTAGCAGTACAAGGGGATTTGAGTTCACTCAGGGTAATCTAACAATGCATTTAAAGTCAGGTTTATGTTGGGGTTTTAGGAATGGCCCTTTGTGCTGGGAAAGAGTCTGCAGCAGAACAATAACTCCAATTTGCATAAATAGCATTGAAAAGATAAATCCTGTACACCAGTTTCAACATAACCATTATACTGGGATAAAGATACACAGATTGAAACCAGCGAAAGTCAAAGAGTGATCATCATGAGGACATCTAGGAGACTGGTTGAGCAAAAAAAATTTTTGCATTGGTAGAAGAAAGCGCTTAATGCCATGACTAAGTGAAGGGCCACCGATGCTGCCAGACCTGCTGAGTTTTTCCAGGTATTTCAGTTTCTGTTTTTGTTGTGACTGATCAATCTTTCTGAATCGGTGAGCTAAGACGGACTTCCTCAGCCAGCGCCTGATCTTGTATAATTGTGGAGCAAGCCTACCATCTAGTGGAACAAAAATGAAAGTGCAGGATCGTATGTTCAGGTATAAATCCTGATTCTGGTTTGCTGTAGCCAATGGAGTGGCACTAGGCTCAGAGCCAAAATACTGGGAGGAGGACATCACCACAGCACAACACGTGGCTCAATTAACTAAAAATGCACATAAGAGCATTATAGAGTAATTTAGACAAGCCTAGAAATTCAATGATGCTGCAACCATTTTACAAGTGGCAAGCCAATATAGGCTAGACCAGGTAAAGACAGGTTGGGTTTTTAATTGATATTCAGACAGTTTCATAGTCACTTTTATTGATATCAAGGTTTTTTTTTATTAAACTGAATTCAAATTCTCAAACTACCACAGTAGATTTGAACTCAGGTTCTCCAAATCATTAGTCTGGGTCTCTAGATCACTAAATCACTACCATAATGAGTGCACTACATACCCTTGTACCAGAGCACTGTTCAGAAGTTTGTCATCACCAACAACTAACCCCACCATCCTTTTCCCTCCCCTCCAATCCACTGACTCTGGTCAAATCCCAGTAATGTAGAGATAGCTGCCATGCAACATCAAAGTGCAGTTAGGTCTGTAGACCTGACACTTAGATTTCCAAAGGTGTTTGATAAGGTGCCAGATCAAAGGTTGCTTACACAATATTAAAGCTCATGGTGTAGGGGTGACATATTAGCATGGACAGAGGATTGGCTGGCAAACAGGAAGCAGAGAGTAGGGAAAAATGGGTCATTTTCAGGTTGGCAAGCTGGAACTAGTGGAGTGCCACAGGGATTGTGGCATTTCTTGGCCTCAGCTATTTGCAATCATCATGAAGGGAATGAATGTGTGGTTGCTAAATTTGCTGATGAAACACAGGTAGGTAGGAAAGTAAGTTGTGAGGGGGATATAGAGTCTGCGAAGGGATCTTGATAGGTTAAGTAAATGGGCAAAAAATTGGCAGATGAAGTATAATGTGGGAAAATGTGAACTCATCCATTTTGCCATTAAGAATAGAAAAGCAGCATATTACTTAAATGGAGAAATATTGCAAAACTCTGCAGGACAGAGCGCAATGGGGAAAGGTCACTGTCTAAGACCTTTCTGCCATAGTGCACCGAGGGACTGGGAACTGTTGAGAGCCCCTCAGGCTGTACAGCTCACAATGAATGTATGCAGTGAATACTAAGTGTATTATCATTGTATTGAAGGACCTCGGAGTGCAACATGATGTATGTTGATAACTCCAGTACCATTGTCTGATTGTCTGTGATGACCATATTGAAATAATTATAATATTCATTGATTGTTTTGATGTACCTCGTGATCCATGTGTAAAAGTTGAATCTGATTGTACTTTTGTGATGGTGATTTAGAAATGTTTTGTAATGTTCTTCCAGATATTTTATGAATAAAGTATATTTTTCAAAAAAAAAACTCTGCAGTATAAAGCGATCTGGGTGTCCTGGTACATGAATCACAAAAAATTAGTATGCAGGTACAGCAAGTGATTAGGACGCCAAATGGAAAGTTGGGGTTTATAACGAGGGGAATGGAATATGGAAGTAGGGAAGTTTTGCCACAATTGTATAGGCCAATGGTGAGACCACATCTGAGGTGCCATGTATAGTGTTGATCTCCTTACTTGAGAAAGCATTTAAAAGCATTAGAAGCAGTTCAGAGAAGGTTCACCCAACTGATTCCCTGGATGAAGTGGGTTATCTTATCAAGGAAGGCTGGGCCTCTATCCATTGGCATTTAGAAGAATGAGGGGTGATCTTACTGAAACTTATAAGATCCTGAGGGGAACTAACAGAGTGGATGCTGAGTTGATGTTTCCCCTTGAGGGAAAGACTAGAACTAGGGGACACAGTTTAAAAATAAGGGGTCACCAATTTAAGATGGAGACAAGGAGAATTTTTTTTCTTTCAAACGGTTGTTAGTCTGTGAAATTCTCTTCCCCCCGACGGTAGTAGAGGCTGAGTCATTGAATATTTTTAAGGTTGAGTTAGATAGATTCTTGACTGACAAGGGGGTCAAATGGTATCGGGGTAGACAGGAAAGGGGACTTGAGGCCACAGTCAGATCAGCAATGATCTTATCAAATAGTAGAGCAGGCTCGATGGGCCAAATAGTCTACTCCTTCTCTTAAGCCTTATGTTTGTATGTATGTATGTTTGTAAGACACCCATAACTGAGCTACAAGCACATAAAGGCAGTAAATTTTCAGAGGTTCATCTCACTCATCCACTGCAAATTTGCAGAATGGCTCAAGGTAAAAGCATATAAAGCAGGGAGGGCACAGGAGGATCTTCAGCAGAAAACAGCCGTGGAAATCCTGAAAGGAAACAGCTTGATATCTACGTCCAGCAACACGTTGTCAGCTGGGATAACTCTGCTATGGACTACCCAGCGACACAATCTACACCTGTCCACAGTGTAAATCATCTACCCAGCGACACAATCTACACCTGCCCACAGTGTTAATCATCTACCCAGCGACACAATCTACACCTGCCCACAGTGTAAATCATCTACGCAGCGACACAATCTACACCTGCCCACAGTGTAAATCATCTACCCAGTGACACAATCTACACCTGCCCACAGTGTAAATCATCTACCCAGCGACACAATCTACACCTGCCCACACTGCAAACCATCTACCCAGTGGCACAATCTACACCTGCCCACAGTGCAAATCATCTACCCAGCGACACAATCTACACCTGCCCACACTGCAAACCATCTACCCAGTGGCACAATCTACACCTGCCCACACTGCAAATCATCTACCCAGCGACACAATCTACACCTGCCCACAGTGCAAATCATCTACCCAGCAACACAATCTACACCTGCCCACAGTGCAAATCATCTACCCAGCGACACAATCTACACCTGCCCACAGTGAAAATCATCTACCCAGCGACACAATCTACACCTGCCCACAGTGCAAATCATCTACCCAGCGACACAATCTACACCTGCCCACACTGCAAATCATCTACCCAGCGACACAATCTACACCTGCCCACACTGCAAATCATCTACCCAGCGACACAATCTACACCTGCCCACAGTGCAAATCATCTACCCAGCAACACAATCTACACCTGCCCACACTGCAAATCATCTACCCAGTGACACAATCTACACCTGCCCACACTGCAAATCATCTACCCAGCGACACAATCTACACCTGCCCACAGTGCAAATCATCTACCCAGTGACACAATCTACACCTCACCTGCCCACAGTGCAAATCATCTACCCAGCAACACAATCTACACCTGCCCACAGTGCAAATCGTCTACCCAGCGACACAATCTACACCTGCCCACAGTGTAAATCATCTACCCAGCGACACAATCTACACCTGCCCACAGTGCAAATCATCTACCCAGCGACACAATCTACACCTGCCCACAGTGTAAATCATCTACCCAGCGACACAATCTACACCTGCCCAAACTGCAAATCATCTACCCAGCGACACAATCTACACCTGCCCACACTGCAAATCATCTACCCAGCGACACAATCTACACCTGCCCACACTGCAAATCATCTACCCAGCGACACAATCTACACCTGCCCACAGTGCAAATCATCTACCCAGCGACACAATCTACACCTGCCCACACTGCAAATCATCTACCCAGTGACACAATCTACACGTGCCCACAGTGCAAATCATCTACCCAGCGACACAATCTACACCTGCCCACAGTGCAAACCATCTACCCAGTGACACAATCTACACCTGCCCACACTGCAAATCATCTACCCAGCGACACAATCTACACCTGCCCACAGTGTAAATCATCTACCCAGCGACACAATCTACACCTGCCCACAGTGCAAATCATCTACCCAGCGACACAATCTACACCTGCCCACAGTGCAAATCATCTACCCAGCAACACAATCTACACCTGCCCACACTGCAAATCATCTACCCAGTGACACAATCTACACCTGCCCACACTGCAAATCATCTACCCAGCGACACAATCTACACGTGCCCACAGTGCAAATCATCTACCCAGTGATGCAATCTACACCTCACCTGCCCACAGTGCAAATCATCTAGCCAGCGACACAATCTACACCTGCCCACAGTGTAAATCATCTACCCAGCGACACAATCTACACCTGCCCACAGTGCAAATCATCTACCCAGCGACACAATCTACACCTGCCCACACTGCAAATCATCTACCCAGCGACACAGTCTACACCTGCCCACACTGCAAATCATCTACCCAGCGACACAATCTACACCTGCCCACACTGCAAATCATCTACCCAGCGACACAATCTACACCTGCCCACAGTGTAAATCATCTACCCAGCGACACAATCTACACCTGCCCACAGTGCAAATCATCTACCCAGCGACACAATCTACACCTGCCCACACTGCAAATCATCTACCCAGTGACACAATCTACACGTGCCCACAGTGCAAATCATCTACCCAGCGACACAATCTACACCTGCCCACAGTGCAAACCATCTACCCAGTGACACAATCTACACCTGCCCACACTGCAAATCATCTACCCAGCGACACAATCTACACCTGCCCACAGTGTAAATCATCTACCCAGCGACACAATCTACACCTGCCCACAGTGCAAATCATCTACCCAGCGACACAATCTACACCTGCCCACAGTGTAAATCATCTACCCAGCAACACAATCTACACCTGCCCACACTGCAAATCATCTACCCAGCGACACAATCTACACCTGCCCACACTGCAAATCATCTACCCAGTGACACAATCTACACGTGCCCACAGTGCAAATCATCTACCCAGTGACACAATCTACACCTCACCTGCCCACAGTGCAAATCATCTACCCAGCAACACAATCTACACCTGCCCACACTGCAAATCGTCTACCCAGCGACACAATCTACACCTGCCCACAGTGCAAATCATCTACCCAGCGACACAATCTACACCTGCCCACAGTGCAAATCATCTACCCAGCGACACAATCTACACCTGCCCACACTGCAAACCATCTGCCCAGCGACACAATCTACATCTGCCCACACTGCAAACCATCTACCCAGTGACACAATCTACACCTGCCCACACTGCAAACCATCTACCCAGCGACACAATCTACACCTGCCCACACTGCAAACCATCTACCCAGCGACACAATCTACACCTGCCCACAGTGCAAATCATCTACCCAGCGACACAATCTACACCTGCCCACAGTGTAAATCATCTACCCAGCGACACAATCTATGCCTGCTCACACTGTAAATCATCTACCCAGCGACACAATCTACTCCTGCCCACACTGCAAATCATCTACCCAGCGACACAATCTACACCTGCCCACACTGCAAATCATCTACCCAGCGACACAATCTACACCTGCCCACAGTGCAAATCATCTACCCAGCGACACAATCTACACCTGCCCACAGTGCAAATCATCTACCCAGCGACACAATCTACACCTGCCCGCAGTGCAAACCATCTACCCAGCGACACAATCTACACCTGCCCACACTGCAAACCATCTACCCAGCGACACAATCTACACCTGCCCACAGTGCAAATCATCTACCCAGCGACACAATCTACACCTGCCCACACTGCAAATCATCTACCCAGTGACAAAATCTACACCTGCCCACAGTGCAAATCATCTACCCAGCAACACAATCTACACCTGCCCACACTGCAAATCATCTCCCTCAGCACATTTTGCCCCAAGGGGAGGAATTAACCATAGTCAGGGAAGCTGCAACTAGGGAAACAAAACCAAACTTTGGGGATTCTCGTGGAGAGGCAAACACAAACAATCAGGAAGAGAAAAACAACATACTTCACATCGAGATGCAACCTTCAGGAGAAAAGGTGATTGACAAATAGGAGTTTACACCCACTCTTGGTAATAATTGGCAAATTGCCAGCCTTACTGAACACACGTAGCACATTATCTGAGGCAGAATTTGTTGACTATATTTCAGGGTTGATTGACAGACTAGCAGAGGTACAGCCTGTGTAAATGGCTTATTAGCAGGCCCACTGGGCTGGTTAAGAATAAAATCTCAATGTCAATGGAATGAATTCAAACAGGATTGCTTATCAATGGAGAATGTGGCATCACCTTTCTTGCTGGACCATGAGTTCACTCAGCCATTCGGAGTCACCATTGGCCAAACAATCATGTGAAATTCAAAAGCAGATGCTGCTGGTTCCAGTGAAAGAAAAGCTTTGCAGAGAAAGGTCAAGTTCTTCCAGATCCATGAAGCCCATTAGCCAATTGCTCCTCAAGCTGGGGTTGGAGGGTGGTGTGTGTCAGCCAATTATATGAGGAAGTTACTTTACCCCAGGGTTTTGAAGGACAGTTTGAATTCATGACTGAACAGGCCTCTGACAATCTGTCAGAGAATGTCATTTGTCAGAACTCCTATGTGAATTCTGAATCCCAACAGAACCAGGATGAACTGATGTGTGCTCCTTGTGAAATAACGTCCTAGAGTACCCGCAACACGTCCGGGTGAATGTGAAATAATGTCCTAGAGTACCCGCAACACGTCCGGGTGAATGTGAAATAACGTCCTAGAGTACCCGCAACACGTCTGGGTGAACGTCCAAGGTGAATGTGTGTTAATGTTTTGTCACAAGTAGCTAAAACAGAGAGAATATATTAAATCTGAGATTATACTTGGCTACTACTAAATAATTCATCTTGCAAATCTAGCCTCCGATCTCTACCTCCCTTCACTACGATCTCATTTCTCTTCGCAATACTATCTGTGTTCCACTAAACGCTTTTTTCCTCCTGAGAAAGCAATAAAAACCTGCAATTATATAGCATCTTTCACAACCTCGGGAAGTCCCAAAACACTTTACAGCAAATGAAGTATTTTTGGAGTGCAGTCTTTGTTGGAACGAAAGAAACTCTGCAGCCAATTTGCACACAACAAGATCCCATAAACAGTAATGTGACCATGACCAGGTGATCTCTTTTTGTGAATCTGGTTGAGGGATAAATATTGCTCATGTCCATGGGAATGGCTCTCCTGCTCTTCTTCAAATAGTACCACAGGATCATTTACATCCACCTGAGGGGGCAGATGGGGTGTCAGTTTAACGTCTCATCCAAAAGATTACACCCCTGATAGTATAGTGGCTCCTTTAGCCCTGCACTGGAGTGCCAAACTGGATTTTGTATTCAAGTTTCTGGAGCAGGACTTGAACCTACAATTGTCTGGGACCGAGGGACAATCCTTCCAACAGAGTCACAGCTGACACCAAGTTCCATATTCTACCCACTTTTCCTTCTATCTGCATTGAAATCATCACTCCAGCTCCTCCATTTCCTTTTCATTTCCCACGATCTCAGAGCTGTGGATCTCTTTCTCATAATTTACAGGCTTTCAAAGCCCTAGGTTGGGAGCCACCTAGACACTACCTACTGATTTAGTTTTCGAAGATGAATGATATCGGACTCAAAAAGTTAACTCTATTTCTCTCTCCACAGATGCTACCAGACCTGCTGAGTTTTTCCAGCATTTTCTGCTTTTAAACCACTACCCACTGATTTACCACTTTCTCTATTTCCAGCCCTCCTGGTCTCTCACTGCACTGCAGGGCTCAGCCCCTCAATAGGTTCCTCATTAATAACAAATTAAAGGGATGTGGATTGGGAATGGGCGATTAGGTCCTTAGGCAAAGTGGGTAGGTACAATTTGATAGCACTGAGATGTTACCCAGGAAATGAACATGTCTCCAGTGTTGGGAATCGTTCGTGACTTTTTAAGGATAATGGCTTTAGTTAGGTTTTGCACTGAGGAATGTAATTTTACTATGAATGGTAAAGCTGATTTCAGATGGAGCTCAGATGTTAATAGCAGGTGGAAACGTCAGCAGATTATCATCCAGCCACCCGAAAAACTCTAAATCTTTCCCAGAAAAGATCTAATCTTCGGGCAAATTAGGAGGAATTGATTGACCTCATTTTTATTGCCGCCTGTGATTGGCTGTATTGATCTTAGGGGAATAAGCCTTCACCGATTCTTGTTTATCAACATGTTTTATGTTTAATTACTCTCTTTAATTACGGACTTTACTAAATGCAGACATGACAAGCACAGATGCGCAATGCAGAATAAAGCCAAATTCTAACCATCGGAGGTTCCTTGGCTAAGGAGAAAGTTCACAGCCATGTTCTCACTACCCAAGACAGTCAATCATTTCATCAAGCACATTATAAAATGGGAATGTGGGGTAAACAAATGAGGTTAACTCTTTGAATGGCAGTCAACTGCTGAGAACAGCACTTTATCAAAGACTCAAGTTCTTATTGCAATTGTTTCTTCACCCTCCTTCAAGCTGGTGAATCTTGATGGATACAAACTCCACTTTCCAATACTTACCTAAGTGAATTAAAAATAACTGTCAATATTAGGCCAAAGGGACTTTACACCTGAGCCCCGTCTTGTCCACGACCAACATCCACACTTGTGCAAGGGAGTTACGGGATTGCAATCAGAAGTGAGCATGCTGTCCAATTTTCACCTCATTAGCCATAAAGCACAGAGCTTATCTGGAGCTTCCAGCTGCTGCCTTGGCTGCAATCGACTTCCTCAACACAACATGGGCATTAAACCTGGGATCTTCCAGTCCCTTTGGCTCAGTACAATTCTGGGCTTCATGATTACTCATAAAACTTATATTGAAGTCTTATTAAAAGAGGTCACAGAGGAAACATGTAAAGACAAATGTTTGCAGTATTCTTTATCTGGATGTGTATGAGGCATTCTACAAATCAATTATCATTTGAAATAATCCCAGTTTACAATGCTTTTCTGGCACTCATTTTGGGGATTCAGCATGATTGGTTTGGGCAGCTTATCTTAGGAAATAGGTGACACAGTCAAAGTTTTGAGGAGTATAAAGGAGACTGGCAATTTCTTCATTACGCTGGAAGATTCAAAAATCAGAGGGCAGAAGTTAAAGGGTTAGCAAGTTACAAGTAAGGAATGGAGTCAGGCAGGGTTTCTTGAACCAAAAGCTACCTCACCATTTGCCTCTTCATTGGCTTCACCAGGACAAGAGCTCCATGTTGGTGACCGGAGATATGTCGTCAGAGAAGGACTTTGAAGCATACAATTCCAGAGATAATTAGGTGTGTTTCTAGAGGGAGAAAGGGTCAAGGAATATGGTAAGAAAGCAATGGAGTTAAAGTTTGTTAAAAATTGATTTATTGGATTTCACAGAATCACACAGTGCAGAAGAGGCCCATCGAGTCTGCACCAACACATGAGAAACACCTGACCTACCTACCTAATCCCATTTACCGGCACTTGGTCCATAGCCTTGAATGTTATGACGTGCCAAGTGTTCATCCAGGTACTTTTTAAAGGATGTGAGGCAACCCACCTCCACCACCCTCCCAGGCAGCACATTCCAGACCATCACCACCCTCTGGGTAAAAAAGTTTTTCTTCACATCCCCCCTAAACCTCTTTCCCCTCACCTTGAACTTGCGTCCCCTCGTGACTGACCCTTCAACTAAGGGTAACAGCTGCTCCCTATCCACCCTGTCTATGCCCCTCATAATCTTGTACACCTCAATCAGGTCGTCCCTCAGTCTTCTCTGCTCCAACGAAAACAACCCAAGTCTATCCAACCTCTCTTCATAACTTAAATGTTTCATCCCAAGCAACATCCTGGTGAATCTCCTCTGCACCCCCTCCAGTGCAATCACATCCTTCCTATAATGTGGTGACCAGAATTGCACACAGTACTCCAGCTGTGGCCTCACCAAGGCTCTATACAACTCCAACAGTCTATGTCAGCATTTATGTTCCACATGCGCCTCATCTCTAACAACCCAAATGTGTTTCCTGTACAAAGAGGTTGAGATAGATACCAGGCTTTTTCTTTTTTACTTTCTCTTCCTCCCATCTCATTGTAATAATCATCCTGTTGAACTGTAAAATTCAACTTTGGCAACAGCTAATCACTATTTCTCAATTGACCTCATAATCTCTCCTACGCTCTTAAACCCACATTGTTCCTGGTTTTAAGGAGGATAAATTATGAAGGAAATGTAGGTGGAGGGCATTGACTGGATGGTTGCTTGAGTACATACAAAGAGGCAGTTACTGACAGAAGAGTTGAATGCAGTCAGGAGATAGGTATATACCTGTAATGTTTCACTCTGTGAATAAATTGATCCTAAGTATAGACTGGCTTTGGATTCTTCCTTCACCAACTATCAGAAGTGCAACAATACATTTCCTTTAGACAGTTAAGAATGTACCTAGACCTTCATAGTCTCACCCTCCTCATCTCTGTAATCTCCTCCTCTCACCCCAAACTCTGGCTTGTTGTTCACCCTTCACCCTATCACCGATGGCTGTGTCTTCAGCCACCTAGGCCCCTCAGTGTGAAATTCACTCCCTAAACCTCCTCACATCTCCATCTTAAAGGTCCTTCTTAAGACTTACTTCTTTGACCAAACTTTTGGTTACCCTTCCTTATATCTCCTTTCTTTGGCTCCATGTCTACCATTTCTAATTAAACCTCTATGAAGCCCCTTTGGACATTTTTCTATTTTAATATCACTACGTAAATACAAATTGTTGCTGCACATAGGGCTGAAGCAAAGAAAAAAATTAACTTGGATAATGAGCAAATTTCTAGAGAAATGGTAGTAGATTCATATAGTAGAGTATTGATAAAAACAAAAAAACTGCGGATGCTGGAAATCCAAAACAAAAACAGAATTACCTGGAAAAACTCAGCAGGTCTGGCAGCATCGGCAGAGAAGAAAAGAGTTGACGTTTCGAGTCCTCATGACCCTTCGACAGAACTTGAGTTCGAGTCCAAGAAAGAGTTGAAATATAAGCTGGTTTAAGGTGTGTGTGTGGGGGACGGAGAGATAGAGAGAGAGAGAGGTAGGGGGGGGTTTGTGGTTGTAGGGACAAACATGCAGTGATAGAAGCAGATCATCAAAAGATGTCAACGACAATAGTACAATAGAACACATAGGTGTTAAAGTTAAAGTTGGTGATATTATCTAAAAGAATGTGCTAATTAAGAATGGATGGTAGGGCACTCAAGGTATAGCTCTAGTGGGTTTTTTTTTTAATAATGGAAATAGGTGGGAAAAGGAAAATCTTTATAATTTATTGGAAAAAAAAGGAAGGGGGAAACAGAAAGGGGGTGGGGATGGGGGAGGGAGCTCACGACCTAAAGTTGTTGAATTCAATATTCAGTCCGGAAGGCTGTAAAGTCCCTAGTCGGAAGATGAGGTGTTGTTCCTCCAGTTTGCGTTGGGCTTCACTGGAACAATGCAGCAAGCCAAGGACAGACATGTGGGCAAGAGAGCAGGGTGGAGTGTTAAAATGGCAAGCGACAGGGAGGTTTGGGTCATTCTTGCGGACAGACCGCAGGTGTTCTGCAAAGCGGTCGCCCAGTTTACGTTTGGTCTCTCCAATGTAGAGGAGACCACATTGGGAGCAACGAATACAGTAGACTAAGTTGGGGGAAATGCAAGTGAAATGCTGCTTCACTTGAAAGGACCCAAACCTCCCTGTCGCTTGCCATTTTAACACTCCACCCTGCTCTCTTGCCCACATGTCTGTCCTTGGCTTGCTGCATTGTTCCAGTGAAGCCCAACGCAAACTGGAGGAACAACACCTCATCTTCCGACTAGGGACTTTACAGCCTTCCGGACTGAATATTGAATTCAACAACTTTAGGTCGTGAGCTCCCTCCCCCATCCCCACCCCCTTTCTGTTTCCCCCTTCCTTTTTTTTCCAATAAATTATAAAGATTTTCCTTTTCCCACCTATTTCCATTATTAAAAAAAAACCCCACTAGAGCTATACATTGAGTGCCCTACCATCCATTCTTAATTAGCACATTCTTTTAGATAATATCACCAACTTTAACTTTAACACCTATGTGTTCTATTGTACTATTGTCGTTGACATCTTTTGATGATCTGCTTCTATCACTGCTTGTTTGTCCCTACAACCACAACGCCCCCCTCCACCTCTCTCTCTCTATCTATCCGCCCCCCCACACACACACCTTAAACCAACTTATATTTCAACTCTTTCTTGGACTCGAACTCAAGTTCTGTCAAAGGGTCATGAGGACTCAAAACGTCAACTCTTTTCTTCTCCGCCAATGCTGCCAGACCTGCTGAGTTTTTCCAGGTAATTCTGTTTTTGTAGTAGAGTATTGATTTGTGTTTAAATGATCTTTAAATGGGATTTGGGTCAACATCTGTTCTGGGGCAAAATCAGTGGTAATTGAAATATTAGCAGTGCTGCTTGTGTTTTTAGAGGGTGATTGAAGAAGGATCTGTGTTCCTTAAAGTAGGAGATCAGTGGTGGTGATGGTAGGGATTCATGAAAGAATAACTAGATATGGGCTCTGGACACAGCAAGCATGATATGGAGTGCAAAGGATTTGGGAGTCCTAGTCTAGGATTCTCTTAAGGTTAACTTGCAGGTTGAGTCGGTAGTTAGGAAGGCAAATGCAATGTTGGCATTTATTTTGAGAGGACTAGAATATAAAAGCAGGGATGTGCTGTTGAGGCTTTATAAGGCTCTAGTCAGACCACATTTAGAATATTGTGAGCAATTTTTGGCCCCGTATCTCAGGAAGGATGTGCTGGCACTGGAGAGGGTCCAGAGGAGGTTCATGAGAACGATCCCAGGAATGAAAGGCTTAACATATGAGGAACTTTTGAGGACTCTGGGTCTATACTCGATGGAGTTTAGAAGGATGAGGGGGGATCTGCTTGAAACTTACAGAATACTGAAAGGCCTGGATAGAGTGGACATGGGGAAGATGTTTCCATTAGTAGGAGAGACTAGGACCCAAGGGCACAGCCTCAGAGTAAAGGGAAGACCTTTTAGAACAAAGATGAGGAGAAACTTCTTTAGCCAGAGAGTGGTGAATCTATGGAATTCATTGCCACAGAAGGCTGTGGAGGCCAGGTCATTGAGTGTATTTAAGATGGAGATAGATAGGTTCTTGATTGGTAAGGCTACGGGGAGAAGGTGGGAGAATGGGGTTAAGAAACTTATCAGCCATGGTTGAATAGCAGAGCGGAATGGCCTAATTTCTGCTCCTATGTCTTATGGTCTTATGATATGTTGATTCACATTTCCATCTCCAGTCTTGATGGCACACTGCCATAACCCCACATTTCTTTATTAAGATAACTCTAGTATTTCTCTGTTTTTGCTGAAGACACGAACTTACATTTAACTGGAACACAAAAATACGTCTTGTTCAGTTGGAAAAGCTTTGCATGACGTTCTCTCGAAGGTACAAAGCCTGTTTATAAGCTGCAAATGAGCCAAGGCTTCTATTTCCCGTTAATAATACCTTTATCTATTGTGAAACACTTTCTGGCTTGGTACTATTACCTGATAACAAAGAGGAGCTACTCTTTGGCCATGATCAATGACAGATGACGGGTGATTGCTTGTCCATAGGTAGAGCGAGACAAAGATTACTTGTGCTGGAGATCCCGGCTCTAATGTCACAGACCCAATCTGCTCTGCTCAAAATGTATGGGCCCTATCAAAATTTAATCTTGCTCTTTGAATCGGACCACACAATGGTTTGGCGAATGATCAGGCACTTTGTACCAGGACTTCATCGTACTTCTTCCTCTCTGTCATCAGAAAGCGGCTGAAGCCCTCCAGTTCTCCACAGCACTGGATTCTCTTAGTGATATCAGCAAATCGGGTCATTAATAGATAATAAGCCAGGTTCCAAAATTGCAACGATGGTAAACCAACTCACTGCACCACACAAGGTGCTGCACATGGCCATGTTCTTTACACCTGGGGGGAGAGAGCTGGGCATCACTTTCATTAGCTGCACGTGACAGGATTCATTTTCAATACAAATTATTCCCTTGCATTGTTTATATCGAGCAAAAATCCCATGCCAGAGACTTGAGCATGGAATCCAGCTGGCAATCCAGCTCAGTTCATTGCAATACAGGCAGCACATTAAACAGGTGCTTCCTCCTGTTTTAAATGAGCCTAGCGGGCAGCCAGCATTACCTGTGCTGTTGATTGGCTGCACAGAGGTTAAAAGGGAGCCTGGTAGTGAGAGTGGCTGGTGCTACTTAAAGGCAGCTTGCACCTCCGAAAGGGCCAGTGCGCTGTAAAGTCCTTTGGAAAGTGAATCTGTGGAATGCACACGGTGAATACTAAATGTAACATAATTGTACTGAAGCACCTCAGAGTGCAACATGATGTATGTCGGAGGGGGGGTGGGGGGGTCGTGAGGGGGGGCGGGGAGGGGGTCATGAGGGGGGATGTCGTGAGGTGGGGGTTGTGGGGGGTAGGGGGGTTGTGAGGGGGAGTCGTGAGGGGGAAGGGGCAAGGTGGGTGAGGGGGAGCGAGGTGGGTGAGGGGGGGGCAAGGGAGGGGAGGGGATGCGAGGGGGGGCGGCGAGGGGGAGGGGGGGCAGGTGAGGGGGATGGGGGAAGGGGCGGGGTCGGGAGGGGGTGTCGTGAGGGGGGGCGGGCGGGAGGGGGGAGGAGGTGGGAAGGGGGAGGGGGAGGAGAGAGGGGGGGTCATGAGGGGAGCGTCGTGGGGGGGGGGAGGGGAAGAGGGAGAGGGGGGTCGTGAGGGGGAGCGTCATGGGGGAAGCGGGGAGGAGGGGTCGGGAGGGGGTTGTGAATGGGGCACGGGGGGTCGGTGAGGTGGCGGTGAGGGGGTTTGAGAGGAGGGGGTGGGGGGACGTTATGATGGGGTGCAGGGGGTTTGTGGGGGCTGTGGGGGCTACGGGGTGTTTGGGGCGGGCAGGGGTTTTGGGAGGGGGGTTCTGTGAGGGGGGGAGGAGGGGTTGTGAGGGGGCGGAGGTTCTATGAGGGGAGCAGGGTGTGTGTGAGGGGGAGGCTGAGGGGTTTGTGAAAGGGTGGGGGATTTGCAAGGGGCCATGGGTTGGGGGGTTTGTTACGGAAGGTTTTACACGATCAGATCCAGATGCAAAGGAGACCTGTGCCCAGGAAGTCTGGTTAGGACTGGATAGGATAGTCGGCATGTCTAGAAGGGAAAGGTCCTGCAATGTGTTGGACACCTGGAGCAGCAGATGTTGGGGAGGGGCATGTAAACCTCAGCCATATAGAAAAAGGACTCATGAATGTGCTCTTGTCTTCACAGGAGAAGAGGAAGCACAATGCACTTGAACGCCGTGGTAGAGTTCGAAATCTGGCGATGCTGACGCCAACAGAGAAGGACATTTCAGTGTTGGCATGCAAGCATGGGGAGAGATCTGCTGGTCAAGGAGAGGCAGGGGTTTTTGAGGAGGGTGAGAGTGAAGGAGATACACTTTCGATGGGTGAAGGCTTCAGAAATGGAGGGTTCAGGGGCAAGGAACGCAAGGTTATGTTCACTGTTCTTGCATCATTATGTGTTGGAGTCACACCAGGCCCATGTGCAGAATTCAACAGGAACCACTAACACTACTTCTTTAATGCTCAAGTATATTCACTGCTGCTTTTCATCCATCAGCTGGATCAAGGTCCAGAGCAATGAGGTTCCAGACAGTTCATCATTAACATCGAAGGAGGAGGGACCCTCATATGCTGCTGAGTCACATTCTCACTGCGCACAGTGCATCTCCTCAGATACTGGCACCTTGGTGGGGTTGAGTGAGTTGGTACAGATTGTAGCATGTACTATGGGAAGCACGTCCCATTCACCTGAACAGCTGTCAGAGACTGACAGTCAGAGGAGTATTGGGGACCAGGACAATGCTGAACCCCAGGCAGATGATGAGGCTCTGTAGTTGTCCATCAGGCGGCAAACATTGATTGTCCAGCAGGAGGTATTTGAAGATCTGGCAGAGCATCCAGAGGGTATCCATGCCCTGGTCCATACCACGGAGGGATCCATGGCGGGGGGGCATGAGCACAGGGGTCACCCTCTGCTTTGCTCTAATCCTCCATTGAGAGATTGGAGACTCTCATAGAGAGCCAGCTCCAGGAGATCAATCAAGGGCTTCTGGTGTTGCGTTCAGACCTGCAAACCCACATACTGGCAGTGACCTCCACAGGGCATTGCCAGTGTGAGAGATGGATGAGGCGCCTGGTGTCTCTGCTAGCTGCTTGTCCATCTATGGTGAGCAGGGAGATCCAAGCGAACCTCATGTTAGCAGATGAGTGGCAGCTATCATCATTTGGTGGCTCCTCTCAAGGCACCTCCGATAGTGACAGCAGTTCCTCTGCCCCTCTGCCAGTGACTGTATTGTCTAAAGAATCTGCAAGGACTGAGGAGCGTCCTGCTCTGTGCAGGGCCCTCACAGCCTCTGGCAAGCTGAAGGCAACCACCATGGTCATCCTGGCGAACAGGACATCTGAGACAGCAGCCTGCCTCCGATGCAGCTGCCAGGGATCGACGAGCACCAAGAAGGAGCACTCCTAAATGGTTTAAGAAATCACAGTGAACACAGGAAGGCAATCTGAAACCTTTAGCTGTCTGACTTGTATATGGTTGTCCCACATCATTTTATTGTTACTTTATATCACATGTTTTTCTTGGGCTAGGAGTGCCTTTAAGATTGGAGGCCTTGAGACGCTGGCCCAAGAGGGGTGTTAGGAAGGGTTCAAGAGGTCTGAGCAATTTTGTAACTGCAGCTTACTGGACGCTCCTTTGAATGAGACCTTCCTTGGTCTCCCTGGCTCCCAAAAGGTGTTGCCCTGTTGACTCCTCAACATGACCCTGTGGTTGTGCAGGTTCATCCTCGGAGTCTGTGTTCATTTGTCCTCAAACACTTGCGGCCGTATACTCCAGTCTACCTCCTCCATCTGATTTATCAGAGAGAAAGAGCCAGGTTGTGCAGTGCACAGCACACAACAGTGAGCGACACATATTCTGGGGCATATTGAAGAGATCGTCCAGACCAGTTCAGGTGATGGAACCTCATTTTGAGCAGGTCGATTGTCCACTCCATTATGTCTGCTTGAGAGCCATGGCTTCTGTTGTCCCTCTTTCCTCAGCGGGGAGTTGAGGATATCTTATGGATGTCATCAGCCATCTTTTCAGAGGTATCCTTTATCCCCCACCAGCCAGCAATCCCAAGCAAGCATGGGGGGGATGTTTAAAAGCCTTGGAATGCCAGAGAATATGAGAGTCATGACAACTCTCCTTGCACAAACCTGGAGGATCTGATGGTGATGATTGCACACTAGCTGGACGTTGAGCGAGTGGAAGCCTTTACGATTCATAAAGGCCCCCAGCTCTCCAGGTTCTTTGATCACAACACGGGCGCAATCAATGACGCTCTGAATCTTTGGAAAGCCAGCAGGAGCTGCAAATTCTCTTGCACGCTCTGCCTGGCTTTCCTCATTTGTTCTGAAATGTTTGAAGGTATTCACCCTCCTGAAGAGTGCGTCCATGACAAGTTTTATGCAGTTGTGTGCTGCTGATTGTGAGATGCCGCAGAGATCCCCTGCAGAGCCCTGACAGGATTCAGAGGCATAAACATTGAGGGCGACAGTCACTTTCAGTGCCATAGGCATAGGGTGCCCACCAACACAGTTAGATGTGATCTCAGGCCCAATCATTTCACGGATGGAAATCACGAACTCCCTTGAGAGGCAGATCCTTCTTCATCACTGCACCTCCTTCATGTCCAGGTAGTTGGATCTAATTCTGTATGCGCCGCCAGCAGGATAATTGTGCCTCTGCTGGCCCCTTCTCCCTTGCAAGCCTCACCCCTTCAGGGTGTTTCTGCCTGATGTTTGGGGCAGACTCACTGATGATGCCTCAGGCCAGCTGGCCTCTTCTCCTGTGAGGAAGAACCTCCACTTGACATTACAATTCTCATTTTTAATTATTGGGTTGCTGAGGTGCAGACTTAATGATACTACGGCCAGTCTGTCAGTGCTCTTTTAGGACAGAAGTCTCCTTAACTCAGATAATATGAGCAATATGATTCACAGAGCAATCAAGAAAGTCCAGACTTACACAAGAAATATTTACTCCTACCTCCACACTCTGTCCTAATTGTGAGCTCCCCTTCTGCCTGTCTGGCTCATGCGCCAAACGTTAAAACGCACAGGCTGCTTAAAATTGCAGTGCATTGCCCTTTTAATTGGATGAATTTCCCCTTTAATTGACATCGGGCAGGCTACCAACATTCGGGAACCCCTCCCAACGTCATCACGCTACATTTCACGACATGCCGGGAGTACCGTGTGCCTGTGCTGTTAAATTCTGCCCATATGAAACGCACATGAAACACAAAGCAAGCATGTAGTCACTTCTGGGACTTAGGTAACAGAGCAGTCAAACTGTGCACAACAAGCTCCCACAAACAGCAATGAGATAATGATAAAAACAAAAAAAACTGCAGATGCTGGAAATCCAAAACAAAAACAAAAACAGAATTACCTGGAAAAACTCAGCAGGTCTGGCAGCATCGGCAGAGAAGAAAAGAATTGACGTTTCGAGTCCTCATGACCCTTCGACAGAACTGAGATAATGATGGTGTTTTTGGTGGTGTTGGTTGAGGGGTAAATGTCAGCCCTGACAAATAGATGCATGCGTTTGTAACTTAAACATTAATATGTGCAACCAATACGGAAGTAACATCGAATGTACATAGAACCCTTGTTGGGCCACACTTGAAGTACTGTGTGCAGTTCAGGTCTCTGTTCTCTTACTAGAAGAAGTAAAGAAAATATTTATAAAAATTTTACTAGAAATTGAGGGGGTGCAACTGTTAGGAAAGGCTGGGGCTCTTTTCTCCAGGGAAGTGACTAAGGAATCTGATAGGGGTTTTTAAAATTATGAAGGGGTTCAACAGGGTAGATGTGGAAGAACTGTTTCCACTTGTGAGTTAGCGCAAAGGGTCATAAATATAAGCTAGTCACTAACAGATCAAACAAAGAACTTAGGACAGACTTCCTTATTCCGAGAATGCTGTGAATGTGCAACTCACTGCTACATGGTGTGGTTTAATCAGATAGATTTTTAACATACCAATTGGACCTTCACTTCTCCAAGATTTACCTCAACACTCAATTGCTATCTCATATCCGATCCCCCATTCCGGTTCACGGAGACACTGCATTCCCTCCAACACCCCACTTTTTCATGGATATACTATTTTGTTCCCCAGTCCTCCTAGTTTAAGCTGACATTGTTGGACAAAGCTGTAAAGAAGAGTTGTTAATAAAAATGGCACTATACTAGACACTCAATAAACATCTTTAAAAGCAAGAATGGGACAGTTTTCAGTGCACTAATCTCCAACAATCTAATTTAATTCAGTTGCTAGGCGCTACTAGAGATTGAGTAGAACCCTCGATCTCCGTAGTACGAAATTGCAATTCATTAGATTGATCAACAGTTAAATGTTCTCTCTTATGAAGTGCCCATGTTAGATGCTTGTGATGTGACTGTCACAATGTTAATTCCTTCACCAGACAGGCCTCGGTATTAATTACCCACTCAATAATGTATTAGTTCTGGCACTCTATCAGACATGTCCCTGCAGGGTAAACATACATTCCCCTTTGCTAAACACCCTATTTAATTTGCTTCGCTAAATGGTTTCAAATGGTCTTCATATTTGTTTAAATTAATTTTAATTAATTGATTTTCTCATTTCGATAATTATTGGTAGTGGTGGCAGATGGCAGCTAAAGCTAATCCGCCCAATCCAAACCTGGTTGTGTTTTGCTGATTTGGGGGCCTTATGGGAGATCAATGTTGAACCTTCTGCTTAGAAAGACTCAGCCAGACCAGAACTCCAAATGCTGCCACCTCCCCCACCCACTACCACCACCATCCACCTCTCTGTTTGTACATGCTCACAAGCTTTAATCCTTAAACAACACATCGATCATGACCTAGCTCGCTAAACTTTAATCCCTAACAGTCTCTGTGTGTTTGGCACCACAAACTTCTTTTACCCACCACCCCCCTCCACTTTCGTTCCCCTCTTAAGTAAAATGCCAGACTATTTTTTAACTAATTTTATATTTTATTATTTCTGTCTGAAACTGTGATTCAGACTCATGGATTGCTAACAATGTTAGGATAGGTAGTTTTGGGAAAGATCACATTTTAAGAGCAAGTATCTCTATAGCTTTTGAGAGGCTAACATTTTAAAGACAGCCGGGAGGTGGGAAAAAGGAACACGCTGTTGGTAGCATCAGGCAGCTGTGAATTTTTTTTTATTCATTCATTGGATATGGGCGTCGCTGGCTGGGCCAGCATTTATTGCCCATCCCTAATTGCCCTTGAGAAGCTGCTTTGTCCTGGACGGTGTCAAGCTTCTTGAGTGTTGTGGGAGCTGCACTCATCCAGGCAAGTAGGGAGTATTCCATCACATTCCTGACTTGTGCCATGTAGATGGTGTACAGACTTTGGGGAGTCAGGAGGTGAGTTACTCCTCACATAATTCCTAGCCTCTGACCTGCTCTTGTAGCCACAGTATTTATACGGCTAATCCAGTTCAGTTTCTGGTCAATGGTAACCTCCAGGATGTTGATAGTGGGGGATTCAGTGATAGTAATGCCATTGAATGTCAAGGTTGGAATCTCTCTTGTTGGAGACAGTCATTGCCTGACACTCGTGTAGCGTGAATGTAACTTGCCACTTCTCAGCCCAAGCCTGTCTATACACAATAGTCTGTACACAAGGAAATTATTCAAGTCTGTTAGGATTTGTACCAATATTCCCCTCTTTGTGCCCCACACTCTAGAATTTCCTCCATGAATCACTCTGGTACTGGAACCTGACAAAAGGTGATCAACCTGAAACATCAATTCTACCTTCCTTGCTCCACGGATTCTTCCTGACAAGCTGTGCATTCCTGTATTTTCTGTTTTTAGTTCATGTTTCCAGCATCTGCAGTGTTTTATTTTTGAACAATTTCCTGCAGCCAATCAGGTAGTGACCTCGTGCTGGCATCAGTTGAAAACAAGACCAGGTGCACACTGATGGTTGACGCTGCAAAAGGGACAAGGAGTCAAGGAGCGGAGGCCTCCCCACACCTGCGGAATGATACCACAGCAAGAGTATGCACCTTTGCAGGGAGGGAATATTGTATTGCTCTGAGGAGTAGAACATTCTAGTTTTTGTAAGTATAATTTGTCCTCATTTCTGTTATCTTTGTAACAACTGTGACTAGCCTATCCTTCAAGACTTCATATGCTCCTCAAAAATCAGTGAGGACAAGTTATCCAGGCAACCCTCCTGCTATTGTTTCCTCCATTTGTACACTTTTGTGCAACCAAATACTGGAAAAATATATAACTACCTATTAGTAACATTCATGTGAGGATTCCTGAGTTAAGTCTTTTAAGCAACATGTGCATATACTTTAAGTACACTAAGGAAAAGAACAAAATGCTTGTATTTATACAGTGCATTACCACATCATTGAAAAATCTTAACAAAAACTTCATACTGTGTATCAGTTTGGAGCACAGTGAACATTGTTACGTAGGAAGTAGCAGCAATGTACAATGAGAAGAAGTGAAATGAGTGACCAGTACTTTGTTTCTTCTGTAGCTTTATTAATAGAACAGTGGTTTTTAAAAACTAATTAATAGTGTCCTGGCCAACATAACCCCGTCAACAGATTAACTGGATTAATTTGGTTCTCCCATCCTCTACCATTGTGAATATCACTGCTGGTGATGCACTCTATACCTGTATGATTGTTGCTATGTGTTAATGACTCACTCTCTCACTTGTGCAACATATTATGTGGTACTGTCTCAACCTACAAAAGATTTTGCTGAGAATATTTTCAGCCTCTCAACTGTGTCCTCATTTTTACTCAGAGAAACAAACAAATATTCTAGTATGGTAGGTTTGGAATTATGAATCTAATCTCTCAAGCAACAGATTACAATCTCCTTCACCTGACAAGAATCACAGATTTGTCAGCAGACTTTCAGTGTCATGAGCATTAATGGATAAGAGATGAGCGATATCAGACTAAGAAAGTTATCTTTGGTTGAACCTTATTTTAGGAATAATAAAGGTAACATTTTACCTTGTTTGGACATTACTAGACAAGTTAAATTTGTTCTATACTTGGATGCTTTACTTAATCCCTTTGATGTAATCCCTGCACCCTTATTAACAACAGTCAGCATTAGGTAAATCCACCCTCTCGAGTCTTCAAGTGCCATGCTCGTGATACTTTGCTAAGACGAGTTCTAAGAAACAACCTTGTCAATTATCTGCGTTACATCTGGTTATTATAGCGACCTGTATAAAATCTGATCCTTAACGATACTACTCCTTCCTTTATCTCAATGCCTATTAAATGTAGAAAGAGAAAATACATTGGAAATGGTTTTCAGAAAACATTCACATGCCAAGGTAACTAATGCCAGGGCATAGTGAACATTTCATGCTTGTCCACCAGCTCCAGCCCTCTGCAATCTCAGCCAGCTGCAGTTCCTTTTGTCTCAGGTCAATCCCATTCTCATGTAATGTCCACAGACATGCATTTCCCACCAGGATCATATGATGATCATCTGCAGGCGAAAAGTGATTTTCCTTTGCATTCCTTAAGCAAGCAGATGTAAAAGAAAATAATTTCCATATATATAGCTCCCTTTAGAACATCAGAATGTTCCGAATCGCTTCACAGTTGAAGTAGTTATTTTTTCAAAGTATAAACACTGTCATAAAGTAGGAAACATGGAAACCAGTTTGTGCACAGCAAGCTTCCACAACAGCAATGAGATAAATGACCTGATAATCTGCTTTAGTGATGTTAGTTTTGGGATAAGTATTGACTAAGATAGTGGGATGGGTTATGTTACATACACTTGAAAGGGCGGGCAATGCCTCTGTTTAAAATCGCATCCGAAGGATGACACCTACAATATTGCAGCACTCCCTCAGTACTGCACTCGAGTGTCAATCTGGATCATGTGCATACATCTCTGGAGTGGCTTTAAGCCCACGACTTTCTGACTCAGGAATAAGAGTGCTAGGAACTGAACCAAGGGCTGAAACCCACTTCATCTTCCTACTGCTGCCCTGGATGACATCAATTAACTTGACAAGGGCCAAGGATTCTTAAAGGATGGAAGAAAATGAGGAAGTAGTGGTTAGGTGGCACAAAGCAGTAGATTGCAGGATGGAGGGAAGACTAAACTAGGTGAGAAGTAATGCAGTTTGTTGCCCTGTGAAATAAAAAGTTAGAGTACAAAATATTGCTATAAATGGGGCCTGACATAGTGATTATGTTACAGGACGAGTAATCCAGAGGCCTGAAATAATAGTCCAGATATTCACACTGCTGCAGGTTGAGAATTTGAATCCAGTTTTAAAATATGGAAATAAAAATTGGATCATTAAAAGTGACAATGAAGCTGTTGGATTGCCCTTTAGAGAAGGAAATCTGCTCTCCTTACCTGCTCTGGCATCTATGAGAGTTCAGCCCCACATCATTGTGGATAATAATCAGTATAGGAATCATGGCTCCTTCTCCTTTGTTCAGTTTCACTGCAGTGCCTCCCTGACTAACGTCAGCTAACTCAGTGGACAGCCTGGGGTCCTCCTGATCATACCTCACTGGGTGAGGCCCACTGGCCCACTGAACTTTCAGACCAACTACTGGTAAAACAGCTCCATCAAAATTGTTCCTGGATAAAACTCAGCCATACATTAACAAACAGACAGAGATACACAGAAATAACCTGAAGTGAATTTGCCTGTACATTTTTTTTTTGAACTGCCTTCAGTCTGCAAGTCCAATATCCAGGAAAATGCCCAACCCTTGCAACTTTTTTTAATTATCCAGGAGCTTGGGGAGCCTATAGTTCCCTGTTGCTTTCTCCATGACAACACCTCAGTCAATCAATCAACTTGCCAACCAATCAGCACCCCTTTCTCCTGTAGTATAAATTGTTGCGATTGTTGAAAATGTGGTATTCTTGTGTTTGACCTGATGAGTGCAAGATGAAAAGATTCAGCAACATGTCTCTCTTTTCAGCAATATTCAAAATCCAGGTTATGTTCAATATGCTCCCCGCCAGCTAAAATCTCTGCCTCATTTCATGTGAATCACTGCTTTATAAAACAAATGCACTTTATTTTGGGGTACTCATTGATACTGCATCCCCATATCCCAAACAAGTTATCACCCTAAGCAGTGACTTCCTCTCAGACCCATCACAAAACAACTCCAGTTCTACTCTATTAAAATCTTCTCTAATTCCAACTTCTAACCCACTGTAGCTGTGTTATGAACTGAAGGTCAGCGAAACAGAGTAGCAACATGCTTACTGAGGATCACCTAGTTTTCCCACAGTTTCATACATGTGCCATAGGATACAGCTATCTTTAAACCTCCAGCTTTGCCTGTTTCAGATTGGACTGAAGATGGCAACCCTATTTATAAATGCTTGTCTTGGAGATATTATATTGGTGGCAGCTAACAGAGATGGGGCATTCATTTACTGTGTCTATCCGTGCTGGAGGAGAGGGCTAAATGTGTAGAATGATATTATTTTCGCCAATTTGTTTAGCTTATTAAATTGCTACAACCTCGAAAATGCTATTGCGATGTTAGGGTAATATTTCCATCACACACACAGCCTGTGGGTCGCTGAATTGCAAAGAGTGGCTTTAGTTGTGTGTTTCCTGATCTTATTCAGGATACTGGTAAGGAACTCTACAATTGGTCTTAGTGCCCCTAAGTTAGGGATAGAAAAATGAGGCACGTTTTCCTACTCACACTCTGGTGTTGGAAAGTGGGCTTAAGGGTTAAGCTTAGTTGCGAGCCTCACACTCCTAATGAATGAACAACCTGCCAACACTCAAGTAGAAGGTGCGTTGAGTTGCCCAAAGTTGTCAAGACTGAACCATACTCCAGTAAGGAAGGAGCAGGAGCTTGATCTGATAATCTATCACTATCTGAAAGAAATTACATAGTATTTACAGCACAGAAATAGACCATTTGACTCAACTGTTCTATGCTGGTGTTTATGCTCTACATGAGCCTCCTCCACCCTACTTCATTCAGCCTATCAGTATCTCCTCTATCCCATTCTCCCTCATGTGTTTTCTAACTTCCCCTTAAATACATCTGTGCTATTTGCCTCAAGTAGCAATCTCCACATTCTAATTCTGCTCTGGGAGAAAATGTTTGTTCAAAATTTGAGATTTACAGCATTTGCAGGTCCTCACATCCCCCAACAACACACCTTCCCCCTTTTCACTAGAATGCAAGCTAAGTCATTTCAATTTTGCTCATACCCTTTGTGCGAAACAGATCCCCCAGGAAACCATACCAGAAAGAGTGTTTTCAGCAGCTGATGGGACTTCTAAATTATATCAGAGCAGATGAGTCCTGTCAAAGGGATCAAGAGAAGAGCAATCTGACAGTTATCTCCTTTCAGCCCATACACAACGTCATCATTCTGCTGATGACAGGAGGAACACTCTGGTCACAGCTATACACCAGCAGCTCAGAGGCCAGTGATCCGGGTTAATATGCAGTTATTGATACCGTGATGGAAAAATAGAAGTACAAAGAATTGCAAAGCTGTCCTTGACCTCTGACCTTCTTTAAAGTGTAATATCAATACCCATAAAAGATGAGTACCTGGAGTAAAAGTAGAACACACGTGAAACTTGCAGGCTGAAATTAAATTATTTAAGTATGTATTTGATAAGTCATTAGCAGCAACGTGTCTAAATTATACATGAATTATAACAGTGACTACACTTCAAAAAGTAATTAATTATCCGTGAAGCGTTTTGGAACATTGAGGTCATGAAAGGTGCTATAGAAATTCAAGTTCTTTCTTCCTTTAACAGCAATTCACTGGACTATCCTTACTGGGATTGAAAACTGTTCTGTTATACGAAGTTTCTTGCCAGTAGTAAGTATTAAATCTTCACTTTTTTGAAAGTTAATCTTGTCATCAGACTGAAATTCAATGTTCTATGGGAACTATTGGAACTCTGGAAAATTTGCCAATGTGCACATCAGTAAGATTAGGATCAGTCTGGGCTGTGACAAGCAGGCTTGGGTTTTCTGCTTCTGCACATGCTTTTTGTGATTTTTCATTGAAACCAGGATTAGTGGGCTGCCAAAGCCTCATCGGGGGCAGTTTTAGTCCAGCTGGGAAGTGAATGAGATTGGGAACAATGAAGGTTTTATACCCTGTCCAAGTTTACTCTCCGCTGAAGTTCTACCTGTTGCTGTGCACTCCTCACCTGGGAAATTACATGAAAGTTACACCTCAATGTCCATGTTCACACAGGGAAAGGGTCTCCCAGGGCCCATGAAATTGTCTATATCTCTCATTAAGGTGAACATGTGATAATTTTTTTAAAATCCAGGTTCGGCTTTTCTCACATGTTTTCTCGTGGTTTGGAGTATGCAGACTTGTGGAACATGCGGTAAGAGATTTGACAGATAAAGTGATAAGCTGACACATTAAATCCAAAATAGTGCAATGGTGTCACTGTGTGGGTTTAAGAGGCTGTTATATCACAAGGTACACCTGTACAAGCAGCAGCTGGATCATTTACACTGTCAGCAATTCACAAATCAGCAACCAGATTTAAACCAAGTCCTCTGCTGGTTATCTTCTCCATATCCTAGTCGTGCATCAAGTTACTGACCTAGAAATTAGAATTTTTGAATCTCAGTGAATAGCCACAAACACACACATCGGAGTGCACTGTACTGGGACAGAGGCATTTTCACACACAACACAACTGCAAAACCATCAGCAGCACTAACTCTCAGTTGATAACCTGTTTTATTGAGAAACTTGGGAGGATGTGCCAAAGTTAGAAAGGATGAGATGAAAGACTGTTTACAGCACAAAAGTAGTCCATCTGGGCCATCAAGCCCTCACTGGTGATTTTCTTCCACTGTCCTGTTTGTTTTCTACATCCCTCTCTTTCAGGCAACTATTGCATTCCCTTCTGAAAGAGGAAAGGAGGTGAAGTAAATCAAGAGGTTAGGTGACACTAAGCTCGGGATTTGAAAACTTGTTCATTTTAAGTGAAAGGAAAGGCTGAGGGAGATGAGGAGGTCTGCACGTTGAGATCCTGAGAAAGGGTGAGTGGATTGCCTGGTGTCTTGATATCAAGAGTCCAAGAATGAAGAACATGTCATAGAAACATAGAAAATAGGAGCAGGAGTAGGCCAAAGGCTGTATTTAAATGTCAGGAAGAACAAGTTCAGAGAACCACCATGAAACCAATTTTTTTTTTTAAAAAAAGGTTACAGTATTCAAAATCCAAAGGCTCGTGATACTCGTTCCAAATGTCCTTCATACATTTAGCCAGTTCAGGGAATCTTACAGCACAGGAGGAGGCCATATTCACACTCATGCCTGTGCTGGTTCTTTGAATCTCACTCCCTTTCCCCATGACCCTGCAAGATGTTTCCTCTTTTATCCTATTCCCTTTTGGAGTGTTATTATTGAATCTGTTTCCACCTCTATTTCAGGAAGCATATTTCCAGATCACAACTCACTTCCTAAAACAAAAAATCCTCACCTCCCCTTTGGCTGTTCTGCGAATTTTCTCAAATCTGTCTCTTCTGGTTACCAACCCTTTGGCCAGTGCCAAGTTTTGCCTTATTTACTTTCTCAAGACCCTTCATAATTGGAACAACTCTATTTTAATCTCCCCAAAGCCTTCTCTGCTCTAAGGAGAAAAATCCCAAATTCTCATTTTTCCACATTACTGGAGCCCTGTGACCATTCTATTAAACCCCCTCTGCATCGTCTCCAAGCCCTTGACATCCTTCCTAAGTCTGGTGCCCAGAATTAGACAATACTCCAGCTGAGGTCTGATAATGATTTATGAGGGTTTAGTACAGCTTCCCAGTCATTTTACTATTTGTAAAGTCCACAATTCTGTATGCATCTAATGGTAAAGATGTTTTAAGTTCATGTACACTCTATATAGGTAGAGGGGGCGGTGGGGGGAAGCAACATGGTGGGGGATGTGGGTGCAGCTAACAATGGCTTTGAACAAACCTGCTAATTATGCAGGCGCAGGCCAGAAGATAATTACCTTTTAGAGAAGATTTAATCGTTACAGTGATCGGATCAAGCTGCTCTACACCAGTGCTAAGGGTGAGATTTCTGACTGGGGGAGTTACAGACGATCATTTAATCCTCTGTTCAGATAACGTTTTTTCCATAAGTAATTATTTTATACAAACCCACACAATAATTAATTCTACCTTGAACTGATATCATTAATTATTACTGGCTAGACAGCTTTCGCACATAAGTAGAGGTGATTTTGTTCATCCATTTTTTAACTAATGCAGGTAACATCATAATGTGCAAATTCTCACAGATGGCCACCTCATTTTGATAATTCTGATAATGTTACAACAGTTCTCTCTTTGAAATAGTTTGTATTCATGCATGAGTGTAAAGCAGAGACCAAGACTGCACAAGTCTTGCTCACGAGCTCTGAGACTGGTCTAGAATTAACCTCTTTTGTTCAAAAATCCAAAACCTGTTAGAGGTATGAGATAGAGCCTAGAGTTCTGTTGCTTGACGCTGATGAAAACTATTTGAAACTAATTGCTGCAGAATATGAGACAAAGAAGTGAGTGGGTAAAAGAGAAAGACTTCTATTTAAAAAAAAAACCTGGACTGGTGGCAAATCTAGATCAGACAGAAGTTTCCTATGTAGTATTTAGAAGTGCAGTATATATAGGTGATAGTTTCTGCTATTTGTATCTGTTTCTATTTGACTAGAGAGCCTGGTTATCAGAATGGAGTTTGTGCCCCATTGCAGCAATTATCTCATCCATCCTTTTGGTACTGAATTCTGATCTTTAGATGCGAATCAGTGAACAGACCTCCAACCATTTGATCTAAGAGGGATTTAGAGTCAATGGGCTAAACATTTAAAATAGAGATCAGGGAAACTCTGGGTGACATTTGGCACAGTGTGTTTACAGTGCACATAATCTAATGAACTCGCCACAGGCCTCTGTATTATGCCTGGCTAATAGCAGTGATCAGCAGGGTTGAATGCAGAAGGAAAACTAAGCATGAAAGATAGAATCCCGGTTATAGCAACTCACAAGATGATCTCAATCGTTCATATCATTGACCACTAACATTCTAATTTCCCCTACTTTGTCCTATCAATCTCCCAATTAATTGGTATAATTCTACTAGTGTTATTTGCACCCTGATAATGCCTGCATTCTCCACTCTTCTTTTCTCCTTAGAGCACATAAAGAGATTTGATAGAGGCGTTTAACATCATGTAAGGTTTAGGTAGAATAGATAAGGAGAAACCAATGCTACCAATGGCTGAAAAGTGAATAACTAGAAGGCACAGATTTGAAGTGATTGGCAGAAGAATCAGAAGCAACAGAAAGGGGAGAAAATTGCAAAGATATCTGAGGAAAAAGCAGGGGAGTGGGACTAACCAGATTGCTCTTCAAAAGATCCAGACAGACTTGATGAGTTAAATGACCTCTTTCTTTGCTGTGCTATTCTAGGATTCTATGAACGAATCCTTCATCATTCTTCATGTGTGAGCCTCAAACAATTTTAAGTCACTTTGACAATTTCAATTAGGCAACAATTGAGCAAAAAGACACACATTGAAAGCCCATTATAAATATTAAACAAGTGACAATCAATCAAATTGGCTATTTTTTAACTATAAAAACAAAATAACATCCTGCCACTTCTAATGTGTAACACTTATTAACTGGTCTGATAAAATAGGCATTGGCCAGGGTATCTCTCCTGGGATTAATGCTCAAGAGTATTTATGACAATATAATGAATAGTTACACCTGGCTTCAATTGCAGTACAATTACTCTGATTTTTGACTATCAGTAGCCATTAACAATATATGGCCAGATGTTACATTTAACCCATGAGCTTGCCTGCGGGATAATAGGAACAAATGCATAAACGTCTTGCCGATAAGAGGCAATCCTTTTGGATCAACTGTAATCAATGGATCATATAGGACAGTCAGTCTTCTGCTTGGAAACATGGGAAGGCAGCAACTCATGTTGCTGTATCATGCTATGTTTTAGGATCAAACACAAAAGTCAAATATTGCACAACAAAGTCAGTTGCACACAAAACACAGATTTACATTTATATAGCGCCTTTCACAATCTCAGGATGTCACAAAGCACTTTACAGCCAATGAAATGCTTTTGAAGTATAGTCATTGTTGTAATGTAAGACATGGGGCAACCAATTTGTAGACAGCAAGATTCCACAAACAGCAATATGATAATGGCCTTCGCTGTCGTTCGGTCAAAATCTTGGAACTTACAACACTGTGGATGCATGGACTGCAGCAGTGGCTGCACCCCCAGCTTTCTCAAGGGCAATTAGGGATGGAAAACAAATGCTGGACTAGCCAGAGATGCCCACATCCCGTGAAAGAATAACGAGAAAAAGCAACCGGGTAACAGGTGCAAAATTCACATTTGCAGTGCATTAGTAGTACCCTATCGAGAGCCTGTGCACCCTTGTGGAGACATGCCTTCAGACCAAGACAGAAAAAAATTGAGGCAAAACTGAATTTGAACTAGGATGTCTGCTGGTATCTCATGTAAACACACTCTGCACAAAGTTATTTGTGAGCTCTCAAACAAAAAAAAGGGACAAAGCCCAAATTTTGTTAAGTAGCTATTCATTGGTGTCTGGCTTTCCGTGACAGAGCAGCCTGATCTGAACTTCAGTCTGTAATAAGCTAAATCCACTATGAAAGAAAGAAGAAAAAAAAGTCAATGACTTCAACAAAGTAATTACTCTGCCAGAGAACAGTGTCTGTTGTTACCATATGGTATGAAGCTTGGCCTCTCGAGAGAGGATCGTCTGAGAAGATCCTCTTTTAATCCTTCTACTAATTGTTTTATTTAACAAACAGATCTTTACTTCCTTCTGTTTTTCTCCCCTCTTCTTCTGAAAATGCTAATCGATTCAGTGGGCGCCTAGAATCCCCTGTGTCTTATCCTAACAGCACTGTGTCCGTGTGTGTGTATGTGTGTGGGTGTACCTACACCACATGGACTGCAGCAGTTTAAGAAGGCGGCTCACCACCTTCTCAAGGGCAATCAGGGATGCAATAAATGCTGGCCTAGCCAGCGACATCCCCATCCCTTGAAAGAATAAAAAAAGTGGCCAATCTTCACATGTAAACCTTGATATTGAGCTCAGGAGACTACTTGGCTGTAGAGGCCATCACAACCAACTCAATACCTTTTGCGACTATTATCCACACACACGGGGCAGAATTTTTACCTCCTCAGGCGGGCATGCACCCGACTTGAACGGGAGTAAAATAGCGCGCAATGACATTGGGCGAGTGTCTCGATGTCATCGCGCTGTTTCGCTCGCCGCGCACACATGACAGGCGGCAGCACACTGGCTGACAATTAAGAGGCCAATTAAGGCCCTTAATCAATTAATTAAATTGGATTTTTTGCAGCCGGTCCAACCGTTCTGTTGGTGGGCGGGCGAAAAGGCCAAGAGGCCTTTGAACTTTTGAGGAAACCTCATCCACAGGCAGGATGAGGTTTCCGATGTTAATTAAAAATAAAATAAAAATGTTTAAATCTCATTTATAACATGTCCCTGCTCATGTGACAGAGTCCCATGAGGGGACGTGTTTACCTAATTTTTAAAATCCTTATTTTTAATGTTATAAATCTTCAGCTCCCTGAGACAGCTCTGTGCCTTCAGGGGGCTTTCATTGCATGCACCCGCATGCATGCGCCAACTTCAGCGCTCACCCTCCTCCCACCCTCACCGCGCTGAGCATCGCAGCGCGCAAGTCGTGCAAGCTGGCCGTTAACTGGCCAGCCAGCTCATGACATTGCAGTCGGGGCCTGATCGCGGGTGGCAGTCAGTTTCATGGCTGCTCCCGGGCCCACCTACTGCGCCTGCCTGACGAGGTAAAAGTCCTGCCCGTGGGCATTCCAGGTCAGCAGTAAAAAGCCTGACCGATCATTCCCCTCTCTGAGCCGTGAGACGCTGAGGTCCATTGTACCAGCAACTGAGCACGGACTATCGATTGAACCAACCTGAGAAGAGATCCCCATATTTTCTACTTCTGAGCTCTCCACTCATGATATACTCAGCAGCTTTCTAACATGGGTGAATCATTCTTCATTGGGAACCTTATTGATCAGCCTTTCATGCCGTGGATGTGAATCAGGATAGATCTAAGCAGGGGAAATTTAGCACCAGTTACCACAGAATGATACAGAAGGCAGCCAATCAGTCCACCATGATGGCTCTGGTTCTCTGCTTAAGCTCTCCAATTAGTCTTATTGCCCTATTCTCTCCTCATAGCACAACAATTTTTTTTCCAAGTACTGATCCAATTCCCTTTCAAAGGTAAAAGGTTTTTCCTTAAGTTGGCCTGTGAGCTAAAAATTTTGTGTGTATGTAGCCCCCTTTTAATTTGACTGATTCAATTTAAAAATAACCCAGTAGTCAAGCTTTAGTCTTGACCAATATATAAGTTCTTTTATTACAAAACTGTGAAAATTACTTAAGTAAAAGTGATAAAGATATTAACTAAATACAGACACGGATATTTTGTTTTTTTAATGGGATGTGGGCGTTGCTGGCTAGGCCAGCATTTAGTGCCCATCCTTAATTGCCCTTGAGAGCTGTTGTGAGCTGCCTTCTTGAACAACTGCAGTCCATCTGGTATGGATATACACATAGTGCTGTTAGGAAATAAAAGTGCTGTTTCTGGTGTAGTTACACCCACAGTGTTGTTACAAAGACTAAAATACAGGTAAAGGAAAAAGATACTTAAGGATGAGATTTCAATTCAATCTCTACAAGATATTGTCGTGGGCCTGTTGCTTGATTTCCTTCTTTCTGAAGTGAAGGGATTGAAACTTGAGGCTTGGTTTAACAGCTGCGATGTCTTCTACAGTCGGCCAGTCAGTGTTTGTCTTTTTCATGTGGACTCAGCAGGTCAGCAGGTTTTTGGGAGAGGGGGAGAATGTTTCCCATTCCTTTCTTATTCTGTGGTTACAGCACTTATGGTTTGCCTGGACTCTTGCAGCAGAACAGTTGATTTCTTAATTCCTTCATCTTTGACCTCCCTTAGCCAAGAGCTCTCTCTGTAGATGTTTCTCAGAGTTCTTCCAGGGATTCAGCACATAAAATGGCTGTTCTGAAAGTACTTATACAGTTCCAAAACTTAGAATGGCTGCTATGTTCCAACAGGTAAAGAAGCTGGTTATGTTGAGGTCCTTTGAGGTCCCTTCCTGTCTCCTGTTCCCTCAGAAGTAAAAAGGCTTTTCACATATTTTAAAATTCAGTGGATATCCCTGGAGGGGTCTTTGGAATTTTAATGACTCTTCATAGCCAACTCCAAGGATTTGAGTCTGATGAGGTTTGAATAAACATTGGAAGGTGCCATGCTGTCTGTCCATACTTCCATTTTGAAAAAGACTTTTAAACTCAATGTAAAGGTTTGAAAACAGGATGTGCCTTTAAAACAGTTGTGCTTAAAATGTGTAATATCATAATTATATGTTTGTGACGCCCATGTAAAATCTATGTTCCCTGGTTATCATCCCTCTTGCCACTGGAAATAGTTTCACCTTATTTACTCTATCAAAACTGTTCATGATCTTGAGTATCTGTATCAAATCTCATCTCAACCTCTCTGCTTTGAGAGAGCAACCTGAGCTTCTCTAATCTCTCCACATAACTGAAGCCCCTCATCCCTGGTGACATCCTAGTAAATCTCCTCTGAACCCATTCTAAGCCCTTGGCATCCTTCTTAAAGCGTAGTGCCTAGAATTGAGCACAATTACTCCATTTAAAGCCTAATCAGTATTTTTTGAAGGTTTAGCGTAACTTCCTTGCTTCTGCATTTGATGCTAATAAAGTGAAGGGTCCCATATGCTTTCTTAGCTGCCTTCCTAACTTGACCTGCCACCTCAAAGATTGGCGTACATATGCTCCAGGGGCTGAATTTTATGAGCCCCTCCCCACCCCCCCCGGCTTATTGCTCTCCCACACCCCCAGAAGAAAAGTCAGTCAGAAACCGGGCACTTTAAATAAGGCTGTCTTTGGCCTTTATTATTTATGAGTGGGACTTCTGCCCCTCAGTGGAAAGAGCTCCTCTCTCCTCCATGCCCCCAGCTCCCCCAACTTGGCCAACAGCTCTGCAGTCCCAGCAGTGCCAAAAGAGAGCAATGGGCACTGCTGGGACTGCGAGCAGGCCCATGAAGAGTGTCATGGACACCAAGCAATGTGAGCCCAGGTTCCTTGGGCAGGGAAGGATTGGGCACCCTAGGAAGGGGATGAGGGCAGGGGTGGGGGGTGGGTTTTGGAGGCCAGGTTTGGGGTGGGGGGGGGGGTTACGATCTTAAGTGGGGGAAGAGTGTCCCCGATGCGCACAGGGCACCCCCCTTCCTTCATGTCCTCTCGGTTGCTTTGGTGGAAATGTAGCCTTCCCACTTTTACCGGCCTTCTACTGTCCAGCGTATTATGGCAGTGAGGCCTTTAAATGCCATTTAATTGGGCAGTTAAGGGCCTCAATAGGCTTATGGATGGGCAGTTAGTGGGCTCCTTACCCACCCCCTGTATATAGGGACTGGGTCAGATGTGGGCATGAAGGCAGTGGGCTACCCGCCCATCATATTTTACATGCCCTGTCCCACCCTGCCAAAACACACCCAACAGGAGGCCATAAAATTCAGCCCCAGGTCTTTCTGTTCCTGCATCCCTTTAAAATTGTATCATTTAGTTTATATCATAATGTTGTGCACTTTTTAAAATATTGTGAGACGGTTTGCTACCACTGTGTATTGTGTGTGTGTCACTGGGAGAGACAGAGACCCTAGAAAGAGAGAAATAGAGAGGGACAGTTGGAGAAGGTAATGAGACACAAAAAGAGAGGGATGGGCAGAGGGGCATGGGAGTGAGAACACAACTGGAGAACAAGATGGGAAGAAAAATGAGGACAGTGGAAAGGAGGAGAGAACAGCAAAATGTGAGAGAGATGGGGAAAGAATTGTCTTTTGATTAAATTAAAATTGATTGTCTCCAGAATTATATCAATGGTGTGGTCAAGTGGGCGGAAAAGCGGCAAATGGAATTCAATCCAGAAAAGTGTGAAGTAATGCATTTGGGGAGGTCAAACAAAGCAAGGGAATATTCAATAAATGGGAGGAAAATGAGAGGGGTTGAGGAAGTGAGAGACCTTGGAGTGCATGTCCACAGGTCCCTGAGGTGACAGGACAGGTGGGTAAGGTGGTAAAGCAAGCATATGGAATGCTTTCCTTTATTGGACGAGGTATTGAATACAAAAGCAGGAATATAATACTGAAACTGTATAAAACGCTGGTTAGGTCACAGCTGGAATTTGGTATTCAGTCCGGTCACCACATTACGGGAAGGACATAATTGGTCTGGAGAGAGTACAGAGGAGATTTACAAGAGTGTTGCCAGGATTTGAAAATTGCAGCTATGAGGAGAGATTGGATAGGCTGGGGTCGTTTCTCTTAGAACAGAAGAGCTGAGGGGTGACTTAATTGAGGTGTAAAAATTATGAGGGGCCTAAATAGGGTAGACAGAAAAGACTTGTTTCCCCTAGCTGGGCAGTCAATTACCAAGGGATGCCACAGATTTAAGGTGATTGGTAGAAGGATTAAAGGGGACATGAGGAAAAACATTTTCTACCCAGAGCATAGTGGGCATATGGAATTCACTGCCTAAACTGGTGGTTGAGGCTGCAACACTCAATTCATTTAAAAAAGGTACTTGGATCTGCACGTGAGGTGCTGTAACCTGCAAGGCTATGGGCCAGGCACTGGAAAGTGGGATTAAAACTAAGCGGCTAGTTTCTTTTTTCTCTCTTTTGGTAGGTGCAGACGCGGTGGACCGAATGGATTCTTTATGTGCTGTAACTTTTCTATGGTTCTTTGATTCTATGAAAGGATTGATAAGCACAGCGATACTGATAGAAAGAAAAATCAGAAAGACAGTGAAAGGAATGAAAGAAATTGGAGTGGCAGACGAGGAGATGGGGCCTCAGAAAATTGATTGGAGGTAAAGAGAAACACTGCAAAGACCAGATGAGAAGGAGATCCTGGAAAGGGGAAGCAAATTGATAGAAAAACGACGATTATTGCTGAGAAAAAGCAGGTTTGTGAGCTTCAGAAGAAATGAGTTAGGGAGAGAAGTAGAATGCTTTGGTGTGAGACTGGGAATAGTGAGAGGATAGAGTGACAATAAGTGGTCAGGGAGACCAGTGAGAAAGCTGGATCAAGGAAATGGGTATAAGGGAATGGAAAAGCAGAAACAGAATGTGGTCTGGGGGAGAGAGACTGGATGGAGAGTCTTGAACAGAATGGGAGAATGAGCGGGGATAGAAAGAAAGAGACTGGGCGCAAGAATCTAGAAGACAGAATGGATAAAGTGATGGAAAAGAGGGAAGAAAAACAGAACAAAACAGAATAAGAGAGATTTAATTGCGTTGGATAAAATGAGGGAAAGACTCCAGGCAACCAAATTGGGAAAGATAGGGAACAAGTGAGAGGCTGAAAAGATGATGAAAGAGAGAAAAATACACTTTAGAGAGAGGCTGTGGATAAAAATGAGACAAAAATGCAGAAAAAGAGGCAGCAAAATAAATGTATAGAGTCAAAAGGTAACAAAGGAAAAGGGGCAAGAGTTAGAAATAGATGTACACATACACAGGGCCAGAAACAGTGAGAAATACACAGAGAGGGGACAATTTGAACTTTTAACATAAGAACATAGGAACAGGAGTAGACCAAACGGCTCATCAACCCTGCTCCACCATTCAATACCATCATGGCTGATCTTGAGTTTCAGCTTCATTTTCCTGCCCGCTCCCCACATCCCTTAACTCCCTGAGACACCAAAAATCTGCTTAACCCAGCCTTAAATGTATTCAATTATGGAGCATCCACACTCCTCTAGGGTAGAGAATTCCAAAGATTCACAACCCTTTGAGTGAAGAAATTTCTCCTCATCTCAGTCCTAAATGATCAGCCCCTTATCCTGAGACTTTGCCCCCATGTTTTAGATTCTCCAATGGAAAAAATCTTTGCATCTACCCTATCAAGCCTTCAGAATTTTGTAGGCTTCAATGAGATCATCTCTCATTCTTCTAAACTCCACAGGATATATGCCCAATTTATTCAGCCTCTCATCAAAGGACAAGCCCTCATCCCAGGGACCAATTTAGTGAGGTTTCACTGTACCAGCTCCAATGCAAGTATTGCCTTTCTTAAACGTGGAGACCAAAACAGCTCCCTGTACTCCAGATGCGGTCTCATCAAGACCCTGTACAACAGTAGCCAGGCTTCTTTATTCCTGCACTCCAATCCCCTTGCAATAAAGGCCAACATGCCATTTGCCCACCTAATTGCTTGCTGTACCTGCATGCTAACTTTCCACATTTCTTGTACCAGCTCAAGTCTCTTTGAACATCAGCACTTACACGTTTCACACATTTAAAAAAAAATTCTGCTTTTCTATTCTTATGACCAAAGTGAAGAACTTCACATTTCCCTATAAGGCTATAAAGATAAGGCTGAAACATTTGCTACAATCTTCAGCCAGAAGTGTTGAGTGGATGATCCATCTCGGCCTCCTCTGGAGGTCCCCAGCATCACAGATGCCAGTCTTCAGCCAATTCGATTCACTAGTATCAAGAAACGGCTGAAGGAGCTGGATACTGTAAAGGCTATGGGCCCTGACAATATTCCAGAAATAGTATTGAAGACTTGTGCTTCAGAACTTGCCGTGCCCCTATCCAAGCTGTTCCAGTACAGCTACAACACTGGCATCTACCCAGCTATGTGGAAAATTGCCCAAGTATGTCCTGTACACAAAAAGCAGGACAAATCCAACCTGGCCAATTACCATCCCATCAGTCTACTCTTGATCATCAGTAAAGAAATGGAAGGGGTCATCAACAGTGTTATCAAGCGCCATTTGCTTAGCAATAATCTGCTCACTGATGCCTAGTTTGGGTTCCGCCAGAGCCACTCAGCTCCTGACCTCATTACAGCCTTGGTTCAAACATGGACAAAAGAACTGAACTCCCGAGGTGAGGTGAGAGTGACTGCCCTTGCCATCAAGGCAGCATTTGACTGATCACAGCTTGCCTTTCTACCTATTTTGGTATCATCAGCAAACTTAGATACAATACTCTGTCTTTTCATCTAAGTCAATAATATAGAATGTTAATAGCAGCAAACTCAGCACTGATTCTTGTGACACTATGCCTGCCAACTTGAAAAAGCCCCGTTTATGCCCATTCTCTGTTTTCTATCCATTAATCAATCCTCTATTCATGCTAATATATTACTCCCTAACTCCATGTACTATTATTTTGCCTATTAACCTTATGGATGGCACCTTATCATATGCCTTTTGTAAATCCAGGTATATTACATCTACTGGTTTCCCTTTATTTACCCTAGTAGTTAGAACCTCAAAAAACTCTAATGTATGCCTCTTTTAATTTAATACTATCCTCAACTTCCTGAGTGAGCTACGGATGGGCCTTTCTTCATGAGTTTTTGTCCTTCTGTAGAATGTATTTTTATTTTATTGAAATTTTGAATTGTTTCCCACTGATTTTTGTTTGTGATTGGAATATGTCGCTTTTAAACTTAACATGGAAGTAAATGGCACATGGTCACTATTTCCCAATGGATCTTTTACTATGACATTACTAATTAACCCTGCTTCATTACACAATACTAGAAACAGAATCGTCCCAGATTTGCACAAACTGGGATAGTGGGCTGGGAAAAGTCATTTTACCCGCTGGCCGCAATGGTTGATTTTCACCCCGTATCGTCCCACTTCCACCTCATTACACAGAAACACGCGGTCTCACTGACAGGCGGCCTTAATTTTCCTGCCACGCCATTACCTCTCCACTTCCTCAAGCTGGACGCCATATTTAAACTGCCTCTGCGTGCACACTTCTCAAAGCTTGCAGCCCAGGACTGCTCCGGTGAAGTCATGGCCCCAAAAGCCAAGAAAAGTACAGCCCCCCCCCAATTCAGTAACATATCCCTGAGATGCCTTCTTGATGCTGTGGAGGCCCGCTGCGATGTCCCCTGCCCTCACTCTGACCACAGGAGGCCCCACCTACCTCACAATTCCAGCTTGGGAGGCGGTGGCAAAGATGGTCAGTGCCAACGCTACACACAAGAGGTCAGCCATCCAATCCAGAAAATGAATGAATGATCTCATCTGCTCCGCCAGGGTAAGTCAACCATCTTATCACTGTAAACTCACACGCTCACAAGCCCATCGTACATTCACTGGCATCTTACTGCCAGCTCAAGGGACATCATCACTCACTCTCTCTCTCACATACCATCACATCTCCACCTGGCCTCATCTCCTCTGGAGACTGCCTCCTCAGCCCCCCACCATCTTGAGGCTACTTGCACAGATAAACATGGGCCACCGCACACACCCTGGGATATCCCTTTCCCCAGTACAGCCCTTGCCCTGCAGCCTCTTCCCTCCAGCTGTTGAAAATCACCTCTGCCTTTCGGCTATCTAGTAGGTAGAGACCTGCCTGTGAGCCTCCTTAAAATAGATATGCTGCCCGCAAAGCCTGGTGCTGATGACGAGTGCTGCATGAAGCAAGGTAGGCAAACAAACCTCGAAGTTCTGAGCCAAGTGCAGCTTGCCTGGTGCACGTCGCTTATGTACAGTACACGTTGGCGTGCAATTTACAGTGACGTGCCTGAATTATCCAGCGTGGGGGCATGATTTTGACAAGCAGGGCTGACAATGAGATGCTAAAATATTGAAATTAGGTTCCCAATGTGCGGCGGTGGGAAACGCTGCCCGCCATTGACAGATTGAGCGGACGATCGCAAAGTAGTTTCACGACAGCTAGAATCAGATTTTTTGGCCTTCTTGCCATATTGTTCCCCCCACCCCACCCCACAAGCCATGTTGCCTAACACTAATGCGGCCTAGGTCTAAGATAGCTTTATCCCTAGTCATTTTCACTACCTACTGCTCTAATAAACTGTCACAAAAACATTGTACAAACTAATCTTCTAGACCATTCTTGCCAATTTGATTGTCCCAGTCCATATGAAGATTAAAGTACCCCACAATTCTTACATTTCCTTTGTTACAGGCTACAATAATTTCTTGTTTAATGCTCTGCCCAACAGTATAATTACTCTTAGAGGGCCTATAAACTGCTCCCACCTGTATTTTATGACTCTTGTTTTTCCTAATTTCCACCCATACTGATTCTACTTCATGGTCTTCAGAGGCCAGCTCCTTTCTCCCTAATGTCCTTATGTCATCCTTTACTATCAAGGCCACTCCTCCTCCTTTGCCATTCTGTCTGTCCTCCCAAAAAGTATTGTGTATCCTGGAATATTTATTTCTCAATTTTGATCACCTTGTAACCATATTTCTGTAATGGTGATTAGATCTAAATCATTTACTTCTATTTGTGCCATTAATTCGTTTATCTTATTATAGATGCTTTGTGCATTCAGATCAAGAACATTTAATTTCATTTATTTACTTCTATTCCCTGTAATGACCTTATATGCTGATGTATATTTCTTGTTAAACACTCTGTTACCTTTCCTGACCCACTCTGCTTGTCTTTACCCACATCACTATGCTGTTCCAATACCTCAACCTTTCTCTATGCATTTCTAAGTCTCCCTTTACCTGAACCCTCCTCCACCACAGCCCCACCATTAGTTTACCCAAAACAGGCATAAAAATGGCCTGATGGATTAAGTGAAGTGCGCATTCCTCATTAAAATCCAGCCCAGAAGCAGAAACTTTGATGGATCCAGTGAGGGAGCCAAACTGAAAGTCAGCAGGACTATTTCTGGTCCAACAAAGATACCCCCAGATATTTCAAGGCCTTTCTTTGGAATGGCGTGTGGAATGGATTAGGCTGTGCAGTGCTTATTTCAAATGGGAAGAGCGTATGTGGCACTTGCTCCAAACATTTAATGTTGCAAATGGGATTCTTAGCATTGCAATTTTCAGATGTGAAAAGACCCCCTCCCGCTCCAGTTGGGAGAGCCAGGTGCCCATTTACAGACTCACCTGAAGACCACATCATACAGGCTTTGGATGTCATAGGAACATAGGAGCTGGACTAGGCCACTCAGCCCACGGTGCCTGCTGCGCCATTCAATAATATCATGACTGATCTGGTTGTGGCCTCAACTCCACCTTCCTGTCTGCCCCCTATAATCTGTGACTCCCTTGTCTATCAAAAATCTAACTCGCTCAGCTTTCAGTATATTCAATGACCCAGCCTTCACTGCTTTCTGGGGAAGAGAATTTCACAGACTAACTGCCTTCCCAGAGAAAAATAATCCTCATCTCCATCCTGGGTAAGGCTGCTCTTTCTCTGCTATTTTCAACCACTGGATACTTTTTAAATGGGATGGCTGGCAGTTCAAAATCACCGTCAGAGACTCTTTGACAGGTACGGGCTTCAGACAGAGACATAAACAGTGACAGGGATTCAGATAGATTGGAGACCATGAGAGTGAAAAAGACTTAAAGGGAGGCACACTTGGAAAAAAAACAGCAGAGGGAGAGAGAGAAACAAAGGAAGGTAGAATCAAAGAGACAGATACAAAACAGAGATACAAGGAAAATTATTTTCTCTAAATCTTCTGCAATACATATTAAACTTTAATGTGCAAACACCTCACTGAGAATATTAATTCAAGATGCAGTCTTAAAGCCTAATGGTTTCTGGCACACTGTGGCAGTTCTTGATCCTTACCATCCAGCTGTCAAAAGATCACACACCTAGTGGAGTTCTATTCAAGAGAGCTTATAATTAGCAGAGAATGATGCCATTTACTCTTTGCCCGTTTGATAATTCATAGCTGCCCTTGCAGCCCAAGAATGAAATGAATTTAGTGTAAGCGAAACATGGCGATTAAAAATTCAATTATTTGTGTAATTGAAATGTCTGTTCCTCTTCAAAAAGAGGGATGGAACTAATAGGCACCTGGGCATCCAGGCAAATAGTGGCACCATTATACCCATGAGCAATCAAATAGATCAAATTTACATCAGGAAATTGAGCATAAACTCACACAGAGAAATACTCTCTGAATGCTAGCAAACAGGATAATTCATGCCTTTAGAAATGACACATATAATCTAGCCGTCATTCTATAGAAAGAGATGCATTCAGATGTAATAAGCACTTTTAAGTGAGTTTTTATACAGTGTTGGAGAGAGGGAAAGGTGGGTGGGGCTGAGGCTGAGTTTAAAGTTACCGTTCTAAGACAGAAGAGGTTTCAGCATTTTCAGTGCTGACTGATTGATCCACCTTTGCAATGGACAGTAAAGATTAAGAGACTGACAAATAGGCATCTACTTACAGAGCGTTAGAGGCTAATCTGCTGAGCGGGCTTTAGGAGCATAGGAGCACCAGCCAGGCTCATTCACACACTGACTCCTCAGATACACAACAAGAGCTCGAGACTTTCAGCAATAAAGCAGGAGACAGAGACACGGAAATCCAGCAACTGCACAAGCAACGTTTCCTATCTAAAATTCGGATGCTGCCTTCTTCTAAAGAGCTGGATTTTCCCTTTATTCCAAAGGTTGGATGTTTCCTCCAGCCCAGATTTTTGCATCAGCTGACCGGTTGCTCCCAGGCTGACCGAGAAGAAATTTTGTAGACAGAACCCAGCTCCTCCTCTTTGAGAAACGGAATGAGCAGCTCCCCCACTGAGTCGTCAGTCAGCCCAGGGCTGGAGGACAGCCAGGCAGGTATGAGAGAGAGTGAGTGAGTGAGAGAAACATAGAGCAAGTGAGCGAGAGAGAGACAGTACGAACCAGACAGGCAACCAGGCAGGTATGAGAGAGAGTGTTACTGAGTGAGAGATAGCGAGTGAGAGAGACAGGGAGGACCAGAACAACAACTAGACAGGTATTAGAGATGGCCAGAGAGGCTGAGAAGGACAACCAAGGAGATGTGAATGAACCAGTCAACAAGGATGAGAATGGCAGATAGATATCAAAGCAAGAGATTCAGTGGGATGAGAAGGGCAGCCAACCAGGAATGAAGAAGAATCAGCAAGCAGGTATGAAAGAGAATGAGAAAGTCAAAAAGGAAGAGTGAACCAGACAGAAATCAGTAATATGTGAGAAAGAGACATGGGAAGATGAAAAAGAGGCAGACATTAAAAGGTAAGTGAAATAGAGAGAGCGAGAGAGATGCAGATTCACAGTAAATGGAAGTTAGGTTATGAAGTGAGTGCAATATGTCAAAGGCCAGGGCTCAATCAGTGTTAAACGGGGTGTGAAACAAACAATTCAGTAAAGGAACAACAAACAAGAGAATTAATTAAAATTTCAGTTGCACTCCTGAAGAGAATGTGCATTTAAATATCAGGATAAGAAGAGTACATGAGACTGGGCTGTCAGTCTAAAAAAATTGCTTTAAGGAATAAACTGACAAACATTTTGGAAAGCATAAAAAGATGTATATTGCTGCATTACTGTATTTTAATAGTATTCAGTCTTTATTGAAAAACAATATTAATTTGTCAAATATACATCAAAAAGAAACCTAATTATTGAAACCCCAGTTTAAACAATAAAATACTGCACTTAAGTATAAACATATTTTAATTATGATTATGGAACCAGCTTACTAATTTAGTGGTTACCTTAGCTCCCAGTAATATATTTCTTGTGTCTAGATGGGATAATTATGAATATTAACTGCTGTAATACACTGTGTATTTTGTGACTAGCTCTTAATGTGTGAACCTGGAATTTACAGTGAGGGGTTTCTTTTTAAAGCTATTGGAGAGCATATTCCAGGAAATCCTTCAACTTTTTTCCAGGAGTTCAAGTTAAATTATTAATTTGTAGACCATTGCAGCAATCATTTTGAGAGTCAAAGGGTAGTAGATCTTCATCAATATACCATTGTCCTTAGGGAAACATCTTCTGCACAAAGCCCTGGGTCATATATATGACCTTTATTTAATATTGTGTCATTCATATTTAATTTTAAGTAGTGCCTCAGATAAGGCAAGCCAAATGCTCAGTGAAGATCAAGCCAAACTCTTCAGTGGGGAGTCATGCCTGCCCTTTGGTAAGAAGTTGAGTTCAGCCCAGCAAGTGACAAATCAAGCCCAAATCTTTGTTATGGAATCTAATCCGACTTGTCAACTCTGATAGTACGATAAGGGTCAGTACCAAGGTTTCTCTTTGTTTTTCCTTTTGTATTTGCTAACAGTGAAGACCCCAAGTCCAGGGAAGTCCCTCAGCCCTGTGCTAATGTGTAAGGTTTGTGGGGATACCAGCAGCGGCAAACACTATGGTATTTATGCATGTAATGGCTGCAGTGGCTTCTTCAAGCGGAGTGTCAGAAGGAAGCTCATCTACAGGTAAGAAAAAGTAACAAATTTGCTAATGCAGTAGTTCATATGTATAAATGGTAGCACAGTTATCTGTGCCCTACCCTCAAACTCACAACCTAACTTGTAAAGAAAAAGCATCTTTAGAGATTGCCCCTCCACAGGCAGATAGCCCGTTAGTTTAATACTTCATACAAAGGAGCTCTGATACTCCTGCACTAAAGCATCAGCTGAAATTACATACTTTAATTCTGCAGTGAGGCTTGCACCCACAACCTTCTGACTCAGAGGCCAGAGTGCTAACGCTGAGTCAAGCCAATACTGGTCAATGAAAACAAAGAGCAAATGATTTATCGAGATGGATTATATTCATATAATTTTAGCTAATAGTGTAGGATTATAGGTTGAATATATAGAATGTTGGAACACAAAAACCCAATATCAATGAATTAAATGAACTCATTCATTCCCATCATGTAAACCTATTAAATTCAGACAAACATCTAGTACATCTTCCATGTATTTACATTTTTCCAACTTTATATTTGGAGATGTAGGAATAAATACAGGTGCCTTTACTGCAATGTAAAGTCCTCAAGACGTTTAAGGCTCATGAATCTCAATGACACAGCTCTGTTTATCTCAGGGGTGGTGAGGCTGTTGTTGCATTTACTTATTGGCTATTCTGATATCTCTCCTCTCAGGTGCCAGGCAGGTACCGGAATGTGTCCTGTGGATAAAGCCCATCGGAATCAATGCCAGGCTTGTAGACTGAAGAAGTGTTTGCAGGCTGGTATGAATAAAGACGGTGAGTGTACGTGAATGTCTGTGCGAGTGCATGTATGAAATTATGGCTTAATGTTTCTGGCTCTAAGCAGCTGTAATCCTCTAATCTGTGTATTATTCTTTGTGTTTCTTCCTCTTTCAGAGACTGCCTCTCTGCTCTTCATTTTTCCCCCTCTCTGCTCATTCTCCTTTCTCATTTGTTCCTTCAGCCGTTCAAAACGAACGTCAGCCCCGAAGCACTGCCCAGGTCCGAACGGACACTGCCGAACTCGACCCTGACAAGGAGCACATTGCAACTACCAGAGAGCCGACTTCATCATCTGTCAGCACCCAGAGACCAGTCTCCTCTAACATCAGCAGTAGCCAGAGAACCATCAGCCCACCAAATAACCACCGCTTCATGGCCAGCCTGATGACCGCTGAGACTTGCGCCAAGCTGGAGCCTGAAGATGGTCAGTGACCGGCTCCTAATCCCTTCCGTACTCAATTCTTTACTGTGTACCCAACTCCAGCGATTAAAGCATTAATACAGCTCTATAAAAATTAGGGCTGGTGTCAATTTATAAATTCAATTTTAAGATTGTAAATTTCCACTCCCAATCTCTTCTCTTGTCCTCCAAAAGTACACATTCTTCATATGTGAGCCTAAACAATGTGTCACAGCAACTATTCACTGACAAAGCAATCATAGCTGAGTCAAACCCTGTATGCACGTCACACTTGCACACCTTTCAGTAGCAGATGTTAGTCAGGAGCAGGAACCCCGTCTGGTGATGCCATTCTCTAGCCAGTGTGGCTCAACAACCTCTATGGCTGAGATTAATTTACTCAGCAGAGATTGGGGATTGAGTCTGGATGGAAGAATTCAAGGACATACGCTCCAATGATAAGATAGCATTAATTGATTCGGGCTGGCTAAAGGAATCATATCAAAGTAACTGTTACCACAATTTTTTTCCACTGGTCTGGTTGGCAAAAAGGAAAAGGATACTTACAGTCACAGAGAGGGGAGAGTTAGTAAATATGTTTCTCTGATACATATTGTGCTTGCAGTGGATGAAAATATCGATGTGACGAGTAACGAACCTGAGAGAACATCCACCGAGTACCAGATGTCCATCTACCCTCCCAGTAGTCCCGAGTGTGTGTACGAGACTTCGGCTAGATTGCTCTTCATGGCAGTTAAATGGGCCAAGAATCTTCCAGTCTTCTCCAATCTACCATTCAGAGACCAGGTATATCTACAGAATAGTAGTGGGGCTTGAGGTGGGGCACTGGACTAAGATGCAACACTAGAGGGCAAAGGATTACCATTCAATTCTAACATTACAAGGAGGGGAACATTCCACTGACAACTTTACAATTTTGGTTGGAATGAAACCGAGGGCTCAGGAACGCCTCATGGAGTGCAGCGGGTCAAGAAGGCGGCTCACCACCATCTCCTCAAGGGCAATTAGGGATGGGCAATAAATACTGGCCCAGCCAGCAAAGCCCACATCCCATGAATGAATAAAAATAACCTCAGTTCTGTGGGTAAATTTAGTTCTTCCTCCCAGAGATTATTTAGACACAGAAGTTTGGTCCAATCTTAGTCATGTGTTTTTCTTCTGTGTTGGCTAGTTGAATCAATAAGAAATCTAAAGGGGCAAAGCCAATAATGAAAAGACATCTCCTTCTCCAGGTACCATGCCCTAAGAGGGCGTTGATGACCACTGACTTCCATTGGATTGGTCCATGATTATGCTTGGCAAAGTACTGCAATGGTTTACTAGTGCCTTCTGCAGTATAGCTGACCAGGAAACTCTCCTGCTCCTACCACCTGCCATCAGGTGTAATGTGGGAAGGGGTGATTAGAAAGGTAAATTAACAAAATTGTGATATGGTGATGAAAAACTAGGGTTTTAAAAGCTATTAAGAAGGAAGACAAGGACGAGGAAGTTTGGATTTAGGAACAGAGAGTTCGGATAGGAGACTGTGCAATGAATATCCATTTCGATATAAGGAAGCTGCAGGAAGGAAGAAGAGTATGGAGTTGAAAATGGTTGACTCTAATGATCTCAAGGCAGCTAGAGATGGGCAATAACTGTGGCATTGGCCAGTATCACCTAAGAGCTGATAACAAAAAAATAGTGGAGCAGCAAGATATGAGATTTAAAGGAACACTGATGATAGAAGTGTTGGCAATAAAAACAGAAAATACTGCAAATACTCAGCAGGTTTGGCAGCATCTGTGGAGAGAGAAACAAGAGTTAATGTTTAAGTTGGTGCCCTTTCATCAGTACTTTCTGATTCAAGTCATTAACCTGAAAGGTTAACTCATTTCTCTTTCCACAGATGCTTCCAGACCTGCTGAGTATTTCCAGCATTTTCCGTTCTAATTTCAGGTTTCCAGCATGCTTTTGTAGAGCGTTGGCAAGATTGTCCATTGATTGTTCTTCGCTATCAACAAAAGACTTTTTCTGATGCAGGTGATCTTGTTGGAGGAAGCCTGGAATGAACTCTTCCTGCTCTGTGCTATCCAATGGTCCATGCCATTGGAAAGCTGCCCTTTGTTGTCATTACCTGAACTCTCTCATAGTCCTCAAGGCAAGAGCAATTCCACCATGGCAGACGTCCGCATCCTGCAGGAGATCATGAGTCGATTCAAGGCCATTGCTGTGGACCCCACAGAGTTTGCTTGTCTGAAGGCTGTGGTACTCTTTAAACCAGGTGAGCAGAACCAAATGATCCATTCACCTTGGGATTTATGTCTGATCAGTTCATCCACCTTGTAGCCAATGTAACATGAGTTGTTGTGGCTGGAGATCAAAGGGTACAGTTGATGACCTGTAGATCATCAGAGAAAACTGAACCCCAATGATAGAGGAACAGATAGAGATGTAATACGTATTTAAAAAGGACAGATGCTGAAACATGCTAACTTGGTAAAGACTTAAGTAAAGTCAGCACAAGTGATGTTGTTTAAGGTCAAAAGTATGGCACTTGCTAGACACAGTTTTGGTGGTTAATGGCATTCTGGATTACTACTCATGAGGCATGCATTAATTGCTCACTAGCTCCTGAAGAAGGCCCAATGCTTTTATGATACACCATAATTGTGGTTGTGAGCAGACTATTCTGAACTTTTGGTATTGAGCACAGATATATTCAGTGAGACTCGTGCCACAGTTCAGCAGAACATTGGGACTTTCAGTAGCAATTGGCATGCTCTGGTCTATTATTTTTTCTTTACCCAGTTTCTCCTTTCTTCTCCTGAAGGTGCTGACTCATTCAAGGATACAGTTGCATAGCCATTGACCCACTTCCAGTATCTTGTTCAAGTGGTATTCTTCATGTGTCACCCCAGATAGTGAGCATGCAGGTGTATTGACTGTAGGTACCAAGCAAGCCCTCACCTTATGCCCACACATGCACTTCCAGCAGAGGTCACTAGATAGCTATTTATAGCTTCAATTCCGGCTATACTTCCTCTCCTTAACTCAAGAATGCTGAGATCCATTATACATCACCAAATCCCACCCCAGTCTGACATCAGCTAAGTCAGCATGGACTGGGAACCAGGATCCTCTTTGCATGTAAGCTTCAGAGTGATTACTAAATATGCCATCTAGGGGCAGATGCACAAGTGCATTTTTAATGGAATCTCAGGAAGATGGTCCTGCATCAATGAAATAGACATTCACCTATAAATAGACATTCACCTTAAACAGTATAAATTTCATCACATTTCTACTTCTATTGAGCTCTGAAGAAGGGTCGTATGGACTCAAAACATTAACTGTTTCTCTCTCCGCAGATGCTGTCAGACCTGCTGAGTTTTTCCAGCATTTTCTGTTTTTATTTCAGATTTCTGGTATCCACAGTATTTTGCTTTCATCGATATTGTGTTCTCCCTCAGAAACACGAGGCTTGAAAGACCCAGAGCAAGTGGAGAATCTACAGGATCAGTCACAAGTGATGCTGGGTCAGCACAGCAGGACACACTACCCAATCCAACCAGTTAGGTAAGGAGAGGCAGATCTCAACGCAAGTCTCCTGCAGAAACCAACCTCCACACTTTGATTAATACCAAATGGCTCTTGCAGGTCACTTGGCCTTACCAGATTATGTTAGTGTCAGATACAAAGCATTGAATGGATTATTACACTGCACAAGTATTAGATACAAAACATAAAAACAGAAGAAGGAAATAGACTATTAGTGCTTACCCAAATGTCAAACAGCACAACCTTGTCCTTTTTCAATCATGAGTAAAGTTAACTCCTGAGGGATTGAAAAAAAAGCCGTGACTAACTTTAGAAATTTTTTCCTGATTTTTTTTTCTATTAAACAAGCTCCAGGAGCCAATAGTTACCCATGATTATGAACACTGTACTATACATAACAAATGGCTGGATACACTGCATCAAATATCAGGCTCAAAATATGTAATGAATTAATGCCCTCAAAGTGACAATTCACTATTTCAGGCCAGTGACCCCTTCAACAACCTTTTCTATTTCCCCACTTCCTGTTAATGCTAGGTACCTTAAAGTCTCTCTAATCTTTCCTCATTGTTCTATTATCTGATACGGGGCCTAAGCCTCAGATACTTCTCCGAATGGGCTTCAGAGTTTAAATTTATCCCTCCTGTCTCCATACCCAATTGGACTCAGTATTCAAGGAGTAAGCTGACCGAAGCATTGTATACATTTTGAGTATTGGGTTCTTTCAGATTAAATTTTGAACTGGGGGGATCTACCTACCTGCTCATGTGGACATTAAAGATACTATTACACTTTTCAAACAGAAACAGGGAATTCCTACTTCAACCAAAGCCACCAAGAGAGCCTAACTGGATGTTCACCTCATAACTAATTGTAAGACCGTGTGTATAAAGTGCCTACTATATTTACACATCTAAATTGCAGTAACTCCAATAATGTACTTCATTATCTGTCAAGAGCTTTGAACATTTCGAATACATGATAAATGCAAGCTCGATTTTTTTATTTGCTTTGTTGGTTATTGATTCTATTGCTGATTTATATTTTTAAAAAGGTTTTATGCTAAAGATTAAATTTTTTTTTACATTATTTTCTTGTCCATCTTTTTCTCAGATTTGGAAAGTTGCTTCTCCTCCTGCCCTCACTCCGCTTTGTCTCATCAGAGCAAATTGAGCTGCTGTTTTTCCACAGAACCATCGGTAACACTCCCATGGAAAAGCTTCTTTGTGACATGTTTAAGAGCTGAACCTCCCAAGCAGCAACCCCTACTATATTTTGACATCTTCTCCCCAGCATTTTGCACTGTTTCCTTCATTGTCTTAATTCCTAGTTTGTCTCTGTTAACTTCCCAAAAATGCTACACCCTCTGTCCCCCACAATCTCCACTAAGATACATGTCCCCAATATGTTACATTGCCTATTTATTGTTGTCTCACACATCACATTGTCTTACGCCATTCTACCCCAGCATTTTACATGATCAGTTCTCCCTTACAACTATTGCTTAAAATCCTTATAATTTTTAAAACCTATGAAGACTGAATATATTTCTATACAAGAATAAAACTGGAATCTGGTTACTCAAGTTGCTTGTTGTTCATCTGTGTTTCTTCAATATGGAAATGTTATTGTGGAGAGCGAGAATACTTAATTGTTACCTGCTTACATATTGACGATGAATGCAAAGAGAAACTGGTATGCAAGAATTTCAAGAGGAGCAAATTATATGGTTAGGAGAAAGGTTCCTGGGAGAACTGAATGACAGGTGACAAGTAGTAACCCAGTGGAAGAAGAAACATTTTTAAGGAATGCAGAAAGGCTGCATACCTTTACAAGGAAAATAGCAAGATCAATGCAGGTCAGTAAAACTAAAAATTATTTTCTAAGCACAGGGAATGAAAGAGGATTGACAGCAGGGCCATGGGTACCATAGTGACAATGACTACCGTGAATATTGGAAAGGGCAAGAGTTGAATTGCAGGATAAGGCATCAAAATACCTTTGCTACGTGTGGACCAATTAAGAGATTCTTTCATAAAAGGGATAGGGAAAAATGGGGAGTAGAACTTTTTTTGGAAAATCTATAGGAAGAGCCAAAAGCTTTAAGTCCATCAATGTTGAAAAGAACAGAAGATGCTATAAACCAAGTAGTTATGATATTTGACATCAAGTCGGAGCTTTAAAACTTTGTCCATTACAGCTAGAAGACTAAAAGGTAAGGAATTCAACACTTCTTTAGGTCCTGAGAGAATGAGTGAGAGCAATTAAATTAATTCCTCAAGGCTGTGGTCGGATTCCAAGTTTTGTTGAAGTTGTGTTATGAAGAAAGGCAAAGAATTAAATATTTACAATGTTCCTGAAACCATCAAGATATGTCCTAAATTCCTGAAGGTCTGGTTAATATTTTTAGAAGCTCTAAATACAAGAGCACGACTGCTCTGCAACTCAGTAGCGACCTATAACTCAAAGAAAATAGTTAATACAGGGAATTACAGAGAAGTCACTGACCTAGAAAAGGGGTTAAAATGATTTCGGACACTAGGCATTATAAAGAATTATAAGGAAGAGTTCAGGAATTGGCTGAGGAGACAATGAAGTAACTGAGCTGAAGTTTGAACATTTGAATTAAAGCAGCAAAATTGACCTGCCAAATTGTTCACCACACATCAGACAAAGAAAGCATGCACTAAGAAAGGAAGACTTGTGATTTCCTAGAGAGGGAAAGGATTAATATAGCAAAAGGGGATTGATTTGCTAAGCAACTGGCCTGTTGTAGCACAATGTCCTGTAGACTTATTAGTTTTAGTCAATATTTGAAAGCGTATACATACCAGGTTCTGCACCTCTAGCTAATAACTGGGTCTTTTCTGTGATTTAAGAGTGAATATTGAAGACATTGCTTGGAAGATATGAGAAGCAACTACCAATTTCTATTGCTTTCTGGCAGTCGTAGTGAATGCCAATTTTAGTCTAGACTTATTTAGGCCATAAGACATAAGAGCAGAAATTAGGCCATTCGGCCCATCGAGTCCACTCTGCCATTCAATCATGGCTGATAAGTTTCTCAACCCCATTCTCCCGCCTTCTCCCTGTAACCTTTGATCCCCTTACCAATCAAGAACCTATCTATCTCGGTCTTAGATACATTTAATGACCTGGCCTCCACAGCCTTCTGTGGCAATGAATTCCATAGATTCACCAATACGTCTTATGCTCTGGAATACCCTCTCTACACCTGTCTATCTCTCTCGCTCTCTACCTCACTTTCATCCTTAAGCTACTCTTTACTTCTGACCAAGCATTTGATCATCTGACCTAATATCTCCTAGGCGTTTGGTGTCATATTGTTTTATAATGCTCCTGTAAAGCACCTTGCTAAATGTACTACACAAATACAAATTATTTTTGTTTCTAACAGAATGTTTAAAAAATGTAGAAAGGCAAAACTGCAACATCTGCCTTCAAACTTAACCTGAAATCTCAATTTAAGAGCTCACCATATTCTCAGGAAACACTAGGGCTCAGATTTTGATCATCCAACAAATTGGGCTAAGGGATCACTATTCGCAAACTGCCTGCGTTGCTTTGAAAAGAAATGGGCAGCATGTAAAATTGATGCTCCCACCTCATCGCCATGATTGTAGAGTGGCTGAGCACCACCCATGCTGAACTTGTGTCCTCTACATACTGTAGGGGGAACAGCAGTGTTCTGAACTTACCAAGTGTTCCAGGCAACCTCCCTTTTTAAAAGGCCTAGTCCAAAAGGGGATTTGCAGCAATGCACTGCTGGATAATCACTTTGGGTGACTTAGGGACAAGAATGTTGAACCATGACTAGGAAATAGTTCCCCACTTCTGCAACACCACCAGGCACAGGTCAGATAGATGTAGGCTAGGAAAAAGACCCTGTTTTTGCTGATGGGAGTGGGAAGGCTCATGAATGAGCTTCAGAACATTTTGGAGAAGGGGCAAAGGAAACTCTGGCTCTTTAATGACTTGTGTTGGTATCTTGCTGTAGTCAAACTTGTGCAAACAGCTCTCCTTCATAATTTAGAACTCAACGGAAGGGCTTCCCTTTAGCCATGTGCAAAATCCAGGACAAAGCTATGAAGCTCATTTGTGACAAGGAGTAACCTATTGCAGGAAGCTCAAGCAGTTACTGGCCTACATCAATCTGTCACTGAGCACACAAGAGAGAGATCTAACCTAACATTAAGAACATCTGTTCTTCAAAGCTCCTAATAAGAGTGCCTGAATTAAGCAGTCATGTAAGCCTGGTACACAGCTTTGGACTGTGCACAGGTGGAATATTACTGTGGCTAACATGCTGCGAGATGTGCTGTGCAGCTCCTTTCATCACACACACAAAATAAATCAGTCACAATTGGATAGGCAAAGCTAAGTTTAATAGCGCTGCACAGTCTTAGCTGGTTAAACTGCAGTAGTACCTTGGTACACATTTAGGACGCCCAAACAATGGCTGTTGACAATATGCAGTTAGGTAAGTGAGGTGTGACTCTACGAGTAGAGATTTTGTGCTCCATGCCAAACAGAAATATTACTAGTGTTGGTTTCTCTGTAGCTTAGTTTGGAGACCTAAACATGGTGACAGGTTTCAGCATTCATATGACATACAACTGTACAAAAAAACAAAAGCAAAGATTAGTGTATTTAACATTAGCACGAAGTTGCCCAGTTACCTTCTCATGTAACCAATGTTCTTAGTTTACACAATCTAGACCTAAAACTGGCCAAAGATTCTTTCGGAGGCCAGTGAGTGAATGGCCTCCTCGATTGCTATGCCTGTTAAAGGCTTTAGCAGTGATGATTTGTTTACGATTGAGCCTTGTTTCTAAGTCCTTGATGAAAGCCACTTAATCCTCTTTCTGTGCTTTACATTCAGATGTTTTCATATCATCCAAAATCCTTTTATGTCACACACTTCTACTTCAAAACACTTCTTCCTATTTCTTACTTCAGCTTTTGCTAGACGATGACTTTAGCTGGTTGTGGTTCCACAGGCACCATTTGCTTCCAAAACCACATTCCCAGTGACTTTTCACCATGTGTAAGCCTCATGTTCGTCTGCACATTATGCATCCATAATAAGAAAATCACAGCCAAACCCAATGCTTTCTCCAGTTAAAGCGCACTAAGGAGCACCTACTGCCTGGGAATCCTTCCCAATTTTCCAATTCAACTGTGATAAACCAACTCAGGACAAAAATCAGAATCAATCTGGGAGCTTCTAGCCTACATGTTATCCATTGCTTTTAAATATTGAGAGAGAGAGAGAGAGACAGACAGACAGAAAGCACGCTACATTTATTTTTGTTCCTTTCCCTTTCATGCAACTGCAGTAATGATGAGAATTGTGACTTTTTTCAATTGCTTAATTTCTCTGTAGGCTTGTGGCATTTCACCATTGGCCTGAAGATGGCCCGATTCATTGCTAGAAATGTATTCCCTGGATACTTTAAGTTGTGCTGGTGAAGAATGAAGTTCCTCACTAACATTTCTGTGATGTACTCTGAAAATAAGGCTTTCAATCCTATTTTACCATTCTTATTGCTTAGATATTCAGGCAAAGACCTTAGTCAGGGTCAGTATGTTAATGGTGACTTTATTCAAATTACACATCACATGGGATTTCTGAATTGTTTCAGTAATTTGCATCTTTAACCCAAGTTCCAAAATGAAAAGAGATGCTGAGCCATGATGGAAGATTAAAGTTTGGTTGAAAAGATGGGTATTAAAAAGGTGCTTATCGGGGAAGAGACAGGTCGTTTGGGGTGGATAGCGTGGCAGCAGAAAGGTTTAGGGAAGGATCTCTGGAGACTGGAAAAAAGTGTCTCTTCTACCAATGGTGAAGCGAACGGAGAATGATGCACAAAAGGCCAGTGTCAGAAAACCCAAATATATAGGAGAGTATGGGAACAAAGTTGGATGAAGCTGTGGAGATCAGCTGGAACCAGGTTGTAAAGATGACTAGTTTCAATTTAATATTTTTGGGGACATGTGAGTGTAGGTCAATGAAGGCAACAGAATTTAGTATGGGACTGGAAATTGCTTCACACCAACACTACAGATGTAATGTAAATGCAGTCTTAGCTTGCACTGATTGTTTGGAATTATATTTTGTTCAAAGTGAGGTTGGATAGACTTAGGTTGTTTTCGTTGGAGCAGAGAAGACTGAGGGGGCGACCTGATGGAGGTGTACAAGATTATGAGGGGCGTGGACAGGGTGGATAGGGAGCAGCTGTTCCCCTGGTTGAAGGGTCAGTCACAAGGGGGCATAAGTTCAAGGTGAGGGGCAGGAGATTTAGGGGGGATGTGAGGAAAAACTTTTTTACCCAGAGGGTGGTGATAGTCTGGAATGCACTGCCTGGGAGGGTGGTGGAGGCGGGTTGTCTCACATCCTTTTAAAAATAGCTGGATGAGCATTTGGCACATTGTAACATTCAAGGCTATGGGCCAAGTGATGGTAAATGGGATTAGGTAGACTCGATGGGCCGAAGGACCTCTTCTGCACTGTGATTGAGAGTTGCATTTAGAGACTAACTTTAATGAACTCAGGACTCCCCAAAGTGCTTTGAAATCAATGAAGTACATTTCAGGTTCAGTCATTTTTGTAATATAGGAAATGTGACAATAAACTGTGCACAAGAACCTACAAACAGAAATGTAATAATGATAATCTGTTTTTTAAGAGATGTTAGTTAAGGGATAAATATTGGCCAAACAACTGACAACTCGAGAGATCTGAAGAAGAGTCATACGGACTCGAAACGTTATCTCTGTCTCTCTCTCTCTCTCTCTTCACAGATGCTGTCAGACCTGCTGTGTTTTTCCAGCATTTTTTGTTTTCGTTTCAGATTTCCAGCATCTGCAGTATACAACTGAGAACTTGCTTGTTGTTTGAAATGGTCTGTTGGGATTTTTTACATCCACCTCAGAGGAGGTTTAAAGTTTCACCTGAAAGATGGCAACTTTGACTGTACAGCACTCCTCCAGTACTAGTAACCAGAGTGCCAGCCTAGAGTTTGTGCCTGTTTACATATTTGATCTTTTTCTCTGTGTAAACAAGGTATTAAACAGAGGGCCACATGATTGTTCAGCTTTTGGCAAGTAGCCAAGCTCTTCAGACACATTGTAAATTGAGCTAAATAATCTGTTTGAACTGGGCTTGGGGGAAATCGGGTCAATCGGCTGCACTCAGCCTTGCTATCTCCCAATGCACTCAATCTGCAACAATCAGCCTTCAGTGAGGAAAATGTAAACAACAGGAAGCATACCAAAGGCTGATTACATTTTAACCAACATAACGACGGTGAACCACTCATTCGTCTCTTTTACCTTTTTGAGTCATACCATATAATTCCCTCATCTGACAGTACATGGAATAATGCCATCATGCGAGCCAATCTTATCTAGGGCAGTAGCAGATAATGCTACATTTTGCTTTAGTGTTTGGGGCTAGGCAGGGGGTTGGAAACTCAAAGGGCTTGTGCTCTCGATTGCGACTTAGTGACTCCTGCCAGAAAGTGCATGAGTGGATGTCAAATGAAAAGTTAAGTTGTTCTCCTTAGAGAAGCGAAGGTGAAGGGGATATTTAATAGAGGTGTCCAAATTCATGAATAGTTTTGACTGAGTAAATAAGGAGAAACAGTTTTCATTGGCAAAAGGGTCAGTAACCAGATGACACAAATTAAAGATAATTGGCAAAAAATGAAGCAAGATGGGGAGAATTTTTCCTTTTTTAACATACAGCATGTTATTGTAATCTGCTATGCTATATTATTCTACATGATAGTGGCTCAGCTTTGACGCTACCCAAAGTCAACAAACCAGCAAAGCCATTGTCCAGAGTTAAACATTCAAGAATAAACAATGTCTTGGGTGAAGTACTACTGATCAGCCAATCTTAATGAAACTGTACAGCAAGCATCTTCAGGAGAATAAAATTGAGAGATTATTTAAGATCAAGAAAGCTTTGATTGTGTTAATTAAGGCATACAGAGCCATAATATCTCTCTTTCAATCAACATACAAGGAAAAATCATTGGATACAACTCCATAAAAAGACAGAAAGGTACTTTATTAGATCATGGCAAATTATTAATTTAGCATACAAGATACACAGTAATCCAGCAATGTGTTCCAAAAACCAACCCTGTAATTCCTTTATACCAGCCACATGATGTCAACATAATGCATTTACTTACATTACAATCTCTTGTATTACACTTTAATTTTATCATTTGGCATAGTGTATACAGAAGGGGAACAAATTTCCCCTACTTTGTGTCCTTATCACACCAAATACAATTGCGGAGGCAGTTCAAGGTTCAAGTCGATATTTAGTGTTCCTGTGGTTTGTAATGTTTATCTCCACTAACCCTCAAAGTCTTGTAACTGCCTCCTGGTTCTCCACTTTTACCCAACACTGTCCAACCCATCCCTTCCCAAAAATGCTATTTTGCTCTTAGTTTTCAACCAAATATTAAGCCAAAAGACTGTGTGCGCGCACACCACAAGCGCATGTTTACACTCGTTAGCGGATCCACAATTGGGTAGAGTAGTTGGGGTGCAACAATTGTACACAGCATCCTTGGACTAGAGAGGAGAAAAATGAGCAAGGTTCCTTATCACTATCCAGTCATCTTTGCAAGAAAGTGCATGTGTGTGGATGTTGAGTGAGGGCAGCGACAGGCTCAGCAATGAAACCTGCCCACTGTCAAATAGTCTGCTGACACCCATTGTCTTGGCTTGCACATGAAAAATGGCCCCTTGAGTGATGTACTGGAGGCGTCCAGCGCCTGTGCACCTGTACCTCAGTGTGTACTGCCACCTTCAGGAGAGAAAATTGAGGAGGAAAGCCAGAAAACAGAAAAGCTTGTGACTTAACATGTAAAATCTAAGAAGAGCAATTGCCACATTTCTGAGCAATTCCTTGAAACTGCACCAGTCTAAGAACTCCATAGTACTGGGAAAGGGTGTATGGAGGGGATTAAGCAGTAGTTTCCTGAAACAGCATCTATAACTCATGAACCCCAAATAGTGCAGCAGTTTATAAATAAATACAAATATTTATTAAGCAGGTAGCTGTTAGCTCCAGATTAGATTTTCTTTTGGGCTGCTGGGATGTGGGGAGGTGAAGGCAGAGGAGATAACAGCCAGCAAGAATTGCAGTGCGATCATGTTCAATTCAACAAGTAAAGCTTCCGCTACCCTGGCAGCAGTAATGCTTCTATTCATCAAAGCAGGGATGTAGTCCTGATCTCCAATCCTTTATCTTCTCTTTTACTATAAATTATTCTGTATGAACTCTTCTGGTTCTGATCCCATCCTGGCCTCAGTGTTATAGTATCGAAGAATATTTCTATTACTCTTAAAAATATTTTTTCTCTGGCCAAACCACTCTCTTGTAGAGAGAAATTCATTCAGGTGAGGAGAGGGAATTCAAAATGTTCTCACCTCACAAAGTATGCCAGCTGACATAGCAAAACCAGCAAAACTTCCTAGCTGCAGTGAAGCAATGAGGTAATAGGAAGAGAGGAGGCTTGAAATACACAAAATTAAGAATGTAATTGTTTACTGTTTCTGAGTGAATCAGAAGGATCAGGCTTGGAGTAGTACAAATTAGCTGGGCTTGCATCTCCATCAACTTGTGGCTGTTCAAAAGTAGTTCTAGGACAAGGAAAAATTAACATACACACACACACACACACACAGACACCCACATAGAAAGGGCATGAAGTCAAGCATTATCTACCTGTCCCCATGTGTGGGGTATAAAGGCTTCTTTTTTTAATGCTACATTGCATTCAGTGTTTTTGGCCCCGTAGATTTGGCCATTAGTACTTACAGGTTCCTCTTCTGTGCACAATAAGAAAATCAAGAAGTGAATTTTACAGCTCTTGTTCTTTAATAAGCTGTGGGCTATTTGTTCATAAACTTGTTTGTACAACCATACAGATATATTTAAGAAATATTACACAAATTGCACTTTATACATAAGATGGCCACCCCAACTGCTAACGTCAAAATACAGAGTTGAAACTGTACAGAAACCTCATACTTTGGGCTGCGTGTACTGAACAGTTTATATGAGTACTTATTATAGAATATGACACAGGATAATATATCCTTTACAAACAGATTTCTTGAAATATACAGTCATGAGCATACTATAAGTTACGAAAAGCCCAGCATGCCCGTTCCAGTGATTGTTACATTCAATTTTGTTCCTAACCTAATCCACATATACCCCCTTTGGACAGGAAGTTACAATCTTACATCACAGAAATAAAATTTTTAGAAAAAAAAAAGTTCAAATAAAATAAAATTTTAAAAACAAAAACATTTGAGTTTACAGTGAGCTTTAGAAACCAGACTAAAAATTCTTCAAGTTCTCTTTGCTTTTAATACTGACAATTCAATAAAAGATTTTCTTCTGGGCTGAATTTAAAGGACCAAGTATGGTTTTGGCTTACCTACGCTATCATCATGCATCACAGTTGATGAGGGTAATGTAACTTTTGCTCATGCCCGCTGCTGCACGGACAGATTTTGATTTGCAAGCTCAGTGTCCAGTCAGGTTGGTCCCTTTTCTCCAGGTTTCCTAAATTCTACACGCCCAGGTAGGAGCAGCATTACTTGACTGGTAAAGTGGTTCCTGAAACCCTGTAGAAATGCCAGATGTAGTACGCATGGTTAATGCATTTTTGTACACAGACATTTTGGCTTACATTTCCCAGTGGCCACTGGCTGTTCTGTCAGCAGTGCCTCCAAGTTAGTGAGAAGTGCTGTTGAGTCTGATTGTAAGCATCTAGTCTTTTGCGATTTCTGAAATAAGCTCTCTTGATGATCTTTGTCTATAAGTGTCAATGGAGTGTGACTGTAAGATAATATTTCAGATCTACTTTATTCCTTCAGTCTTTTGGAATGAGCAGATTCATCAGTCCCCTCTTTCTGGATGATGGACTTCTGGACAGCAAGTGCTTCTTCAAGTACGACCTCCTTGCCACAACCCTCTGGACTACAGATACCCTTGTCGACCTTCAATAACAGCCACCAGCAGCTGTTTTAAATGAATCCATCTGCAGCCCAGATGCTTCTCAGCATACCAATAGGTAGTGCAGAGATTTCTCAATGGTTAAATGGTTAAGGCCACAGTACAACCTTCTGGCAGGTTTTTTTTTCAAAGATAGAAATCACTTCCCTTTGTCATTCCTTGAGACAGTGATGCCATCTATGAGGATTGGACGTATTGCATGTGGTGTACTGAGATAGCAGCAACCAGAAGGAAGGAGATGTGTAGGGATGGATGAAAGACCTCTACCCAATTAGCATAGAAACCTTTGAAAATCCTTGGCCTCACACCATGAACTCATTGTTCCCAAATACCACCAGCTGCTGGGGAGCACCAAAGTCAGGCTCAGCACTGCGCTTCTTCCCTGTGCTTGAGGCTCCATCAGTCGTGTCTTTGGGCTTCTGAGCTGAGCGCTTCAGCATCTTTAGTTTTTGTTTGCCCTTTTCTGGATTGAAAGTACCTCTACTCGTAAACTGTGGCCTCTCTTCTTGAACTTTCGACTGGCTATATGCCCCATCTCCATCTGCTCTTTGCTCGGTGCTATTGGTGATATTGTGTGTGTGGTAAAATGCTGGCGAAGGTGATTTTGAGCGAAAACGGAATCGTCTTCCTCCTTGAGGTAGACAGGATGATGACAGTGACATTGTAGGTGATGAGTGAACAGTTGAATCGGCCGACTCTATAGAATCTGTTTTTTTCCTCAGTGGCTTCCTCAGCCTGTTCACTGCTTCAGGTCGGTGGTGGCTGATGGAGCTCATTACTAAGCTTCTTTCTGTCCATGAATTAAAAAAGGGACTTTAGTACAAACAAGTGCTGTTTCAATCATCTGTCAGACTGATTCTGTTACAGCTATCTTACTTATAACAACGGCACAACTTAATCTCTAAATACACCACATGGACTGCAGTGGTTCAAGAAGGCAGCTCACCACCACCTTCTCAAGGGCAATTAGGGATGGCAATAAATGCTGGCTTAGCCAGCGACGCCCACACCCCATAAATGAATGAAAAAAACTCTGATGCAGTGAATATATTTTCTCATCATCTCCCTGAAGACACTGACTCTAACTGGAGCACTGATTAATGGGTACAAGACATTTTTTTTTAGCAACTCATCCAATTTTTTCCTGCTGTAAAATCCTAGACAATGGGGAAAAGTTAATGCCCCTGGATGGGTGCTAAAGAGCAGGGGTTAGCTGAAAAGGTCAAAAAATAGCAATCATAACCTTAACCTGCCTTCAGCCATTTTAATTGAAGTGGGTTGGTGTGGGCAACTAACCTGTTTTCTAGAAGTGGATCCCTAATCTAAATATTTTAATGAAACCGTGTAAATCAAACTTCATTTGTGAGTGTTATATTTAATGCCTGCGTGCCAGGTTTCACAGGGCTCAGGAAGCCCAGCAGTTGAAAGGAGGAAAAAATGGCTAGGTCCATAGCAGGAGTGCCTTTCCTTCACTGGCCCTTAAGCTAACCTGTTTCTCACTCTCTGCGACTGACCAATCCAATGCCACCATGATTAATCCTACCCCTCCCCACAACTGACCCTGTAATCTATCCACAATGCCTTCCTCACTCATCTCTCTGACTCCCCGACCCAATCTATCCAGCCATCTCTGTGGCCCATAAACTATCTACAATGCCACCTCTCCTCCCAGTCCTCAATTTATGTGGCTTGCAACATATCTATGCCCATCCTACCCCAACATTTGTACCTTCCAACCCACAATCTCTCCATCCCTCTTTCCACTCCCTGGCTGCTGCCTACTGCTGCATGCCTATCCACCCAATAGCCAGTCAGCATCTCAATTTGGTTTGCTGCCGGTCAAGAAACAGAATACAAAATTTAAATCAAATTTAAATTAAATTTGGCAATAATCTTTCCACCCTCCCAGTACAATAAAATATTGAAAGGGTAATTTTTATATGAACTGCTAACAGGATGCATGATTTTAAGAGAAAATCCAAACTGGATCAGTTACCAGAACGTTCTGATACTGCTCCCTCGGAGTCCATATTTAAATTTTCAAAGCTGTCCGCTGTTCCAATAGACGCTTCTGATTCAAGGGTTTCATCATCCGAGGCTCGTGGTTCCAAAGCAAGCATTTCAAAAGTCAATTCCTCCCTAAGTAAAGAACAATTTTTTTAAATGAAGCACCTATCCAAATATTAAAGACATGTATTGATGTATAAATATTTTGAAAATGATAACAAACGATACATGTCAATTCATTATGACAAAAGATTAAAACTACTTTTCTTTTCAATACTTGAAGGGTCAAAAGCCCAGCAACCCAACCAAATCACTTTCTTGCGTTGATGCTGGAACAATGCAGCCTGTCTCCATGTAGAACTGTAATCAGAATGCTCAGTGCTGGCTGTGATGGCTTGACCTGTACACATATGCTCTGTACCAACACCATAACACTGAGGTACTTGCAGCCAGCTACCCCATCTTCATCTGTCTGATGTCATAACAAGGAATTTGTGCATTCAAGATGGTTAACAAAGGCATGCAGAAAGGTACCAGTCAGAAATACCTCTCCGGTTTTAAAAGGATGTGATTGGCTTACTGCATTTGGATGTGCATGACAGGCACTTCAGGGGTCAACATCATCCGATTAATATAAAGGAGCTTCTGAAGCCTAAAGTAGTGAGGTTGGATGTCTGCTACTGAGAATCATGGCCTTGACTTAGATGTCTCCATAGTTCAGGACAGAAATACATGATGGATTACATCCTAGGGTCTTAAAAGAGGTGGCTAATGAGGTAGTCGATGCGCTGGTGTTAATTTTCCAAAATTCGCTAGATCCTGGAAAGATTCCATCAGATTTGAAAGTTGCAAATATAACCCCTCTATTCAAGAAGGGAGAGAGGCAGAAAACAGGAAACTATAGGCCAGTTAGCTTGACGTCTCTCGTGGGGAAGTTATTAGAATCGATCATTGAGGTGGCTATATCTGGGCACTTAGAAGAGCTCAAGGCAATAGGGAAGAATCAGCATGGTTCTGTGAAAGGAAAATCATGTTTAACCAATCTATTTGGAGTTTTTTGAAGGAGTAACATGCGCAGTGGATAAATAGGAGTCTATAGGCATACTGTACTTGGATTTCCAGAAGACATTTGATAACTTGCTACATCAAAGATTATTACGGAAAATAAAAGCTCACGGTGTAGGGGCTAATATATTAACATGGATAGAAGATTGGCTGGCTGGCAGAAAGCAGAGAGTGTGCATAAACGGGACTTCTTCTGATTGGCAGGGTGTGACGAGTGGAGTCCCACAGGGGTCTGCACTGGGACCTTAACTTTTTATGATTTACATCAATGACTTAGATGAGGGGAGTGAAGACATAGTAGCTAAATTTTCAGATGACACAAAGACAGGTAGAAAGGTATGTTGTGAAGGGGACATGAGGAGGTTGCAGATGGATATTGATAGGTTGAGTGAATGAGCAAAGATCTGGCAAATGGAGTTTAACGTGGGAAAATGTGAAGTTGTTCATTTTGGCGGAAGGAACAAAAAAGCAGAGTATTACTTAAATGGAGAACAGTTGCATGATTCTGAGGTGCAAAGGGATCTGGGTGTTCTAGTACATGAGTCACAAAAAGTTAGTGAGCAGGTACAGCAAGTAATTAAGGCGGTTAATAGAATGCTATCTTTTATTATGAGGGCGATTGAACATAAAAGTAAGGATGTTATGCTTCAGTTATACAGGGCATAGATGAGACTGCACCTCAAATGCTGTCTGCCGTTTTGGTCTCCTTATTTAAGGAAGGATGTAAATGCATTGGAGGCAGTTCAAAGGAGGTTTACTAGATTGATACCTGGAATGAGTGGGTTGTCTTATGAGGAAAGGTTGGACAGACTGGACTTGTTTCCACTGGAGTTTGAAGAGTGAAAGGTGATTTGAATGAAGTATACAAGATCCTGAATGGCCTTGACATGGTAGACATTGAAAGAATGTTTCCTCTTGTGGGTGAATCCAGAATGAGGGGAACTGTTTTAAAATTAGGGATGGCCCTTTTAGGACAGATATGGGAGAATTATTTTCTCTCAGAGGGTTGTGCGACTTTGGAACTCTCTGCCTCAGAAGGTGGTGGCGGTGGGGTCATTGAATATTTTTAAGGCAGAGGTAGACAGATTCTTGTTAGGCAAGGGAATCAAAGGTTATTGGGGTTAGATGGGAGTGTGGAAATCGACACACAAGATCACCAGCCATAACCTTATTGAATGGCGGAGCAGGCTCGAGGGGCCTAATGGTCTACTCCTGTTCCTATTTCTTATGTTATGTTCACCGCATGAAATGTCACCAGTTCACATTCCTCTTAGCTTGGTCTAGCACCAGTCCTATGCCCCAAATGTTTTGTGTTTCTCACTTTTCTTTTTGTAGGGTCTCTATTTCCTCAGTTAGTGCCCTCTCCTCCTGCTGCATGGCTGCCTGCTGCTGCTCAGTCAAATCCATGTCAGGTGACTCATCAGCACTTGTCGTTTCTTCTGGAACATCTACAACTGATGGCAGTCGCATACCAACTGGAGAGGCAGGGCTGCTGTAACTTGAACGGCGAAGACGACCCTTTCCCTATAAAATCACAAAGAGCAAGGCATATAGTGAGGCATCACACTGGCATTGAAATTCATACTCGACAGGCACTAGGCCATACATCCCAATGATTGGCTGATCAAATCAAACAGCATGTTCCTTCAGTTGTTCAAAATAGACAAAGTATAATCCGTATTCAACCAGCCCATGCTTGCAAATCCCAAAACAAAACATCTGTTAGATGTGTTTCTGTGATTGGATAGCAGTTTGTGAACAATCCTGAATTTGCTAATTGCCAAAATAATCAGTTGAGCTCACAACATGGCTCATACACACTTGCTAGACATTCATACACAGGGGCCCGCTCTCTGCGAACAAAAGGAATATATTCGAGCCTTGCGCCTTTTTTTTTAATTACCTGGGAGGTTGGGGAGCTTATAGTTCCCCATTGCTTTCTCCATGGCAACGCCCCAGTCTATCAGAGTCGATTTGCCATCAATCCTGGATCAATCCCCTTTACCCCTGTAGTTATAAACTTGCAATTGTTTGATATTTGACATTCTTGCAATTGCCCTGATGAGTGCAAGATGAAAAGCTTTGGTGACATGTGTCTCTTGTATATTTACTCTCAAGTTTCTTGGCAAATAGAGTAGAAACTAAGAAGCAAACCCTATCTTGATTAAGCTCTGGTTTTAGAGTGAAACTTAATCAAAGCCAGATAGCTACCCACCTCTCACCAAAAGTTAATTTCAAAATTAGGGTTAAACCCTAGTAATGTCAAAGTCCATACAAAGCCATCCTGTTGTGAAGCACTCATCCACATTCTGTTTGGCACTGAAAAGCATCTCTCTTCTCTCTGTACTGAAGGGTTATGGAACAAAAACATCTGAACCTGTGTCATGTGCAGACAACTGAATGTCTTGCAGGATGGGATTGGGGCAGGAGGGAAGTGATGAGGATGCAGCACAAGATGCATGGCAACTCTGAGCATTAAAATTTTCAAGGGTAATTGTATTGATATTCTTTAAAATATTTTATTACTTCCTTTCAAAAGTTGTTGCCCATTTATTTGTTATAACCAACAGTTTTGTTATTGACCTCAAAAAGCTGAGAAATTTGCTTACAGCTGATTTCATCTGAATGCAGAAAAAACAAAAGTTGCAAATCAAATAATCTAAATACAGGGTCAAGCTCTTCAGTGAGGGAGAGGGAATGGGTCACTGCTATGACAAACAGGCACCAGAAGTGAAAGAAGCCTTGATCTGAGGAAAGTTTTGAGTCTGTTCAGAGAATGCGATTTTCCAGCATAACCTGAAGATTCTGAAAGCAAAGTTTCTTCTTATTTCATATCTCGAACAGCTGATTGCAAGGGTGTGAAGGAAAACACCAGCATTTCACAGATTTACACACAAACCACAGAAATTGAGGAACAAAATCTGAACAAACAACAGAGCCAAACTCCAGCCTGCTTCCACTCCAGCAAAAGGCCTGCTTCTTGTCAATACCTTACTCTGAAGCATTGGCTATAAGGTAATTAATACAGGACGAGATCAACACACAATAGAATAACCGCCAAAAGATTAAAATTTTTAAAAAAAATCATTCCTTTTTTGTTAAACAAAGATGACAACCATTCAGCCCTTGTGGCCTACAATGGTGCTAGTCCCACCACAAAACCATCAGCTCCAATTCCATTTACCTGCTCTTCTAATTAGTGACCTCTCTCCATTTAATTAGGTGATGCAGCTAATTAGTATAATGGCCTTTCACCTCTGGGACACTGGCTCAAATCCAGACTGATTACATGGAATCCTCATCCAGCTTTAAGGATCTACATAAATTGAGTTCACCTCACTCTAGTTTCTATTGAACACATGTCCACAGTCAAAGAATACACCTAATTTGGTGTTAAATTGAAAGACAAAATGGTGAAAACAAAATTCAGTGCTGCTCAATACCATCTACCCATAGAGTATTCCAGAGCAAGTCACATCAGAACCAGGTAGAGAAATGTGCAACTTGGCCTGTGTTAAATTATAATTGGATGCAGTTACCAGGTGAACCTTGCATGAAATAAAACCTGACATCTGATATTCAGGCTAAACTGTAAATATGGGAATAGAAATTTTAGAATGGTTTTCTATATCATTCAGGACCACATGTGAAGCAGGTTTTGTTGTAGTGGGCAAGTACATGCGCTGGAGTGGTTGCAGTGCTGACATCATCTTTTTGAACAGCCATCACCAGGAAAAGGCAATCACTTACAAGCACATAACAGACAAACCATTACCTTTTTATTACCATTCGGCTGCATGGGTGGCAAAGAGAAAACATGAAACATTTTCAACAAATCTCTTACTAATCTGATTTCCAGAGAGACTGAGAGTGATCGTGAAATGCACAGGTATGGTGTGGGTTAAGATGATTCACTGCAGGCTTTCAACCATTTATTTCCAACCCACTCTTATCTTAGTGATGTGCAATGGTGGGCATTGACGTTACTACTGCTCATTCTCACACTTGTACGCCATAAAGCCAAGTAACCAACTCTTATTGCCCGTCACTGTTGGAGCACTCCATAACAGGCTGACAAAGTACAGAGCTGCCTAATATTTAACCTATTACATAAGTGCATTGTGGTTTTTTTTTGCCCAATCCAAAAATGGACAAGGCCAGGCTAATAATGTTGCAAGAAAAATACAATCATCTGAACCTCCTCACATTCACTGTGAATGTGTTCAAGACAGTTTGCAGAATTAACTTCCAGTGCAGAAATTCATGCTGCAACTTGATAAACATTTTAGCAGAATGCTTGTGAGACCACATTTCTTCCAAAACCGCGATAATTCAAAAACTGGAAACTTACAGACAAATTTTAATGGGCTGACTAACAGAGATACCATTCTAAAAGCTAATGGTCTGATTGAAAGGTGGATACACTGGTGGTCACCCGACAGTAATGCAACAATTACTTTGAGAAGCCGGCTTTCAAACATTCTGGGAATTACAAGTGTTAAAGTGGTTCCTCTCTGCTGGGTGGAGAGTTACTGCAAAGCAACACTAGACATATTCAAAACTTGCCAAGACCCAAGGTCGTCTCAAATTCAATGCTAGTTAGATTTTCAAAGTCATTGGGTTGGCAGTTGAACCACAGAAGCTTGCCTTTTAGTTAAGGAGGGAGGCCATTTAAATTTAATGTTGCATTTTATCACTTAATTATATTATATACTGAGAACGCTAATGCTTTAAAAAACCCTATCAAGTGAAACAAGGAGGAAGAATTCAAAGATCTACAATCATTTTATGTAATATCTCTCAGTGCAAAGAAATTTGCCACGAAAACAAACCTTTAAATAAAAAGACAATCTCTGCTAAAATATATAAAAAGAGGATTGACAAGAACACACTAATTGGTCCCGGATCCTGAGCAAATTTGATACCGACTGTTTCAACATTAGCTACTTCTATGTTGGTTCCGTGTCATATTACTGTTGCTGGCTATTGACCTGCATATGTTGTATGCAACCAGCAACAACTCTAAGAATAACATGTCAGAGTCAGCTAGGAACACCCAATTGGAATTTTAGGTTGTTGCTAGTCCATGTAGAACTTGCATGTCAGGAGCCAGTGCATCAGCACTCTGTTGTTGCAAGGGTCAGACCGGATTAGAAGAGCAGACCACATATATGCACTATCCAGCAGAAGTCACAGGATCAGGATCAGGAGTGGAAACAGCTGAGTTTTCAATTCTCTATCGCAGGGCTGTACAGGCCAGCTGTAACACACCAGCTGCTGCCCAGCTGACTGGAATTCGAATCTCGTATTTTCTTGGTCTATATGGCTCAGTTGCACACTGCCTTTCCCAAATGGGCTGACAAGGAACACATGCCAGAATGTGATTGCCTTTTTGAACTATCGGACATGTAAGGTCATTTTATTCTTACCAAGCTATAAAACTGGGAATAAATTTAAATATTTTAAACTCATTTTATGGGTCAATGCTGGCCATTTAAAACAATGAAATGTACAAAGTGTGTAGGTATAGGATTGATTCTGGATTGAACTGACTACTTTTAGTCACCAAAATCTAGTGTGTAGATAAGTACTTAGTAACAATTATATACACTTACTGTTATTTGACAGATGTGACAAGTAAGCAAACACAGGTTTACAATGTACCTATACAGTGAATTAAGTGGCACTTAAGAAACAATACCAGCTCTACTAATAGCAACACCACAGGCCTAATTGCTCACTGAATGATGAAAAGATGGCATGAATTGGTGTAAGCTATCACTAAATACACGTTTTTGAAAAAAATCTTCAGAACACTTTCACTAAAGAGCACATCTAATTAATCAACTATCCAAAGGATCAAAGTATAAGGAATGGATTACTAACCACTTTACAAATGGTGGTGTTAAGAATATGAAGGGTAGCTAGTTTCTATGGTGAAATGACTACGAAAAGTACAGGTTCCCCCTCTAGTCCACTCAAGTTAAAAATTTTTGGCGTTCACAGATTTGATATTCATATTTTACAGGAAATTATGCGAGTGACATTAACTGGTCTTTTTGTTGTTGCAGCGGCTTCTTGCTCTCGTGTGGATTTTGCATGTAGAGAGTTATAATTTACATTTCAATAGAAAAGTGAGAATGCCAAGTAGCTTATATAAAACCATCACCTAAGAGATGTACTTAACAATACCAGAGTCCATACACCATTTTATAGCCCCTTTACACTGTAGCAGAACCAAACTCCAATGGTCAAATACTCACAAAATGCAACTCTTGCAGTCAACTATGACTGAAGGATTACTTAAATCAACATAACCTCTATTCTGTTCTAAGTCATCAGACAACTGGATCATTCCCTAAGCTTGGGATAGAGCATCATGTAATGAATGGCATCATGGACAGGAATCGGTGATATGGTGGGAGAAATACCTACCGGAATTGAACTGCGATTCATGCTCATGAATCTAACTGCTATTATAACCGGTTTCTATAGTGGAAAAGAACATGAAAAGTAGAGGATCAGGTTAGTTTGATCATGCATTCAACAGGACCATGCAGACTGCAGGATAGGAATGTGTTTTGTTCTGGGTTAGTTAAGAGCTTAATCATTTTTCAATTAAATTTAGTATTAGTTATTTGCATTCTAGGAGTTGCACACAGTGGTTTCCTTCCTACCCTTCCTAGACCCAGTGAGTGGTTAGGATCCAGAATGCACTGCTTGAGAGTATGATGGAGGCAAAGCAATCATGGCTTTCAAGAGGGGTATTGGGTACTTATCTGAAGAAAAAAAAAATGCAAGGCTACATAGAAAAGAAAGGGGAGTGGGACTAGCTGAGTTGCTTGTGCAGAGAACCAGCATAGACAGGACCAGCCAAATGGTCTCCTTCTGCGATGTAACCATTCTATGATTATATCCCCACTTTTTCTCCTCCTTTCCCTAAAAACAATAGCATTTGTTGGAGTGCACTTCCATAGTCACTGGGTTCTCACTGGTAGCTCATCCAACTGGCCAATCTTCACGTGTAGGCACTGGATTGTGACTGTCAATAGGCTACTTAACTGTGGAGGGGATCTTCACTGAGCCTGATTCTGACTAACCTGATGTTTGCATATATACTTATTAACAAAAGTTACTGGCTAGCAATCAGGAATGAGAACTCTCACTGATTTTTAACCTACCAAATCCAGAAGCGTTGAAGCCAATAGTAGCTCCCCAAGTCCCGCCCTATCTCATACACACAGCAGGGACTGTTCGGCAGAACCTTTATGCCCTAGGCCACCAAGGAAGGTAAATTCTTCATTATTATTAAACGTAAAACTTATTTGTATTAGTACCCTAACTTAAGAATTTCTGTTGTCATGCAATGTTAATATTTTGCAAATAATCATTCAACCTTCCAAAAGTTAAGTGCACGTCATGTTATGAACGATGAGCTCACTACAGTTAAACAGCGAACTGGTAACATATAAATCAGCGTGTAAGGACAGCAATGTAATGGGTGATTTCACATAATTAAAACAGATAGAAGTACAAGAATTACCATTCCCAATAAGGTACATAGACAGAATGAAAGAGTTGCAAAATATATATTACAGACCTAGTCAGAGATTGAACATCTGGCTCAAAAGGATTATTGACCTTGCTGCAAGCCTGGCCAAAGATCTTTTGTAAGTCCAGAACTGAGTCAAGCAAGGGCATTTAAAAAAGACTGTGCACACATCAAATGGGACTGAAAAAGGAAAAACAGATGTAAAAATGCCCACCCCACATTTACGCATGGGATCATACTGCATTACTCATGCTACTTCTTCATAGGTCCATGATCATCCCCAGTTTGACAAGTGAGCAATCAAACCCTTTATTCACTAGCTCATAGCCTTCTTAAGCACCCAATGTGGGAATCCGCATTTTCCAGTCTGGTTTTCATTTTGAGATTTGTTGGATACCCAGTTGAAAACCAAGTGCCTAGTCACCCCAACTCATAATGGAAAATAAACAAAACTGAATTAACCAGATAAACACAAGAAAAAGGCAGACTACCTGACCAGAATCTCAGACGTGGGAAGAAGGATGCTGGATCCTATTTTTAATTATGTATTTTTCCATCTTTCAAAGATTGTTCCTTCTACATTTTGGGGATGGGAAGTCATACAGCAATAAGGTTGTCTTTTTAAGGAACAGACACTCTTAAAATTTCCCTTTTCGACTTGCCTTGTGCTCTGTTTGTAAAGGCTACTGAATCAAGTTTAATTTCTGTTACTGCATTAATTAGTATCATCAGATAATAGAAGACAGCTGACTGCCTGCCAAAATCACATATTTAAGGGTATGGGTAAGGCCTGTTAAAATCAAGAGATGAACAGAAAGTTTCCAGTTTTAAAAAATTCTCTCTTAGATGGAACAGAACAAATGCTGTGTGTAGCTTCCTGGCTTCAAGTAATTGAAAGCCAAGAAAATAGGAGCTTTTTCCCAAAACATTGTGCCACGGATCACTGCCCTACACTGCCACTACAGATCCATTAAAATTTATTGTGAAAAGTAAACTTAAGAAAAAGATTTGCACAAGTTTTAACAGCTGGCGTCATGATGCAGACAGTTGTCAATGGGAATCTGTTGGAACAGACTATTCCTGCAAGGGAGGATATTGAATACAGTGCTTAATGTGGCAAGACTGCCCTCCAACATTCTTGATTTCCACTTCTGGGTGTTCAGATCAGACATTTATGCACTGCACAAACATTAGCACAGTAGCTTAAGGCAGTGCAGAAGAGAGCAATTTAAAACGATCAGGAATTACTCAGAACTCTAATGTGTATGGGATAGGACTGCTCCAAGTCATTGAGAGACAAAGCCCTTTAAGAGTTTGGCCAGACTGGCAATGTGATTGACCCTTACCTCCCATTCTAGAACTTTAACCCGATTATTGTTCAAGAATAAAACAACAAGTAGAGAATTGACAAAGAGAGAAATACACACACAAAAAGGAAATGCCAAGTTTCAGCCATGTCCAACAGAACCAAGTGAAAGATGGGGAAGACACATTTTATGTAGAAATTGAGTTACATTGAAAGAATGAAGAAAACCAAACCTACTATCTGTAAGCCAACACCTTTCAGTATGTTTAATCTCTGATATTAAAGAACTGACTGATCTGTCTTATTTTTGTTAAAGTTTAGCCTCTATCTGCTGGCCTACAGATAGCTCTAAAACAGCTGTCTGTACCTAGTACAGATATACCTGTACAATGACATGTTTAATGCTGCAGTTATAGTACATAGGAGCACACAATTCACAGTCAACAGGAACAAACTAATGATAAAAACAAAAAAACTGCGGATGCTGGAAATCCAAAACAAAAACAGAATTACCTGGAAAAACTCAGCAGGTCTGGCAGCATCGGCGGAGAAGAAAAGAGTTGACGTTTTGAGTCCTCATGACCCTTCGACAGAACTTGAGTTCGAGTCCAAGAAAGAGTTGAAATATAAGTTGGTTTAAGGTGTGTGTGTGGGGGGTGGAGAGATAGAGAGAGAGAGAGAGGTGGGGGGGGGTGTGGTTGTAGGGACAAACAAGCAGTGATAGAAGCAGATCATCAAAAGATGTCAACGACAATAGTACAATAGAACACATAGGTGTTAAAGTTAAAGTTGGTGATATTATCTAAACGAATGTGCTAATTAAGAATGGATGGTAGGGCACTCAAGGTATAGCTCTAGTGGGGGGTTTTTTTAAAATAATGGAAATAGGTGGGAAAAGGAAAATCTTTATAATTTATTGGAAAAAAAAGGACTTGGAAAAATTTATTAATTTTACTTCCAATCTCCACCCCTCCATCATTTTCACGTGGTCCATCTCTGACACTTCCCTTCCCTTCCTTGACCTCTCTGTCTCAATCTCTGGTGATAGACTGTCCACCAATATCCATTACAAACCCACCGACTCCCACAGCTATCTCGACTACAGCTCCTCACACCCCGCTTCCTGTAAGGACTCCATCCCATTCTCTCAGTTCCTTCACTTCCGTCGCATCTGTTCCGATGATGCTACATTCAAAAACAGTTCCTCTGACATGTCCTCCTTCTTCCTTAACCGAGGTTTTCCACCCACGGTCGTTGACAGGGCCCTCAATCGTGTCCTGCCCATCTCCCGTGCATCCGCCCTCACGCCTTCTCCTCCCTCCCAGAAACATGATAGGGTCCCCCTTGTCCTCACTTATCACCCCACCAGCCTCCGCATTCAAAGGATCATCCTCCGCCATTTCCGCCAACTCCAGCATGATGCCACCACCAAACACATCTTCCCTTCGCCCCCCTTATCGGCATTCCGTAGGGATCGCTCCCTCCGGGACACCTTGGTCCACTCCTCCATCACCCCCTACTCCTCAACCCCCTCCTATGGCACCACCCCATGCCCACGCAAAAGATGCAACACCTGCCCCTTCACTTCCTCTCTCCTCACCGTCCAAGGACCCAAACACTCCTTTCAAGTGAAGCAGCATTTCACTTGCATTTCCCCCAACTTAGTCTACTGCATTCGTTGCTCCCAATGTGGTCTCCTCTACATTGGAGAGACCAAACGTAAACTGGGCGACCGCTTTGCAGAACACCTGCGGTCTGTCCGCAAGAATGACCCAAACCTCCCTGTCGCTTGCCATTTTAACACTCCACCCTGCTCTCTTGCCCACATGTCTGTCCTTGGCTTGCTGCATTGTTCCAGTGAAGCCCAACGCAAACTGGAGGAACAACACCTCATCTTCCGACTAGGGACTTTACAGCCTTCCGGACTGAATATTGAATTCAACAACTTTAGGTCGTGAGCTCCCTCCCTGATCCCCACCCCCTTTCTGTTTCCCCCTTCCTTTTTTTTCCAATAAATTATAAAGATTTTCCTTTTCCCACCTATTTCCATTATTAAAAAAAACCCCCACTAGAGCTATACCTTGAGTGCCCTACCATCCATTCTTAATTAGCACATTCGTTTAGATAATATCACCAACTTTAACTTTAACACCTATGTGTTCTATTGTACTATTGTCGTTGACATCTTTTGATGATCTGCTTCTATCACTGCTTGTTTGTCCCTACAACCACACCCCCCCCTCCACCTCTCTCTCTCTCTATCTCTCCGCCCCCCCCACACACACACCTTAAACTAGCTTATATTTCAACTCTTTCTTGGACTCGAACTCAAGTTCTATCGAAGGGTCATGAGGACTCGAAACGTCAACTCTTTTCTTCTCCGCCGATGCTGCCAGACCTGCTGAGTTTTTCCAAGTAATTCTGTTTTTGTTTAGGAACAAACTAATGTTGTGGATACTTAATGGACTAACATAGCCGAAAAAGAGCTCTGTAAATGAGCCTGGCAAATCTAGTTGGAAAATTTTAAACATTTTAAGAAGAAAGGTGGGTGTGCCAAACTTCTGTCATGTTTATAGAGTCCAAGAGGCTCAACAGATTGCTTGGCCGCTTTTAAATAGTGCACACCACAATGGATTTATACTCCACATGCTGTCAAACCATGGTATAAATTTGCGTACCCAAGGTAACCAGAAATCAGATTGGGACCTAATCCCAGAAAACAATATCACTGTGAAGCAGTAACTATACCTGCAGCTTTAGACATACTCAGAACAGCATTCAATCCTACCTTGTACCCTGCATCCCTCTTCAAACACAGATATGGAAACCACCAAAAGACCACAGTAAACTAAACCAGACGGTCACTTAATCTTTGATGGTCTCAAGCACAGTGACGAATTCACATGAAGCTCACAGAACAGCGAGTATAGACATACATGCTGAATCAGCACTACAGCGGGATGCAACAGAGTTGTAACATTCAGATAGACAAGACAAAATGAGAGCAGCAGACCACCCACTGTTCAGACAATCTGAATGTATGAGAATTCCAAAGATACTGGAATTCTGTGCATATGCAAACATGTTGCAATATTTCTCATAATGCATAATACATCTCCAATCAATCCAGGAAGAGTAATAAACAAGATGGTAGCTTCACAGGTCTAGATAAAAGTTAAGTAGAAAAATCTTACTATTGAACGTCGGATGAGTGACAGTCTGTTCTTGGCTTTGTTCTCTGCAAATTCCAGGCTGCTGATGTCCTTCAGCCGTGCTCGGTACTTGTTCATTTGCTCCACGATAATCAATTCTACACACCTACAGGGAATGATAAACAGCTTTGTTGAAGTATTCTATGTTTAATATAAATCTGGTAAAAGGATACAAGAACATTGAGGAACAGGGAAAAAAATAATCAATCTCATTTCATTTAAATCAGGTTGACTCTACCTATATATCTTTTCACCACATTTCTCAACCACTTCTTTTGCTGCAGAAACACAATTCACTGACTGAAAAACTCATTTAGATTGTCTTCTTCACTGGCCTTCCCTGGTAACTTATTTCACAACTCAAACTTTTGGAAAAAAAACTCTGCCCAATTATTCTTTTTACCCGGAACTTCATTTCAAACTGATGTCCCTTTGTATTTGAACCTTTCATCATAGTAAATTTTCTTAATTTTGTCTATTCACTTCAAGGTATTTCCTTGACCCACCATCACTTCCCTACCTCCTCCTGAAAAGGCTCAGAAAAAATGTACTGCCAAAATGGCAGTGATATTGGGAAGCTAGAGAACAATTTGTTTAATCACCAAATCTTCAAGTTTGCTATTTCAGCGACCAAAAATTTAAATTTGGATTCAAAACGGACTTCATTCAGATTATGCCATGGTCTAAATTATTTTAGGACTTTGGTTTCCAGAGTTGTTGCGCCCAATGTCTGAGATAAAAATAAAACCCACTGGTGAATTCAAGTATCAGGATTTTTTTTTTTAAAAAGTTCATTCATGGGATGTGGGCTTCGCTGGCTGGGCCAGCATTTATTGCCCATCTCTAGTTGCCCTCAAGAGGTGGTGGTGAACTGTTGGGACATGAACTTTCCCCATCTGAGTTTGAGAAGTACAGCTTAACCAGCATATTGACTTGTGACAACTGTCTCCACTGGTAATGATCTTATCTTTACACCAGGAAAGTTACAAGTTCAATCATCATTTAAAACAGACACCTCAGTGAAGTAGCACTGGAGAAAGGAAGGATCCACTGATGTGCATTTACATTGTATTTCATAACATTTCTCAAACATCTGTTATAATCACAACTGGTGTTATTACTGGGTAAGTCAGATCCCTGGGTGGAACCTGGCTTGATAGACCCTAATTTTTATTTTTGTTTAGAAACATGAAGGATAGCCACTGAACAGAGTCATAGATCTAACAAAAGAATAAAGCATTTATTAAACAAGAAAAAGATGAACTATGTTAAACTACTCCTTCACCTACAGCCATAACTTTACAGATATATACAAATTCGTAAGAATAACTCAAGGTACAAAAAATCTATCTTATACTCTAATGTTCACAGTAAGTATATGGCCCATTACATGTAAACTTGTGGTCAGACACACCACACTCTAAGATCAAGTGACAGATACCACCCCAAAATGATGCTATGGATCTCTGATCAACTCTCCCCAGACACTCATCACACCGTGAGCCAACGGCTCTCACAGAATTTCGTCTTTATCCCGAGGGTTTCCAATCTCAATGCTTGAAGCAATCTTCTCCTAAATAACGCTTTCACTTGGTCATCTTCCTCCAGAATCCACCACCAGGGTTTCAAACTCTCCTTCTGATGTTCCTTTCCCCTGGATCGCCACGTGCAGTTAAGCTTCACCTTTCACGCACTCTCTCTCGGCTACTCAGCCGTATCAACAGAACATCACTGCTTCATAGGCCTGTAGAAAGGAGTCACCAACCTTTGGCTGTCTCCTTGGATCGCTTGGCTTCTCACAAGCCCACTCTGCCTTGATTCTGCTCCCTGCAGATTTCTCTCTCTAACTCGGAGCCTTTTCCTCTGTTCCTTACTTTAACTTTGCTGAACAGGATCTTGTTCCACTTTTCTGTCCTTGTCTTTTGACTTAACTTAAAGGTCTTCTTGGAGCCTTTCTCCTTTTCCGTTAGCAACTGTTCCCTGAAGTTCCCTCTTCCAGTAGGCTGCTGACAACTTGGTATCTCCCTCGAGATCCAGAACTCACTGGACATTCACTGTTAATTTAATGCAACTCATTTAAGATTCTTTGACCTATTTTCACAGAATCACAGAATTGTTGCGGTGTAGGAGGTGGCTATTCAGCCCATCGTGTCTGCACTGGCTCTCTGAGCATTTTAACTTAGTGCCAAACTCCTGCCTTTTCCCTGTAACCCTGCACATTATCTAAATAGAAACAATCATCCAATGCTCTCTTGAATGCCTCAATTGAACCTGCCTCCACCACACTTCCAGGCAGTGCATTCGAAACCCGAACTACTCACTGTGTGAAAAAGTTTTTTTTCACCTTGCATTTGCTTCTTTCACAAAACACATTAAAATAGTGCCCTCTGGTTCTAGATCCGTTTATGAGCGGGAACAGTTTCTCCCCATCTACTCTGTCCAGGCCCCTCATTATCTTGAAAACTTCTATCAAGTCTCCTCTTAGCCTTCTCCTCTCCAAGGAAAACAGTCCCAACTTCTCCAATCTTTCCTCATAACTGAAGTGTCTCATCCCTGGAACCATTCTCGTAAACCTCTTTTGCACTCTCTCCGATGCGTTCACACCCTTCCTATAGTGTGGCCCAGAATTGTACACAATACTCTAGCTGAGGCCTAACCAATGTCTTATATAACCTCCCTGCTCTTGTACTCTATGCCCCTATTAATGAAGCCTAGGATACTGTATGCTTTAGAAACATCTCTCTCTACCTGTCCTGCCACCTTTAATGAATTATGTATATATAGACCCAGATCTCTATGCTACAGCACACCCTTCAGAATAATATCCTTTATTTTATACTGTCTTTCCATGTTCTTTGTACCAATGTGTATCAGCTCACACTTCTCCGTATTGAACTTCATCTACCACCTATCTGCCCACTCCACCAATGTGTCAATATCCTTTTGAAGTTCTCCACTGGCCTCCTCACAGTTTACAATTCTCCAAAAGTTTTGTGTCGTCCACAACTTTGAAATTGTCCCCTGCACACCAAGATCTATCAGGAACAGTAAGGGTCCCAATACCGACCCATGGGGAACTCCATTACAAACCTTCTTCCAGCCCGAAAAATACCCATACTCTTAGTTCCCTATCCGTCAGCCAATTTTGTATCCACATTGCTACTGCCCCTTTTATTCCCTGACATAACTTTCTTCAAGTCTGTTGTGTAGCACTGTATCAAACGCCTTTTGGAAGTCCATATATACATCAATAGCCCTGCCCTCACCATCTCTGTTGCCTCTTCAAAAAACTCCAGCAAGTTAGTTAGACATGATTTTCCTTTAACAAATCCATGCTGACACTTCCAAATCAATCCAAATATTTCCATGTGACTATTAATTCTATCCCAAATAATGTTTCTGGAAGTTTCCCCACCACCGAAGTTAAACTGACTGCAGGGCAGATCTTTACAACCTTTTTTGAACAAGAGCACAATGTCTGCAATTCTCCAGTCTTCCAGCACATCCCCCAAACCAGGGAACATTGCCAGTGCCTCTGCAATTTCCATTCTCACTTCCTTCAATATTCCTGGATACATCGCATCCAGTCCCAGTGCCTTATCAACTTTAAGTACTGACAGCTTATCCAACATCTCCTCCTTATCAATTTTAAACCCTTCTAGTGACTGAGTTCCCTCCTCTGTCACCATGGCCTGCACAGCATCCACCTCTTGGGTAAATACAGATGCAAAGTATTCACTTAACACCTCAGCCTTGCCTCTTTCCTCTATGCGTAAATCCCCTTTTGGTCCCTAATTGACCCTACTGCTCCTTTTAAGATCCTTTTACTATTGATGTGCTTACAAAATAATTTGGGATTTTCTTTTATGTTAGCTGCCAGTCTTTTTTCATAATCCCTCTTTGCTTCTCATATTTGCTTTTTCACATCCCTTCTGAACCTACTGTACTCAGCTTGGTTCTCAATTGTATTTGCTACCTGACACCACACTTTTTCTTCTTTAACTTAATTTCGATCTCCTTTGTCATCCAAGGAACTCTGGATTTGTTTGTCCTACTTTCCCTCTTGAGGGAACATACCTTGACTGTGCCCAAACCATCTCCTCTTTGATGAAAGACCATTGTTCAGCCACTGTTTCTCCCACCAACCTTTGGTTGCAGTCAATCCGGCCCAGCTCCGTTTTGCTCAGCGATCTACTAGTATGTCCAGCTAGAGGGAGACTTAAATTGTTCCCTTCAGCTTAGAGCATAATCACCAACTGAACCCAGCTGCTTTCTGTTTCTCTGTCTCTGTGGGCCATAAAAATGCAGGTATACAAACAAACCCACAGACTTACTGACTCCACTCTAAAATGATACCAGAAATCCAGGCTCCACCTTTCTAACACACAGTAAAAAATAAATTAAAAACTTAAAAGCCAAAACTTAAACTTAAAGCTATAACTTATTCCTAACACACACCAATACAAATATAACTTACTTAAAACTAACTCTAGTTCCTAACACATTACAAACTGCTTTGCATACATTGGAATGCTTTACAAAGAATAGCAGGCAAAATTGGGAGCCATTTTCAGACATGAATCCAGAAACAATCTGCCTGTTCTGTGATTGAATAAAGATACCACTGCATCAGCACAAGGAGTCAACCTGAGCAATTACTACCCCCAAAATTTCTCCCACAGGTAACTTGCTTTTATGGATCCAACATTGCGCCATTATAATTTTTTTTTTAACTGCCAGAATTGACATTAAGAAATGAAAACATTCTTACGCAGTGGTTTTTGAAATATCTTGAACGCTTTGTAATGGGTCAGTGGTGTCTGGACATCGAATAATACATGGAGCAAAGACAATGGCCAGTGCGTTTGAGGACATCCGGTTGGTATCTTCTTGTAACGCAATTCTGGAAAATGAGACAAATAAGCAGAGTGAGTGAGGAAGACGATGAAGAGAAACAATGGGTGGAATTTTATGCCGCGGGATTTTATGGTCCTGTCAAAGTCAATGGAGTTTAGAACGGCTCGTCACATTTTATGGCCCCGTCCCCACTGTGACAGGGTTGTAAAATTCTGGCCAATTGTGAGAATCAGTTAACTTGGTAGATAAAACTTTCTGTCTTTTCTGCTGGAAATACTCAGCAGGTCTGGCAGCATCTGTGGAAGAAGCAGAGTTAACGTTTCAAGTCTATGATCTTTCATTAGAACCCCACAGATAGTGTGTTACTGGGACAATATTGCTACAGTTCGCGGTCATAGATGCAAAATGTTCTTTTTGCTATTGAAAAACAAACAAGTTGCAGGAAACAATTCAACATAGATTTCTAGGAAAATTCTAATCAGCAACAAAAAGATACATCTGTTTGTCAATTCAAAGCTACTAGATAATTACAGCTTTTTGCATGCAAAAAATGATCAAGTTATCAGAACATGATAGTATGGCACAAGAAGGAAGGCCCAAATATACCTGATTCAATCTGGAAATGTGTTTGGCTCAAGTACACTAGTTTGGATTGCATTCCATCATTCTTTACATTGTCACCTTCAGCACTGTTCCCACTACTGTACATAATTCCAAAGCACTCTACACTTGCTAGGTTGGAGCTGACCAAACGAGCACACAGGAGAAAAACCTTCTCAGGTTAGGACTGTAACATCATCTGTCCCACCACAACATATAACTGCTCACATGTAACTGCAGCAGTTTGACAAGGAATTTTTTGCATCCATGGTGACAGGATAAGCTGTAGAAGTTTGACAAAAATCATAGTTTGGTTTTATGAAAAGTATTCTTACCAGTTAAGTTCAGCAAATCTATTTCTATTTAACATTAAAAACATTTTTAGTTCAGCACCCAATCATTTGCTTTCTGTTTGACTGTACCAATACACAATGTTCAGTGTTTTTAGTTTTAGTTCAGCACCCAATCATTTGCTTTCTGTTTGACTGTACCAATACACAATGTCCAGTGTATAAGGTGATAAGTAGAAATATATCCCTCTAATTGAAAGGGTGAAGGTGGAGAAATAAAGCACTTTAAACACTTTCCAGCAGTTGATCATTCAGTTGTTTGAGGCCAAGGCACTGGACGAATTTTAGAAACAACTAGGTAAAGGAATAGAAAGGCAGTAAAGTTGGCTTCTGGAAGGACACGAATGAATGGTCTGACAGACCTTTCTGCTCAGATGTGGACAGATTTTCTTTTGATCAATAATCTTCCACAATGCACAAGTGTATAGAGAAAACATGAATTGGATCCAGAACTCAAAATAGCTACACAATTTCCACTCTCAACCAAACAGAAAACACTGGAGTACAAGCCGACTAGCCCTGTACTGCAGAGGTATGTTTATCTGAAGCCTAATGCACATCAGTCAAATAGTTACCTTACAAGATGAAAGATGAGTCGTTCTAGTGTGTTGATATGAGTCCGTGACAATTGGTCAATTATAGAGTACACTCCCCGGATTATTTCCTTTTTGTCTTGTAGACCTGTAATTATACAAAATAATATTTACCTCACCAAAAGCCACAGTTCAATCACATGGTGGCAAAAAATACCAAGACTTAATGACAATTTGTAATTCTGGTCAACATCATTTACTTGTATTTCAAATTGCTTAACCATACAGAGCAAAAGAGTTCCAAGTTGCATTCCTGTTTGTGGCAAGTTAGCTAATTAAATAATGCACCAGTAGGGTGTTACAATTAGCTTCAGCACATGTGGGTTGGGGAGAGGAAAATGAGCCGATATTCCCATTCTTGATCATTGTCATGCAAGTTCAATGAGAAGGTGCACTTGTGGACATTAGATAAGAATCGAGTTCAGTCGAATTTAGAAGGAGTAGGAATAGTTCACTGATAACTCATGTTGAATAACCTACAACACTCAAAAGGAATGGCCACTTGAGGTGAGATACAAGAGGGCTGTTGGCACCAGTTAAAACAAGCCTTTCAGGAAGAATGGAGATACGGGGGAAGAGAAAGAACATCAGATGAATTATATCAGATCTACAGGGCAACATAGCCCTGTAGTTGAAAGACAACAACTGCAAACCTTGAGCATTTACTGCAGTTACCTCAACAGGGCCTTAACAACTGCTACAATGCAATGGAGACTTGAATATGTATTTTTGATGCCTTGATCATATATGCAATTAAAAAGCAACACATTCATTTGGTGCCTCATCTCTCAAAGCTCGATCTCAGAATTCAGTGCATACACTGAAATATTTTGAAATCCAATGACTTCTTAGCTAGGCAAACGAGCCATTTTTCCAGAACAAGATCTTATTAACACTGTTTAGATGTATTCAGTTAACCTGTTTCTTGGTAGAGTTGGTTGAAAGCCAGTAAATTGGGAGACCTCCCTGCTATTTAGGGGCCTGTCAACTTCCAAGCTGATTTCTCCAATGTTCATCTCACTGGCTTCTTCAGCCCAATCAGAGAAAATGTCAAACTTGTTTCAGCATTCTGTCCCTCTCACCCTATCCTGAACCATCACTCCCCATTCTTGGTCATAACTCTTCATTCCACAGTGCACAGACTTCAAAAACTTCATCCTTGTTTTCAAATTCATCCACAGCCTCACTCCAACCGAGTTGTCGAATCTTCCACCATCCTACATTTCTGCTCACATCCCTCAGCTCTTCAGTCCAGTCTGCTGTACACTCTTGTCCACTCCAATATCAGTAATTGAAATTTCTTGCCCACCCCACAACTTAAAGCTTCTTCAAAACCTACATCTTTAACTGTGCTTTTGGATAGGTCATCCAACGCCCTCAGTTCCTTTTCCTCTGCTCAGATTTCTTGCCTTTCCCTCTCACCTGCCTCAAAAATAAACCATGCAATTTTTTAAAACGAAAAGGTGCTACAGGATGCAAGTTAGCATTGGAGCATGGGATTATAACTTACTGAACCATCAAATGGAACCTCAGTCCAACAATGCACCATTCCCTCAGTAAAAATCTTGGGAGTGAGGCTTGAACCCACAACCTTTTGACTCTGGGGAAAGAGCAACTAACTGAGCCAAAATGATACTTCACATTAGGTCAGAAACATACTTACTTAACTGGATACAGAGGAAATTGATCACTGCAGCTAAATGTTACACTACTAGAAAAGCTACCAGCATAATTCCTTGCTTTTTTCCTCACTTACTTTGCATGCTGCTGAAATTACTGAGTTTATATGTTTCACTGGGCACAACTCCTGCTTACCCATTGCTCGCAGAACCTCATCATAGAGTTCAAAGGTCATCAGAGGATTAGGGAGGTCCCTCAGCCACTGTTTGAAAACACTGGCAATAACGTGAATGTTATACTCGTCCAGATTCATGCTGTTAATATCTGTGAGAAGAAATCCCAGTCAGTACAGAAACAAAGAAATAACAGATTTACTGTCCCCCAAATAGAAACGTGAACCATTTAAGTCCCATTGTATTTATATTGCACATTCTTAGTTGTCATTGAGAAGATAATGGTGAGCCTTCTCGAACATGCAATCCATTTGGTGAAGGTACTTCCACAGTGCTTTTAGGTGGAGTGTTCCAGAATTTTGACCTAGCAACAATGATATATAAAAATGTACCCCATCATTATTACCTTAAGTATTATAATGTTAGTTATAACCCTTGGTAATATTCACAAAACTCTAGAACAGAGATATTCATTCTACTGTATTAAATTTTGTTCGATTCAGTTCTAAGTTTACGCATAGCCATTTGCCACTGCAGAACAGATTCCATCCCACCGAGTTGCAGGAAACTGCCAATATACCTCGTTTGGGAGTCTTCCTCACCTGTGTCCAGGCCCTGTTTGAGCTCCTTAATTTTGTTCGTTGATCCTGACTTCCTATAGATTCCCTCAGTATAGAGGCCATGCATTTCGATGTAGTTGATCAGTTTTTCCACCACAAGTGGAACTGACCTCTCATCGTTGGTAAGTCGGGAGACTTCCACTCCAAACTGCCGAGACGACAGCTCAGGGTCGTACTATACATCAATGAAAAGACAAGTATGAAACAATGGCAGCTAAAAGTAATTAGTCCATATCACTCATATGTCTCAGCTAGTAAAATGCACTGTCCAGTATGAAGTGTGTAATAAAGGACTGGAGAGCCCAGCTTTCATTTTCAGTCTGTTGAGCTAACTAGCAGCAGAAGCACTATGATTGCTATCAGCACTTAGAAATGGAAGAAAAATAAACCAGCCATGGTCCTAACAATTATCTAATTATTTTTCCTGCAAAGTGCATGTGTGCATATACAGATGTTGGGTAAAAATAAGATTGATTGCACAACTGAACTGACTGACAATGCTCACAATCGAAGACTCCAGTACCCACTGAACTATGTTCCTCACAACAGTCAGCACCTTGAAAGCAGGAATGGAGAAAATGAGACTGGTACAGTGGACAGAAAACTTTTACTTCCCAACCAAGGCCACACATGAAACAGAAGCCTACTTACAGGGAAGCACTCTGCACACAGCAGATAGAATCTAATTTAGTTTGGTTGATCAGAACTAGACTTATCCTAATATAGCGCCACTTATGCATGAATTCACCCCTAAAGCAGGGCAAAAGTTGGACAACTTCAGGACTATTATCCCCGAAAACATCTCTCACATCAGATAATAAACATCCTTCCATAAACCACGCTCCAGTTTTTTTCATCTTCCTCTACTGATGATGTCAACATCTGTTAAAGCATGATTCCCTGTGTGCCTGTCGCCCACAAACAGGGTAACATGTTTAAATCAGTTCTTTTAAAGGGCCGACCACTATTATTTTGACAAAGCAGCCACTTCAAAATGAAACATTGCTTGTTGCTGCTTTTTTGATGCAAGCAGAGCATGTGTTGAGCAATAAATCAAACACCAACAGTAAAAAAGTAGGTTATTATGTACCATTCACAAACCAATTTATAACAATGAAGGTTTCACAATTTACACTCAGGAAAAAGGCTGTAAAATTTCCAATAAAATCCAGATCAAGATACAAGGCATTTACTAATATTTTCAATATCTGGCTACTTAACTGATTGTTTTACTGACTTTTACAGGGTTCCCCTCCGTACCTTTTTCATTAGATAGTTAAATTCAACACCCTTCAGTAAAACCAATGAATTACCAAAGGAAGCTGCTAATCTTATTGCTTTGCGATATGGGATCCAGACAAAATTTCTTTTTTAGACTTGGCTGCAGTAGTTGTGGTATAGAATTGAAACCTGAAAGTACCAGCACTCTCTGTAGATCTGCTTCTTAATTGTAGTGTAGGAAGGCTGCCAGCATTCCACTCCATCCAACTTAAGATGCTTATCATAACAAAGGTAAAATTCTGCCACTCAGCTATGCCCAAATTTATACAATATCCCATCTCTGTTCTGATGGCGGCAGAGACCATTTTTATTTGTGTACCTCATAGGATGTCATCAGGTTTTTGTCCAAAAGTAGAAACAAAACAGCTAGATTCTTTTACTCATATTACTGGAAACCAGGAGATAGGATGGTAGCACACTGAGCTCCCAGACTTCCACTCAGCACTGCACCTTGACCACAATCCTTCAAAAAAAAAAGTTCCCAAGGTGTGTGTAGCACAAGGTTGCACATGCTGCACATTCAGAGTTGTCACGACAAGGTGACTGTGGGCCTTCGGCATCACAGCAATGTTTTAACAAATTAGTGGTTTGCCAGGCTACTTCAGAGGGCAAACCTTTATACACCAGGACAATATTTTTCATATCTCACACCAACCAGTGCTGACTTGATGCAGTTTCACATTAGGATTCCAGATCTATGTGAACTGAATTGAAATTGTCCAAACTAATATCACTTATAACCAACAGAAAGAAGAGATTGGATTTGAACCCAAGATTCTCAAATCCATTACTGATACAACCCACACTTTGGTGAACTTCTAATGCAAGTAAGGGGATTTTGGATATACCTATAGCATATGTTACAACAATGTCTGCACTTCCAATGTAATTATATGTTTTTATGTAATTGGCTATGTTTAGGGCCTATTTCCTTAGGTGTCAGCTTTGTTTTAAATAAAACAATAGATGGTTTGAAGTTGAGGTACATGATCCCATTGTGTCTGTAAGTATTCTCAGGTAAAATCTGAACAAAAAGGGTGATTTTAAAATAACATTCACAGAGTGCTCCACAAAATGTTTCTGAAACTGTGCTAATTCAAGACTTCTTACCTTTTTGGAACATTTGATTGTAGTTTTCAAGCAGCACTTCCTGTGGCAAGCATACCTACACACTGAAAAAGGGGTGGAGAAGGTCTTAAGTCACAAAATGACATGTATAATGATTAATTTCTCTAAAGTCATTTATTTCAAAAGTTAATTTTGAAAGATTTGTCATTCATTTTACCAGACGCTGCTTAAATGGACTACAAACAGTGCTGTAATTCCCCAAACACCAACATCTTGTTAGAGGCTTGCCTCATTATCCCACTTGCATCCACTTAGATAAAATTAGACACAATTAAATATTCAGATGTTATCAGGTGAAAGGAAGACAAAAGCAATAGTTCCATCTAACAGTAATAGAATTATGGAGTGAGTTACCAGGGAAGGACAGTAGGTCATTGAAGTTGACTGTACAAATGATCCTCTGGATACAATTAAATACATTTCTAGGAAAAAGGCAGATCAGGAGCATGGTGAGGAAGGACTGGGGATATGGTGAGGAAGGGGGGAATTATTAAAAATGTAAGGATTTGTTAAATCCAAAAGCCTCTGCCTGCTCTTAAATTTTGCTGTATTATCGCCAGGAACTTACACTTGCAGACACAGGCTCTGTCCATCATCCAGATAAGCGAGGAGCAGCACTCACAGTAGGTTGGAATACTGTACTGTGTTGATTTGAAAATATGACCATTGTACTCTTCCACCTGTAATCAGACATAACCGGTCCACAAAAATCATTCATATTTTTGAAACGGCGATAAAAGATAGGTTAAAAACATCGCATGCATCGTTTCTATTCCCTCATTAGAAAAGCAGTCCCAGTACACCTACTGCACTGGAACTATAGTTACACACATTGGATAGAAAGGGAATAGGATAATTCCCTACAATGGACACCCTTAAACATTAAATACAGATCATATTTGTATTATTTCAACATAAATGGAGTGCCACAACACATTCAGATCTGAATCCAAGATACTGTTCAAGGGTTGCTGTTCTAGAAAAGCAATATCAGACATTGGATTTTAAAATAAAAACAGAAAATGTTGGAAAAACTCAGCAGTTCTGAAGGAGTCATATGGACTCAAAACATTAATTCTGTTTCTCTCTCCACAGATGCTGCCAGACCTGCTGAGTTTTTCCAGCATTTTCTCTTTTTATTTCAGATTATTTCCACCATCTTTTTATCTTATTGGATTTTTAAAGTTAACCCACAAGTAAATGTATGTTCATGTTAGATTACACATTATGGGTACAACTTCCCTTAATATTTGTCAGTAATTTAATCATCCTGTATCAACATAAGTCTTTCCATAATCTACAAGGGTGATGAAATATTCCCTTTACTTGCCTGGATGGGTACAGCTCCAATAACACTCTAGAAGCTCAACACCATAAAATGACAAAGCAGCCTGCATCCTCTTCCACTATAGTCAAATAATATTCAAAGGTGGAAGACCCTCCGTAATTAATCTAACATTTTTCCTCAGAAATAAATTATCTAAAAATAATTCAGAAAAACCGAGGGGAATTAACATCAAAAGCAGCTGCAAGCAATAAAGCACCAAGAATGTCTGTCGGCTTGTGTTGCTAAATCAAGACATTAATCCTTTGTGAAAACACGCAAATTACTCCATATAGCTGCCTTGTAGACGGTGCCAAAAGAAACCTCTGTATATTGGCTACGATGTGACTGTAGCACAGGTAGAATGAGCTAAACTATTCTTGGTGAATCACAATCAACTGAACAACAAAAGGTACGTAGCACTGCACACGCAGAATATGTCAACATTTCCCAAGGCAGCAGTCAAATGAACTTCACATATGAAGAACTGTAAGTGACAAATGCAAGAAATGTGGAAAAGCTAGGTAGTAACAGCCATAAGACAAGAAAACCAGCATGCAAGGTCAAACTTCAATTAAACCCATTTGAGCTGTTGGGTATTTTCTGCGTAACACCACGTGCAGTCGGTGTTTTACATGCACTCAAACAATTATGTCTCAGAAGTAATTAGTGTTTTGTGAACTAGTCAAATAAATGGGATTATAGACAACTTTAGAAGTTCCTATGTTACTAAGCGAACATGTTACAAGAGATAATGTTACAAGGGATAAATCACTGGGGACAGGAATTATTGCATGACATATGGCCAATTCAGTCACACACTGGGTGCCAATTCTAATTGTCAGTCTGGAAATTAGACAATATGTTCAAAACAGGAATGTTACCATAAATATCATAAGCAATGTTTACATAGATAGGGTCACTGAAGCCTGGGAATATTAGAAATCTGAAGCTTTATCATCAGCAGTTTTGATTACTCTAAAGTTGCCTAAATAATCTGGTCATCTCTTAATAGGGCTGTAAGAGACAAGTGGTTTAAAGAAAGCACAGACAGGAAGAGAGGCCATGGAAATATACTTGACATTTTGAAAATACCACCATCATTCAGTTTATACTCTCTGACATATTTTTGATGCTATGTGAATTTTCCTTTCTACTTGCAATCATTATAGTTTTGGTTTTCCTCTTTAGGAAATAAGTCTATTGATAAGATAACATAAAATTAAAAAGTAACGAGACCAAGACCAAGACCCCACACATATTATGGCATGTATTGTGGTATGTAAAGGACGATTCTAACTGAAGGATACAATCAATCCCCACAAGATAATTTTGGATGCCTGAACTAGAAGTGCCTGGAAGAGAACAGCTAGCTCAGGTTGGGATTAGGTGTGCTAATAGAACACAAGGACTTTGCCGAAATTGACACAAAATCTGATTGGGAATAATTACTTACAATGTCAGTTTCTTTTTTCCTTCTCTTCTTTCTTTCAATTTTTTGCACCTGAGAAACAAAGTTAGATTTTGAAGTGAGTAAACTTGTGTGTACATGCATACACCCACACCCAAGTTTCTAAGCAACAGGCGCCAAGAAAACACACAAGCTAGAATGTACAACTGAACACATACTGCACTGATAGAATTAACAAATCTGATCAATCTAGGGCTTTCCATCACTTTTCGTATTTCCCCGATTTTCTCTCTTTCCTGAACAGCTGAGCTTCTGACATTTGGTTTCACAGATGCCAGCAGTCACATTCAACACATGCCGGTTCAGAGAGTGCTTATTGGCAGACTAGACAATTATGGTGAGAATGCAAAATGAGTTGAAACCTGTCCTCAAACAACTTTGATAGGAGGGGCCACTGGATAGCAATCAGGAGCAGGATTTCTGGATGATTTCTCTTACTACATACTCTAACATCATCACAGTTGATATCAACTAACTCAGCACAAACGTATGATTGAACTTGCATCTTTCTGGATTGAATGGTCGGGGGGGGGGATACATTTCTGATTTAAGAGCCTTTTTTGAACTCTCTCCTACACAAATTTCCTCCATGGTGTTCTCAACTTATGCCATCTGCTACTCAATCCTTTTCAAGATGTCAAGCATGTTAAAACTCCTTACCTCCCTCAGTCTTCCTCTACCATGGTCATTTGAAATCAAAATTTAGTGTCACCTGATCATTACTTCTTGATTTACCTCACTTTGTGTGTTAATTATTTCAATCCTTGTGGTGCCCTACATTGTAAACTTTGGATTTGCACCCAAATTTTTTTTTAATTCTCTCATGGGTAGTGGGCTTCACTGGCTAGGCCAACATTTTTATTGTCCACCCCTAAATGCCCTTGAGAAGGTGGCGGTGTGCTGCCTTCTTGAACCGTTGCAGTCCATGTGGTGCGAGTACACCCACAGTCCTGTTAAGGAGGGAGTTCCAGAATTTTGACCCAGCGATAGTGAAGGAACGGTGATATATTTCCCATGTCAGGATGGTGTATGAGCATCTCTCAAAAAGAAAAGTTTGTTCAGAATATGGACTGACTTTTTGAACATCTCACCTTTCCAGTGTTGCTCTCCTGAATTTTGTATTCTATCATAAACTCATCCAAGAACACCTTAAAGGTGTTGACCCACACTTTGACAGGCGACTCATTCCAATCCCGTTGCTCCTGCCTCATTGTCTTCTCCAGAATTTGCTCAAACAGTGCATACAGATCTTTGTACCGGATGCTCTTCCCATTGTCCATCTGCAAAAGAAATGGCATTACAACTGAACAAAGGCCAGAATACCATAGCTATGTTATGGCTCACCCACCCCACAACCACAGTTTGAGCTTGATACAATCAATCCTACATGCTGAGCATATGAGTTAAGGACAAATTGCTCCATCCTGGAACATAGTGATAAATCATCATCAGCTTGGACAACTTTTTTTCCCCCAAAACAGAAATTCATAGTTGGGGATTGGGGCAATTATACAGAATCAGAAATCATCCCTGAAAATCAAAAAGCAACAGTACTGAGAACTCCTCATTGTGCAAAATATGGCAAAACCCTGTCCAATCAGACATTACACTCACCGCTAAAGCAGCTGAGTAAGAGTTGAAGATATTTAAACGGAACTCCTTCAGGGATTTCTTAAAAACAACATCTACAAATGTATCTTTCTTGCTGTCATCAGTGTCCAGGTCAGTGATCTGAAAATGCAACACAAAAAGAAAATATTCCTTTAAGTATGAATCCAAGAACTGGCTAACATGTTAATACACATCTTTTGTTAAAATATTTTTTTGTGAATTTTGTGCACAAATAGATGACAGATACTTGGGATACAAATGGAACACTTTTCAAATTCACACCCAAGTATTGGTATTAAAAGCTCTTACATCAGTAGAGCAGTTGGTTGCAAAGTAAAAATCTTTTTCCATTCTTCCCAAACAACATACTTCCTCCCCAGCCTCGGAAGATTACTTCTTCTACAGCAGTGCAAACTTTTCCCATTTCTCCCAAGCCAGCCTCCATCCAGTCAGAATTGGGTTGTGATTGTCCAAAACTCATTTAATCTAGGCCCTATACCGTAGATAGTGAAAAGTCTCAATGCATAAGTTTGATGTGGATGCGAATCTGCAACAGGCTATTTCACAACTTACTACACTACCCAGTCTCCAGAATAATCCATTTTACTCTTTGACCATGGGGACCTGAAGCTTGATGGTCATGTAATTTCACACTTACTTTTTTCTGCAGGAATTCGTTCATACACTTGAAATCATTGGCACTGGTAATAATCTGTAATGCATCGTGCTGCCACTGTATGGGCTCCAGGCCCACGTTGCTAATTTTCACACTCCTCCTTCGCTTTACCTTTGGTGACGGCTCTTTATTCTCCTTAAACTCTTTCCCTCGCTCTAGTCCTAAGTCAGGACTCCTAGGGGGAGTCAGGTTATGAGGTATGGGATCGTGACCTGAGGGAGAATAGAAAAGTCCAACATCACCAACAGATCAATCTCTGCGCAGACACAGAGTATTCATTATCAATTTTTCCATCAAACAATCCTTCAAAGCAGTGGTACCCAGTATTTATGGAAAGCTACAACCCTGAGATTGCTCCATTTTGGGAAGTGAGCTGTGCCTGCAATTTTGAGCACAGTGAGCTTCCAATTTCAGTCAGGTGGTTTTGGAGAAGTTGCTAAGTGGAGGCCAAGCACTTCTTCCCAGGAAAGGAATGAAAACATTGTAGAATATACAGTTTATTAAATAGTTCCATTTTAATAGAGTCCTTTCATCTGCTGCAGCCCTGCTTCCTAAATGCATTCCACTGCCTCCTTTTCACGGCAGAAGACAGACAAACTGGCATCCAGTTGATGTTCCATCCTAGTATTTAGCATATTTGATCCTTGACCTTTGAATGGTTGCTCTCCCCTTGCCATTCAGTTTTCACCAGTTACTCTCCTGCCTTCTTTTTTCAGCTCAACCTATCTGTTCAGACCTATACAGGCTGGCAGTCTATTATATTTCAAACTTTCAACATTTAACTTGGAATCCTGCCTAGATTACCATTTCAGCTCGATCAGTTACATTAGTCAAGTCAAAGTCAGAGACTTTACATACACATGCACCCATATATTAAGCTACATTTCAAATTCAGCTGCTGTTCTATATACACATTTCAAGATCAGTTATATTCTGAATGCAAGGTACACTACTTGAAAATACTACGTCACTCAGCAATTGCCTAGGCCTTCAGTCAGTTCTCAGATCCGTAGTTCAATATAAAATCTGTAAGACCACAAAGTCTAGGATGAAAAAATACTTTTCAGAACATCCCCTAACCCTCTAACTCACTGACCACAGTGCTTGGCTGCATTCTGAAACTCTCCTAATGAATTTAGCCCTAGGTTCAATAACCCTGCTGGGAATTTCGAAACAGAACTTGCATGCTCTGATACTATAGCTGACAGTGAGACAAGAGAAAGAGTGAAAATGCGTTTGACTAATCCTAGGCGTATCTGGTCAAACCTGAAATCTGATTTATGTTATGCTCTCATTCATTGTAGGTGTGGTCTCCCTGATGTTGCAATTTACTCTTGGGCTCTTATCGCTAACCTACATGCCCTTATAGTTAATCATGAGTACTGAATCAAGGTTCTTCCGTTCCTTCCCTTTCCATAGAACCATAGAACACTACAGCACAGAAAACAGGCCATTCGGCCCTTCCAGACTGTGCCAAAATATTATTCCACTAGTCCCATTGACATTTCTCAGTGCATTTGTTCTGGAGGATTTCATAGAATTAATGCCCTCTAGTAGATTATCCTCTGCATTCAAATTAAGACACTTGGTGCCTGAGCAAGCAACTTCTGTCTTGTTAAAAGCAAAATACTGCGGATGCTGGAAATCTGAAACAAAAACAAAAATAGCTGGAAAAACTCAGCAGGTCTGACAGCATCTGCGGAGAGGAACACAGTTAACGTTTCGAGTCCATATGAGTCAAAGGGGTGTTGACGGTGGTGATATTAGCACATTCCTTAGCTAATTATCACTAACCCTTTGTCCTTTTGTCTATGACATCTTTGGCAATCTCTTCTTTGCCTCCACCTATCACTGGCCCTCTCTCCAGCTCTACCTGTCCCACCCCCCTCAACCAGCTTATATTTCACCTCAATTCTATTTTTCCTTAGTTCTGATGAACAGTCATATGGACTCGAAATGTTAACCGTGTTCCTCTCCGCAGATGCTGTCAGACCTGCTGAGTTTTTCTAACTTCTGTCTTGAAGTTAGCAGCAAATATTTTACTAGCTTAATGGTGCCTCCAGCAATGGAGTTAAAGATATTAAGGAGAATCCAAAATGCAACTGAATGCTGGGTGAGTTGGGAGCATGAAGGATGAGCATGATGACGTGAATGGTATTTTCCCTGTCCTACACTTTCATGTATGTGTTCTCACCAATGACATTCCAATAAAGAAGGGGAAAAGAATGAAACGGGTTTGGTACTCTAAATTAAAAAGTCAAATTTAAATGAAAGGAGTGAGTTTGAGCTCCACTACACAACAAATATGTAAACTAGGTCATGGGCAGATATAACTCACAGGCCCTCACTATCCAGCTGTCAAAGACTAGGCAACCTAACCTTTTTTTGTACTTCTATTTCTTATTCACTAGTTTGTTCTGTTTGAAGTTTGTGATCCTGAGAAGTTTGTAATGGACCACTTTTAACCAATTTTGCCTCATTGTAAATAAATTATAAACAAGAACAAGATTAGTGAGTACCTTCAGCCTGAGAAATATGCAAGCTGATGGAAATTTTGGTTCAGACTTCACGCAGTTTTTGGTATGTGGCTCCATGTTTTGAATGCATGCAGCTGGGCTGAGCAAAAGCTTCAACTACCTGATCTTGGCTGTTAGTCTGCAGTGTAGGAGGCAATATCTTAAGTGAGATGTTAAATATCCACTTCTTCCAATGATTCGATTGGATATGTAGCTCCTACAGTACTATTCAAAGAGGGGCAGGGATTTGTCCCATATCCTGGCCAATATTGTTTCCAACATAACAGCTCAGATGGTATTTATCTCATCCCACTTTGTGAGATCTTACAGTGCACAAATGACTTCTGTGAATACCCACAGCAGTGACCATATTCCAAAGTAATTCACTGTAGGTGAATAATTTTGAACAGTTTTTGAAAGATGTAATGAAGCATTACATAAATTCAAATTGGTATTTTTATATGTTCAAAGGTAATCGTTTGCCATTTACCTTTAAATGCACCGTCCCTTCCTTCTGTCAGTGATAGGCTGAGTGAGGTGTCACTGGGTTTGAGCTCTCTCCTCCACAGTTGCCCCTGTATATCCTGATCCATACTGAGCTCCTGGAGCTCCGACTGAGTAGCCAGCTTCTCTCGAGAGAGTTTCTTTTCTCCTTGTTTTCTATTTCCCCAGAATCTCATGCGACCCTTCAAAGGAGCTCTATGGGTAGAAATGAAATTCAGTTAACACATTCATTTTAATATGGATCATGCAGTTATTAAGACATACCATAAAAATCAATTATTTATTCTCATTCACAATTTCCAGCTTCCCCACTAGCTTTTATTTCTCATACGAATTTCTGATTGGAAAAAGCAGATTGTGCCTACAGTTCAAACACAGGAAGCACTCCAATTGGAGGCAACAAAAAAACACAAGGTGCTTCCATCAACCCCCTTAGCTTTTTGTAGGTACTTTTATATTAAAGCATTGCAAGTGACAGTAGGTGCAAGGGTCTCTTGCCATTAGCTGCACAGTGGGTTTTGAACTGTTTGGAAAACATCAGTCTATTATGTTAAGAAAGTAAATATCAGTGAAATAAACATAGGGAGCTTATCCTCATTTACAGTTGAACAGGGGAGTCAAGCATGACTGGCACCTGACTAGAAACTAATGTGGAACTCACTCTTCATAAAAGTAGGAAAAGCAGAAATGTAAAGCAATCTTATGCTTTTATGTGAAGTTCTGGGTTTTCTTGAAACACAACAGAATACCCATTATGCAGTTATAGTTGAATGGGAGCAAGTTTTAAAATGTATGCTTGCAAATTTAAAATGTAGCATATATTTACATATTTTTACTAACATTACTTTTAGAGGCATTAGTTTCTAATGCAAACTATTTATTGTGGCTGCAGTCTGAACATAGATATAGTAGCACACAATAATCCGTTCATCACTTTGACATCAAGTGCATGTGTTTGTGTAGGTTTTGTGTGGGTGAGACAGGTGGCCATGGGAGGTAATTTAGCATGTGCTCTGAAAACTGCAGGTGTTCCAAAACCTAGTTCATATTAATATACATACAAAATAGAGATTGAAAGAACAAATCAGTCAATACAATAGTTTAAAAGTACATATTTTGGTTTTAAACTTTCTTCCCTTGGCTACTTTTGGCACAGTGCAGTTCTTTGAGCACCAGCAACTCTGTCAGCTCATCCAGGTTGCTGTTTTCCTAAGTGAACCTAGGCAGCAAGCTACACACTCAGTCAATTTAAATCCCATCAGCACCCAACATACACAGATAAACACTTTTCAGCATGGGTCACTGAATAGAGATAAGCTGCAGGAACTCTTGCTAATTGTTCTCGTATTCAGCCCACCCATGGTGCTGACACGAGCTGTAGCACCCCCAAATCTGCTCAACTGGGATTAGCACAGACCTGTTATAAAAGGTCTCATCTCTTGTTACCTGCCATCTGGAATATTACTCTCCTGAACAGGGTCCAATTTGCCCAGTTCATCTTGAGACTGTGCCTTGTGCAATTTCCTTTGGTCTTCATTTCGTGTAGACTGCATCTGCAAGACAGAGTTTAAGCTAGCACCATCAAGATCATCGTGAATCCACACCTAACTGTTGAGCTGATGGCTCATTGACACAATAGTCTAGAAAACCTATTTATGGAGAAGATTACAACTTTTTTAGTAGACTAACTGGCTAATAGCTTGAACAGTCAATAAAACCGTGAGGCAACAGTATTTAATTGCATTGCCGCTACAAGGCTATTATATGTACAGCCAACTACAGGATTTTTACATTCAAATGTATTTTGTTCACTTAAATAAAAGTAACTGGATTATAATTCAAAAAGAATGAATATGATCTCAACCAAAGGTTCTATTTTCAACAATGACTGTTCAATTGCAACACTGAAACATCATTCTATGAGAAGGAAGGATTAAAGATCATACAAGGCAGGCAGTAGAATGTAAATCTGAAATAGGAACATTAACTCAGAGTTTAATTAATTATTCATCCAGTAGCGCTATTATTAAATACTTTCTAAACAAGCAATAAGGGCTTGTCTCAGCTGTTCAGTTATGATGAACTGTGCACCAGATAAGTGGAATAAAGCTTCCAGCAATACTTCTGTTGTGTTTTTGCTTGGATTCTATGACGTCCATGATTTCTATGCTAATAGCAATTTTTGGCCCAACCACAACAATGTCTTAGATATGCACATAATAGATCAGAGATCAATTACATTGCAAGCCACTCTTCCTTATGGAATTTTACCATGCACAAAATAGCTATTGCTGCTGCCCAGTTCACAGTCACTATATTGAAAGGTATCCTGAGATTCTTCTTATATGTAATAAACTACTGAACTGGAGTGGGACCAACATCCTTGCGGGGAGGTTTGCTAGTGCTGTTGGGGAGGGTTTAAACTAACTTGAAAGGGGGATGGGATCCTGAGAGGAGGTTCGGCAGGGGGAGATGCACAGGCAAAATTAGAAGAGAGAGCAAGTGAGTCTGGACGGCATAGAAATTATAGGCCAGTTAAGGCACAAGGGAGTCTGGCAAGGTTGGAGGGTATTTATTTTAATGCAAGGAATCTGACGAATAAGGCAGATGAGTTGAGGGCACAAATTCACATATGGAGGTATGATGTCATTGCTGTCACAGAGACATGGTTGAGAGAGGGGCAGGATTGGCAATTCAATATTCCAGGATATAGGGTCTTCAGGCGAGGCAGGGAGGGAGGTAAAAGAGGAGGGAGTGTTGCAATATTGATCAAGGAATCAATTACAGCAGTAAGGATGGATGACATCTTAGAAGGTTCCTCAAAAGAAACCATTTGGGTAGAACTTAAAAACAAAAAATGAGCAATCACATTACTGGGAGTATACTCTAGGCCTCCAAACAGTCAGAGAGAAATAGAAGAGCAGATATGTAGGTAACTTTCAGAGAAGTGTAAAAATAATAGGATAGTAAATAGTGGGGGATTTCAACCTCCCCAACATTAACTGGGCTAGTCATAGTGTGTTAGGTTTAGAGGGAGTGGAATTCTTAAAATGCATCCAGGAGAGCTTTTTAACCCAGTACATAGAAGGTCCTACAAGAGAGAGGGTGATGCTGGACTTAATTCTAGGAAATGAAGCTGGACAAGTGGTAGAGGTTTCAGCGGGGGAGCATTTTGCAGATAGTGATCATAACTTCCTTAGATTCAAGGTTGTTATGGAAAAGGTCAAGGATGGGATAGAAATCAGAGTTCTAAATTAGGGAAGGCCGATTTTAATAAGATCAGATATGACTTGGCCAGAGTGGACTGGGAGCAGCTACTTTTAGGTAAATCTGCACCAGAGCAGCGGGACTCTTTCAAGAAGGAAATAGGGAGAGTACAGGGCCAACATATTCCAGTAAAGACAAAGGGTGGGACCAGCAAATCCAGAGAACCCTGGATGTCGAAGGATATACAGGATTGGATAAAGGGAAAAGGGGAGGCTTATGGCAGATACCGAGGGCTCAAAACAGCGGTAGCCCTAGGGGAGTATAGGGTGTATAGGGAGGAGCTTAAAAAGGAAATTAGGAGAGCAAAAAGGGGGCATGAATAAACATTGGCAGGTAAAATAAAGGAAAATCCAAAGTTATTTTACAAGTACATTAAGAGTAAGAGGATAACTAGGGAAAGATTAGGACCCATTAAGAACCATAGTGGTAATTTGTGTGTGAAGCCGGAAGACGTAGGTAGGGTTCTAAATGAATACTTTGTGTTGGTGTTCACAAGTGAGAGGGATGATGTGGGTATGGAAATCAGGCAGAAGGGCTGTGATATAATTAAGCAAATTAGCATATAAAGGGAGGAGGTTCTAAGTGGTCTGGCAGGCTTAAAAGTAGATAAATCTTCAGGCCTGGATGAAATGTATCCCACACCACTGAGTGAGGCAAGGGAGGAGATAGCAGGGGCGTTGGCAATAATTTTCAATACCTCTCTGGCCACAGGAGAGGTGCCAGGGGACTGGACGACAGCCAATGTGGTACCGTTATTGAAGAAGGGAGGAAGGGATAAACCAGGGAACTACAGGCCAGTCAGTCTAACCTCAGTGGCGGGGAAACTATTGGAAGCAATTCTGAGGGACAGAATTAATCTAAACTTGGAGAGGCAGGGATTAATCATGGACAGTCAGCATGGTTTTGTTAAGGGGAGGTCATGTCTGACCAATTTGATTGAATTTTTCGAAGCGGTGACCAGGTGTGTAGATGAGGGCAGTGCATTTGACGTGGTCTACTTGGACTTCAGCAAGGCTTTTGATAAGGTCCTGCATAGGAGACTAATAACGAAGGTAAGAGCCCATGGGATCCAAGGCAATTTGATAAATTGGATCCGTGGCAAGAAGCAGAGGGTGATGGTTGAGGGTGTTTATGTGACTGGATGCCTGTGTCCAGTGGGGTTCCACAGGGATCAGTGTTGGGTCCCTTGCTGTTTGTGGTATATATAAACGATTTAGAATTGAATGTAGGAGGGTTGACCGGTGCAGATTCGATGGGCCAAAGGGCCTTTTTCTGTGCTGTAGACCTCTATGACTCTACTGTATGATTGCAAGTGCATTCAGATCTTTCCTTCATATTTAGAGGAGATTTCTCTTGTCATCAAATCTGTTGATAATATTGACATGTGCAATGTAGGTGAGACTAACAAGTATTCAACAGAATTTGGTCAAAATAAGTAAACCAGCTAAGGAATTATACATAGAACTTAATGTTGAAAAATTAAGCTGACAGATGGAATCTACTATGTATACACATTTCATCAGTTAACACAAGACTCGGTTAAAAAAAACTACTCAAGTGTTGGAAATCACTTTAAGGTCATTTGGCTATAAATTAAAAGCAGTTACTTTAATCATGTGTAACTTGTAACAGGGTCACATGTAAAACATAGCAAGTAGCTTCCGTTCAAAAGGACATCACTACATCAGACAGAATCAGAAAAGTACAATTAAGGTGAACACAGCATGTAGAAAATTAGCAATGCCGGACAAACACAGGTCTAAGATTCCTGATTCAAGTGTCATTTTTTTCAAATATTAAGTTAATAGAACTTACCCTTTGCTCCTAATGTACAGCTCATATGGTTAATTTCTTGTTTCTTCAGAACACACTTTAATCAACCTCTACATACATTGTAGATTTCCAAGTCAGTTGTTCACATTCATAATGTGTTCACAGCCTTCATTCATTAAATATTTGCACAATTATTTTAACATGCCTGAAAGCTCATAATGTCGGGGGTAACATATTGGCATTGATAGAAGATTGGCTAGTTAACAGGAAGCAGAGAGTAGGTACAAATGGGTCATTTTGTGGTTGGCAAAATGTAACAAGTGGTGCATCACAGGGATCAGTGCTGGGGCCTCAACTCTTGACAATTTATATAAATGATTTAGATGAAGGGGCCAAAGATAGAGTTGCCAAATTTGCTCATGACACAAAAATAGGTAGGAAAGTAAGTTGTGAAGAGGACATAAGGAGGCTACAAAAGAATAAAGATAGGTTAAGTGAGTGGGCAAAGACCTGGCAAATGGAATATAATGTGGGAAAATGTGAAATTGTCCATTTTGGTAGGAAGAATTAAAAAAAAGCACATTGTCTAAACGGAGAGAGATTGCAGAGCTCTGAAATGCAGAGGGATCTTGGGTGTCCTAGTCCTTGAATTGCAAAAGGTTAGAATGCAGGTACAACAAGTAATTACGAAGGTTAATAGAATGTTATTGTTTATTGCAAGGGGAATTGAATGCAAGAGTGGTGAGATTATGTTTCGGTTATACAGGGCATTGGTGAGAACACATCTGGAGTACTGTAAACAGTATTCATCTCCTTATTTAAGGAAGGATGTAAATGCATTGGAGGCAGTTCAGAGAAGGTTTTCTAGACAAATACATGGAATGGGCGGGTTTTCTTATGAGGAGAGACTGGACAGCCTAAGCTTGTATCCAGTGGAGTTTAGAAAAGTAAAAGGCGACTTGGAAACATAAGATCCTGAGGGGTCTTGACAGGGTGGATGTGGAAAGGGTGTTTCCTCTTGTGGGAGAATCTGGAACTAGGGGTCACTGTTTAAAAGTAACGGTCACCTACTTAAGACAGAAATGAGAAGAAATGTTCTCTCATTGAGGGTCGTGAGTCTTTGGAACTCTCTTCCACAAAAGGTGGTGGAGGCAGAGTCTTTGAATATTTTTAAAGCAGAGGTAGATAGATTCTTGATAAGCAAGGGGGTGAAAGGTTATCGGGGTAGGCAGGAATGTGAAGCTGAGGTTAAAATTAGATCAGCCATATTCTTATTGAATGAGAGCAGGCTTGAAGAGCCGAGTGGCCTACTCCTGCTCCTAATTTATATGTTCGTATGTATGTTCCTATAATTTCTTTGCTGCCTCAAGCTACTACTATTCAATGATGTTATCTTAATGCAATAATCTGGCAAAGACCTGTACTAACTAGTTCAGTTCCAAGACTTTATATGCCTTCAAACCTTAACAGCAAAGTTCCTGTCTTACTTGCAGCACTTGTTCTTTTGACAATTACATTATTGAGTCACATTGTATGCTGAGCAAAGTCATCTTATTCTCAAACCTTCCACACCATTCTTCTTCATCAGGTCCAACTGGAAAGATTGAGAAAATTTTACACTCTTTGAAGTTATGAAAGAAGGCAACTAGGGAAATGTTTAAAATTCTTACAGAATCAAAAGGCAGGTTTAGTCATCAATGGAAGACAAGTTATGGTTAAACCATATGTTCCTTTTGACAAAAGCATCAGAATGCCCCTTTACCGGAAATACTGCAGCATTGAGACTGAAAACTTACTCAAAAAGAAAAATAATTCAAACTTTTCCTCTTCTTGAGTATAGACTTTTCTATTCTTCCCTCTCATTTTACAGTAGAAATATGTCAAATCCAATTACTGACTTGAAAAAGAATTAAGGATTGGCAGCTGAGCCCAGAGAAGGTGGTGGCCTAATGGTATTGTCATTGGACTGGTAATCTATGGACCCAAGTTCGAATCCGGAATTTGAATTCAATAAATATCTGGAATTAAAAGTCCAATGATAACCATTAAACCATTGTCAATTGTCATAAAAACCCATCTGATATATTAATGTCCTTTAGGGAAGGAAATCTGCTGTTCTCACCTGGTCTGGCCTACATGTGACTCCAGACCCAAAGAAATGTGGATGACTCTTAAAAATGCCCTCTGAACAAGGGTAATTAGGGATGGGCTATAAATACTGGCCTAGCCAGCAATGTTCACATCCCGCTAACGAATAAAAAAAAATGATTATCTGAGTTGGAAATGACTTACACAGAGAAAAGGCATCATGCACTGAAACTCTTCTTCACTTAAAACTGTAATTTGTCTCCATTTGCACTAATATTGAACGTTGGGGAGAGAAAGTTATAAGAGAAGCATGCTGCTCTAGCATGGTTACCACAAATCAAGCTTCTAGCTCTTGAAAGGATTGTGTCTGTGACTTTCCCAAGTTTGATAATGGGGCTACTTTATGTGTTTGTGATGTTAACAGGTGAGGAAAAAATCAATTTTACTAATGGCAACATAATGCAAAAACCCAATTTCCACACCATTGGCTCTCAGGTTCTTCATTAATGGTTGAAGAATCTTGCACTGCTGCAAATGAGGCCAACTGACATTATAGAGAAAAGCTAAAGCTGCAAAATGAATTTTATTGAACAAGTTATGCAAACATATTACCAACATGTGTTAAGGTGATCTCAAAGTAAAACTCATTTCTGGATTCTGAATCTACATGGCAGCAGAGAGGAATTAATATTTTCTAAGAATGTGCACTCAAAACTAATCAAAACATTTAACTCATTTAAGTCAACATTTAACATAGTGAAGCAAAGCACTGATCTCCTGAGCTTATGGCCAATAGTGTCAGTACCCCAGTCCTGGGGTACTGAAATACTTCCATGAATAGGTATACACCAACCAGCATGGTAGAGAGGCGCACACAGCAATAATGTGTTAAATTTCATTTCAGGTCTGCACTGAGTTAGCTGACCTCAGCATGGGTGGATGTGCCACAGCAGGCATCAGTGTCCTTGAGCTACAGAGGGAAAAGACCAACCAAGACTGCAGCGTCACATCATTCCAGTGGCTCTTACTGGTGTGCAGTGCGTTGTGGGCTGTGTGGATGTGTTATATACACCAACTTTAGTGCTGCTGGGATTAATTTCTTCATCATTCTCAGGCTCAGATAATTACCATAATATTCAGAATGAAGTCTTGGCTGGAGCAAAATTAAGTCTCAACACTTAAATTTTCAATCTTTTTTAAAAAAGTAAGTAACTGTTAAAATTCTTCCAGGCAAGCATCTAATATCTCATTCCACTTAGATAAAACATTCACAGATTGAGAAATCTCACTGACTGAACAAAGGACAAATAGTAGACACCCTGCACAAGGTGATGCGATAAAAGACACAATTGATGCATGTACAGCCCTGCAGGTGGCACTGTCTCATTAGGATTAGCTCAAGACAGGTCTAAACACAGGCTCTGTCACACAGCTATTGGGATATTAGCATTCGGCTGTCAAGAAGAGAAAAATCAGATTCAAGTTTTTTGAATGGAAAGTCAGACATTGGCTTCGTAGCAACTAAAATCCACTGAAATTGAAGTATGAGCAGCACATAATAATGACTAGAGTAATTAGCCAGGATCGATCTTTAAATATATACATAGAAGTAACCTTGATCAGTATCAGTCCAGCCACACATCTGCAGGTTGGCCAACCTCACTGTGCAAGATCTTCCTAAATAATCATGGTAGCTCACAAAATATAATCGTTAGTGCAACCGCAACACCTTGTAAGAAATCACTTTACAACCTCTGGGTTGCAAATTAAAAATGCAGCTAGAAGAATATCTACACAAGAAACTATGTATACAATTAACGGAGGTGCATAAACTAATGTTGACACTTCAAACATACTCAAGTTAAAATTGAAATTCACAGTATTCTTTTTCGCTAGTTTGTAAGTGCACACCAAAATTAAATCAGCAGGGGGGGGAAAAAGTAGTGGCGTTTAGCTGATAGCTAGCTACCTGCCGTGCTGTTAATAAAACCCACAAGTTAGAATATAGATTGAGATTCAGGTGTTAAAAGTGAAAAAGAGGGAAAACAGCTGTGCAAGTATAAACCAAACATCACAGTTAGCTAAGCTATGGCATGCAGTAATTTGCTAAATCAAGTCCACTATAAGTAGGAAATGAATACCGTGTTGGCTGGCACAGTCAGGGAAGTAGTAAAGGCTAGTGAAAAAGATTGGCTTAGTAATAGAATGGCCCATACGCAGTCCAGAAACAGTGTGACCAGATCTCCTAGAGTTTAACAGAGGATTTCCAGTGTAGGACAGTGGTGGTCTAAGCCCCAAACATATGGTTGTTTTAAAAGGAAACACTCAAACACATCTTTACTCAATACTCTCTTAATTAATGGAGCTGTCTTCAATTTTTATATCTTATTTTCCTCTCCTGAATGCCTTGTTGGGGAAAGGTTCCATGGAGTTGTGGCAGTACTCCTGTGACTTATGGAGAGTCTGGACAGCTACCTTTGACCCATACCTAACCAGTAGGGGTCATCGCAATTAAGTTTATTCCAACCCTGAGCACATTTTCTAGAAAGGTCAAAGGCAGAAAATGGGTAACTTTTTCTTCATCCCAGTTTTAACTCCCAATCTATATTCAATTACTGCTTTAGATGGGACGTTACAACTGACCTCAGCATCCTCAACTAATAGCACCAATGGAACTCTACTGCCAGAAAGATGAGGACAGTAGAAGGAACATGTAGATATATTTTTATGCAAGCTTGCACTGCTGAATTTGCAAAATCTATTGAATTCAAAAGTGACTGATTCTCTCTCATCGGAATAAACTGAACAAATATTGTGTGGGTGACAACTACTAGTTATCGAGGTGGTACAGAAATCGATAAAATGACCCCAGAACATGAGGCATTTTGCAGAGAAACCAGGTCACCACTGGTCATTTGGTTATTGAATTCAATAATCTCTGATAAAAAGGCAGGGAAGTCTGCAGCTCATTATTTTTAAAAACCTTACCCCATAGTTACAATACAGCTGACAGGGAAATGCATATTATGTCTTAATTTGTTAAAATGTAACCAATACTTTAACTTGTTAAGTATTGCCATTGTCAATATTCCATATACAAGAAACAAATTGGATAAGCTTTATTGGAGTAAGGTGGGTATCATTGTCTATGACCCTTGTTTACAGCCACAAAACCAACTGTGAAATGGATGCAGTAATTTATAGAAAGGTACGTGCTTGTGCATTGAGTGTTACCTTCTAAAATCTGAAAGGTGGGGGATGTTAAGCAGTTCCAGATGTCAGTATTGATTTCTACCCCACATTTAAGGGTTAGCAAAGAGATGTTCCCAGGTTTGACTTGCACCCAACTGGCCATGTTTTATTTACCATTTCTGAGTCACTGTAACAGGCCTGTCCGGCACTGTCCTTGGGTCTCAGCTCGGGCCTAGGTTGGTCGGGGGAGAGAGGGGGCTCAACGGAGGGGTCATCATACTCATCTTCCTCAGACTCTCCCTCCCATTCGGCGTAAGAGCCTCTAGTCAAGAAATCTGAGCGGGTCCGCGCCATGCGGGCTTTCTTTTTGTGCGCTGGTCTTGCAACCTGATTAACCGAATAACATACACACAAAAAAATCAAAACACATGTAACTAAAATAAAAATGTCCAAATGACAAGTTGGATCAGCCTGAGCCCTAAAAAAGGCTATATCAGACCAACAAACTATCGGCACCTACAGAAGCACAGCTAGAAAAACAATGCAATGATAAAAAGGCAAAGTTGGATATAGGAATAAAGAGCAAGACAGGAAAAATTTCAAGAGGTCAATGCTTTTCAAATATTTAACAAAAATGTACTAAGATCCTTGTGAAATGAGCCATCATGCTGGTGTAACACCAAGCTGTACAGAAGGTTTCAAGCTTGATAGCCAGTCACTGCTGAATTAGTGAGGGTTCCTGCCCCTGCACACTATCCAGTGGCTCCTGCTGCAAAGTGCAAGTTTGAATGCCAGATGAGAACAAGATTGTGCTTAGATGTGATGTTCTCACAGTCAAATCGACTGCAAACCACCAATGCCCAGCTTACTCATGAAAAACAGCCACTTGGATCAGATACTGGAGAGTGACTGAAATGTATGGAATTGTAACCTGGAACAATTAACATATTCTGGGGGAAATGAAAAATTTAATTAAAAAAATGGAAGATAAAGATATTTATGCTCATAAAATTTTTGTAAAGCGCAAACTCTGCTTGCATACTGCAAATGTCAACTGGAAGCTGTGGATTTGTTAGTTTCCACAGCTGGATGTAGTACAAGATTTGCCTTAAACAAGCCTCTTTCACCACAAGCTCATGCTCTCTTAAGAAACTACTTCACTGCTGTCTCTGCTCACTGGTCTCCCTCACAAACTGCTAAGGAAACAGGATTAAATTGCTTACATCAGTTACTTTTAACAGTGAAGTTTTCACCATCCTTTCCCTGAAAGCTTGTTCTTCTTTGGAAAGTTCACTTTTTTCCAGATTCACTGAATCCTTGTCAAACCTGTAAAATGCAGTAGTAAATAATAAGCAATATTCAACCATGTCAATGGCAGGTTTTCCAAGATTTAATAACATAACTAAGTCCACTGGGGTTCCTCAATGAGCTGGTGGGTAAATATATTGAACATTGTAAAACTGAACCATACAGGCCCAGAATCAATTTCTACCATGTGTAGGTTGCAGTAGAGTTTGGGCGCTACAATTGTCGCTCTTGTCCCTGTGTTAGATTTGGGTGGGGGGAGGGATGGGTGGGTTGGAAGAGGGAGGAGGTAGAGAAGTCAGGCTTCCTGTTCCTGACCTCTATCCAGCCCATCTAGCTCATGCGTTGCATCAAACTGAGCAGATAACTGAGTGGCAATGTCAAAAGGTTCCATATATTCACAAAGGACGTTAAATTGAAACCTGTCTGCCCTCCAAGGTAATTGTAAAAAATCCCATAGCAATAGTCAAAGAACAGTGGGGAAGTTCGACCGCTGTCCTGGCTATTATTTATCCTTCATCAATATCAGTAACAACCAATTATCTCATTCTATAGCCATGGTTCAAGAAGGCAGCTCACCACCACCTTCGCAAGGGCAACTAGGGACGGGTAATAAATGCTGGCCCAGCCAGCGAAGCCCACATCCCGTGAATGAATAAATTAAAATACGTGTTGGTTGTGGGAACTTTCTGCTGCAGCTCCCTACATTACAACAGTGACTAGACTTTGCCTTCTCAAGGGCAACTAGGGATGGACAATAAAGGCTAGCCTAGTGAGCAATGCCCACATCCTGTGAAAGAATAAAAAACGGTACTTCGGCAGCTGTGAAATGGTTTTGTACACCCTGACATCTTGAAAGGTACTCTATAACTGCATTGGACAAAAACATAGTTAAGCTTGGTTGTAATGCTGACACAGTTGATTCTCTAGGCTCATGTGAAAGAAGACCACTTTGACATGGTATCAGAGGGCTGCCTGTACCCTTACAACTGAAAGATCAGGACAAGGTTTCACTGACTCCAGGACAACACTCACCTCCACGCTGAGAATGCCTTCACAAGGCACCCTCCCATGTCCAGTAACTGCTAAGCCAACATCTCACAGTTATGCAGCACAGAAGGAAAATCCCACAAAGACATTCGGAACAAGGAATTAAATGTTAAATAGCACTCTTACCTCTCTTATGCTGAAAAATAGTTCATTAAGCAATACTTCTACAATAATTACCACTTAACAATTTACTCCATAAATTGAACCTCGAAATTTGTCACCACAGCAGTTGAAAGTGAGTAGTGACTTAGAATGCCCAAAACTTGAAGAAAACTATTAGCAAGGAATGGATCGTCCCTAGTTAATAGTACGAATGTCAGGCTGCTTTCTGTTAGTTGAGCTCTGAACAATCTGAATGCCCAGGACAATCTACACATCTTTGGACACTGCAACCTGCCCTCAAGCAGCCTAACTGCCATAGGTAAACTGGCATCTTCTTCTCTTAGTCAGTTTCCACTTAAATGAGCTATTAGAAAATGGTACTGTGATATTAAGAATTGTCAGTCACAAGGAACCACAAAAGGGTAAAAACCCTTAAGATACCATTTCAGAAATGCAATCAGTTTAAATCTGAATGAACCAAAGCCCATGAAGCTTTTTGCAGACTCAAACCCCTAATTAGCTATCAATGAATTACAAACACTTTGGATATCATGCTACTTCTTTTTAAAAAAAGAGAATGGGACACCATTAGCACTGTTCTAATTCTGCGATTCCAGTTCCACGCTCATCCTCTTTGTGACTCGCTTCTTCCTAATTCTGCAGAATTCTACACCATTTCCCCTCTCACTCTGTATCTCAATTCTGTTAGACTCCACTTCCACTTCATTCTCTCTCTGCATCTTTCTGTGTCTCTTCATTTTTGTTAAGGCTCTGGTTTTACATTGCCCTCCTCTATCAGGTTCGCTAATTCTGCAAAAATCCAGTCCCACACTTTCTGCTCATGTCTCTCTGTTTCACTAATTCTGCAGGACTGTAGCTCCGTACTTCCACTGCATGTATCTCTCCCTTTCTATGTAATTCTATAGGACTGCAATTCTGTGCCTCTGTGCTTGTATCGCTTTACCTTGCTAGGTGCGACATTGCACCAGATAACCAATATGGAAACATAAAAAGTGACTTGACACTTTAGCACAATATCTATTATTATTGTTTAATCTCTAGCAGTCATGTACAGGCAGAAAAAAATATTTTAAAAGGGTCCATACTAAATAATTTATTTCATGCTGGTCCTACTTATAACAACAGGCAATAAGCAACAACACAATTTTCATTTCAGGCACCATCATGCCCCAGCAAAGTAAAGCTATCTCGATACGGATATATCTCACACTCCCAGGTCAGCTGCAGATCAGATTGGGAAATAATTAAAGCAATCGAGGTCAAGAACAGCACAGCAGAGTATGGCACAAAAGGAAAGAGGATACACAAGAACTAGAATGTTGGGGGGGAGGAGGAGGGGGATAGGTTGAAGTAAAGCTCCCTCTACACTGCTGCATCAAATGCGGTCAGGTCAGGCACAGTATTATTAGCTGCAAAACTCCCTCTACAATGTCCCAACCATATTCCTAAGCCTCACCATCAAAACAGCAACCTCTGATCACTATTTTCCCATTTCTCATGATATCTTGTGGCATTTCCGAATGAGACTGAAAATTTACTGACAGATCACAAACAATTTTGTGGACTCACATCCAAAAGACTGCCCAAGACATAGATAGTTATCATGTTGGTAGTTAATAGGTTTAATTGTTTGATCTACATAGAGTTAAATTTATATTAAGTCTTTTGCTTCCCCCAGAAAGAACAGTGCATAAGACTGCACTGTCAAATGGATAGGGTGGGCATGTATGGGCCTGATGGCCTTTTACATCTTTCTTTTTGCAAATACTTTATGTCCAGATAAAAGAAAAAACAAATCCAGAAAAGAAATTGACCAAAATCTCTTCCAACTTGGTGCTGTCCTGTCTATGGGTCTAGGTCTTTCACCCAAATGTTTCAATATTGTTAAAAAGAGTACAATCAACCTGGATGTTGGCCTCCAAAGCCTTTAAAGAACACCTGTACTTAGTCCAGTCCACTGTCTTGAATAATTTTCTAAATTATTTTTCTGACATCTCTAGGTTTACCCCATTCCACAAATCAGTTCTTGACCAATAGAACAAGCAGACTGCCTGCTCACTAACAGTGGCAAGATTCTTCATCACTCCCTTGGGAAGTTATGCCCCAAGGCCAAACATTAAATAACAATGGCGATAAATTGATACCCTATCATTCCACTGGCTGTATATTAAAATACAACACACCAGGTGGCAGCTGTTAATTTGGACAATTGCATATTCAAGGAAAATAACTTACTTGCTTAGTGTGGTCTTGTCTTTGGGTAAAAAGAACAAGACATTGGTTCTGTCCTTGGCACTGCCATCTGTAGCCTCTTCCCTTGTGTTTGCAATGCCTTTCTGAAGTTTAACCTGTCGGGATCGCTCTCCAGCAACAGGTTCACGGGGCTCCAAGCTGAGTTTTGGGGTCCACCCATCTAGCTTATTCATTTCCTGTTGGCCACTTGGTTGCAGCTCCTTCTTTTCAAAAAACATGCTCATAGGTCTATCTTTTACTCCAGGACGACTTGAGGTATTGTCATTTTCAAAACATTCTGGAGCGTTTAACATTTTAGGCTCAGCGGCTGATATTGAAAGAGAATCTGAATTGATATTTGAATCCCATTTTCTCTCTGGGTGCAAAGTAAGACAAGATTGAGGTCGGTCTGCTTGCTTCCTTGGAGATCTGAAAGGAAGTGGAGGGGAATCATTCTGTCTGCACTGCTCTATTTTCTGCAGTGCTTCCCCTCGCTGTCTCTCAAACATGTCCTTCTCTTGCTTTTCAAATGCTTTGCGTTGTTTCTCCAAGATTTCAGTCTGCTGCCTTATCTGTTCCATCATCTCCTTCTCGTTCTGCTGCCGTTTCTGCTTTTGTCTCTCTGCCTGCTGCACATTTAACTGTTCAAGTCTTTCCAAAATTGCAACTTGAGGGAAGGGGTCTGTGGCTGCATTGTCCACTATGCCAGACAGTTCATCTTTAGAGAATTCACCATCGAGTGGCTGATTGAGTGAAGCGTTGTCACCCTCTCCCACTTCTGTTTTGGGTCCAGCAATAGTGCCTTCGGCTGCATAGTGGTCAGAACTTATAATGATAGTGTCATTTGGCTTAGTGCTACTGGACAGACTGTCATGATTTGGCAATAAGGTAGAGAGAGTGTAATCTGGTTTAAGACTAGAAAACGGACTGTCTCTCAATCTAGGACTGGGAGGTTGATCTTCAGAATTTGATCTTTGAAAATGAAATGAAAACTCTTTATTGGATGATCTCGGGCTTGTGGAAATAAGACTAGGATGATTAGTGTTTGTGTAAGGAGGACTGGAAGACAGGTTCTTTCCATTAAGTTTCAGGCTAGTGGGCAGATTATGATCATTTGGCTTGGGACTTGTTGAAAGATAATCCTGAGTGGTATGTAGGCTAGAATCAGAGACTGGTTCATCACAAACAGTTAAAGACTGTTTTCTCTTCTGTCCATCATCACAGCTGGGTACCTCAAAACTACCCCTTGAGCTCTCACTATCTGGGGTTCCCTGAGGAGATGGGGAGTTTACATTATCAGATACCAGCTCAGTGGACCAGCGACCCTCCTCTGAGGGAGACACGCCTCCTGATCGCACCTTCAGCAGTTCAAGGCTGAATTTAGCCTGCTCCAATTCTCGCATTCTCCGACTGTGTCTCTTGGCACGCACTACTTTCTGTTTGTCGGGATCTCCAGAAAGGGACTTAGGTCTCTCCCTGACAATCACACCCTGCACTACATTCATACTGTTGGGAAAGTCAGAAGTTTCACCTTGCAAATCTACAGAGTTATTACATTCAGAATGGGTTTGTTGACTGTCATTTTCTCTTGAAGTGCACATCTCATTTAGTTCATCTCCAAATTTGTTCAGATCAGTCCTGATGATTTCAAGGAAGTTTTCATCTGGGGTATGTTTGTTCAAGATCCCTGTCTTTTCACTTTCCAGCTGTTTATTCATTTCTTTGAGTTTCTGTCTTCTCAATGCCTGAAACCTGAAGTGAAAAGATAGGAATTTAATTTTGAGCATTCAAAGCTCTAGAATCTATGAAAATTGCTCTTGATCAATTAAAGTTCAATGGAGTTCCCTAGTAGCTCAGTGGATAAATGTATTCCGACTAGAAGATTCCAAGTTCAACCCAAAATTTGCTTTGAACGTGCTGCCGCAGCTGAGATTGAAAAGATGCTGCAACTAACCTCTGCACCAGCGTTGGGAAGGGGTGTGGCGGGGTTGATTGCTATGCACTGACTCTAACCAGAACATAAGCCCTTTAATGCTAAATACAAGATAACAGTGCCTATCTGTAGCTGGCCATGCACCCCATCCAAATCTACAGTACACAAACCAGAGGTAAAACTAGCTCTGTTGAACAGTTACCTGCGCCGCACTACAAAACCTCTGTTTGCTGCTTGAATCTTTATGATACTGTCCCTGAATGCTTTGTATGCTCGCATCTCCTTGTATCGTCGCCAGTGTGTCTGAATGCACAACGCTGCCAGTCTATACTTGCAGTAATCATGCCAGCACCTCTGTATGACAATTGCTGCATCGTGCATTTGCAAGAACATCTTTCTCTGTCTGTAGCCTTTCCACACAGCCTGAATACTGGTCGCTGCTTCATTTAAGACACTGGGGTCTGTGCAAATGGGTTTCTGCTTCATTTTGCATTTTCGCCAATAATTCTACAAAGAAAAATGGAAAAGAAAAAAGTTATATTTGAAATATCCGATCTCTAACTGCTGCCATGAAAATCAGTAAAACAAACTGTTTCTTATACTGGAACACCAAAAATCTTAAAATATTAAATGTAACATTATATGTGATTTAAAAAAAATACAAGATCCTTGGAATAATGTGTTGGCACAGTGGGTTAACCACTGGACTATAACCTTTGGCACTTGGATTCAGATCCAGTCTGTGAAGAGCATTAAGTAAAATCTGTTTGGGTGGTCTCAGGTTAGTTCCAGACAAGGAAAACCCACAGCAAACCTGACAATGAATTGGCGAATCAACTGATGAGGCAACCACCCTAAAGCAGCTCTTTTCAAACCTCCAGATCTAAAAAAAACCCTAACAGGATAAACCAGTAAGAATTAATAGCACAAACAGAACTAAGTTGCCCAAGCTTTGTGGCCAAGGTAGCATATGGCACATGTTTGGACAACTGAAATTTACGTAGTTCAGGGCTACTTATTGTTGTTAACCTTCAGAGAAGCTTCCTCCCAAAATTGGTGTTAAGATTTGTGTTGAGGTTCTATTAACTTAAAGCTGAAACACAGCAGCTTTCAGTACAAACCTGTATTATAACTGCTGCCTGCTTCATCTGGAGAAACTGCCGCCGCTCGATCATAGCACGGAACCAGCTCTGAAGCAAAACAATTCGTCTCAGGACCTCCTTGTGCAGCATGTCCTGCAGTCTTTGACGCTCAATCTCCTTCATGAATATCTATGGGCAACCATGCACAAATGCAACAGTAAATAATACTTGTATCAGAGAGGGAGTAAGTTATGGACAAGTAAATACACTAGAATGTTGGTCAATTGAAACATTACAACAACTTCCTGTCATACAGGATCTTCAAAGCAGCAGAACATCCATGTAAGAGAAGGGGACAAATGGTTTGATGTCCCCCTTCAAACCAAAGTTAAAAAAAGTTAGGTGAAAGGAGTTAAGGGACAATCAAAGGCTTTTAAAGCTGGGAGAAATGCAGCACAGCGAGGGGTTTAGGGCAGGAGGTCATTTGGATGAGGCAATGGGAAAGTTGTGAATAAAGATGAGGATTTCTAAGGGGAATAAATCTCACTCAGAGCTCCTGCTCACTATCCAGTGACTCCTGCTGGAAAGTGCTTGTTATGGACATTGGATGGGGACAGCATCACATTCAGTTGCAATGCCCCAAATGTACAAGCTCCTTGTAGTAGTCACTACCTGGACTCAAAAATGAAAACTGATGTTTTTGGCCTTCAGAAAAACAAAAAGAGGGCGAAACAGACATTTTTTTTAAAAAAAGTTTTTCAAACTTTCTACACTTTGTCTGAGAATCCTCAATGTGAGTAATTTAAAGTCACATCATTTCTGCAGAAATTACACACGACAGGTCTAGATTGCAAAAGAAATTTCATATTCAAAACAATATGATCTTTCTATAAGCCCTACAGAAATGTGCACCTTTTGTTTTTCAATTGATATGAATTTTCATAGCAACTTTTGTTATCTGTGCACATCATATTCGAATAGGCATATGCATCAGCAGTTTCATAACATAAAACTATTACGTACCATTGTTTTGCCTACTTGATAACTGGTCATGTTGAGGTTCATGTTTCTCAGAAATTCTCCTATGCTGCACTGAGAAGAGATGGTGTCTTGTGGCAAAAGCACATGGAAATGAGCCACAAATTCCTGAAAAATGATATGGAAAAGTTACAAAATGCATTTCACTTCAGATTTAGCGCTGCACCAAATAAAATACCCCACTGCAAGGACATTATCCAATAACAAATGGGAGTACAGATCAGATAAGGATTACACTCCAAATCAACCAGAATGCATTCCCCCTATTGAGTATTGGGAAATTACATAACTGAATATAATGCCAAAACAAAAGCTCTAGTATAGTCCCAGGTTCCAAAACTGGCCTACACTGAATAAGTTGATCTCAGCAAAGGCAGTAATTGGGACACAACAATGGGCCTTAGTGCCACAGCATGAAGGAGGAAAGAAAGAATAGAAAATCCAGCCAGGCTTTCCATTCTTGATCATCAACCAGGAATCCTGCTAGAAACAGTCATGTGGATGTTGGCTGAGTGCTGCTTGATAATGATATTACCAACAAATGATCTGAACACACTCATTGTCTGTGTTTGAGAGTGAACATTGGTCACTGGGGAGTGATACTGGAGGATGCCAGCAGCCATGAAGCTGTAATGCAGCAAGAGTTAGTAGTCAGGAGAGACAAGAAAAACTGAGGATTAAAAAAAAATACTCCACTAAGCTAAGGCAGCAGGATTGAGCCAATCATACTTGGGTTAAAATTTATAGGCAGTCTGCCCTGAACTGACCACAGCCCACCATAGTCGAAAACATAGCCACAGGTGTTAATGCCGACAAAAATTCAACTCAGTTCTGTATTTTAAAAAATATCAGACACAAACTTGCATTTGCTAAAGTTTTAAAAATACAAACCAACCATTCAGTTTTGGATACAAATTCCCCCTTAAACTGGGTTAAATTTAACTCAGTGATGAACACATCTCAACCACTGTCAAATCAACATCAATTGATCTACAATGTTTATATTACAGTCTTTAAATTGACACCATTAATGAATCTGAATCAAAGCAGAATTGAGCAGCACATTGGAATCCCCATGCCCCAAGTAACCAGAAGTTCTCACCTGGAAGGTGTACTTAATACTGTATCCTGATTGTCGTATCCTGACTGTTTCCAACATGCCTGTGTACCGCAGCTGTCTCAGGACTAGGTGATCATTGAAGCGCAATGGAAGCTGTAATGTTGACAAATAAAAGGTTATGGAGAACTACAAGGAGCAACAATTTCAACACATCACCAATAATTCATGCAAGACAACTTGCATGTGGTTTTGACTATTTCTCCCCAACCTGGGAAGGCCCTGATAATACCCATCTCATGCACCTGGACAGAATACAGGAAAACCCACTTGACTGATGGTCTCTCTCACTCCTAAACATAAACCCACTATTCATGTCCTTCCAGCTTACTCCCAACCATTGCATTGCTAACTTTTACGACAGTTGTTCCTCCAGATTTCCTCTCATTCCTCTTGATGAGCGTGCACAACACTGCATTTGTTTCTTCTCTTTCCTACATCACCACTGTGCTAAAATCAAGTTCCATTATACCATCTCCAATGTTAATGGCTTTCCAGGACCCCCTTAATTCCCTCAGCCTTTCCTTGTTACAATCTACAAAAATCATAAACATGATGTCAATTAAATCACAACATTTAAAATTTATCCAGTCATCTCTTACCCTATTCAGTAAACATGGTATAATTATATGAACGATGCTATTTAGATGAGAAAAACCCACGCTCCACCCACTGTAGCAGCCACTTTTAAAAAATAACTTGAGAGTTTTCAGCTTCACGGTTGAAGCAGCTTTAGGCTTTAAAGGAATCGTTTAAGTGTGAGGTTTCGGTGGCTGTTTGTCCTCCTCATGCAATTTAGCCTACGGCCTTTTAACTTGGCTTCTCAGCCCATTGATTTTCAAGTATAGCAATCGGTACTAAAAATTAGTTACCTTTTCTGCATTTGATCGAATGCACTTGACAAAGTAGGGCTCTGCCTGTCCCAGGGTCTCCATGAGCTTATTGAGGGAAGCCTGCATGAGAGAAAATATAAAATGCCGAATTACTGCAGCACCTGGAATCCAGGGGCTAAGATCAAATGGACTCAAAACAAATCTAGCTCAGAAAATGCAATATCATTTAAATGGCCATAAAAAGTCATGTAAGCCACATTGTGGTCAGTTGTACTTATTTTGGGTGCAGAATATGCAGAGTTAGACTTGGTTCAACAATATTCTCCTAAAACTCCTCTTTGAATTTCAAATCATCAGTTTTCTTTTTATTCTACATTTAGTCTGTTTTAATCACCATGCTCAGCTAAGCAGAAGCACCCTCATTTTTGACTCAAAAGGTGGTGGGTTCAAAAGGATAATCTAAGCCGACACTCCAGTGCAGCACTGAGAGCGCTGTACTGTCAGAATCACAGAATATTACGGCACTAGAGGCAGCCATTCGGCCCATCATGCCTGCACTGGCTCTCCGAATGAGCATTATGGTTTAGTGTCATTCTTCTGCCTTTTCCCCAGGCCCTTGCACATTGTTTCTATTCAAATAATCATCTAATGCCCTCTTGAATACCTCAATTGAACCTGCCTGCACCACAATTCCAGGCAGCATATTCCAGATTCGAACCACTCGCTGTGAGAAAAGGCTTTTGCTCACATCACATTTGCTTCTTTTGCAAATTGCTTTAAATTTGTGCTCTCTTTTTTGATCCTTTTACGAGTGGGAACAGTTTCTCCCTATCCACTCTATCCAGCCCCCTTATGATTCTGAATGCCTCTACCAAATCTCCTCTTAGCCTTCCCCTTTCCAAAGAGAACAGTTCCAGCCTCTCCAATCTCTTCATAACTGAAGTTTCTCATTCCTCGAACCATTCTTGTAAACCTCTTCTGCACTCTCTCCAGTGTGTTCACATCCTTCCTATAGTGTGGCACCCAGAACTGTACACAATACTTCAGCTGAGGTTCAACTAGTGTCTTGTATAAGATCAGCATAATCTCTCTGCTCTTGTACCCTATGCCCTTATTACTAAAGCCCAGGATACGGTATGCTTTACTAACTGCTCTCTCTACCTGTCCTGTCACCTTCAATGATCTATGCACATTCACACCCAAGTCCTTCTGCTCCTGCACCCCCTTTAGAATTGTATCCCTTATTTTATATTGTCTCTCCATGTTCTTCCTACCAAAATGCACCATCTTTTAGACAAGGTATTAAACAGAGACTCCATCTGTCCTCTCGGAGGATTGAAATCATGCCACAGGATCTTTTAAAGGAGAACAATGGAGATAATCCACAGTCCTGACTATCATTTAGCTCTCCACCAACATTTAATTGAAACATGTTAACTGACCATTTATCTCATTGCTGCTTGTGGAATGCTGCAATCTGCAAATTGGCTGCTGTATTTCCCTACATCACAACAATGAGTATATTTCAAACGTACTGCATTAGCTGTGAAATGCTTTGGGATGTGCTGAGAGTAAAAGGAGCTGTATAAATGCATGCTCTTTGTTTCGCGGAGCTGCATTTTCTATTAAAAAACCTTCAAATTATGTTCCTTCCCCAAAGGAAGGTTCTGAAAGCTTCTCCTTGTTCTCAGAGGTAAATCCAGAGATCCTATTCAACCTTACATTACACTGCCTTAGCTCAGTTATCATGCTTGGCATGTCATTCCCATGGTCCGAGCAGCTCAGAAACTATCATATTCCACAAAATATTCAATCATCTTAACCTATTCTTATCCTCAATCCCAATGCTCAATTGTTATTAATCTGTCTCTTATTTTGCAAATGAAAATCAAACAGCAATGACTGCAATAGCTGCAAGTCTATCCCATAAACAAACAACTGAGGACAGGGGGAAAATGAGAAAAGTGCTTTTAATCCCAAGATTTACACGAGAACAGTGGAACCAAATACATGTCATGAGGAGGAGGAAGAAAACTGGGAGAATAAAAATATTGTACAGGGTAATGATTAAATACTGCACAAGTGTAGGCTCTTTATGCCATAAGGACAGAACTGAACACATAAATAACTGGCACTTAAGATAAATAAGGTGCCTTTTTGAGCTCGTTAACACGTGACAGAAAGCCCAAAACCAAAAAAATACACACAACTTTAAACATTCAAAGAGCTTTCAGGACTCACCACTCTACAATCAAGCTCTGGTATTTGAGACTGAAGATTGATATTCAACATGCTACATACAATACAAGGAAAGATGACAGTAAGATGGAAAATCAGTCACCTGCATCATGTATTTACCTGGAATTGGGCACTAATGCTGGGTGTTTTTTTCTTTTTGTGCAAATGGAGCAAAGACTTGGTAATGCGGTCATGAAGTGTCAGGCTTGCCAGGTACTTCAATGACTTCACATCTAATAAGTGCTGGAGGTGTGAGATAAACAGAAGTCGCAATGTTAAACCAGCTGAAATCACTTTCGCAAGTATTTAAATGTCAGAAGCTGCACATCCGTGTCAGTATCGGAGGGAGAAAATTAGAGTAAGAAGGTAAAACATCGGACAGTAAGTTACACATTCTATATATCTATTCAATTAAAAAAAACTAAAGCGAAAAAAGGGAAAGTTGCTAATACTAGATACATAGATCAGTCAGCACCTGTAAAGAGAATGGATGGGTTAAGGCTCATTCAGTTGCTATCTCCATCAAATAATTGATGCTTAAACAATTATTTTTCATATATTTATTCACCTCCCCTTTTAAAAGGTATCATTGATTCTGCTTCCACTATTGCTTCTGATGGAGCATTCCATGTTCTAACAATCCTAGGCATAAAAATAAGTCTCCAACTGCTCCCTTTGCTGTTCTGGTAATGATCTTTTAATTCATGCCCTCCAGCTAACAATTCATCAACCAGTTAGAGATATAGGTTTTCCCCTTTAACTAATCAAAAACCCCTTATATTTTGAACACCTCTATGAGATCTCCTCTTAACCTTCTGTGTTGTAGTGAAAAGAGTCCCAGTTTCTCCAGTCATTTCTTGTAATTAAAGCCTCCCATCTCTGCCAACATTCTAAGTAGGTCTCCTCTACAACCAATCCATAATCTCCAAAGGGATGCCAAGGTTAAGTGCCCAAAAGATAAAACAATATTTCAATTTCAGCACAACCATATGTATGTATCACAGTACCGAAGTTGCTCTAAGTTACCTTTCCCATAAGAGATTACTCATGCTTCATGCTATCTTGGCTCCCTCCTACGTTCTCAGAGAAGTGATTGGGCACACCACTTAGTCTGATTAAAGCAACCTGAAAGCTGGGACCCAACACTCCATCATAGGTCTATTAAGGACAAATAGGAAGTTTGCTGATTGGAACAGTGACATTTATGGTGTGATACTGAACCAAGTTCAAATCCGAATGTGCTAAGTTTGCTAACCACTGTCTGGGTAGAGGTGGAAAATATGTATATTCATTGTCAGGAGAGAGCATGAAGAAGCTTGGCTGTGAATGCTCAGCACTCGACACATGCCATGTAAGTAATCCATGAAGAAAAGCAACTCTGGGAGCGCATTAGCAAATATGGGACGATACTACAGCAAGAATAAGCATCTTCAAAAGAGGGGAGGAAATTGATTAAAAACATCTCAGACACTAAGAAAAAATGGAAGTGTGTCATTTTCTTTAACTGTCTCCTGAAGTCATAACACATCATTCACCAGTGAGGCGGTGGTGATTCAGTCATAGGGAATACCACTGAGTCAGCAGGCTGACCATACTTTAGTCAAGCTTTGAAATGGCTTCACAAATACACAAGTGCCACAGAGAGACAGTGTGCTGCGGAGACCTGTGAGAAGTTAGGGTTAGCACTGTTTTAAGTCTGCTTCTTATAGCTTTTGTAATGATGGAGCCAAGATTCCTAGTATGAAGTTTGGTTGTGTCCTCTGTTCTAAGTTGTTAAAATGTTGCAAGTAAATAGATCCAATTCAAAATTATTCAAATGATACTGTTATAAAAGATACTCTTAATGTTTACAAAGAAGTAAAAATTATAATACATAAATTCATAATACAATGCTGCAGAAGGTAGTATAGCCTCTCACAGCATTAACACAGTAAACAAGATGCCATTAATATGCCTGATAACATTACAGGGGATGTTTTTTGCACTGCACTGTCCCAGGAAACAAACTGCAGTCTCATGTGGTGCCATGTGCTGCAGACACCTTTGTTTATACAATAATTGTTTCTGCATTGCTGCTTTGTACAGACCTTCCTGCAAATACAGTGGACAATCTACAGCCAGATATTTCAAGATCACAACTGTATTTTTAAATAACCATGCAGGTATAATCTTGCAGCTGTTTGCTGGTTACCCTGAAACACACACCGAAATGCACATGGAACAGATTCTAGACTACAAGCAACTTACAGATCCAGCTCCACTTTTACACAGCCTGGAAAATGATGGATATCATGCAAAGTGTAGTGAGGGAGTGTTAAATCTAATTCAAACTGCATTGGTGAAGCTTTATTACATGCATTCTTTCTTTAATTGGATCTCTATCTCTCAAACCCTAGATCTTGTAATGATTCCCAAATGCAGTGACAATTTATACATAATCCATCATATCTAAATGCTTGTACTAATTTGCCTAGCTTCCATCAGTCGCGTAGAGTAGTGTGGACACAGAGTGCTGATAAGTATGGGAAATTCCACTCATCAGCAAGCCAGTTAGTTTCCATCTTTGGTAAGCTAAAAGGAGAAGAGCACCTTGTCAGCTACAAATTACAGTGCATTCATCATCCATCTCAGGCAACTCATCGTTTGCTTCTTAACTGCTGCAGCTCCTCCCATCCCATTGACAGGGTCCAGATTGAAATCAGTTTTAGTTTATACTTTTAAAAGGTCCATTTTTCTTTAGCTGCAGATCAAATGACACTTTTTAGTGAGTGAGAACTTAGTCAGATTACAAAAATCCAACTTGCTACAGCTATACCAAGCCCTGGTTAGACTACATCTGGAATGCTGTGAGGGGTTCGGGCACCACACCTCAGAAAAGTCACACTGGCTTTGATTGGGATATAGTGCAGGTTCATCAGAATATTACCAGGATTCTAAGGGTTAGGTTATCATTAAAGGCTACATAAACTAGGTTTAGATTTCCTGGAATACAGAAGGTTAAGAGGTGATGTGATTGAGGTTTTTGGATTTTGGAAGGAATTGAGAGAGTAGGGAGAAAGTTTATTCCTGGTGGCAGTGTTTAGGACGGGGACATAACATTAAAATTGGATCCAGAACATTTGGAAAGAAACTAGGGACTGCTTCTGTATGCAAAAGGTTGTTGAAGTGTGTGACTCTTCCACAGAAACCAGTAGATGAGAGTTCAATTAATAGTTATACATCTGAGCTCAATAGATTTTCGCTAGCCAAACAGGAGGCTGGAGTTAGGTTACACATAGACCCACATGGTAGATTATTAATTTTACAGGACATAGATGTTGCTGGCTAGGCCAGTATTTTTATTCTTATCCCTAATTGCCCTCAAGAAGGTGGTGGTGAGCTGCCTTCTTGAACCGCTGCAGTCCATGTGGTGTCAGTACATCCACAGTACTGATAAGGAGGGAATTCCAGGTTTTGACCCATCAATAGTGAAGGAATGGTGATATAGTCAAGATGGTATGTGGTTTGGTGGGGAGTTTGCAGGTGGTGGTGTTCCCATGCGTCTGCTGTCCTTGTCCTTCTGGGTGGTAGAGGTCACAGGTTTGCAAAGTGCTGTGGAAGGAGCCTTGGTGAATTGCTGCTGTGCATCTTGTAAATGGTGCACACTGCTGCCATTGTATATCAGTGGTGGAAAGAATGGAAGTTGAAGGTGGTAGATGGGGTGCCATCAAGTGGGCTGCTTTGTCCTAGATGGTGTTGAGCTTCTTCAGTGTTGCTGGAACTGCACTCATCCAGGCAAGTGCAAAGTATTCCATCACTCTCCTGACTTGCGCCTTGTAGATGGTGGACAGGCTTTGGGGAGTCAGGAGGCAAGTTACTCTCTGCAGATTTCCTAGCCTCTGACCTGCCCTTGTAGCCAAAGTGTTTATATGGCTGGTTCAGTTCAGTTTCTGGTTAATGGTAACCCCCAGGATTATGAAAATAGAGGATTCAGCAATGGCAATGCTATTGAATGTCAAGGGGCAATGGTTGTATTCTCTCTTGCGGGGAACGATCATTGCCTGGCACTTGTGTGACACGGATATTACTTGTCACTTAGCAGTCCAAGCCTGAATGTTGTCCAGATCTTGCGAAATATGGGCACAGACTGCTTCAGTATCTGAGTCATCACGAATGGTGCTAAACATTGTGCAATCTTCAGCAAACATCCCCACTTCTGACCTTATGATGGAAGGAAGGTCATTGATAAAGCAGCTGAAGACGGTTGGGCCAAGGACACTACCCTGAGGAACCCCTGCAGTGATGCCCTGGAACTGAGGTGAGTGGCCTCCTTTGTGCTAGGTATTCCTGCAGCCAAATCTACTTTCAAAGCAAATTGTATTCTTCTTCAATGAGCACTCCTTGGTGAGTTTCCTCCTGATTCCCATTGGCTCCAGTTTTGCTAGAGGTCCCAGATGCCACACTCTGGTGAGTAACTCATCCCCTAACTCCCCAAAGCCTGTCCACAATCTACAAGGCACAGGTCAGGAGTGTGATGGAATACTCTCCAATTGCCTGGATGAGTGCAACTCCAACAACACTCAAGAAGCTTGACACCATCCAACACATAGCAGCCCACTTGATTGGCACCACATCCACAAACACTCACTCTCTCCACCAACAACAGACAGTGGCAGCAGTGTGCACCATCTGCAAGAAGCATTGCAGCAACTCACCAAGGCTGCTTGGACAACAAACACACGGCTGCTACCATCTAGAAGGACAAGGGCAGCAGATACATGGGAACACCACCACCGGTTAGTTCTCCTCCAAGCCAGTCAACGTCCTGACTTGGAACTATATTGCCATTCCTTCACTGTCACTGAGTCAAAATCATGGAACTCCCTCCCTAAAAGCACTGTGGGTGTACCTACACCACATGGACTGCAGCAGCTCAAGAAGGCAGCTCACCACCACCACCTTCTCAAGGGCAATTAGGGATGGGCAATAAATGCTGGCCTAGCCAGCGATGCCCACATCCCATGAATTAATTTTAAAAAGACTCGGCCAAATGTTGCCTTGATGTCAAGGGCAGACACTCTCGTCTCACCTCTGGAGATTAGCTCTTTTGTCCATGTTTGGACTAAGGCTTTAATGAGGTCAGGAGCTGAGTGGCCCTGGCGGAACTGAGTGTCAATGAGCAGGTTATTGTCAAGTTAAGCGCCGCTTGATAGCACTGTTGAAGACCCCTTCCATCACTTGGCTGTTGATCGAGAGTAGACTGATGGGGCAGTAATTGGCCAGTTTGGAATTGTCCTGCTTTTCATGGACATGACATACCTAGGCAGTTTTCCACACTGCTGGGTAGATGCCAATGTAGTAGCTGTACTGGAACAGCTTGGCTAAGGGAGCAGCTAGTTCTGGACCACAAGTGGCTCACAGCACCTCATGGATGCCCAGTTTTGAGTTGTTAGATCTGTTTGAAATATATCCCTTTGGCACAATGGGAGTGCCACACAACACGATGGAGGGTATCCTCAATGTGAAGACAGAACTCCTACCAATGCTGTCATGGACAGATGCATCTACGACAAGTAGATTGGTGAGGACGAGGTTAAGTAGGTTTTTCCCCCTCATTGGTTCACTCACCACCTGCCACAGGCCCAGTCTAGCAGCTATGCCCTTTAGGACTTGGCCAGCCCAGTCAGTAATCATGCTACCGAGCCACTCATGTTGATGAACATTGTCACCCACCCAGTGTTACATTGTGCCTTAGCCAACCTCAGTGCTTCCTCCAAGAGGTGTTCAACATGGAGGAGTACTGATTCATCAGTTGAAGGTGGGGAAGGGTGCAGGGAAAGGGGGGAAACAGTAGGTGGTAATCAACAGGAGGTTTCCTTGCCCATGTTTGACCTGATACCATGAGACCTCACGGCGTCCAGATCAATTTTGAGAACTCCCAGGGCAACTCCCTCCCGACTGTATACCACTGTTCCACTACTTCTGGTGGGATGGTGATGGCAGTGCCTGGGTACGGTATGATTCCGTGAGTATGACTATGTTGTTTGACTAGTCTGTGAGGCAGCTCTTCCAATTTTGGTGCAAGGAGGACTTTGCAGGGTTGATAGAGCTGTGTTTGCCATTGTTGTTTCTGGTGCCTGGGTCGATGCCTGGCGATCCATCTGGTTTCATTCCTTTTTGTAGACTTTGTTGCGATTTTGACACAACTGAGTGGTTTGCTAGGCCACGAGGTGATACACTTTGGAAGGAGTATTGACAAGGAAGTATTCAACAAACGGCATGACACTAGGAAGTTCTGAAAAACAAAGGGACCTTGGTGTGTGTCCATAGATCTCTGAAGGCGGAGGGGCATGTTGGTGGGGTGGTGAAAAAAGCATATGGGACACTTGCCTTTATCAATCGAGGCAAAGATTACAAAAGTAGTGAGAACATGTTGGAGTTGTATAGAACCTTGGTGAGGCCACAGCTGGAGTACTGTGTGCAGTTCTGGTTGCCACATTATAGGAAGGATGTGATTGCACTGGAGGCGGTGCAGAGGAGATTCACCAGAATGTTGCCTGGGATGAAACATTTAAGTTATGAAGAAAGGTTGGATAGACTAAGGTTGTTTTTGTTGGAGCAGAGAAGACTGAGGGGCGACCTGATCGAGGTGTACAAGATTATGAGGGGCATGGACAGGGTGGATAGGGAGCAGCTGTTCCCCTTAGTTGAAAGGTCAGTCACGAGGGGACATAAGTTCAAGGTGAGGGGCAGGAGGTTTAGGAGGGATGTGAGGGAAAACTTTTTTACCCAGAGGGTAGTGACGTCTGGAATGCACTGCCTGGGAGAGTGGTGGAGGCGGGTTGCCTCACATCCTTTAAAAAGTACCTGGATGAGTATGTAGGCCAGGTAAGGACAGCAGATTTCCTTCCCTAAAGAACATTAGTTTTTTTTTACAACAATCGTCAATGGTTTCATTGTCACTATTACCGAGACTAGCTTTTTTTAATTCAAGATTTATTAATTGAATTTTAACTTCCACTATCTAATGTGGCAGGATTCGACCCGATGTTTTCAGACATGACATGACCACTACGCCACCAAATTCCCACAGATTGACCAGAAAGTAAAAGTCCATAGGATCCGAGGGAAAGCGGCAAGCTACATCCAAACTTACTGCAATGACAAGAAACATGGTTGACGGGTGTTTTTGTGGCTGGAAGGCTTGCTCCTCTGGGTTTCTACAGGGTTCAGAACAAAATCTCTTGCTTTTTGTAGCATACATTGGTTATTTAGACTTAACTGTAGGGGACATGATTTAGAACTTTGGAGATGATACCTTCATCCTGGGATAAATGGCTTATATGGTAAATAAAGATTAACAGGTTAGGCCTACACTCGTTTGGAATTTTGAAGTATGAAAGCTGATCTTATTGAAACATAAAAGTTCTGGAGGGGACTTGATGGGATGGTTACCAGGAGCATGTTTCATCGTGTTGGCACAGTTTAAGAATAAGAGATCTCCCTTTTAAGATGGAGACATGGAGAACATTTTTCTCTCAGAGGGTCGTTAGTATGTGGAATTCTCTTCCCCAGAAAGCACTGGAAGATGTGTCATTGAATTTAGATTTAGATAGATTTTTGACTGACAAGGGAGTCAAGGGTTCAGGAGGGCAGAGAGGAAGGCAGAATTGAAGCCATAACCTGATCAACCATGATCTTACCAAATGGTTGAGCCTGCTTGAAGAGCCGAATGGCCTACTCCTAAGTCCTATGTTCCAGTGAAAATTGACCCTATGGTTAATGGTGAGGAAAAATGCTGCCGACTGCCGGAAACTATCAATGGACTGGTCACGTGGGAAGAAAAGTGGCAAATGAAATTCAATCCAGAGAAGTGTGAGGTAATGCATTTGGAGACGACAAACGAGGCAAGGCAATACATAATAAACAGTGATACTGAAAGAGTAGGGGAACACAGGATCCTAGTGTGCATGTCCATAGATTCTTGAAGGTAGCAGGACAGGCAGATAAGTGATTAACAAGGTATACAGGACACTTTCCTTATTAGTCGAGGTAATGAATAAAAGAGCAGGGAGGTTATGCTAGAACTGTATAACACACTAGTTAGACCACAGCTAGAATACTGTGTATAGTTCTAGCCACCATGTTACAGGAAGAATATGATTGCACTAGAGAAATAACAAGAGATCTTCAAGGTTGCTGCCCAGGCTAAAAGCTTTTAGCTCAACAGAGGTCAATAACCTCAGGGCATAGTTTTAGAATAACTGGCAGAAGGATTTGAGAGGAGTTGCAGAACTTTTTTCTTCAAGAACGTTTTGGGGTCACTGAAGGAGTGGTAGAGGCAGCAACCCTCATTGTATTTACAAAGTATTTGAATATGCAATTTAAGTGCCATAATCCACAGAACTATAAGCTAAGAGCTGGTAAGTGGGATTAGGTTCGATAGCTCTTTCTGAGCTGGTAAAGGCACAAATGGCACAGAAGGAGGCCATTCAGCCCAAAGTATCTATAATATAGAGCAGCCAAAATCTCGTTGAAAGGCAGAACAGGTTCAAGGGGGCTGAATGGGTCTCCGCCTCTCCGGCTTTTGTTATGGGTTAACAAATAAGTATTTGGATGAAGTACAAGTGGTGGTGCCTCGACTGTACCCCACAAGAGTCAGGGCAAGAAGGGAGAAAACTGCAGAACAAAACCTTATTGACCGATTTGAAATTTTAGAAAGGTCTCTTGAATAGTCACTTTAACATTTGCACAAAATACAATAATGAGTATTAGGTAAAATTTATAATTTTACCCTGAAGACAAAAGACTGATTCAATTTAGACAGAAGAAGAAAGAGGAATTCACACACTCACCTTTGGTAGAACAGGTTTGGTTTTGGAGTTCCTGTTCCTCCTATTGAAAGAACACAACAGGTGTTACGCAGCAAGTACATCCCATTGGTGCAGCAAGTAGTCAGTGTCACTAAAACAAAGCATTCCACTGGGTTTCTTGAATCACACTTCCTATGATAATTTTTGTCAAATCTTACTGTATAAAATCCATTTGTAAATATTGACAGTCCCAGGGAGCACTACTAATATTAATACATACCCAGGAAGTCCCTTGTTCCAATTTTGAAAAGGGTGACAACCATCCAAAGGAAAACATTAAACCAAGTTTGAACTCCAGGTGAGAGTCATCTGGGCGGAGGCCAAGGCAGATGGAAAATACTTCCTGGTCCACTGCAGAGAACTCTAGATGATTTTAAATCCCAGTCCTCATCTGCCTGGGTCATATCAGCCTTTTTCCTGAATCCAGTGGAAAATGCTAGCTGGCCAGCAAGTGGGACTGGGATTTCATCCAATACGAGACCACTGCAAGGAACCCAAAGGAATAATGAAAGGCCACAGACCTGAAACATTAACTGTTTCTCTCTCCACAGATACTGCCAGACCTACCGAGTATTTCCAGAATTTTCTGCTTTTTATCAGCCCAAAGTAATGGTACCAGCACTCAGGTAATTTGGTACCAGCACTCAGTCAGAAGGGGTCAGAAGGGCTTCATGGGCTTGTGGGAGAGGGGAGAACAAAACTTAGTGAAAGATAGGCATAGCTGATCCTCCTGATCTATAAAGAAACATAAAATAAAATAAGAGTTTTCTAGGTTGCACTTGCCTCCAAATCCACTTGTCACCAGGGTGTTCCGGCAATGAAACCACTACAACTTGCCCACATTGGCCTTGGGTTAAAATTGCAACTGGAGATCCCAAAGATATAATGTGAGCTCCGTCTGCATATTTAAACGGGAACCAAGCAACCTTCTAGGGGACGTCTTGTTCACCTTCTTAAACGAGTCAGCTAAAATTACAACTGTGGGACTAGAGGAGGCAAGTCACTGTGTCTATTTTTGACTGACCGCCTGCTTCTTTGCCCCATTATTACAGTAAGTGTTTTTATACTTTCTATAGCTGTACATTAATAAAGTGCTAGCATATCAATAAATACAAAGAAATGTAGAAAAACAACAAAACAAAAAACTCAAGACATTATCAATCTGGCATAAGGTGCTGTGAAACTGAAAATCAAGAGAAGCTTGATGACATTTCAGAAGTCAATCTGAAAATCATCAGATGACTTGGGCTCCCACAACTTGACAATGCCATAGCTTAACAGGGAATGGACTGAGGTTGTTTAAGCAGGGGTTTTATGGCCCAAAAGAACAGTCACCAAGGATATAAACTGCAGTAAAATATTTATATTTTCAAATATGCATTTTTGTTTTTAATTTCTTCAGCGCTGAGTACTTGTTGTACCAGTTAATTTGTTTGCAAATATCCTTGTCTGTGCAATTTTAACTTGGGTGCTTATTTTATTTGCATGATCTCATAAAACAAGTGCATTAATAGGAGTACATTAATAGTTCCCATTTGCTCATTTTAAAAATAGTTTTACCCTTGTATGGGTGGCAACCATTCAGAGATTATCCAAATTGGAGTATCAAATAATTTTAAACTCTTAAAACTGTACAGAATGTTACTGATGTGATGTATAAGCATGCAAAGAATTAAAGGAGATTTGTATGATGTCCCCACCCAATTGTATCCAATACAAGGGTTAAAAGTAGATTTCTACCTTCTTGTGAATGATTCATTAATGGGGAATTGGGGGGGGGGGGGGGGCATTAGACAGCGACCATTCTATACAAAGATGTAGAAATATTTGCTGTGAAAACATTTAAACATATTGGTGACTGTCAAATAAATTGATAACCTACTATCATGCCTAGTCCAAGGAACCATTCTTTATTTGTGACATTGAACTGTGAGTATTGGCAAGGTATTCAACAATGGAAGGCATCTTAGTTAAGTCCACCATCGATACTCGTCAAAAGGGGTAACTGGATCACAAGCCAGAAACTTGGCTGATGCTTTTTTCTCTGCCTAATCCAGAGGTACTGAGGTTAACTGGGGTGCCAACTGGGCTGCTGTTGCCACTCCAGTTAGCTTCTGACAACACAGCAGATTGCAGAATTACAATTATTTGTTTTTAAAAGCAAATTAGATTCAACTTATGCCTTTTGCATATTAACCAACATTAAAACTATATAGCAGCAACCTCCCCTGTTAGAACATGTACTGCAAACAATTCCCTTTCAGAAAATGTTAAAGGTAGCAAAATTAAGTATTTATACAAAATTCTGCAAAGTAGATTTCATCGTGCATAAGAGCTGCTTGCATTTGCAAGAGAAAACCTGCATACTCACATCAGTATACCATGAGCCCTCTCCAACAGCTTAGTGCTAGCAGAATTCAGAAAAATTCCCTCATCATCAATCAGGGAATGGCTAGAGGGAAGCCTTGCAGTCTGGACCCCTGTTCTGCCATTCCAGCTCGTCCCATGCAGGTCACTGCTCAAAACAATGAGAGAAGTATGTTATAGTTTAATAGAAAAAAAAACTATGAATGTTAGAGGCCGGAAATAAAAACAGGAAATACCGGAAAAACACAGTAAGTTCGTCAACATCAGAAAGGACAAAGGCAGGCTAACACTTGGGCTACATATCCTTCTTCAGAATGGACTGAAATTCGACAAAAGGTCCCATACAAAAAAAATGTATTCTTCTTCAAATCCTAAGATTTCAACTGTTATTTTCCTTGTATTATATAGTAATGTGTTATATAACTTAAATAAAATAATCACAAATTCATTGTTGCTAATATTCTAAAGAAAAGTCAACAACCTCAAATTTTAACTCAGTTTCTCTATCCACGGATGCCAAATACTTCCAGCAATTTCTGTTTTTAATGCACATTTCCAGCATCCCACAGTATTTTATTTCATTAATGTTTCTTTTGAATGGAAGACTGATTGCTTCATTTCAGTGGATAAGACACAAAAAGCCAGCCCCTACTCACTCAATAATTAGCAGCCTTACATTGCCTTTAGCATGATTCCCACAATACCCAGAAAATTTTAATTCAATGAATGGAAATAATTTTGCAACAATTCTCTTTGGAAGCAACACAACTGCTGCCACACACAGTACACATTGAAGCAGGGCCAACATTGTACCACGGTTCATTAATGGTCTCAACTGTCTTCATTCAGATCGGTCTGTTTTACATTTTCCACTTTTATTTAACCAACCTAGTGTCCATCATCATGTCTGCCATGCACATGTATTTAAATGGGATACTCCAGACCTTCGATAAAAAAAATGAAGAAACTATTATGGATAACAGGAAGCAGATCTTCAGTGGGTCTATACAATGAAAATGTGAGGTCAAAAGAATGGAATTTTAAAAATAAGGTACAATGAGAGAGTGAGAAATAAGCCCTCATGCTCTACAGAAATATTTGGTAGACCAAGATCAAAGGTTTTTCAGCTTTTAAAAAAAATCCTGCTCTAAATTCTACTTAAATTGAGAAAAGGCAAGTAAAAGGCAAGGCCCATAGGTACGAGACAGCACTGAGCCTGAAAACAGTAAGGGGCCCAACTTAAATTAGGAAGCTGTATTCATGTGATGCCAATCTCAGGTTTAGAAAACTGAGAATGCAGTTAGAAGAGAAGATTTCAGGAGAGAAAGTGTTTCACAGTTTTGATATTGTGGGAAAGAACAAACCAGTGGCTCACAAGTCAGCCTGACAGATGCTTCACCTACTCTAAGACACAATCAGATCTGAAAATTGAGACACAAAGAAAAAGGTAAAACAGAAGAAAACTAAAAGAAAAAGACAAACAGCAGATGAAAAGGAGGACACAGTGAAAGGTCAAGGAAAAAACTGATTTAAAAAATTAAACTGGGAAGAGGAGGTTTGGAGTTCAGCAAATAAAGCAGGTAGAAGAAAATAAACGAAAGCAAGATCATGTAATGTAATATCATTAAAAAACTATCCATATTGTTACGTGAAGTGGCAGCACCTCAGCCTTCAACAACAACGAACTGGCATTTATATTACACCTTTAACATAGTAAAACCTCTCAAGATGTGTCACTGGAGAGTTATCAAACAAAATCTGACACTGAGCTGTACAAGGGAATAAGGTCAGATGACCAAAAGCTTGGTCAAAGAGGTAGGTTTTTAAGCCGTTTGTTAAAGGTTGAGAGAAAAGAACTGAGGTGCAGGGGTTTAGGGAGAGAATTCCAGAGCTTAGGGATGAGGCAGCTGAAGGCAAGGCCGCCAATGGAGGACTATTAAAATTAGAACCATTCAAGAGACCAGAACTGGAAGCATGTAGAGATCCGAGGTTGTATGAGTAGAAGAGATTACAAAGATGGGGAGGAGCAAGGTTATGAATGGATTAGAAAACAAGCTGAAAATTTTAAAATAGAGGCACAGCTTCACCAGTCAGTTTAATGCAGGTCAGTGAGCAGAGGTGCAATGGGTGAATGGGACATGTCGCAAGTTAAAACATGGGCAGTAGTGTTTTTGATGACAAGTTTATGGAGGGTAGAATGTGGGAAGCCAGCCAGAGGTTCACTGGATTAGTCAATTCTAGAGGTAACAAAGGCGTGGATGAGTGTTTAAGCTGCAGATCAACTGAGGCAATGGTGGAGTTGGGCAATATTACACAGCTGTAGCAAAATTGAAGTCAATGGGATGGGGTAAATGTCTCCACCAGCTGAAGTCATGTGTAGCAAAAAGGAATCTGGCTGTGGTTTCTGGAGGCTAATCATCTCAGTCCGAGGACATTGCTGAACAAGTTCTTCAGCATAATGTCCTAGGCCTAACTATCTTCAGCTTTTTTTTAATTCTTTCATGGAACGTGGTGATCCCTGGCTAGGCCAACATTTTGATTGCCCACCCATAATTGCCCTTGAGTAGGTGATGGTGAGCTACCTTCTTGAACCACTACAGTTCATGTGGCGTAGGTATACCCACGGTGCTTAGGAAGGGAGTTCAGTGACAGTGAAGGAATGGCAATATAGTTCCAAATGAGGATGGTTTGTGGCTTGGTGGGGAACGTCCAGATGGAGGTGTTCCCATGCATCTGTTTCCTTGTCCTTTTTGGTGGTAGAAGTCGCAGGTTGGAAGGTGCTGTCAAAGGAGCCTTGATGAGTTGCTGCAGTGCATCTTGTAGAGGGTACACAATGCTGCCACTGTGCATTGGTGGTGGAGGGAATGGTGGTTGAAGCTGGTGATGGGGTGCCAATCAAGTGGGCTGCTTTGTCCTGGATGGTGTGAAGCTTCTGGAGTGTTGTTGGAATTGCACTCATCCAGGTAACTGGAGAGTAATCCATCACACTCCTGTCTTGTGCCTTATAGATGGCAGATAGGCTTTGGAGAGTCAGGTGAGTTAGTCTCTGCAGAATTCCCAGCCTCTGACCTGCTCTTGTAGCCACAGTGTTTATAATGACTGGTCCAGTTCAATTTCTGGTCAATGGTAACCCCAAGGATGTTGATAGTGGGGGTTTCAGTGGTGGAAATGTCATTGAATGTCAAAGGGAGGTGGTTGGATTCTCTTTTGTTGGAAATGGTCACTGCCTGACACTTGTGTGGCGTGAATATTACTTGCCATTTGTCAGTCCAAACCGGAATGTTGTCCAGGTCTTGCTGGGTCAAAATCTTGAAGCGCCTTCCCAACAGCACTGTGGGTGTACCTACACCACATGGACTGCAGCGATTCAAGAAGGGACCTCACCACCACCTTCTCGAGTTCAATTAGGGATGACCAACAAATGCTGGCCTAGCCAATGATGCTCAAGTCCCATGAAAAAAAAAATAGGTGGAAATAAGCAGTCCTGGTGACAGCACACTGCTGCCTTTTTGTTCCCTCGGTGCACTATGGGTCTAAATTCTCAGCCTTTATGTCCTCATTGTTATCTCTGATCAATGATATAGCACCAGAGATAGATAAACGTACATTAATATATAGTTTACTTTTCCAGGACATCTGTGTGCTGTCTGAACAAACACGGTCAATTTATCATTGAACTAAACATCAGTAAAATACATCTTTCCATGGTAGATGCAGATTTTACTTTAATATATTTTACCACAATATAAGAGGTTTCTCACAGCTGCAATAGTTCGGAGACAGGAACCCCTGAGATTTCCTCCATTAGCCCGATAGTAACCCACTGACCCCATGCTTTTAGAATTAAGTCATACAGGAAGCAGCTGTGGGAATTTCAGGGTTACTAAGCAACTTGAAGAGGATGTACGGCACATTGCATGTGCATTGCTTCACTAAAGTTATCCAGCATACATTTCAGAAATGCATTGCAATGAGACTGCTTTACACCTATGGCAACTGCATTAATTTTATTTCCAGTCTGTAACTATTTGCAAATACCCAGGGACTGCATCTACAGCACAAAAGGAACTGAATTGTAGCTTTCTCTTCATTTCATTTTCGTTGCAATCAGATATCCCAGTTAACCACTTCAAGTTGAATACTGCAGACCCAAGATGTTATCTTACATTTTCCCCCTTCACCCCATTTAATATGGGCCAAAGTCCAATTATTATTACAACTGGAAACAGAAAATGCTGGAAATATGCACAGGTTAGGCAGCACCTCTGGAAAGTCAAACAAATTTAACATTTCAGGTCAATGACCTTTTGACAGAACTGCAAAAAGCTGGGATGGCAACAGGTTTGGGTACAGAGCCAGGAAAAGGGGAGAAAATAGAGAGGGGAGGAGAAGTAGTACAATGATGGGAAATAGAGCTGCAGAGGGATTGGACTTCCTTGGTGAAAGCAAGATGATTGGGGCCAGGAACCTAGAAGTGTTAAAGTGGCAGTGTGTGTAGGAAGAGTCACAGATGTTGGTGCAAAGAGACTAGAAAAGAGTCAAGATTTGAAGAAGTCAGTCTGAGAGCCAAGAACAGGCTGAAACAGTGGATCTACCAAGGAAGTCTGTTTGTGAATCTTGGGAAGGAGGGAAAATTAGGTTGCGCTTGGTTGGGTGACAATGAGGTTGGAGGACATGGAGGGAATATCTCAAAAGGAGACAAGATCAGTGACAGTTCAGGAAATGGTAGTTTGATGTTCAGTGGCAGCTCAAGGTCTGAAGGAGAGGAGAGAATTCGCATTCAGTCTCTGCAAGGTAGAGGTCAGTTTGCCAAAACAAACACAGCTTCACTCTTGTCAGCAAGTTTAATTACAATGTTAAGGTTGGCCGGAGGGATTGGAGTGCTGCAAGTTCAGTGAGAGGTGAATTACAATGAGCAAATGAAGCAGAGAAATTGATAAGGTCAATGTCAAGCTAGCAGTTTTCAGTAAAAAGATCTAGAGAGGGTAACAGGCCAGAGAGAGTGGTCCAGGTGAATTCAGGATTCTGAAGATGCAGGAGTTGAGGAGAGGATTCTTGGCCAAAGAAGTGGGCGCAAGGCAATGATGATGGACAAAGAGTTCAGCTCTTTGGCTCTCAAAGTCCTCAGTACTGTGCCAAGCTTGAAACTCTTTGAGTTGGAAAGTAAGACGATGAAGGTGAGATCTTTGCTGAAGGGATATTATTATAACTGAGTTAGACTTGGTTAAATCAAATGAACACTGACAAATATTAACCAGCTATTGATTTAAAGGCAATTAGGTTCATGCTAAAATTACACAAAGTTGCATCACTGAAATGTACCAGTGGTCACACTGCCAGGAACATTTCGACTTTGATGGTGACTAACACTCAAAGAGGTTCCCTGTTGACTATAATCACAAGAAATGTACACACAGGCACAATGTGCCTGAACATAGCATATGTCCCAAATGGCTCAGTTGATTAAACCAGTGAGCCATACAGCTCAGGAATGACATGGGTTTACTCGGGGCTGAGTTAATTGATCCCACCTAAGACAGCAGTAGGGATGGTGTATAACTGGCCTCAGTGCCCCTGGGTTTGGGAACAGAGGGAAGAAAAATTAGCAAAGGTCCTAACCCCTCATTGCTATTCAGTGACCTGTGGCGTAAAGTGCACTACATTTGTTTGTTTCTTTATTGTTCTTTAATAGATTCCAGAAGAAATGTTTTACCTGGTCATCAAGCTACAAAAAATGGGTTAACAACATAAAACTCCAGAAGCCAGCTTGCAGAACCTAAGTTATTACATAAAAGCATTTTGTGAGAATTTGGATAAAGACAGGGTCAGACATGGCTGATGGCCCCTAGTGTCTAACAGATAGACGACACTCACTGTCCAGGGTCATACAAGAATGGCTACTCTGATCCCAAAGTCCACTACAAGCCAGGACGTTCATGGAAAAGGTTGTGGGGTTGGAGAAAAGTGTGGAGGGGGAGACTACATATACTGCATATACAGTTAAAAGACAAGCTTTCTCAGCAGTGGACTGGGATTGTGTGTTTAAAAAGAGATTTACAGGTATAAATTAATATGCTGTTAAGTGGAAGAGACTGCATAAATACTGGAGATAGGACAGCCAGAAATTCTCAAGGTTGAGCCAGACCAGCGGTCTGGTTTGGCTCTCAAAGTCAAAACTTAACTTGAGCCAATTAAAAGTTTTAAACTATATTAAAAACAACTATACTAAAAAACTTCAAAGAGAAAAATGAGAGAGGTTTTTTAATGCAGGATTGCAGATATAACCGCTGCACTATACACAATCTGGTTAGAAATAATGAGATAAAGTGTTTTCATAGTTAAAATGCCACAACTTTCAGGGAAACCTGGATTTCCGTGGTAGCCAACCAAAACTCTTTCCCACCCCCAGCTTGAAAATCACGTCCCAACGTAAAAGCTCACAAATACATCCCTGTCAAACCTTTGAAAACGTGCATCAAGTGGGCTTACTTAGTTGCTGCAAATTGTACACCAAACTAAATACATCGAGATAAAGTGCAGAACTGATATCAATAATTGATATCAACTTTAAAAATGTATTCCCAAACCCCATGAGCTAGATTACTTATTGTGCAGACTGCATGTGCCAATCGTCTATGGATTCTTCATTCATCTGAAATACTCCACTATTTCAGCTCTACCTCTGCAACATTAAGAATCTAAAGTAGATTGCTATATGAGAAGCATCATCCTGCATCTCATTCTTACATTCTTGTTTTTGGAAGATGTAGGCTTTGCTGGGGTATGGTGCCATGGACAGTGGGTATGCCTGGTGCCATTTCTAGATAGCTATTATTCACTTATGAGTTTCAAGGCAGTGAGAACTGGCAGGTTATTTGACTGTTGGAGACCAATGCTGAAGTAATCCTGTGCCCTACTGATAGCGAGACACATGCACCTCCCAGTATCAATAATGGTCATCAGTAATCAGGAATGGTAACATCTGGCTGATTTCCCTGAATTCTATTATACAGATATGATCATGCAGTTGTTATGGCGCTGAAGAATGACCATGAAAGCTGTCAGAAAAACACAACTAATGTCTTCAAGAAAGTGCTTCAGGGAAGCAAACGGGCTTATATTTGATGCAAGTTCAGACTATGTGATGGACTCCTAAAGTTCTTAGGTCAATGAGAGATGGGCAATAAATTCAGCCTTCATCACTGCACCACACCAAAATGAAGCATCAGAACCCTTGAAGAAGGAAGATAGAAGTTGAGCATAATTGGTCTTATCATTGTAGTATACATTGTGCTTGCCCTCAAACACCCATATTCCCTAAACAAGAGCAGCTGCTAGAAGTCGAACACTGCTGTATTTCGGGTTGCTCTATCCTATCACTGTTACCCAAGCTTTCAAATATATAACTTCTACTGTGTGCCATGGTTTAGAATAAACAATTCAGCATTCAAAACTGGAAGAAAATGGTTATGCACACACTTTTCACAAATTATTGTTCCATCTTTTAATGTGAAAGGTTCACTGATTCACAGTCAGCTGGAATTTGCAGCAAACAAGCGCTCCTTTTAGTTCAGTGCCATTGTCAGCACCAGCAGTGGAAGGAAGTTCCCTTTTCATGATAAATATCAAGTTTTTCCTGTATTTGGTAAGGCAATCATACTTGAAAGCTGACTGGTATTTCAAAGCTGGTCAGGATTTAGCCACATTTGCTGCTCCACATCCAGCCTTGTGATTTTTAATTAACGTGAAACTGATTAAATATTACAAAAGCAAAACATTGTGGATGCCGGAAATCTGAAATAAAAACAAAGAATGCTGGAAACACTTAGTAGGTCAGGCACCATCTGTAGGGGGAGGGAGAGAGAGAGAGAAAGAGGCAGGGTGGGGGGGGGAGAGAGAAAAGGAGAGAGTGAGTAAGAGAGGAAGAGAAAGAGAGAGAGCAAGTGAGAGCAACGAGTGAGAGAGCAAAGGAGAAAGGGGGAGAGGGGTAGCATTTCAAGTCGATGGCCTTTTGTTTCATCACCCTAAAACATGAACTCTGTTCGTCTCTTCACAGATACTGCCTGATCTGCTGAGTATTTCCAGCATTTTCTGATTAACTGTTAGCAATCTTGAAAATATAAGCGAGTCATTCAATGGCAAGTACATCTTGTGAAGAAACCATATAGTGCAAACAACAAAGGTACCAGTGCCAGCAAAGGTCCCCAGACTTGTACACCTCCAACAGCAAGCATTAGTGGTGGTCAAGGTAAAATAGACAGCAATCCAGCCACTTGTATCTCCTTCATTAATTTGGCTTTGGACAGCCAGATCATCCAGTAATTCAGTTTTCACATTGCTGGCTCAGAGAAGCCTTGTGGCAGGAAATGGTAGCTGCCAAATTCATTCCTCAGAACAAATGGGTGTAGATCTGGTGCCAAGGGAATAGCTCCCACCATATCATAAACGGATATGAAAACTGATTCAACTTCAAACTGCTCAGCCCAAGTGTGATGATTAAATTAGCCACATGCAGTTTCCTAAGAACTCACCAAGTTGAAGGCCATTAATGTTGGTCAATCTGTGTCAGCAACAAGTACCCCCAGGTCAGATATAGCAACAGCTTGGTGTGAAAACTGTTCATATTTCACATCAAACCTTTACAGCCAGCAGAAGAGGAACCTTCACCTCTTTAGGATAGATTTTAACCTAGATACCAGTGGTAAAAGGCCAGTGTCCAACCCATTGTCAGCAACTCATTTTGGAAACAAAATTATTTAGTTTGTGTCTCTTCTTTCCCTTGTCACAATGCCAGATCTTCAGTTTAAATTACTAACCTTAAGATTACCACTCTCGCAATTTACCTGCATCAAGATGAATGTCTCATTTTAAAATTTTGCATTCCAAGAGTGCTATAAGATGCTGCCACTGTTTTCTCAAAGTTTCTTTCTAACAGTTAGAATCGGTAACTCACAGTCAAAAAAATGTTTGATGCAACTAATATTTAAGAGATATGACAAACAACTTTCATTTGTTATAATTAACAAACATTGACTTGTATTTAATAAGTCCTTACCGTGGTGATTTGTCATTAATGGTGTTTGCTCCTTGCAAGTTGGATAATGGCGTCCTTGGGCTTTTCCTTGTAATACCTGTCACAGCAAAACAAGTGCTAAAATGGTAGCTAATCAGAGAGAAACTGGCAGTAGAAAAAGTGAAGCATGCATGTGTTGCAGCATGCTGCAGGCAGATTAGCAGGAAGCATTCCTATAGCGCCTCTGCAAGTGCCTTGCAGAATCACTCCACACAAGGCATGGCCATGACCATGGTGGGGTGGAATAAGCGATTACCTCAAAAATGGAAATCCAAGAAGAGATGTCAAATTATGTCCTGATACTTGAAGTAATTGTCTAAATTTGCTGTTTTATAACCCGTACAATTACAACATTTATTTATCTTCTCAACAGTTAAATCACAGCCAGAACCTTTCCTTACTTAGTGCATAACCTATAGAATACACAGACCAAAGGCAGGAAGCTGAACAAGCATAACAAACACATAGATTTAAAAAAAAACACTGGTCAATGTGGTTACAAGACCAGAAGCAAGGGCAGCAGCAAAGTTATTTAGGGAGCATCACATACCCACCGTGTATCAATTGTACCAACAAAAACCAGGGTTCCAGAGTGAACAGAAGAGAGCTTAATCATGTTTTCTGCACATATCACCTCAAATTGAAGGCTCTCACTGACACCCTACAAATCCCACTTGGTAGGGTTGGCATAAAAGCTCAGATTTGTACAAGTCATAAAGGAATAGATGCTACACTCCAATTTTGTTGAATTAGAACTGCTGACTATCCCAACCAAGATCAAACCAGTTTTAGTGAACAAAAATATCTCACCATACTTGGTCAACAATTCTGGCTAGCAATTTACCAAAATCCTTCATCATACAATCTTTACTTGATGTATTGAACTTTTGTGTTTGAAGAGGAAATGTTTTGAAACTCATTCAGCATCAAAACACTCAACAGTAGCTAAATTTGGCATCCAGCCTTGCTCAGATTCAAATGAATGTTTTCTGGACAAACTTCAAAAGAAGCTGGCTTACAATTAGGGCAACAAGAAAAAAATCAAACAGGAGGCAATCTCTTCCTACTAATGTACGTGTGGCCACCCTTCCCACAATGAATACGTGGCTATCCTTTTCCAATAACGAACAGATGCTCATCTTTCCTCTCTAATAAGGAAAGAGGCTATCATCTGCCACAAAGCATATCCCCTTGGATGTATAAGTATGTAGGCAATGTCATCTTCTCTGCTAGGAACTGGGAAATTTTAAAGAACTTGATCCATACAAGTGGAATTTACTTAGAATTGACAAGAAAGGCAATGTGCTGCATGAAAACACAGAGTACCTATGCAACCATACTTATCTTAGTTCAAGGAAATCTTAACTGGGTTTTGAGAAGTGGGTATTGAGGAAACTTCACCTGCTGACTGTGACATCATAGTCTATTTTGTGCACAATTTCCATCTCTCATCAAGGTTCTGGACCAGACTAAACAGGAATTTTTAAAATGTGGCACTGAAACCTTGAATGAAAACAATGTTTTACGAATCATGTCTCTTATATGTAAACAATAGTCATTAGGGTTTCCAACTAAATTTCAACAACAGTAAATTGAACTTCAAGCCCTAATGTTACCAGTATGGGAAAACAGCACTCTGGATTGCAAATCAACCAATCTAGATAACACACAACTGATTACCTAATTAAAACACAAAGTATAAGGAAGGGGGCGGGGAAGAGAATAGGCAGGGATGGGTTTGCCACATTTCAAAAAGGGGAGCTAATCACTTCCCACCCGTCATTTCCTCAATTAATGTTTTCATTTTCATACACAAGTAATGAGGTGCTTTGATACTGGTGCTATCTGGCTAGAATGGAAAGAGTCAGCTGAAATTATTAGTACTCAAGCAGGGAGATCAGCTTAGATCATGCACAACTAGTGTTAATCACCACACAGAAAGGAAAACTGGGAAAATGGACACAGAGGACATTGAGACCAACACCATTCACTATCAGCAAAGCCAAAGAACTGTGGGATGTATATTCACAATATGTTTGAGAATACAGAGCAAAGGCATGGAAAATGATTTGATTTTGTATTTTGAGGTTTATACATTTGGAAAATTTACTGAAGCATTCTTGTAAAGAAGTCACAACCTGTTTCTCATTTTGTCCTCTGCAAGTCATTTGGAGTACATAAGAAACTTGGATTATTTACCCACAGTTTTTCTTTTAAAATACATAATATGCCTTCTTTATTAAAGGGTGTGGTTTAGAAACCACAAACATCCCAGAATCCTTTGGTGTTGTTTGGCTTCAGGTCAGTGGTCTTCATTAGCCACTGTGAACAGCTGGTGAGGCCACAAATACTCGGTTGGATCATTTTAAAACACAGTCCAGCATAGTGCTCCCATGCTCTCACATTGGCAAAACTCGATGTGTTAACCTCAGCTAGCTGGCAAGATCAGTAACATTTTTTTAAAGTCATATAAAGTTAATGAAGACCACTAGCCCTGAGTGAATGCTCTTGGACTCCCATTTCCTGTGGGTAAGTGGAATGTCAGAGAATATTGCTGGATTTGGAGCCTTACTGTACTTCTCCTCCTTGCACCTCTGGAGAATCTCTAAACTCCTCTGATGGACTGGGTGATGCAGAAAGCTAAAACTATCGACACTTTTCAAAACCGTGAATGGAACAGCATCATCATGCCCTTGGGAAGCAAAATAAAAACAAAAAAAAAAATAAAAGATACAAGACAGAGATATTCATAACAGACAGGAATTTGAAAGATTCAGAAACTTCTACAAGAATCCAAACATTACAATTATAGTGAAGCACATTTAATCATTAATATCTTTTCTTTTGTTAGAAAATAAGACTGTTTTGCCTTCTAATTTTCTAATTTAGTGATAATGAGTTAATACTCTAATGAACGGCAGAAAGCCTGCATATGCACTTGACTGGTGAAGAAAGGCAGTGTAAGAGAAAGGCGGAATATACATACTCTGGCTTTGGACAATCTATTTATGAAAATCAGCACTATCAAAATATTAGCAACAGTGAAATTCACAAGTCTTTTTTTTTAAGTAATGCAACTTAAAAACCAGAGACAAAAAGTAATACACTTTTTGAAAGGGTTTCATCACTTTTCATCTAGGTTAATATAAAGGAGGCTCCTGCATGAAGTTCTCAAAATTATAATAACCTTTGCTCTGAAGACGGGCCTAAAAAAAAATCAAGTATTTCAAATTACAAAATTAAACTATTACTGCCCAAATTTTCGTCTACTGATCCAGTTGTCATTGCCACCAGAAAGTTTCAGGTCTAGGCGAGACAATCTCAAATGAAGATGGTGGATCCACAAAACAATAAGATGCTGAATTACATAAACCAAAACAATGATACATGTGTGGATATCAGCTGAGGATAGGATCAAATTCAAATGTGACATCTCCCACAGCTGAAGAGCCCACCAAGACATCATCTGGGCTTGCCCATGAAGAATATCTTGGGTGAGGTTAGAGAGAGCTGCTGATGCCCTCTGCACTGTATTTCCAAATATAAGTCAGCCTCTTGAGGAGACAGGTGGAAGAACGGAAAGAAAATTGGATAAATGATGTAATGTACAATGAAAGCCTAATAGGATTGGCTTTCTATGACACCCAATAGACTACCATCCACAGAATTAAACTAGGGAACAAGGTTTTTTTTCTTCAATAGCTTCAAATTACTGGAACTATACAGTTATTCATAAAGAAAGGCTACCAAATCTATCAGTTTTCAAAAAGGTATTTTATTTTGCTGATTTTAAGCACAGAGGAGGTAGAAGAAACAGAAGCTATTCTACAAAGAGCAGGAAATATAAACAGCACTGTTCTACTTCTGCAGCAGGAATAGACCTACACAGAGCAAGGCTGTACTAGGCAGGGAGCTCAGAGTGTGGACCAGCTGCCACAGCATGATGATGCGTCTTCCTATAAAATAAATGCATCTCCCCAGATCTAGAAGGGCAGAAGTGATTAAAGTGAGAAAAAACAAACCAAAGCCTACATATACCACCATACTAATGTAATATGGACATCCAATCGCAATAAACATTAAATTGCTCACAAACTGTAATTTGCAGAAATAGGTCAATCTCAGATTGCAAAAATCCCAAGGTCTGACAAATGACATGTTCAAAGGTATCACTAAATGCCTCTGGACCGATAAAATGAATTTAAATACTGCAAATTCAAATGTTCCACCACTAGATGGAGTTTAATGTTTATGGGATTAAACATTTACATTAAATAGGTCCTGGGCAGTATAGCCAGAAGTCAACATCCTCCCCTCGCCACCCACCTCCCCGACCATCGCCCTCCCCACTGGCATTCTACAGGGACCGTTCTTTCCTTGACACCCTGGTCCATTCCTCCATCACCCCCAACACCTCATCTCCCCTCAGCACCTTCCCATGCAATTGCAGAAGGTGCAACACCTGAGCTTTTACCTCCTCCCTCCTCACCGTCCAAGGGCCCACACACTCCTTTCAGGTAAAGCAGCACTTCACTTGCACCTCCTGCAACTCGCTCTACTGCATTCACTGCTCCCAATGAGGTCTTCCTCTACATTGGGGAGACTAAACGCAGACTGCGGAACACCTTCGCTCAGTCTGCAAGCGTGACCCAGACCTTCCAGTCGCTTGCCATTTCAACATCCTGCTCTCATGCCCACATGTCTGCCCTTGGCCTACTGCATTGTTCCAGTGAAGCCCAACACAAACTGGAGGAACAGAACCTCATCTTCCGATTAGGCACTTCACAGCCTTCCGGACTTAACACTGATTTCAACAACTTCAGACCATGAACTGCCTCCTCCCTCTTAACTCCTTTTTAATCCAATTTTTATCTATTTATTTATTAATTTATATTTAACGATTTGTTCATTTTTTTTATCCTTTTCCCCAAACCCCGTCTCCTCCCCGCTGAGCTATCTGGCACTTTTGTTTTACTTTCACAGAGCGCTGACCCTTGTTCTGCTATTAATACATCTTGCTATCTTACCTTTGTGCCACTCTCAGCACCTTCTCTACTCTTCACAACTACCATCAACACTCCCTTTGTCTTGTGTCCATGACATCTTTGTCAATCTCTCCTTAGCTATCACCTATCCCTGACCTTCTATCTTGTTCCACCTGTTCCACCCCCTCTTAAACAGCATAAAATCCATCATATTTCTACTTCTCTTTAGCTCTGAAGAGTCATACAGGTTCAAAACGTTAACTCTGTTTCTCTCTCCACAGATGCTTCCAGATCTGCTGAGTTTTTCCAGCATTTTCTGTTTTTAGTTCAGATTTCCACCATCCACAGTATTTTGCTTTAATCTGAATATAGCCAGAAGTTGCCCTTATATTATGATTTGTGTTCCTAGATACATGCATCACCCAGCTTCTGGAAGCCAATCAACGTAATTTAAAACCTGATACCTATCTTTGCATCTCCCACACTGTATATTATGATGGCTTCTTTGTGAAATTACATAGCAGGGTAGTTTAAGTGCTATTCTACATTATAGTGAATGTGCCACCAGTACAAATCCCACAGATTTCTATACATGATGTGTTGCTCAAGTAACACATTTTGCATTAAATCCCTAAAGCAGTGAAATGCTAGTCTCTAACATTAAATCCAATGGTGGAACAGATCATTGCCTTAGTTTGCTGACAAAATACATGTTTCTCAAAACCACTACAGTGGGAGACTCCACTTTAGGAATTTAAACCAGGTATCAAAGTGATCTGTGGCACCCTTCATGGCAACACTCAGTAACTCACTGGTCACTTCAATGTTACTCGGGTTTCTAAGTGGTATACTAAAGTCAGACACTATCTGGCAAAATGCAGGAACAGCAGGCTACAAGAAATTAAAAATACACAGAGAAACTCCAGCTGCCAAATGTTTTAATAATATAAGTATACTGTCTAACATCTAGTCTTGGCATGAATTCATAAAAAGTTTTCTAAACTGCAATTCCTTTACTAAATTGGTCAGTTATACACACAGAATTCCTGTTTAATCAGTAACAACTCTCCCACGGTCAAATACGCAAAAGCCCAGGGTGATACTGAGCCTCCAGGCCAGAAGGGTCCAGGTTTAAATCCTTCCGTGCTGAGTTCACTCTGAGCTACAGTGATGAGATCAATAAAAATTAATTTGAGAGAATATTCTGGGTTCGGGCAGGAAAAATAATATGGTGATCCATGATGGAAAATGCATCGGCAGCCATCAAATCGAACAAGATCAGGGTCAGTTTCAACTGCTAACCCTTCCGCAATAATTTGCTAACATTCATTGCTTGGTTTGCATAAATCCCTACCTAACTGAAATCAAATGACTTAAAAGATCGGGGACTGAACCAAAGACCCACTGGTTCCTGCTGTTTGGAATAACCCCTTAGCCGAAGAAGCATTTTGTATGAATTTTTCAAAACCTAATATGGGAATAAATGAAGTAAGGTAAACGCCCACTTTCCCTTTCCTGATCTCATGTTTGGAAATGGCAGTTTCCTGCAAAATGTTCTCCGAGATGGTTTAGAAACTTTAACCTCTTCATTTTTCTTCCCTTAAGCTTAAGATGTTGGGGAGAAGAGTTAAATCTAGAAGACCGGATGAGTGGCATCTCCGCAGCTGCTGAACATTTCCAACGGACAGATTAGTATGAACCCCTTGAATTTTCTTGGATGATGAAATCTCTGTGGCAAAGAAGTCATCTGATGAAGGGCATTCAGAGATGCAACCCCAAGGTTACAGTGTGGAAACAGAAAGCTTTCTTGCTTGTTTTGGCACATTTTACAAACATTAAAATAAATACAATTTTTTAACTCGTACTGAGAATTGAGTGTCTGTTAGCTCCTTGACACAGTCAATCGTTTTTTTGATCAAATTTGATTGTGGCAGTATAGAAAAACTAAACTAATATCTGCTGTATATGTTGAAAAATATTCAATACCCTGACAAGGGGAAAAGAAAGCTACACAGAGAAACAGATTTACTGCTCCTTGATCCAGAAGATGGAAGGAAGCTTGAGTGGAGCATACATGATGGCATGGATTGGTTGCAAATCAATTAGCCTGTTTTTTGTTATATATCCTACATAATCTGATGTAAAGCACAGCCTTCCTCTTTTTCTGGTCAGATGTTAAAATACCTATTGTGCATTTCCAGCTTTTATTTCAGATTTTCAGCATTTGTGGTGTTTTCTTTTCATATTTACACAGTATAGTGATTCTGCCCTTTTGATGGTTCCATGCCTAAACTGCAAATTTAAATCCTATTAAAACACTGGTGAAGGCACTCGTGTTAAATGTATTTGTGCCAGCCTGACTGTATTAATAGGGTCCATTAAAAACTTATATGGCAATACTATAAGCAGTACCTTATCAGAGAAAATTAGAGCCTGCAGTGTCTACAGGAATATAAGGAGTTTGTGGCCAAAAGTTTTCACACCATTATGGACAGATAATGGATTACATTAAATACTAACCAGCATCTTTTTTTTTAAGAAACTTCCAGCATATTTTTCCATATCAACTTGAAAGGTGACTAAACTAAAGTTAGTGCTTCACTACCACTATGCTCAAAGACTGAAGGCATGGCAGCACCCATGCTCTCCCTTACCAGGTTTCTTCTCTACATAGCGTTTTCCGGCCTCTCGGAAAGCCACAGCTGCTCGGAAGTAGGATCTCAATATTGACCAGCGGAAGACGGCCACTGGATCAATGCCAATCAAACTGCAGATGAAGGCATTCTTGCTGCTTTTCAGAAGTGCAACAATGTCGGGACGCATGTGGTCTGTGTTCTTTTCTCGAAAGTCCTGCACCAACATACATTTATGAGGAAGCTATAGTGAATGATCATATTTTTGATTTGCAATTTTTCTTTACAATCAATTTTCTTTTTAAATTGAAGGTAATTTACATTACCCCCACACCATCTAGGGGACACCAGCTCATGTGGACATACAATTCCACTGGGACCTATAGACCTTTAGCAACTCCTCCAATTTCCTATTATTTCTGGGAATGCAGGAACAGGAGGAGGCCATTCGATTTCTGAAGCTCAATTTGATCATTGCTGACCTGTATCTCAACTTCATTTGTGCGCCTTGGTTCCTCACCCCTTAATACCCTTGCTAACAAATTCCTTCAATCACAGTTTTTAAATTTTCAATTGGCCCCCCCAGACTCAACAGCTTTTTGGGGAAGAGAATTTCCACTTGCCTATGTACCATGTGCACCCTGACATCACCCTGAATGGCCTAGTTCTAAAGGTTAGAACTCATGCTCCTCAAGAAGAAAAACATTCTTTCCTTTCAAAAAAGTAATAATCCCATTGTATCTATTTTATAAAAATCACTAGTCATCTTGAACACCTCAGTTCGATCACTCTTTAATCTATACTCAAGAGAACACAAGCCTAGTCTATTTATGCAACCTGAGCTCATAATTTAATCATTTGAGCCCCTATATCATTGTGGTGAATCTGTGCTCTCCTCTGGCTTTGATTCAAAGCCAATATATCCTTCCTGAAGTGCAATTCCCAGAAATAAAGGCTGACTTCAGAAGATTGCTCAACATAAAACACAGAGGGTAGTAAAGGTTATTTCACCATGGAAAGCATTACATTAAGTCAGATTGTGTCTTCATGTAGCATCAAGTAGCACTTGCCTATGGGTATAGGCAAGGTACAGGAGCTGTAATGCTGCTTATGTCTGTCCCTCCCTAATCATGGGGCATCATGGTTTTCTAGCTGATATTCGCTAACTCAGTACATGCTAGGGATTGAATCCATGCTCTGTATGAGTTAGCTGCACAGCACAAACATTTTTTGCTATATCACTCAATCATGTAGGTGGTTTACGCCCCCTTTTATTATCTATTCAATACTTTCTCAATCAATGGATGCCAATTTATTAGACAGCACAGACCTTCATTTGGTACTTGACTTTCCCTGCATAGTGTTTTATAATAAAGGCTTGCTCCATCACTGCTGGGAACTCTATATAATTGTTCCCATCATACTGTCGCTTGAATTTGTCCAGCAGCGTCTGATTTGTTGCCTGTGGAAAACTGAATTGAAAGAAAAATAATTACTCTCAAAACTCAGACGCAGCGATTATCATGAGCATCAGCACTGAAACATCTGCGATCTAGTTAACCTAGTCATTCCATAACCCTTTCATACAAGAAGATTTTATACACCACCTCCTGCTACTGTGGGCAGAACTCGGATGGACAGGCCTTATCCTTGGTTCATGCTGAGTTAGCTGATCTCACCTGGTGGCACTCTAATCAGCTTTAGTACCCCATGATTATTAAAGGGAAGAGGAAGGGGGAAGAAAAGGTCAACAGGAATTGCTCACTGGCCATCTAGCACCGCCCTGTCAGCTCAGCTGGTAGCATTCACATTCAATCAGGTCATAGGCTAAAGCCCCACCCCAGAATTTGAGTAGGTAATCTAAACTGACACTCGGATTTGGCATTTTTTCATGACATTAAATCAAGGTCCCATCTGCCTGTTTCTGTGATTCACGTGAATGCTAAAAAAAAACCTACTGCATTATTGGAAATGGACTGAGTAACTGGCCAATGACCCAACTGCTGTTTGAGGAAAATCACTGTGCACAAACCAGATGCCATGTTTGTCACATAACAGTATTGTTGCTCTCAATTAATTGTTTAATTGAGGTGTCCTTTTGAACATTTCTGGGGCATGATAAGGCACTGTAGAGATGAAGTTTTCTTTAAAACCCAAGGCTTGTTGCAATAGGAACAGAAAATGTTAGACAGAGAAGGTAAATCAATTGAGCTCTGTTACAAAAGTCTATTAATTTTCATAATATTTTTCTGGTTTATTGTGAAGTTGGTTTATGGATGTAAGTATAGTTGGTTCTGTGTGATCTAATTATATTTGGAGTCAAGTAGACTTTATCAAAAGAAGCTAGGTGTAGAAATGTGCTTGGAATGTTAATGGCTTAGCATGTAAGATGTGAAAGGAATTAGCATTTTTTTTAGATAAAAGGATTTCAAAGGGATGCTAGTCTGTTAGCCAGATAAGCAAGGCTAAGGAGTTTGTTTATTTTTCCCAAAGGTTACTGACAATATTGGCAACATGAAAGTTTTTATATTATGAGGAAGATAAAGTTTCAAAGACATATGGAACAATAGAATTTATTAAAGAGAGAGAAACATATATAACGGAGAATGAAAGACTATGAGGAGAGGGCCATGTAAGATCTAACTGAAGAGTGTGAAATAGCCTTCAAGAAGCCTCCAGCCACTTGTGCATAAGTCTGCTATGTAAAGTAACGGAAGTTGGAGAAACCATTTGGAATTCCACTGTCAAGTGGGTACTGTGTTAATTTACTGGGTTTGTTTTAAATCTAAAATCTATTTTGGGAAGTGGGAGTCAGGTTAATTAGGAATTTAAGGAGTTGTTATTGTGGTAAGTAATTTGTAGTCTGGTGTATGTTTGAAATCTTTTGTTAATAAATATTCTAATTAATTATTTAAATCGCTAAAGGTCTTGGTGGAGTCATTACTTCTGACTTCAGCGCACACATCTTCTCATAATAAAAACAAATTGCAAAACTATTCTGATACGACCAAGTTTCCCTTGTGAATTTGGTCTGCCTGGCACACATCAGCTGCCATGTCATAACAGTTCTAATGAAAGGGCCCTGTCTAAAGCTTTAATCCACATTTATTTTTTACAGATGCAACTTCTCTTTCAGAATTCCAGCATTTCAATGTCTTTATTATTTGTTGCTGGTAATAATATTATGTAAGACAGTCAAGTCAAGCCTGGCAGATATCCTAGAAGTGTTCGTTGTCCAAGGGTTGGGGTTATGGTTCACTGGCAATATAGGTCAATGCTGGATCAGGGTGGTCTCAATCATCAGGTCTCATAACAGAAGCAGCATGGTCCAGGACCATGTAGCAATCTCAGGTCAGTAGTTCACTACCTCCTGGCAGTGATGCAAGCGATCATAGCTATAAATTTCTCTATTTGAGCATCTATTTGATCTTGTGGGCTGATAAATGAGAGATTTGTCCAGTAGCAGGTAAATGCTGCTAACCAGCCATAAATTATAGATTAATTTGCTGTTATGAGATTCAAAATTTATTTTCAGTCACATTCTAATTCCAATTTGCGCTTAATTAACGCTGGTTAAACCAACTGAGGGCTGCACTGACTAGGTTACCCTATTTGATATTCCTTGTGAATAATAAGCTGCAGTTACCAGACATTTATAGCCTCCCGTTGTTACTTCTGCATGAACTACTGAAGAAACCAAAGGAGAGAGCATCCTGCCCCTCAGTCTCTGAAAATGTCCATCATGGATACCAAATAAATTAGGGGTTAATGGACAGAGTCAGGGACTACCAAAATAGCTTGTCAAGAACATTGCAAGGACAGCCCTAGCCACATTGAAATGATTCATAAAAGGTGTCCCTGTATCAAAGTCAACACTGCAGGTAGCAGTCTGATGGCATAAATTCAGGACAATCTTATTTATAGCATATCCCGGAGAGATCAGACACATGGTTACTGCAAGAATAACGATGGGGTCTTAAAGTGTCAACATCCCTATGGCCCCCTCACACATCTGGAAAGCTGATTTATTTCCATTGTAACAAAACAGGCTTAGTTAGTTATTGGTAATAAAATATTAGAGAAAACAATATCAAATGCAAGTCAATTCTCATCTCGCACAATGGTCTTTAGTGCTTTTATATCAGGTCAGTTTTAATTTGGATTCCAGGAGAATTGTGTTTATAACTGCTATGTCTTGATCCCTTATTTTTGCAGTAGCCTCAAACCAATTTGCTTTAGTATTGTATGAAGTGCATCTCCTGTGATGCTCCTAATTCACCAATAGTTGCTCCCATCACTAATAACAAACCTGTTTGCATCTGTACTGCACCTTAGCGTTTTACAATGCTTCTTTCAGGCATAACCCAAGTTTGAAGAGAATAATCTATGATTGGATTATTGAGTATTTTTCATAGTTTATATTTTAATTTTAAAAATATGCCTCCCCCTAGTAAACTTCAGTAAAATTCAGGGTGAATTACACGCTAAAAATGAACAAAGTCAAATGGAAGACTGGTAATAAACACTGACCAGGTTATGTTATTTGTGGGATAAAAACAAAAAACTGCAGATGCTGGAAATCCAAAACAAAAACAGAATTACCTGGAAAAACTCAGCAGGTCTGGCAGCATCAAAAGTTCTGCTGAAGGGTCATGAGGACTCGAAATGTCAACTCTTTTCTTATCCGCCGATGCTGCCAGACCTGCTGAGATTTTCCAGGTAATTCTGTTTTTGTTTATGTTATTTGTGACCAGTTTGACACAGGCAGTAAAACAAGGAAAAAAAATATTGCTAGGTTTAAACTAAAATCATTCCGTTTGTTAACTCTCCTCGTCAAGAATGATAGAAAAACAGCATGCTAACAAATATGGGTAACTCTCTTAGCCCTGGGCCTATTGTGGAGCACAAAGAAACTAACATACTCAAAGGTTAGCAGACAAATACAGGAACAGAGCTAAAATTAGTGCGAAGAACTGTGGTTCACACAGTTAAGAGAAATGCTTTGCATTTGAGGTAGTCCTAGCTTTAGCTGAATAAGTCTTTACCTTTCTTGCTGGATCTCAATCAGCTTAAATATATAAATATTCTACTAATGTTACTAATATAAGAAATGTCTTGCCTGAGGATCACTTTCTGTAATGTACCATCAGCAATATTGCAGCTGCCATTCCTTACTAAGTGTCCAGCCTTGAAAAGCTATCGAGTGGCACTTTCACTTGTATTATGGATGCTAGGATAAACCCAACACCTAACTGTGTTTTTTTGCTTTCTCTTGCTTGAGAAAAGAACAGACAGTGCCAGATTACAGGTCTGGCAACATCCTGCAGCCCAAAAAGCTGATAGCAAACACACAGAGGTCAGATGAATGCTAAAGCTGAGATGGAGGAATTAAATGCTCTGCATAGCCCAGGACCACTTGGCCTCCATTCCAATCATGGAATTGCCACCTTGAAGTCTCAAACCCACTGCCAGCCTCCAGACCATATCTAGCCTCTATTGATGCAATCATTAGAGAATATCAGCATTAGGGTTTTCATCACCAATAACACCAAGGAAAGTCTCTTAAATTGGTCTTTATAGGTTTATTGAAAACTTCAGAAATTCACTATTTATTGTTTAATATTGTTACTTGTCCTTCACATGATCACTGTCAAACACCACACACTGATAAAGAATCGTGCTTATCCAGAAGTAAATACAAGGTAATCTAACTGAAGGAATGAGTAGTATAAAAAAACTATGATTACTGTCACCTGGACTCTTAGGTCAGATTGGACTTCAAACCATTCCAATATATTGGACATCCACCAATTAAAAGGTTAAACCTGGAAATTACAGCCAGGGGTATTGTACAAATAAGGCTCTCCCATCAATTTATTCACTTCTTTATTTTAGCAGAAGCATTAACTAGTTTATTTAAATGAGTGAACATCTCTATTGAATTGTGAATAGAGGAATTTGATACTAACGCACTGTAAGATAAATTCACTATATAGGCTATACTATGTTAAATCAGGTTGTTCTGAGTACTCACTTGCATTCCTCATCCAATAGGTGCAGTAAGCCTGTGGGTTTCTTGCTGATGAGGTTAATGCAGCCGCTGTTGTCTATATAATCAATGTTATGCCAACTGATACCTTCTGACCTGTACTCCTCCTGTAGGACAAAAATTTAATTAAGATAAGGGAAGTTCAAAATCAGCAACATAAACCAAATTACGAGGGAATTAACAGTCAATAAAAATGCAGATGTGGAATACATTTACATGTTCTCTTTTTATATGACCTTCCCATCGTGTAATTCTGATGGTGGGTGGGCACTTACTATACCCCAAATTCTGTCATGTAACCTGGAGCTGGAGTATCCATGCATATTGATCCCTATCTCATCCAAGTGTATAGTGCATTGCTTCAGTTGTGGCACTATCCAAAGGGAAATGTCAACCTAAGAGAAGCCAAAAGAAAGAAACAGACGATAACCTTTAGGGGTGGAGAGCAGGTAGCTATGTGGGAAGGGAGCCTGGAACAAGAGGAGACCACTTGTGAGAAATGTGTTACCTCTTGGAAAGGAAAGAAAGGTTAAAGTTAGAGATGGGCGGTAATGCAAAAGGGTGGATATGTCAGCACAATGATGCTGAGGTTGTGAAAAGAAATACAGGCCACAGAATTCTATATTTTGGGTTCAGATGTCCAGTGAAAAAGTGGAATGAATGATGTAATGATCTTATGTTTTTAAAACAAATATGATTTGAGAAATCCTTTTTGGTTCAATAAGTATGTTGCTCAGGTTAGTCAATCTCAGGTTAGTCAACTGTTTGCAGGGCCAAGTATCCTGTTTATGGGAAAGTTCACATAAGAAACTGTCTTTGGGCTACTATTACTCTCAAGTGTGAAGTATATACTCTGATGTACCTGCTGAGTGCTAAAGGAGCTATATATAATGGAATCTCAGAATTCATAAGTACAAGTAACAAGCAATATTTTGTAAAATTTAAGAAAGGAAAGTTTCTTGTGGCTAAATAGGTTGCCATAAACTCTGAAATATTGTATATCTAGGTTTCATTTGTTTATTTTGCTCTGTCTACTCAGTTAGCATGGTCAACAGCACCTGCTTCCGAAGCTAGTTTTGCTCCATGCCTGCCCTGCCATTAAACCTCCTCAACATCCATCTTTTCAATTAACTTTTTAGCTCCTAACTCCCTGTATTAACTTTAAAATAATATTTTTCAAAGTCTGTGTTTTCTGATCCTTTTATGGTCTTGACTTACCTTAACTGAGCTGTATGTCTCAGCCACAGCTTCTACATCACAAATATTGTGCTTCCCACCCCCCTCCCTGCTCCAACATTGATAGCACATCGTGTGGTCAGTAGTTAACCCCCATGACTTCCCTTTGGAACTCTCTCTCAAAACTCTTTCCCCTTAATACCTCTCTGCCATCAAGTTTTGTTTAAAATCTGCACGCTGTTCTGAACAGTTTTCATGTGGGAGTTGTGTTATAAGATGCAAGCTGCTATTGTTGAAAAACATTAACAACGACACATGAAAAACCTCACCACTTTGGTGCCCATATTGAGCACTCCCATACTGGTTACAACACAGATCAGGCACAGACTGAAACAGTCTATTTGGTCCGAATCTATTCCTGATCCAAACTTCAGAAGTCCATTTCAACAAGATTATATCTTAAGGCATTCAATCAGGGCTTCTTGCTTTTATATTAAACTCATTTCCTTACTCTATATTTCTAATGTATAGACTGGGTACAGAATTACTGATGGATCTTAGTATAATGGACACTACAAAGGATCTTTTCACAACTCTTGATCTACTTGTATGTGAGGAGCAACTTGGCAAAATAATTAGAGATGGTAACACAGTGTTAGTGCAATCAGACAGCCTCTCCCCTCCTTTCCCAGAGGCAGGTTACAATGCATTATTTGTAGAGCACTCAGTCCACTCCCAAGTCACTAGTACATGCCCCTTCGTATTCAAGTCAGCATTTCAGCTCAAAAATTCAAATGGAGGACAAGCTACTTTATCATAGAACAGTGCCAACAATTTTTTTGGCTAAAGGGCCAGATTTCAAAGTGCAGGACGCTGTCAAAGTTGAAAAGAGGACAACAGATATAGGATAGATCGGAAAGCAGTTACTACATGATGGTAAGGGTAGCTTCAAAACTTGCAAATTGTACAACAACAACTTGCATTTATGTGGCACTTTTAACTTAGCACAAGGTGCTTCATAGGAATGTAAACAGACAAAAAAATTGAATTAAGGAGATATTAAAACAGATGATCAAAACCTTGATTAAGGAGGTAGGTTTTAAAGAGCATCTTAAAAGGAGAGCAGTAGATGGGGGTGGAGATATTTGGAAGAGGGATTCCAGAGCTTAGGCTTAGGCAGCTGAAGGCATGGCTGCCAATGATGGAGCAGTTAAAATCAGGGATGTGAATGTAGTATTAGGGTGCTCAGGGCTGAAAGGGTTAATGTGTGGAACTGGAGAAACAGTCCCGCTCACATGTTGCTGAGAGACAGTCACATGACCAAGAGTCTAGTGGGAGAATGCTCATGGCTTAGACTGAATAACACCTAGTCTTGTATATCTGTAAATAGTTTTGATCCTCCAATAAACCAGTTACTCTCAGACATATCTATGACTCTGCAACCGTTTCTTAGTCAGTAACAGCCAACATACAACATGGTAGTAGCTGTGAAGGACCCCAAAAATCTCTGAAAATCAACTTTAAAAAATTTGCAAGTTTGACCTGAAAAAAGGCACCAAAACTGAAAGCTTTGGAAGACAACTGAAAATCACCAAAAGAGCTCCATAGAAGACTTGGAGGCTGAGAGGCAGAGAAAAAAAATCAACTGTTCAGTTCACTAAGGGCTACACCATTGCACATGGCAGTCCATGAAAAATCCTAATCCAGCAATCTGTCTCTGGTTCCAGACGTTCTTGACTGCTTACATCTTGGACTACCATTTTTTGTGGATGGATATATGTGGATGCACTTACAAAGAGGTCACTATTGTCAGATGAATGCGCTATTGTATCAGGGTGTATCTTATCACTTGAGTTTAATATTCCACCTGCTCCATGGACTCTCCGAGTGATGGGGGATCATGGTCGCACTCAGGCACTTGTTGATCCAAGTGGTTCACCACATCTTCAGTGAAAACAAAGTTCACTCTTTGCCTCCTGGATGTTATCTTGGAGAGGTGCTGGACTATGTGTCTCAATGACATGTGAGAAAAAAATTGGCACTGAAGTGGCAATCTAGATCACCTGTGCATGTGGATGGTTTAAGGGGCTTCTATTTGGTCTCACTGATGGCTGTCTATTCATTGGCTGTCTTTGATGAGGTTGACGCAGGCGTTTTCATTGAGAAGATAGAATTCCTGATTGCGAATAACTTATTTAGATACTTTCTGGTATCTGTTTGTTCTTGTATTGGAGCATTGTTTGTAACATGCCTATGACTTGAAGCTTAAATCCTCCTGGACCGGATAACTGGATTTCAGTTGTATCTAATTTGAAATTAGTGATGTGTCCATTGACACAAATGTCCGTATTCCAGAACGTGTATCTTGGATCTTTGATCTCGCCTAGGAAACATTGCTGTTCCTCATTTTGGTGAGACTCCTCTATCTCATTGATGAAGTGGTGTGCGAAGATTCTCTCTTGATCCTCTGTATATCTAGAGGTTTTATTTCTGCACACCTTTCCAAAGTATCCCAACCTTTTACAATGAAAGCATTCTGCAGTGCTTACAGGAAACTGTTCGCGCCTGTGGGGCTTTTCGGCGCCACAGTGCTGGCATAGATTAATGGCATCTTGAGCTTTTGTTCCATAAGGTGTCGTTTTCCCTAGTGTGTTTGACATTCTCTTGTTTAATAAGCTGCACTGTCATTGGGGATTTTCTGAACCACGGTTTGTCTTCCCCTCTTAATATGGGTCTAGTTTGTTCATGAACCTCTGATTGTCTGACTAACTGAATGGCCTTTTCAAAGTTAAGTCTTTTTTGGATTGCAGTAGGTCAGATAGGGCATCAACAGGAAGCGCAAGTACAATGTGGTTTCATATCAGTTTAGATTCAAGATCCCCATATTCGCAACCTTCATCTAATTGGTACAGGTCTTTGCTAAAGGTATCTACTGGTTCACCTCATTTCTGGGCCCTTTTGTTAAACTTAGCTCATTCTAATCTCGTGTTACTTCATAAATTAAAATAATTATCAAAGTCTTTAACAACTTCTTCGAATTTGTCTGATATTTCAATAATGCCTCATCTTGCTTTCACATCATCAGCAATTAATCCAATAGGGTACAATAATGTATTGCCACAGAAGGCTGTGGAGGCCAGGTCATTGAGTGTATTTAAGACCGATAGATGGGTTCTTGATTGGTAAGGGGATCAAAGGTTACGGGGAGAAGGCGGGAGAATGGGGTTGAGAAACTTATCTGCCATGATTGAATGGTGGAGCAGACTCAATGGGCCAAATGGCCTAATTTCTGCTCCTATGTCTTATGACTTTTTCAAGCTCTGACTTAATGTTCAATCCAGAGTCAATTCTGAATCTTAAAATCTCTTCCTCCATTATGCCCAATCCTGTGTCCCTTTTATATGCCAAAATCAATCTGGCAAGGTGAATTTGAAATACATAGCTGTTTTCAGCTCTTAGAGGGTCTGCCTGGATTTTTAAAAGCTCTGCTGCAGTAATGGAGTTTCCCACGCTAATCAGCTTCTGATACCCGCTGCAGTTGCAACCCTTTTTGGTAATCGTTCCTAAACGTCACAGACTTTTAAAAAAATAATCGCTGGAAGAGATTATTAAGCTCTGTTCATTGCTTTTCTCCTGTCGCGGAATTGTGTTTGAGTCAATTTGTTTCTAATGCTGCCATGCAATCGCCATGTGTAATGGCGCCACCTTGGACCAGGGCTGTGGGTTGTATCGAAACCCATGCTCACTAAAAATGGAATCTGCACAGTGTTGCCAGTTTAGTGCAGTGTTAATTTGAAGATTTTGAGCCTTTTTCAAGGTTTTCTCACCCTTCCTTGATCATCACTAGATTCTTTGATTCTGCCACTGGTTTGGGATTTTTCATGGATCACCACCTTGTCCAGAATGCCATGTGTTGCAAAGACTTCTTTCAACAACCTAATGACCGAGGTGAAGTAAACGTTTCATCTCGATCCACCTGGAGAAGTAGTCACCACGGTAAAGAAGAATTTCCTGTTGTACATAAATAGATCTATTCCCAGATGATCCCACGGCCTGGTAGGGAAATGAGTGAGTGCATCCACACCTTATATCCACCAAAAGTGGTAGTCCAGGATGCAAGCAGTCAAGAACGTCCATAACTAGGCAGAATTGGAGAAATCTTATCTTCATTCCTCAAAGAGAGCCATCCATTGTACATTTAGGAGAACCAGATGCTGACAGTCAAACTGACAATGCACCAGAAACGGCGACTCTTACCTTAGAAGACGAGGTCTGGAGGGAGAAAGCTCATGGCTTAGACTGAGGAACATCTAGTCTTTTATATCTGTAAATAGCTCTGTAAAGGTTTACAGAGATAGAGTGGGGTGAGGCAATAGGAGGTAATTGAAATCAAGGAAGCAACCATGTGCTAATTTCCACAGTTCACGGATGCTCAAAAGGACGTGTTAAGAGTAGACAACACAGCAAATCTTAAATAATAACAAAATACTGAAAATACTCAGGTGATCTGGCAACATTTGTGGAAAGAGAAATAGAATTAATGTTTCAGTCTGTGACCCCACAGACCTGAAACATTAACTCTCTTCTCTCTCTCCACAGAAGCTGCCAGGTTTGCTGAGTGTTTTCCCTGTTTTCTGTTTTTATTTCAGATATCCAGTATCTGTAGTATTTTGCTTTCATATAAGAAACCTTAATTTTGATCAGTGTGGAGTTAGAGAGCAGGAAGAGAGTGCAGGTCAGAGAATTACAACTTGAGAAACGAGAGAGAAAATACTCCAGAGTTCTACATTCCTTTGTTTTTATTTCACAATAAAACACACCGGTATGGAAGGTACCATTTGGAGCAGAGTTGGACTGATATAAGGTCAGACATGCAACCCAAGAGGGAGCATTCAAGTGGCTCCTTCCTTAAAGGGTGGTGGTAAGGGATAGGCGTATTAACGTTTCTTTTGGGGAGGAATGCCTGGATGAAACCAGTTTGACAGCTATTACTGGATAGTAACACATAAATGGTTTGTAATTAACCTAAACCTTTCTCCACTTCATTTTTTTTGTTCAGCAGACTGGGTTGATTAGTATATCATTTACATCATTGGCTTCACTCATTTTGCAACCCTTTGACGCCTCAGTTAGAAAGTATTGGGTTCAAATCACTATTTTAGCGTATTATCTAGGCTGACAGTCCAGTATAGTACTGAAGGAGCCCCATGATGTTGAAAATGCCAATCTTCCTAAGACATTAAACTGAGGATTCCAATTGCCTTTTCCACAGATTCAGACAAACAATATGTATCTTATGGCACTTTTGAGTTCTCCAAACATTTGTCCTTCAACCAATAACTACCAAAAACAGTTGAATTGATCATCTCATTGCTGTTTGTTGTTTCTTAAAATTGCACAAAATTCACCTACATAATAAAAGTCAATATATTTCAGATAAAGTAGTTTTGAGTCACCCCAAGATATGATGAGATACTAAATAAATTTGTCATCAATTCTTTGTATTCTGTAACTAATAAAGCAATACAGGAACATTACTAGAACTGGAATTTGCATTATCATTAACACCCCTCCCCAACCTAAGAAGTTATAAATACTACAGGCAGAGGCAGCTGTAATTAGTTGTAATGCATTCAACTATGCAAGAGTGTTTAACAAGTGAGAGTCTGGAGAGAAAAGGATATCACAAGAAGGCACTGCTGCCATATATGACCTCATCTAAAATTCAGTTTTATTCCTCAAGGGCTGCAAACCGATTGCCAAAGTGACACTGGCCCATTTCCAGCCAACAAAACAACAGCTATGTAATGTGTTTTTGTGTTCCAGCAAGCACTTTTTCCTAAACTAGTCTCTAGTCTCACAGGGTTATTAATATGAAAGGCATTTGTAACATTTCCACGCTCTGTCAGCATTTCCTGGAATTTCTGGAGACAAAAAAATTTATTTTTAAAAAAGCGAACTCATAGGTCACAGACAAAAGATATTTATCTTGTGTCTCAAAAAATAAATGCATCAATATTCAAAATAATCTTTTTCTTAAAAGTGCAACACAAATGTTACATAGCGACTTTGCCGAAATAAATTTAAAGCAATAAATTAAACAGCTGAAGAGATGGAGCCTGCAAGGAAATACACTATTCCAGTGATAATTCTTTACCATTTAAGGAAACGCGCATGAATTAACATTGTAACATTCCCCCAAGACATGTGGTTAAGAATCTGGCAAGCTTGGTAACTGGCTTAGCACCATTAGTGTATGGGTCACAGATGGCATAAAAGCTTTTAAACTATTTAAAACTTCTCAAAACAAACATCCCGGGCAAGTGCACAGACAGTGCAGCAAGACTGTTCTGGCAATTACCATCTTTCATGTCCACTCCTTTGAGAATATTCATACAGCCAAGTTTACATACTCCACTACTTTGAACTGCTTTGCTTAACAGCATCAAAGCTGAAAGATAAAGCACAGCCCCGCTTGACCTCTACACAACACATCAAGATCTGGTTATATGCTTTATTTTATATTTTTCATGCATCTCCAATGACTTGACACTCAAGAGGCATGACAACCTCTCTAAAGTCATAGCTTAGCACTTGCCCAGCAAACATTCAAAATCCCACATTCCCTACTTACTATTTCTTAAATAAAAAAGTCACTATATGAGAATGTTTAACAATAAGTGGAGGGCAAGATCATTCTTTTTTAACATGTCAACAAATCAAGGAAAAAAACCCTTAACCCAATCACATCTCCAGCCCTCCTTTCCTATATTGTGAAGCCCCCCTCTGGTTCAGTTGGTAGTACATATGCCTCTGAATAGGAAGGTTCATGAAGTTCGGGTTCAAGTTCCACTCCAGGACTTGAGCACAAAAGTCAAGGCTCATACTCCAGTGCAGTACAGAGGGAGCACTGCATTGTTGGAGATGCCATCTTTCAGGTGAGACATTAAACCATGGCCCATTTGCCTGTTTGGGTGGATGTAGAAGATACTATGGCAATATTTTGTAGAAGTTCAGGGAAGTTATCCCTGGTGCCTTGGCCAATGTTTATCCCTCAGTTATCACAAAAAAAAAAAATATCTGGTCATTATCACACTGCTGTTTGTGGGAGCTGGCTGAGCACAAATTAACTGCCACGTTTCTTACATTATAACAGTGACTACACTTCAAAAAGAACTTCATTGGCTGTAAGGTGCTTTGAGATGTCCAATGGTCATGAAAAACATTATATAAATACAAGGCTTTCTTTCTTTGACATAGGTAACCTATCCGTCCTTGCCCTTCTCAATCTGCAGCTTTTGACACAGTTATCACACCATTCTCCTCCAACATCATTCAATAGGGTGGAATTGCACTTATCTAGTCGCATTATCATCTATCAAATCATAGTCACAGAGACACCTGTAATGGTTTCTTTTCTCACTTCTGCACCATTACCTCTGTGTCCTTCAACAATCTATCCTTGGCTCCTTCTAATTTTCATCTATGTGCTGTCACTCAGCAATATCATCTGAAAACAGTGTTGATTTTCACACAATGACACCCAGTTCTACCTCACCAGCACCTTCGTTAAATCATCAGATGACTAGTCTGACATCCAGTAACTGAATAAGTAAAAATTTCCTCCATTTAAATATCAGGAAGACTCAAAGTAATTGAATTCAGCCTCCAAAACAAACTCTGTTCCAAACCACTAACTCCTGTCATCCTGACAACCCGGTCTGAGGCTGACTATTCACAACCTTGGTGTCATATTTGACACCGAAATGAGCTTCCGACCTCATGTTAACACCATCACTAAGACCATCTATCTCCATCTCCATAATATCACCCAATTCCACTCCTGCCTCAATTCATTTGCTGCTGAAACCCTCACCCATGCCTTTACTACCTCCAGACTTGATTATTCCAATACACTCCTGGCCAACCTTCCACAGTGGAGGTCATCCAAAATTCTGCTGTCCATGCCCTAATTCAAACTGTTCATCCATCACCCTGTAGTTGGCTCAGAGTTAAGAAATGTCTCAATTTTAAATTTGTCATCCTTATATTCAAATTCCCCATGATCTCACTCCTCCAAATCTCGTTTTCTCTCCAGAAATGAATCTCACACACCTTTGAACTTATCCTGGCTGCTTCAGTATCCTTTCGTGGTAACTTTGTCCCATAATTCTTTTAACCATTGATGTAACCAATGTGGTCGTGCACGCACACATATCTGGCTGACTCTCTGGATCTGAACCCATGACTTTGAGGTCTTCTTTTTCCTCTTGGTTCCTCTAGGGCTCTCCTCCCCTTTCTCCTCCTGGGTTTGTCTTTCGATCATGCCATTTTTCATTTCTCCCTCACCCCTTCCCTACCATCCCTACACCAGCCCCTCAGAGGGAATAAGGGGACACAGAGGTATGAGTGAATGACATGGGGTGGGGCAGGGCAGAGTATCTGGAGAGATTTAGGCTAGTGGGTAAAGTGAAGCAGAGGAAGCTGAAAGAATGGTGCTCACTATCTGGCTGAAACTATATAAACACATTGCACTGGTACTCGAATACATACATGTTCACATTTACAGTTGTGACTTGGGTAAACATAGAAACATAGAATATAGGAGGAGTAGGCCATTCAGCCCTTTGAGCCTGCTCCGCCATTCATTATGATCATGGCTGATCATCCAACTAATAGTCTGCTCCTGCTTTCTCTCCATATCCTTTGATCCCTTTCGCCCCTAGAGCTATATCTAACTTCTTCTTGAAAACATACAATGTTTTGGCCTTAACTACTTTCTGTGGTAGCGAATTCCACAGGCTCAACACTCTCTGTGTGAAGAAATTTTGCCTCATCTCAGTCCTAAATGGTCTACCCCATATCCTCAGACTGTGACCTCAGAATGTAACAACCAAGAACATGCAATTATATAGCATCTTTAACATAGTGAAATATCTCAAGGCGCCTTCTGTTATAAGGCAAAATTTGTAACCGAGCCATGAGTAGATATTAGGGTTGGTGACTTAAAAGTTTGGCAGATAGATTTTATAGGAGTATCTTAAAAGAGGGAAGATAGGGGCAGAGAGGTTTAGGAAGGGAATTCCATAGCTTAGGGTCTAGGTAGCCAAAGGCATGCCCACCAATAATATTGAAGAAAACCGGAGATGGGAAAGGTGTCAGAAGTGGAGGAATGCACAGAGTCATTGGGCAGGAGGGGATTACAGAGATCGGAAGAGGTGAAGGGACTGGAAGGATTTAAACACAAAGGCATGAAGTTTAAATTCAAGTTATTGCTATACTAGAGCCAATGTGGGTCAATGAGCGCAGAAACAAAAATCTTTACAACCTCTACGTCCTTGTCACTTACAGATGAATGCACTTAGCGGATTAAAATGTGGGTCAGCCAAATAGTTAAACTCTAAACATATCTCCTCACTCTTCCCCTCCCTACATCCCCAATGTTCATTTCAACACTTATCGAACCACATCCAAAAGTAGAAATTGGAAATTCTGTCAATCCACAATCATTTAAGAAATCAAAATCTTAAAATACTTGTATATTTTGAGAATGAAAGCTTCATCTTAATGCAGCAGTGAGAAAGTTCACTGTTTTTGGTTTGAAAAGAACTGCTGGATAAGGGGAAAGGGAAAGATTGGAATAGAATAACAAGGATGTGAAGGTCTCATGCCTGCAACTTGTGCCTGCCACTATAAGCCATGTACTTACTTGCACAACTTGTTAAGCAGCAGAAGTATAATATCAGAGTACATAACAGCTGGGAATTCAAACACCTTAACTGCAGCCCAGTTGAGGTAAGCTGACTCAACACAGCCTGGGAGTTGAACTTGGGACCATCCTGGGTTCTGGATCAATACCACAAGTCATTAAACTTACCAACTTAAGGTGGCAGCTTGATACGGAAATTTCTCATGGTACTAAGTGCATATTGCAGAAAGTGCCTTGTCCTGGAGGGTGACACTACTACTCCTTACTCTTGCATTGTACTACTCAAAACCAAAACAGTCAACTGACCTCACAAGCTGTGACAATAAGGGGTGAAAAAATCTTAATGCCAAATGGGAAAAAAACGATGCCTGTGAGTACAGAACCTCAGTACAGTACTGAAAGTCAGTACACATCTATGCCCAGCAGTCACTGTTGCCCTCAGAATGATTTGTTACAAGAACTCACAAGGCATTGTAAGTCACAGTTGGTATCAGCTCCTCTGAAAACTGGAGCATTGAATAGTCACATGCTATCATCTAATTATGAATAATTCTTGTGGCGTCCATCAATAATGGCATTACTGAAAATGTCTTCACACAACACAAAACTTATTGACTGAAGCACATTGAAGCACAGAAGCATATTGACAGTCTAAGCGCATGCTGAGCAGTGTTTAGTCACACTGGTAATTACCTTATTTATAGCCTGTCATGATAATTCTTGGAAGTGTGCATATTTCTTAAAGAAAAAAGTGACTTTTCAGTCTAATATGTTCAAGACCAGTAGACAGTAAATATCAAAACATTTCAAATTGAGAGAAATTCGTGAATATAAAACTGTGAGGCATATCCATTTACACTGATGCTTTCCAAAATGATATTAGCAAAAGATTTAAAAAATACAACTTTCCTTATCTTAGTTGGTAAATACACAAAAACTGTTATTGAGCAAGCCAACAAGGTCCCAGGATGAAACTCTAGTCTGTACTGAATGGCTGATCACAGCTTGGACAGCTCTATGGGTGCTACAATTAGCTTCAGTGCTCCTGGAATAAGGTGTAAAAGCACAACATATGAGTGAAGGCAGGACTAGGTTCCACTGTGATGCACACCACTATTGCATTGCCTGCTATCGCTTATTGTTCAGGGAGAAACAGTCTATGTACGATGATGTTTGGAAGCAGTGCCCTGAGATGAGTAAATCAGAGTCAAAAAAAAAATCTTTTGACTTAAAATGATATGTTCATTAGGTTCTGGAGTAGCACAGATGTGAATGACACCATGTCAGTAGCACAAAGTAACCACAGCTGGGAATAGAAAGAACACAGTCTGTTCATTCTTACACCTGTTCCCTGCCTTAGAAGTTGAACAAGCAGCAACAGGGGTTTTGATCGATCAAGCGAATAGCTCACCATATTTGAGGCCGACATCAATTACTACAGGGCAATTTGGGTAGCACCTTTTCTCCAAAGCAACGTAACTGCTGTACTCACTTGCAGAAATGCTGCCACTTCATCTAGGCTGTATCCTAAATTTACAACTTCATGAGGCGAATATTTTTAAGTTCATAAGCTGCACTCTAACTCAACATTTTAAACTCAAAGTCTATCTAAATAATTTAGATAAAAATACACCACACACCCTGTTACTGAGTCAGGCAAACAAGTGAGGTACTAGGTTCAATCTCTGGTCTCTGTTGAATTAGCTGATCACAGCTTCTCTCCTCTGCTCCTGAAGGTATGTGGGGTAATATCCCATGGATAATTTGTGGCATCACACCAAGAACCCATACTTTATATATAAATCAGTAAATTGACGGTTTCAATCCATTCATAAATCAGGATACCAGTGATTCCATTTCTACCCTGACATAACATCTACAAACTTTCACACAGGAAGCTATCCACTTTTTTGTTCAATGAGGCAATACACAAAGAATTACTAGGAAACAAAATCACAGAGACATTTTCAGCTCAGCACAAGAAATGTTGATGAACTCTTGCAGCAGTGCTTAAAAATTAGCTGCAGTTCAAGAGTTTCAAATTTGCGAGCTGTGGGCATGTCTGTTTGATAATCTAATTAAAGGAGTGGATGACTGGACCTCATGCAGAGTCTCCTGATGAATGAATTCATTCAGGTTGGCTAACAAGACTAGGCTACAGGTCGGAACCAGCTGACTAGAACAGACAGAAGGGTTTTTGTAAATTTAGAATTTTTTTAAAAAGCAGCTAATGGGAAAACAAACAAAGAACTTAAAATGTCAGCTTCTTCTCTGTACGTAACAGTTCTCTGTGGCACCACCTTCAAGTGTCCAATAATGAAATCACTTTCTTGATATGTGAACACAGAGAGAAAAGGTTATTGAAGCAAAGTAATTTTGTTTGAAAGTTTTGGCACAAAGCCATCAGGTTTTGAGAGTGCTAGTATCCTAGCACTGAATAATGACTAAAATTAACTATGTACCAGTATCAAGTTGTAATGTTTCTTTTTAAAGTGGCTGTCTGCAGTCAGTAGCACACAACTTGCATATCCCAGTCACAGTGAAGCGATGGAGGACACAAGGTAGACTGGCTATTTTTTGTCCATTACAAATTTGAAGTAGGGTGGATAATTCATCGAAAGCACTAAAACTAATTCTCAAATTTACAATCATACATGTATGAAATAAGAAATTGGTTTTCATTGTGAAAAAGAGGTTTACATACGTTCGTAATGGGAAATGCAGTGAAACATGCATATAGGGAACCGTGTGAAATGAGAACTAAGTCTGCTTATGAGTATGTACAGCATTAGTTTAAAATTATTATTATTTCAGCAATTGTAAAACTGTACTTGTACACATCCAGCATTTGATCATCAAAATTATTAGGTGGTCAGCTGGCAGTCAGGCTGCCCAGTTACAGCCAAAATCGATGTGCACGCTACACCAAAGAATCCGAAACCTGATGTAATGTTGATGTTTTAAAAGGACAGTGCGTATTTTACTTAAAATGCTAAAAACAATTTGTAACTGAATTTCTACAACGCAAACAGCATTAAAATTTTGCCAAGATTGCTGTTTAAAATTTGAATTACAAGCAAATTTCCAGTTATAAAAAACAGCAGACAGGAGGTTTCACTGAGTAAGGAAAAGAAAGGCTGAGATTTATTTTAAGTTTTGGAAACAAGCAACTTCATCACCAAAAATTTAAATTTAGCCAAATAACCTCAAGGCAAGTTCCCTCCCTCTAATATGAAAAACACGACCTTGATGTTAAATGTACAGAAAAAAAAGGAGTTTTCTGCTCATCCAGGTGAGGGATGTTAAACAAGAACATAGGACTTAGGAGCAGGATAATGGCTGATTCTGGTTGCATTCTCAACTCTAATTTGCCGTCTGCACCCCCCCCCCCGCCCCCCAAACCCATGATTCCCTTGTCTATCAAAAAATCTGTCTAACTCTGCCTTGAATAAATTCAATGACCCAGCTGACACGGCTTTCTGGGGAAAAGAATTACACATACTAATGACCATCTCAGAGCAAAAAATTCTCCTCGTCTCCATCTTAAAAGGAAGACCTCTTACTCAAACTGTGTTCCCAAGTTCTAATCTCTCCCACAAGTGGAAACATCCCAGTATCCATCCAATCAAGTCCCCTCAAGATCTTATTTGTTTCAATAAGATCACCTCTCACCCTAAGCTCCAATAGGTAGGGGCTAACCTGTTCAACCTTTCTTCATAAGGTAAGACCTTCATCACAGGAATGAGTTGAGTGCGCCTTCTCTGTATTGCTTCTAAAGGAATATCTTTTTTCAAATAAGGAGGCCAAAACTGAGCACAATATTCCAGATGTGATCTCACCAAGGCCTCAGCTGCATTAAAACTTCCTGACTATATTCTATTCTCTTTGCAATAAAAGCTAACACTTTGCCTTCTTAATCACTTGCTGTACCTGCATTCTAACTTTTTGTGATTTATGTACCAGGACACTGAGATACATCTGTACCACTGATTTTTTTTTTTTGCAATCCCTCTCCATTTAAATAGTGTGCTGCTTTTCAATTCCTCCTGCCAAAGTGGACAAGCTCACATTTTCTCACTTTATATTATATTCTATTCTATTCAGCCATATACTGTCAGCATCAACCTCTTCCAGGTCAAATGCAGCACAGGCAAGAAACATGATAAGGCTACTTCTAAACTATTGCACTAAGGCACTTTCCGAACTGGTTGGAAAGCAAGATGAGATTGTTTTTATAAATAAAAGTGCTAGAGATATTTATCAAGGTAAAGGGTGACTAATTGGCAGACTGATGGGACACATTCAAGCATTCTGAGGGAAATGAAGAAAGAAATAGCAGTGGCCGTAGAAATGATGTTTCAGGGTTCTATTTGAGAGTGGATGCCATGCTGGAGTGCTGGACAGTGACAAGTGTGTTTATTTTCAAAAAGAGAGGCAGGGCAAACTCACATAATTACAGGTAAGTTAATGGAGAATTTTGGAATTATTAGGGAATTAAGTAGTTAATTAGGGAATCTTCATTTAAGATTAAATTACTAAATATCTGGATGAAGAGAAGGTAATTGGGAGCAATCAACATCAATTTCAAAAGGGAAAATAGTGCTCAATGCACTTGGTAGATTTTTTTAGGGAGATGGCAGAAATGGTAGATGGGGAAAGACAGTGCATGTGGTGAACATGGACTCTGAGAAGGTACCATACAGGAGGCAATTACTGAAGATCAAGATATATGGATATGGGTGAAGGTAGATAATTAAACTGAAAAGTTGTTAGAAGGGGGTAAACAGAATTAAGGCAGCTCCGAGTGGTTGTAATTGGGAGGCATTATCCTGTAAGGTTCTGTTTGAGACCGCTTATGTCCATTGTACACATCAAAGATTTGCATATGGGGCTAGTGGGAATGGTGACTAAATTTGGAGAGGATACTAAAATCGGAGGCATATTAAATACCTGAGAAGAGAAGGAAGCTGCAAAATAAGGGAATGGGCAAAAAAGTGGCAGATGGAATTCATAATGTCAGTGGATGTGAAGTGATGTATTTTGGTTAAAAAAATGAAGCAATAATTATGCAGTACTTTGAACAGGGCAGAGAGAGATTTGAGGGTTCCAATTCACAAGACATAAAGCACAGCACCTATAATGAATAACGCTATTAAAAAACCGTTAATTCTAAGTTTTATGGCAAGCTGCACTTTAGAAGAAAGCAGGGCAGGGGAGACAGCAGGATGTTGGGGGAAAATAAAGAAAAAGCTTTGTAATTTTGTGGCATGACCACAGATGTCCCAAAGCATTTTACTTGTGAATTGTGGTCACTGTTGTCAGCGTGGTGATGGGGTGGTGGGGGAAGAGAGAGAGAGAGAGAGAGACAGAGAGAGAGAGAGAAAGGGTTGTAAAGAATCAGGGTAATTTGAGGAAGGCCATTATAATAGCAGGTCTTGATTCCTCACCAATTCTTCACACAACATGCAAATATGCCATGTAAGTGCAGAAAATAGAGGCAAACTACTTATAATTTAAGGTAAAGCCCTGTTATAGGAACAACATAGGAGCAGGAATAGGTCATTCAGCCTGTAACAATCGTATCACAAAACAAGGGCTGTTTCCTTTGGAAGATAATATGTGGAACCAAGAACTCTTTTTTTTTTAACCTGCTCCATTTTGAAGATGTGTTGATTGAAGTAGTGCTGAAGCCGCTCATTAGCAAAGTTGATACAGAATTGTTCAAAGCTGTTGTTCTCATAGTCCTCAAAGCCAAAGATATCGAGCACACCAATGGAAAGAATCTACAAATATAAGAAGCATCTATTATTGTAAATTTACTGCTCCTTAAAAGCCTCTGTGCCGTTCAAATAGTCTATGGATAAAGGGACCATGCAAAATAATGAGAAACCAATCAACCAGGAAGATTCAAGTCTCATCTCTGGTTCGAATTATCAGCTTATGTTGGTCAACGCTTGAGACACTGCAATTAGCACATGTGTCAGAGCGGAAGGAAAAAGTCAGCTACAGTTATTATAAAACAAAAACAGAAATATCTGGAGAAACTCAGCAGGTCTGGCAACATCGGTTATCATTCCTGTTTACAATCCAGTGATCTCTCTCCCTCTCAGAAAGAGGCATCATAATAATAGATACATAGAATAGTTACAACACTGGAGGATGGCATTCTGCCCATCAAACCCATGCTGCTTCTCCGCAAGAGTAATTTAGCTTGTCCCACTCTCTCAATCTTTCCCCATTGTCTTGCAAAGTTTTCTCTTCAGTTGTTTATTCCAACTCCCATGGCTTTGAAAGCCACGATTAAATCTGCCTTCACCATCCTTTCAGGCAATGCATTCCAGATTTTAACTACTCACTGTGTAAAATAAATTTTCCCCATGTTGCCTTTGTTTCCTTCACTTTAAATCCAAGTCCTCTGGTTTGTGATCCTTCAGTCCAAGAGAACAGTTTCTCCCTATCTACTCTGGTTAGGCCCCTTGTGATTTTGAAAACACACTTATCAAATCTCCCCTCAACCTACTCTTCCTCAAGGAGAACAGCCTCAGCTTCTTCAAATCTATCCAAGTAACTGAAGTCCCACGCCCCTAGAACCCTTCTCATGAATCTTTTCTGCACCCTCTCTAATGCCTTCACAGCCTTCCTAAAGTGTGGTGCCCAAATTGTACAGAATACTTTGCTGCGGCTGAACCAGTGTTTTATTAAGATTCACTATAAGTTCTTTGCTTTATACTCTATATCTCTATTTATAAAGCCCTGGATTCATTTGCCTTTTTACCCATTTTCTCAACAATTTGTGAACTGCCTAGTTGAATGGTTTGTTACAATCACTGGGTTCACACATCAAGAATGAATACTTGGATAAACTTACTAACATGCTGCTGAGAATCATAACATAGAGAATGTGCAACTCAGAAACAGGCCCATATCAGTGCTTATCGTCCACACAAGTTTCTTCCCACCTCTGCTCATCTCACCCCATCAGCATATCCTTCCAATCCTTTCTCCCGCATGTTTTCCTCAAATATATCTATGCATCCAATCCATGAATGCAATTCATCTCCATGAGCTAGTAAGCTTCACATTCTAACCATGCTCTAGGTAAAGACATTCCACTTGAATTCCCTACTGAACTTATTTGTGAATCTCTTGTATTTATGGCCCCTAGTTTCGTCTCCCCGAAAAGAGGAAACAGTTTCTCTATGTTGACTCTATTAAACCCTTTCATAATCTTACATAGAAATTCCCAAGCATAAAACAATGCTTCAGGAGAAAGTTAGGGAGAGAAGTTAAAAGAAACAAGATGAACTATCCATCTGAGTTCCATGTCAGACTCTAACAAGCAATGAGATGATCTAACAAATTATTACTGTGCTCTATTTGAGAATTAGTGTTCAAAAATGCTATTCAAACAGCACAGTATCCTATTGTTGTATGGTGTTGATACAACCATGCAACAGGATAAAGATTCTCTGATAGGTCCTAGTGTGGTGAGCTCAACAGTGCTAAGCACTATGTTACAAGACAGAGAGAAGAAAAATTCCAAACTGTCCTGAGCCGCCGCACACATACTACTGGCGAAATCCAAGAGGTCAAGCCCTTATACTAACAGAATATTGTAATGAGGGAAGCAACACTGAACAAGTTAAAATTTGTTATGGCCTTACAACTTAGATACACAACTATCACTGATGATCTGGTCAAACTGTTAGTTGAGGGCTTGTCTAACACATTTGTCTTATCTGACTCACCTTCTTGTGTTCCTCCAAGTCCCGGTTGTTGAGAAGTGCGTGATTGATTCGAAAAACTATCCAGTCAAATAGGGCACTGTACAGTGACTTAGCCATAGAGTCACGCACAGTTATCGCCTATAACACAAGCAAATGAACAATTACTGACAAGCAACATTTAGAGGAGAACTGAAAACATTATGGTAGTACTTTGCAAATACTATGAATGGTTCCTTTACCTGCTTATTTTAAAATTCTTATATTTATCAACCATAGAAGAGCTTACAGTATGGCAAAGAATAAGCTCCTGTAGCCAGAATGCTTATACAACAGCTTGCTTACAGTTCATGATTTTAGATGTTAGAGTAGTTTATTAAATATCATTCTAATATCTTTGAAGTAATTTTACAAAACTATACATGATTCTTTAATGGTTTTGTCAGCCTATCCAGTGACCAGCTTATCTAAATGTCAGCCTTGGCTCAGTGGTAAAGCTCAGATATCCGAGTAAGAAGGTTACGTATTCAAGCCCCATTCCCAGGTGAGCCCATAATCTAGTACACAGTTCAGTGATGTAGAGACAGAATTCTCACCCTAGGTAATTGCAACCTCTATCTCAAGCTTACCATGTGCTCTCCTTGCTGAGTTCACTGCTCATTTATTTTTCTTAAATTTCAACCTGCTTGTAAACTCCCAACCCATATTCACGACCACCCCTTTGACCTTAACGCATCACGTAGCCTCCCTAGTCCTATTGTATCAGATAAGGCCATCTCTGATCACTTCCATGTATCACTCATTACCCACTTCAACACTCCAACTCTATATTTTCTTTATATTTATTCATTCACAGGATGTGGCATTACCGGGGGGGGGGGGGGGGGGGGGGGGGGTGTCGCTGGCTAGGCCAGCATTTATTGCCATCCCAAATTATTCTTGAGGTGGTGGTGGTGAGCTGCCTTCTTGAGCTACTGCAGTCCATGTGTTGTAGGAGCACCCACATTGCTATTAGGAAAGGAATTTCAGTATTTTAACCCAGTGGGAGTGAAGAAAAGGTGATATTGTTCCAAGTCAGGATGGTGTGCGGCTTCAAGGGGAACTTGGAGGTGGTAGTGTTCCCATACATCTGCTGCCCTTTTCTTCAGTGGTGGCGATCAGTGGTTTGGAAGGTGCCGTCAAAGGAGTCTTGTTGAGCTGCTGCAGTCCATCTTGTACATGGTACACACTGCTGCCAATGTGCAACAATGGTGGAGGAAGTGAATGTTCAAGGTAGTGCACGGGATGCCAATCAAGTGGGCTGCTTTGTCCTGAATGGCGTCAAGCTTCTGGAGTGTTGTTGGGGCTGCACTCATCCAAGCAAGGGGAGAGAATTCCATCACACCCTTGAATGTGCCTAGTAGATGGTGTTTCGGATTTGGGGAGTCAGGAAGCAAGTTACTCTCCGCAGAATTCCCAGCCTCCAACCTGCTCTTGTAGCCACAGTATTTATATGGCTAGCCCAGTTCAGTTTCTGGTCAATGGTAAACCCCAGGATGTTAATAATGGGGAATTCAGCAATGGTGATGCCACTGAGTGTCTTGTTGGTTATGGTCATTGCCTGGCACTTGTGTGGCATGAGAGTTACTTGCCACTTATCAGCCCAAGCCCAACTATTGTCCACGTCTTGCTACATATGGAGACAGAGTGCTTTGGTATCTGAGGAGTAGCAAATGGCGCTGAACAATCCCCACTCTGACCTTTTAATGGGAGGGAGGTCATTGATGAGGCAGCTGAAGATGTTTGGGCCTAGATACTACCCTGAGGAACTCCTGCAGTGATGTCCTGGAACTGAGATGATTGACCTCCAACATCCACAACCATCTTCCTTTGTGTTAGGTATGGCTCCAACCAGTGGAGAGTTCCCCCGCTCCTACCCACCCACCGATTCCCTTTGGCTTCAGTTTGGCTAGGACTCGTTGATGCCACAGTCAAATGCTGCCTTGATGCCAAGGGCAGTCACTCTCACCTCTGGAATTCAGCTCTTTCGTTCATATTCAACTAAGGTTGTAATGAGGTCAGGGCCTGAGTGGCCCTGGTGGAACCCAAACTGAGCTTCAGTGAGGTTACTGCTGTGTAAGTGCCACTTGATATCACTGTCGACAACAAATTCCATCACTTTGCTAATGATCAAAAGTGATGTCCTGGAACTGAGATTATTGACCTCCAACAACCACCTTCCTTTGTGCTAGTTATGACATACGAAATAGGAGGAGTAGGCTACTCAGCTCCTCGAGCCAGCTCCGCCATTCAATAAGATCATGGCTGATTTGATTGTAACCTCAACCCCACATTCCTGCCTACCCCGATAATCTTTCACAGCCTTGTTAATCAAGAATCTATTGAGCTCTGCCTTAAAAATATTCAAAGACTATCTCCACCACCTTTTGAGGAAGAGAACTCCAAAGGCTCACGACACTCAAAAAATTTCTCCTGATCTCTGTCTTAAATGAGCAACCCCTTATTTTTAAACAGTGACCCCTAGTTCTAGATTCTCCCACAAGAGGAAACATCCCCTCCACATCCACTCTGTCAAGGCCCCTCAGGATCTTAAAGGATTCGATCAAGTTGCCTCAAATATCATCAATGTGAAAGGGAGACTCTGTCTCCACAAGGACTGTGCAGTGGTCACACCTACCAATGCTGTCATGGACAGATGCATCTGGGACAGATGGATTGGTGAGGATGAGGTCAAGTAGGTTTTTCCCTCTTGTTGGCTCCTTCACCAGCTGCCGCAGGCTCAGTTTAACAGCAACAACCCCCTTTGTCATTGCCTCCTTCTGTAGCCATCCCTGGAAGAGGCTGCCCCCATTAATTTCCAATTGCTCTTTCAAATCCCACCTATAGCCTTTGGCCCTCTATTTGCCATAACAATTCTGCAGCTAAAAATTTACTCAACTCTAGTTTTGACGTCCTGGTTCCAACAAAATTATTACTCTCTCCCACCCTGGCCATTCCATCTTCAAGTCCAAGGAATGCAGGCTTGAAAGCATATGGCGGACAACGGGTTTAGACATCCACCATCAGATCTGGCTGGACCAGTTAAAACACTATTGCACCCAGCTCCATCTGCTCCTGCAACCCCCTTGGGAATTGTAATTTTTTTTGGCCTGTGTTCCTTTCACCAAAATGCATCACTTCACATGTCTCTGCATTAAATTTCATTTGCCACGTTTCCGCTCATACCACCAGCCTGTCTTGAAGTGTCCTCTTGAAGTCTAACTCTATCCTCCTCACAGTTCACAATACTTCCAAGTTACAGCAGGCTTTGTTTACGAAGCCAAACTGACTGCACGCCGTCAAATCTCTAACACCTCATAGAGGAGCCAAAAATACGTGATAGCATGGTCTGTTTAATGCAATCCAGCCATACACATTCCTTTGCTGCTGCTGCACTGACAGCTGTTCTCCATCTGACAGGTTTAATATATCATGGTTTGGAATTATCTAATACTCCCATTTAAATATTTCATACGAAACAAGAGAAATATAGCCTGTTTATTCAAAACTTTTGTTTCCAACATTTCCATCTTTTTCATCAATTCTATGGTCTTATTTGATTAATCATGTCCTAACTGCTTCAAAACTGATTCATGCAATCTGCTGGAAGCTGGTATCCAGAAGAGACAGTAGTGAGATTTCACCGATCACCAAAGAACAAAGTACTGAGAAGGGAAAAGCGTATGTAAAGGCCAACAGTAATTGAGGTCACTCAGTTCAGACAGGGCAAAAGCATCCAGGATTTGCATTAAGCACTTTAAAGCCGAAATGCTGGAGTCAGGGAGCCAGTGAAGTTTGGCAAGGGCAGAATAATGGTGATGGTGGTGGTGGTGGTGGGGGGGGGTTTGGAGGAGGATGGTCACATTGGACAATTGGGACTCAGGTTGGAGAATCATTGATTAACTGGAATTTCCTCAAAGTGCATTAGACGATACAGGCAAAAAGAACATTTAAGAAATTTATGCGCAAATTGATGATAGTGCAAATATAGATGCGGGTGGAGGCATGGTCGATGGTAGAGAATTGATAAATTGCAGGCCATGGATTCTGGCATGTAAAGCAAACCAATAAATATCAAATTTTTACTTCGGAAACAAATTAAAGTCAAAACTCCTCTGAAAGTCTTGCTAGCATACACACCAACCTCATTTCTATAATATAATATGCACAAAGAATTCTTCAGCAGACGATCTCTCAGCTATGAATCATCACTTTGAAACTACTTTTCCAAAGAGGGAGCATTGAAGTTAATATGCCTTGATTTTCCGATAGCTCTGCTCACATTTCAGAAATCATGCTGCATTACTGTAACTTTATTGCCCAGGGGTTGCAGTTCCATAATAAAAGCTGACATGACAGCTCCCTGCCTTGAAGTCCTTATTAACACACGTTCCACTGCTACCGAAATAAAAACATCTGCTTAATGACACATAAATCTACTTGAGCATTAAGATCAACAGATTTTCCATTATTCCCACTGAAATTCTGATGTCTCAGTTCTATGCTGTACTGTCAAAATTCAATTGGATATAGTTGTAGCCTATGGGAAACAAGCACCCAGAACAGCTGTGGGCAACCTGCAGCCCACGGGCAGCCCACCAGGGTTCTGATTGCGGCTTGCGAGACATTTTGTTGACTTATGCCCACATGCAGTGTTGCCAGATTCTGCTGGTTTCCATCCACGTCGTTTTTTTCTGACCGGTATTACTAAAGTGACATGCACGCAAAGCAAGGGCACATGAAGTGAAGTGCGTGTTGAGTGCACACATCATTGACCGTGAAAGCCATGTGCTCCCTCTGCAACCAAAGCGCTGCTATGCTTCAATCAGCACACCCCGCAAGTTCTAGGTATGCAAGCACATTTAGCAAAATTACTCTATCCCGGGAGACTGTCTTGGTTATGACACTGATGGGCGTGGGACTTTGCGCTTTTTTGTTACTTTTGCGGTAATTTAATTTGCCCCTAATTATGTAGCGGATCACTTTGTGTTGAAGTGGCGTGATAAAGAAGGAGAATCAAGTACAAAATCAAAAAGTACAGAGGAAGAAGTAGTAGCCAAAAAGAGGAAAATCGGTGAGGAGGGCAGATTGGTAAGAGAGAGTTGGGAGCTGGATGATTTTTTTATTGAGCAGAAAGGGAGGCAATTTTGCTTAATTTACAACGAGGTGATATCAGTTCCAAAAAAAACACAATGTTAAGGGACATTATGAATGATTAAGCATTTTCTATAACTCATTATGAAATATTTGGCGAGCATTAAGTGTAATTAATCTTATTCATGGGGTCATGGTTAGTGCACATGCCCGATTTCAATCTTGCGGCCCACTGAGATGAAGGAGGGGCACTCATGCGGCCCACTCACTAGCCTAGGTTGCCCATCACTGACCTAGAAGCTGCAACATCCTTTTTAGTAGGCTTACTTATTTTAGCCCTTGCTCAAGGAGATCTAGAAATAAATCCAGTTAAGCTATCATAGAGTGTAGTCTTCCATGTTTATTAATTTTGCTAATTTACAACAATCTTCCTGTCAAGTAGCAAATTATTTGCCATAAAACAGTGCTTCAATTTATAGGAATTTAAAAAACAACGAAATCCAATTGTAGGGGTAGCTTAGTATTTCCTGAAATAAAGCTTTATGGCAAACTCGATGATAGCATATTTTAACACTGTTCTCAATTTTTTTTTTAAAACGTGGGTCAAATCCAAAGATCACCTGATGATTGTGCAGAGCTTGAAGTAAGCAGAAAAACATAAGAAATAAGAGTAGACCGTTCACCCTCTTGAGCCTGCTCCGCCATTCAATAAAAAGATGGCTTTCTAATCATTACCCCAATTCCATTTTTCATATATCAAAAATCTGTCTAACTCAGCCTTGAATGTATTCAGTGACCCAGCCTCCACTGCCCTCTGTGGAAGAGAATTCCAAAGACTAACGACCCTCTGACAGAAAAAAATTCCTCATCTCCATCTTAAATGGGAGATCCACTATTTTTAAACTGTAGCCCCTAGTTCTAGATTCACCCAGGAAAGGAAACATCTTTTCAGCATCTATCCTGTCAAGCCCCCTCAGAATCTTATATGTTTCAATAAGATCACCTCTCATTTTACTAAATTTCAATTAGTATAGGCCTAACCTACTCAACCTTTCCTCATAGGGACAAACCACTCATCCCAGGAATCAGCCAAGTGAACCATCTCTGAACTGCTTCCAATGCAAGGATGTCCCTCCTTAAGTAAGGTGACTGTAAGGTACACAGTATTCTAGGTGTGGTCTCATGACGCCTTATACAGTTGTGACAAGACTTTTATATTCCATCCCTCTTTCAATAAGGGCCACTTTCCTTCCTAATTATTTGCTCCGGATTACTCCCAGTACCATGTGCAAGTGAATTGGATTTTGTTGTTTTTTAAATTCCCATAAATTGAAGCACTGCTTCATGGTGAATAATTTGCTATTTGACAAGAAGAAATAGGATGATAAAGTACATGAATGCATGGCTGCAAATATGGTGCAGGAGGGAGGGTTTTAGATTCCTGTGACATTGGGATCAGCTCCAGAGGAGATCCATCTGTACAGGCAAGAAAGGTTGCGTCTAAATAGAGCCGACAGGGGTTTGGGAACCAAGAGGTATTAAGAGAGGAATACCAATGTGCTTAGAAGACTGGGAGAGACACACAACACTAAAGTAGAAAATACTAAGTTATTAGGTGGGTTCAGAGTAAGGGAGAAAGTAATAATGGCTAAATTAAGGTTATTGTGCATGTGTCTATGTTAGGGATAAGGGCAGCAGATGCACATGAACGCTACCACCTACAAGTTCCCCTCCAAGGCACACACCTGAATATCAACATTCCTTCACTGTGGCTGGGTCAAAATCCTGGAACTCCCTCCCTACCAGCACTGTAGGTGTATCCACACCACATGGACTGCAACGGTTCAAGGAGGCAGCTCACCACCACCTTCTCAAGGGGAATTAGGGATAGGCCTAGCCAACGATGTCCACATCCCATGAATGAATTTTAAAAATGTGAATGCATGGAATGGGGGAAATAGGATTGGTGATTTGCAAACACTGGTAGCCATGTGGAAATATGATGTAGCTATGAGAGAGACCTGGCTTAAAGAAGGGCAAGACTGGATATTAAATAATCCGGGATACAAGGTGTTCAGTAAAGTTAGGAAAGGAAGGAAAGGGGGAGGGGGTGGCAATATTGTTCAAGGATAACATTGTAGTGCTGGAGACAGATGTCCCAGAGAGGTCAATAACAGAATCTATTTGCCTAGAGCTAAGGAACTAGAAATTACTTTGCTCAGTGTAATCTACAGGCCACCAACTAGTGGGAAAGATGTAGTGGAGCAATTTTGCAAGGAAATTACAGGGAGTTACATGAATTAAAGAGTATTTATAATGGGGGACTTTAATTATCCGAATGTAGACTGGGATAGTAGTAGTGTAAAAGGCAGAGAGTGTTAAGAATTTCTAGAATGTGTTCAGGAGAATTTCCCACAGCAGTATGTTTTCAGTTCAATAAAAGAAAGGAGGCATTGCTAGACTTAGCTCTTGGGAATTTGTTTTGATTTAGCGCATGCATAGCCACAGAGCCATGCTATAGCCATTTCAGTGGCTAGATGGAGTTCTTGAAGCCCACATTCAAGTTTAGCCAGCAGACACACCTTGACAATATGAGTGATTGTTTGGACTGCACCAAAGATTCAGCCTGGATTGTTTTGACAGAGGCCTTGGCCAGTCTGGAAATGGTTTAAAAGGGCTTGCTGGTGCCGTGGGAGATCAAAGCCAAGTGGGCAAGCCATGACGAGAAAGTGATTTCTGGTGGATGTGTTTTCTCCTGCCAATCCTCCTACCATAGGTCGTCAGCTGTTAGCCTTGGCATGGTGGGTTCAACCATATGGGGTGGCTTGAGGGAAGGCATACTGCTGGTGGGTTGAGAAGGTCATCGAATATGGGCAGGTCTGGGTTGGGGTGGACCTTCTCCAGTAACTTGCCTGTTGCAATTACCCTTCTGACTGGGAGGTGTATAATGTTGCTTAGGGCAGGGAGCCAGGGAAGCTAAGTTGGTTGAAGGGTACCTGTGATGATGCGCATTGTTGAATTAAGTTGCAGGTCATTAAATTTTTATGGTCAGATTGATACCATTACATTTGAGTTTGCACTTCTTGGGAATGTGTATCAGTACGGGAACATTTAGGGGACAGCAATCATTGCATCATAAGATTTAGGTTGTCTATGGACTGTTCCTTGTCCTTTACCAGAGTAAAAACAGGTGAATAAATTGAAGCCAAAGGTTGACAGGAAAAATGGTAACTGAACAACGGGCCACCTTTAAAGAAGAGATAGCTTGAGCACAGTAAAGGTGTAGTCCTACGAAGGGGAAAGGTAGGCCAAATAAATCCAGAGCTTCCTGGATGACGAAAGAGAATGAAATTAAGATGAAAAATAAAAAGTGTGTTTACGATGTCAGGTGGGCAATACAACTGAGAGCCAGGCTGAATGCAGAAGGCTCAGAAGGGAAGTGAAAAAGTAAATAAGAGAAGCAAAGAGAGAGTATGAGAGAGACTGGCAGCCAATGTAAAAGGGAATCCCAAAGTCTTCTATAGGCATATAATAGTAAAAGGCTGGTAAAAGGAGAAGTAGGACTGATTAGGAACCAAAAAGAGGATTTATGTATGGAGGCGGGGACATACCGGAGATATTAAATGAACACTTTGCATCTGTCTTTACCAAAGAAGATGCTGTATGTGTCATGGTGATAGGGGAGGTAGTTCATATACTTGAAGGGTTTAAAATTGTTAAGGTAGTGGTATTGGATAGGCTGTCTGTACTTAAAGTTGATAAGACACCAGGACCAGATGGGATGCATCCAACGATATTGAGGGAAGTGACAGTGGAAATTGCAGAGGCACTGGCCATAATTTTCCAGTCTGCCTTAAACTCAGGGGCAGTACCAGAGAGCTGGAGAATTGCAACTGTTACATTCTTGATCAAAAAAAAAAGGTGTAAAGATAAGCCCTGCAACTACAGACCAGTTAGTTGAACCTCAGTTGTGGGGAAGTTTCTGGAAACAATAATCTGGGACAAAATTAATACTCACTTGAGCAAATGCAAGTTAATTAAGGAAAGCCAACATAGATTTGTTAAGGGAAAATCTTGTTTAACTAACTTGAGTTTTTTGACGAGGTAACAGGGAGGATCGATGAGGGCAATGCTGTTGACGTGGGGTATGTGGACTCGCAAAAGGCACTTGATACAGATGTATGAGCAAACTTAAAGCTCATGGAATAAAAGGACAGTAGCAACATGGATACAAAATTGGCTGAGTGGCAGCAAATAGTGATAGTGGTTGATGGATGTTTTTCAGACTTGAGGAAGGTTTATAGTGGAGTTCCCCAAAGATCGATGTTAGGACCCCTGCTCTTCCAGATATATATTAATGATCTGGACCTTGGTGCACAGTGCACAATTTCAAAATTTGCAAAGGATACAAAACTTGGAAGCACTGTGAACTGTGAGGAGGATAATGTAGAACTTCAAAAGGACATAGGTTGGTGGAATGGGCGTACAGGTGGCAGATGCAATTTAATACAGAGAAGTGTGGAGTCATTCATTTTGGTAGAAAAAAAGAGACAATAAAAAATAAAAGGGTACAATTCTAATGGGGACACAGGAGCTGAAGGACCAGGGTGCATAATTGCATAAATTATTGGAGGTGGCAGAACAGATTGAGAGAGTGGTTAATAAAGCATGCAACATCCTTGGCTTTATTAAAAAGGGTACAGAGTGCAAAACAAGGAAGTTATGTTAAACTTGTATAAACACCAGTTCGGCTTCTGCTGGAGTATCGCATCCAGTTTTGAGTGCCACACTTTAGGAAGGATGTGCAGGCATTACAGAGTGCACAGAAAATATTCATAAGAATGAAGTTTCTAGTCCCAGTTACGTAAATAGATTGAAGAAGTTGGGGCTGCTTTCCTTGAAGAGAAGTTTGAAAGAATTTGAGGGTCTGGATAAAGTAGATAGGGAGAAAATATTACTATTGGTGGATCAATAACTGGAGGGCACATATTTATGATAATTGCCAAAGGAAACAATGGTGACAGGAGGAAAAACTTTTTTTACACAGCAAATGATTAGGATCTGGAATGTGCTGCCTGAGTGTGTTGTGCAGGCAGATTCAATTGAAGCATTGAAGAGGGAATTGGATTATTATCTGAGAAGGTAGAATGTGCAGGGCTATGGAGAGAAGGCGGGGGAATGACAGGAGGTGAATTGCTCCTTCAGAGAGCCAGCATACACTATATGCCGAATAGCCTACTTTTGTGTTGTAGCTATTCAGTGGTTCTGTGAAGTAAAGGGTTCAACTTGTGTGCTAGTGAGAATTGATATTTGGATAAGAACCAATATTTTTATGACAAATGGACATTATAAGACTGTTATGTTTTAAACTGTCTTCTTTAATTAAAGATAAAATGGAGTAGTTTGGAGAGGGGGATGTGACCTGATACTAAATCTGTCTGGAGACAAATACACGTGACCTGGTTATTATGGCGACAGAAACTCAAACTGAAACTTATTGAAAGCAAGATGCAAGTTTTAACACCTGGACAGAGGAGGCTGCAACTGGTCATACTGCACAGAGACTCTCAGAATCATTCAGACAGAGACTTTGGAAAGATGACTGAAAACAGGTACTACTATGCCAAGCAGAAGAAAAAGATTGTTTTTGGGTTAACCACGAAGCAGAGTGACAGTGAGGACAGATTCCCTGCTTGCAGAGATGAGGCCTTTGGAGACCAAGGGGTTGCCAGAGGGTGCCTTGTTACTGACAGTCCATTTGATTATGTTCAGAAGATTGAGGGAAAGGATTTTCTTTTAAAAAGGACACTGGAAGATTTACCCTGGTAGGGCAAGAAGAGATCTTGTTGAAGCCAGGAGGAGCTCGGGGCTTCAAATACAAGACTACATCTCTGCTGAGAGTGTGCTGCAATGTGTAAATGTGGCTGGGGTTTTCGGTTGTGTTAATTAGTTAATTGGAAGTACCTTTTCTATGGTTCAGTGCATTAATTGCTTACTAAGTAATGCTTAGTCGATGTTGATTTTGTTTGTTACAGTAAAACATGAAATCTTGCCATGTGATTCTTTGGTCACTGGGAAATTGAATTTTTTTTGAAGTGTCTATGGGGATCGTAACACTGCATACTCAGTTGCCTCAATAGGAACTTAGCTATCTTTGGCCAAGCAACCTCAACCAAGCTTTGTTACACAGAGAAAATATTAATAGACTTAATTTCCTTTGATTCTTGTTGGTATGTTTGGGGTTCATAATTATACAGCAGGTAAACTGGAGAACTATTGGATTCTGTATATAATCAATTCCCCCATTGTTAATTGTATCAATTGAAGCTAAGTACAGGTGGAGGGCATTGATTGGATGGTCACATCCAATGAGCACATACAAGGAGACACTTATTTACAGAACATTTGACTGGAGTCAGGAGACATACACCTATAACGTTTCACTCTGTGAATAAATCTATCCCAAGAATGGCTTTGGATTCTTCCTTCATCAACAGGCCATCTGGAATATAATGCACCATCACAGAATAGACAACATGCTGTGTACAGTCAATGCACTGCAATTTATATTACCTCAGATAGCCTATAGGGCAGGATAAGTTTCTCGCCGACCGTCACAGTCTTCCTGGTGGTCAGTGCTTCAAACAGTGTTTCTTCTTTAACCTAATTAAAAAGCAGTGCATTTCAAAGTAAGTATTATTACAGGGACTGTACTGTTCATCGTACTTAATTATTAATACAGTTTTGAGTCCTCCTTGGTAAGTTCTTAACTCACATTCTGTACTTTCATCATGGATCAGTACATATTTGGCAAATTCAGTTTCTTTTCTCCGACTTACAATAGAGTTAAACATTGTCCAGCAATAGTCAGTCAAAAACAATTGTACTGTAATCACAACATAATGAAAGTCATTTAGCTTATATTAACCCTTTCAGCAGTAGTCCTTGCACAGTGTGATTTTCTTCCTGGGAAGAGATAAACAGGCATGTAGTACAGAATAGTACCATATCTGCGCTCTCCCAATTCTAGCCTCCTATCCATCCCCAATTTTAATGGCACCACGATTGGCAGCCATTTTTTCAGCTGTTGAGGCCTTAAGCTCTGGAATTCCCTCCTGAAACCTCTCCACCTCACTTTCCTCCTTTAAGGCATTCCTTAAAACCTACCTCTAACCAAGCTTTTGGTCATCTGTCCCAATATCTCAGTGTAAAAGCATGTCTAGTTATGCTCTTGTGAAGTGCCCTGGAACATTTTACCAAGTTAAAAGGCGCTACACAAATACAAATATCTGGTGCTGCTATATATAGAGTGTGGCTCATTCTTTTTCGATCACAACATGAATTAGGAATTGGACAGTTAAAAGGGGGCAAATTAATCATAAGGTGTAGATCAGGATGGAGTGGCGCATGAAAAGACTGAGGTTCCAAAGAACGGTAAAAAAATTAAGTTGCTCTGTTCTATGATTTTGGATTCTTCCTAACCAGGAATTAGGATGGTATCAACAGGGCTGAATTACCCACAAGTCCCATTCAAAGGAAGGATTTTAATTGTTTATTGAGGACTTGAAGTGATTATGATACAGCATTGAGTTAATAAGATGAGTCATTGCACTACCTCCAGAAGCTCCGACACAATGGGCAACACCTCTGCATTGCAGATGTCAACAGAATCATCTCGATAGGTCTTCTTTTTGTATTTTATATTCCCAAGGTGTAAAATTGCAGACAGAAGAGAAAATATCCTGTAATTAGAACAAACTTAAATTAAAATCATTTTGAATGCATCCGAGACTCTCTTATATAACTTTGAAATTCCCTCCTGTAGAGAGTATATATTTCTGAGAGAAGAAAGCATCTCTAGTAACTGGACAAATTTTTGAAAACATAAAATTCACAGGTTTAGAAAATCCCCATTCTTTTTCATGGTGACGGCACAATTTGTATCCAAAGATGCGTTTTAGGCAGTAATTCAGGAATCCAGCCATAATAGCAGAAGCCTTTTTATGAGCTAGACAGAAAACTTTCATAGTCTCAATACCATAAAAGACACAATAAGGCAAAACATCTAGTTACTATGTGCACCCTTAATCCATCAATTGCTTGATGCCACTTAATGAATAACAGGTGCAGCACTAACAAACCTCTCAAACACATCATGAGAGTTACCATGAGCATCAATGGGATGAATAGCATTTCCTCAAACTTTATTTTTCTCACGTTCACATACCAACAAAATTTTTGTTTGTGTGCCAGAGTTAGTGATGCCAATTTGATCAATTAAAAATTGGCATTATTTAGGTCAAAATTCAATCTAAACAAGTTGCAAATATCAATTCACTTGCATGTTTACTGATGTTATGTGCAAGAGACTGAAGGACTCAATTCTTTAACTTCAAGAATAGAAAGGATAGATGGCGTAGAATTCTTTAGCGCCTTAAACCAAATATTTCAGTCTACTTAAACATAACTGTGTACTCCAATCCCATTACATATTCACACCATGTCTGCATGAAATATTAGAAAATTGACCAAAATAATTTGCACTCGTACTGCATGAACAAAAACTGCTTTATTTTCTATGAGCCATCGCTGCCTGGCTAGCATCCTCAATGTACTATCAAAATAGAATCAATAATGTTAAACCACTGACAACAGCAGTATCTTATCTGCAACATGTCTAAATCACAATTTCCTTTTGCCCATATTTAAGTTCCATTATCATTGGGAGAAAAAAATGATAGAATGCTCTTTTTTTCATGATGCTTTACAGACTGACAACTTATCTGCTTCCAGTCAGGCACACCAAGCTTGGCAAACAGTATCCCTATAACAGCATTCAGTGTGCCGCATCGGGATGCAGTTTAAGCAGATGGATCCAAAGTTCGTATTTCGGTTTTGATCACTCTATCTCCTCCTCTACTGCAGTAAGTATTCAAACATTTTGCCTCCCCACCCCTCTTTTAAAGACAAGAGAGTAAATTCATAAATTCACTATCCGGGTGACAATCCATTGTAGAACATGCTTGGTTTTATTCCACTAATTTCAAAGGAACAAAAAACTGGGCAGGTCCTATAATGATGGGCTCTGCCAGTTTACCACCCAGACAGTGAAGTTGAGTGTTAACCCCAGTGATTTTCTTGCTGGCAGCCATCCTATACTTCACTAATGTCGCTCCATCTCATTGGCTGAGAATTCCAGCAGGTCACTGGAGATGTCATGGTTGAGCCGGTGTTTCCAAGCAATATCACACATGGGCCTGACTCAACAAGAGTCACTAGATGGTGAACAAGATCAAGAATCATGACAGATTTTCTTCCACTCTGTAGCCCTGCAGCACTAACATTTAATGTACCATCCTAATTGATGGAAACTTCCTTCATCCAGACTGAGTGTTTAATTCAGCACAGGTTAAGGAGAGGCACCAGGACTAGGAGTAATCATATCATGAAAAGGTACAGCTTTTACAAACAAGGACTCTGGTCAAAACCACATCACCACATCATATCTAATGATTTGATCTCACACAAAAACTCGAAATAACTTTGTCTCCACAATACACATCCATTCAGCATAGTTCTGGCACTCCAGGTATCTCATCTTACCGTTTCCGTGTCTTAGGCAGGAATCCAACCATCTCCATGGCCAGTTGTAAGCGCTCAAAATCATGTTTCAGATCCTCCCCCTCTACAGAAAAACTATCCTGCTAAATTGAAAAAGACAACAATTTTGTTAGGAAGGTTTTGTTAGGAAGATTTACATAATTTTATCATTGATTTTCACCCAGCTTTCCCGAAGACATCGGTTCTTTCCTGGAGTAAAGTTTCAAAAATACCAGTCAGCCTCTTATGCAAGTGCCTAATCCTCAGATGAGAATCTCAACAGCAAGCATAACAGGCTACTTGGCTGCAGAGTTCATTAAAACCAAACCCAATCCTGTTCTTACTTGACATCCACAGTTACAGACTTCCAGAAGGATCATTGGATGACAATCAGAAATGGAAAACCTACTAAATGAGGAAATGCAAAAGAGCAATCCTAAGTGTGTGTGTGTGTGTGTGTGTGTGTGTGTGGGAGGGGGAGGGTGCAGCTGTGTGGTCATGCATCTATGATACTACACATCTGAAGACATACTACATATCTGAAGACATGCTTCCTAATTGTGGCAGAAGTTGAAATAACTTTCAAAGAATGCCAAAATTACAGTACTCTTTACCTAGCAGGCTTCAAAATCTGACCTAAAGATAACAGCCAGAGAAAAGCCACTATGGTAGGTTATGGAAGAGCCAGAACCATCCACTTCAATCTTCAAAACTGTCTACAGCCTGTCTCAACCAACATTAGCTCTTCACTCTTGCAATTGGTAATACTGCTCTTCTCTGCTGGGCAAACCTTTGTGGTATCATGCTTCTTTTTAGATTTGAAAAACATAAATGCATTTGTATAGCATCTTTCATGGCCTTGGAACATATCAAATTGCTTCATAGTCAATGAAGTACCTTTGAAGTGTAGTCACCACTGTTGGCAAACGAGGTAGCCAATTTGGGCACAGCAAGGTCCCACGTGCAATAACAAGATAAATGATCAGCTAATCTCTTTTAATGAAGTGAATTAAAGGATAACTTTTGGCCAGGAAAACTCGCTTGCTTCTCTATGAACAATGCCATAGGGTCTTTTATGGACACCTGGGGGCAGATCAAGCCTCAGCTTAATAAATCATTAAAAATAAGCCACCTTCAACAAACAACACTCCTCCAGTACGATACCAAAGATTTGGACTACATACTCAATCCAGGGTGAGGGCATGCTAAGCAAAGCCATGGGTTTGCAAAACTCAAAAGTATTTGCCAGGCATATAGCATAAAAAACAACGACCTTGCAGTTCAGAGGTCGGAGCCAATGGATGTGGACGAATACAAGAATGGATGTCTTGACAAAGTTAAGATTACTTTGAGTTAAAGGCAAAGATTAATGGAAGGAGGAGAGCGGTTTTGATAAAACTTTGTTACTTATTTTTAATCGATATTAAGGTTGGGAAATACCTGCCACAATAGACACCAGTGAAATAAATCCATTCGGAGTCAAATTAAGTGTAGTCTTGTTCTAGTTTTAATCAGCTATCAATGATAGTTGTGTGGACTGCCCTCATAGTACACTATTTCCTTTAATGTGGTGGCAAGGAGGAATTCAAGGTAAGCAAGGGTAATTCTGGGGAAACCCCAAAGAGCAAACCCACAACAATGCAAATCCAGTGAATACCAAAAGGTATGCTCACTTGTATCCATTTAAGCATGTAAAATTAATGTTGCAAGAGTTCACTGTTTTGGTCAAGGGGTGATCTGAAACTCAGCTTTCAGTTGAACAGTGAAAATGCCAACTTGATGGCAGTCGGTTTAGATGGTCAAGCTCCATGTCATGACACTCAATTGAAATACTGAGCTCATGCTGCACGGTCACAGGTGCCATATTTCAAAGGAGTTCAACGAACGATGAAATAGGATGACCGGGTGGCATTGTGGAAGAATGAGACCATACACGCCTCATTAATTTTAAGCGATCTTGTGGCATCTCACTTAGATGCTATTGCTGGACACAGACATGATTAAATCTTAAACAGGTTCTGATAGCGAGATCTATGAAATGCCTCAGTTCAATTCAATGCAAAAATTGTTCTGATAAAGGTCATCAACATGAAATGTTAACTCTCTCCCCCCACAGATGCTGCCTGATCTGCTCAGTATTTCCAGCAGTTTCCGTTTTTATTACAAAAACTTGTCTGATGTTTTATTTTTATAATTGTTGAGTCATTTTGTTTTCTTTTGGCGAATAAAATGGGTTCAAGAAATGGAGGCATATATTACATTTATGCATACATGCATGGGGAAAATATAACAGCTGTTATATCTTGGTCTATAATTACTAGATTTGTGACAATGAACACAGCACACAAAAGTTTTGTGACAGTAATTTCTGAAAATACTGGAAGCAGCAGCATTACAGCGGGTCACAAAACAGACCTTGCAATGGCTCAAAATAATATCACACAATTCCAGATGTCACACTCATTGTACAATGTGGGTTGAAGAAAATTCTTGAATTTATGCAGAACTTTAACATGAGTCTCAGAAACTTCTTAAAGGGCTTCACATGCAACAAATTGCTTTGATGTAGCTTTTATTATGTAGGGCCAGAATGCACATCAAGATCTCACAAGCAGAAAGTAGATGAATGACCAGTTAAAAGCGTTTGGCAATGTTGGCCAGGAAATAGAAATGTTTACCCTTTGACAAACAGTGCCATCTGATCTTCAACAACCAAACTCTAACTTTGTTTCTCTCCCCACAGATGCTGCAAGACCTGCTTAGTATTTCCAACATTTTCATTTTTTTTATTTCAGATTTCCAGTATCTGCAGTATTTTGCTTCTGATTCACAATGAACACCCTGATTCAACACTTAAGCAACAATGCAGTCCCCGCTTTGTACTACACTGGGGGATCAGCCAAGATTGTGTACCCAAAGCCTAGGAATTAATTCAATTTTAACAAATGACCCAAGCTGACAAACATTCTTCCTACACACACATATATTTGAATAGAGTCAATTACTTTTGATATAGTTCTTGCTCTCTTTAATGCTCTACATAAGTGTCCACATTTAGCAACTTCTATCTAGTGAAATATCCTGAGTAATATTGTTACTGCGGAAACTTCATTCTATTTCCCTTACAACATTTGTATATAGGATACAGATATTTGGCCTGCTTAACAGATTTCACCAATTTGAGTTTTAACATTGCACTAGTTAGACCTCTGGCTTAGTTGTCTTCAAGTCCTTTGACTGAATAGATAGTCTGTGGAAGCTAATATGATACATACCTGTGATTAATTCCTGTGACTGAATAGATAGTCTGTGGAAACTAATACAATACATACCTGTGATTAACTTGAAGAATATTTGTTTCCTGCCGAACCTGGTTATTAAATTAAATGCATGTTGCAAGGGTACTAAATGCTGTTATTAATATAATACTAAAATATGCCTATTATTGCTTAAACTCATTATTATTTAGCATCAGTGTTTTGGATGCACATACAGTACTGCACAGCATAGTCCTGCCAACCACTTGTAATTTGCTTGTCTTTTTTTCGTTCTCCAGCCCAATTTTTCTCCTAATAGCACTTATCTCTTTGATGAGGGTTTGTTCCACATGATATGCCAGTAATCCTCTGGCAAAATCACCCAAGTGCCTACTACCCCTACACAGACCTAGATATGAAGTGTTGGGTGGATGGCTACTTGACCGTATCACAGCCAAGCCAATCTTGGTTTCAACCAACTGATGCAGAGCAGGTTAGGGATCAAGAGCAGGAACCATGGCTGATTTTTTTCCTTCCTAATCTTGAGATTGAGAGGTCCTCTGCTACTGCCCTGGCTGAGGTAAGCTAGCACAAGATTGGTCAATGAACCTGGACCATTATCTTGTGTGGTTCAACAGAACAATGTTTTAACTATATAAGCCAGAGAAGCGATTATTTTTAGTTTTTAAATAAAAATCAAACAAGGTTTGGGAAAACTATGAAGGCCAGTGATGAACTGATCTGCACTGGTCATCAAGTCAGTCAAGACATAAGCAACGTTTTTACAATTTCGCCTGTATATTAATATATTAAGATAATAGCAGTGTTAAGCTGCCTTTTCAATTGAAGAGGGGAACATGTCTTATTAATGTACATTCTCATGTAAGACACTCTGAAAGCTGAAGCACCAAACAATTTAATCTGAAGCTGGTCCACATGCCAAACATCAAATATATATATATATAAAAAAAAACAAAGCTGACAGAGTTAAAGATTCATGCTGCAACTTGAACAAGAAGGCAACAGGCAGAAGGCAAACTCCATCTTTTGTTTGGTCATTTCTGTAATAAGATCAGAAAAACTTTTCAAGATCATGTGGTGAATGATTTCTGCCCTATTATGGGCACTTGTTTCCCCACGACCTCTCCCCCACCTCACACATAAGATCTTAAACTGCTGTTTATTAAACAGATCTATTAATATCTCTGGAACAATTAGCTCCTTTTAAAGTATTAAATGATCCACAATTATCTACTTTTATTGATGGCCTGTTGCACTAAATATTAATATTAAATAAAATCACTATATTACATATATTAGAATTCCCATTTTCATCTGGATCTACTTAGTATAATTGAAGGGCAAAAACCAATGGGATCCTTTGTTTGCTTAAACTGTTGGATGGTTGAAGCAGGACTGGCTTTGTGTAGAACAGTTCAAAGAATACAGATAAAATTCTAACTCAGTCATTCATTGAACCCCATCTTTGCCACATTAAAGTTCATGTAAATCAGCTACCTTGAGTGAGACTTTACTGTCAATAGAGGGAAGAAGTCTGATACAGCATTGGTACAATGTTTGGAAACTATTACATGAAATGACCAAAAAGAATCAAGCAGACTTGGCATTCAACATGTTTTCAACCACAAGGAAAGCTCTCTGTATTGCACCGGTCAATTAGTCTAAGCTGTGTAATTTATACTGCAGCCAGCAATGCAAAACATATTAATCGACTCCAATTGGTCAACTTTTAGAAAGTTTGGTGGATCAGACCAACAAGTAGGAGATTGACAGAGTATATGTACTTCTCATATCAGGAAAAAGGTGTATATAAATATATTTGAACATTAAGGCGTTTTTTTCCAGTTACATAATCTAGAGTGACTAATTTTAGTTGTTTTTGATAGGATTAAAGACCCAGTTGTTTCTGGAAAACGAATAGCTTTTGACAATTATTCCTGTACTTTCCTTGTGGATGTGCAATGGTGAATCGGCATCTCACCACTGGCATCACAAAACTGAAATACTAACCGGCTCTGAATCATAGTAATAATCATCCCAAGTCTGTCTGAGCAGTTTCTTTGTCATCTGAGAAAGCAAGGTAAATGGTGTTAGGAAGCACATACATCTCAAACAACCTTCACAAGAATGGTTCAGGATGCATGTCCAGCATTAAAGCTCAAGGAAAACCCATGTTATCTCAATGTGCATCTTCACCCAAACATCTTCACCCAACAACATGGCACCTTTTTAAAAGCTATTCTGAAAAAATCTAAAATAATCGTGATGTAATGATCTCTCTGCACTGCAAAGCATATCTAATTATCAATCAATAACTTTCGCATTTTGAAACTACTTCGTTAATTACGACTGTAAAGGAAAATATCCAAGTCCAATTACAAACTTTAGCCAAACTATTCTCCATCTTCATGAATAATAGTATTTATCTATTTCAACCACCCCTCACGCCCCCCTCCCAATGAAATGATTCTAAATCTCTGCACATATTCCTCATCTGTTGGTATAACTGTTAGCAATTTTTCCTTACAGAAGTAGATTAAATCAGAATATGTACTGGAATGCAACTCAAGGGCATATATATTACAATTATTGGGGCAATATTGGGCATTTTGTGTGCAGTTTCAGGACACCCAAATGTTATTGAAATGCTGGAAACCAAATAAGAACAAAAATGCTCAAATACACAAGTGAATTAGCATCTGTGAATACACGTTTCAGGTGTGTATCATTCAAAAGATGCTATTGATCTTTTGTGAATTCTTAGCATTTTTTGTTATAATACAAAGTGATAGCAATGCATTGGAGACAAATCAGAAAGAATCGATTAAAAAGCCATTGATGAAATCAAATTTAGAATTAGCTTTTCTTTTTCTCACTCATTCTGCAGGATGATGCCAGCTAAGTTTGTTCATGAAATCTTTTCTGTATTATTAAGAAAAACTTAGTTATTTAGTGCATGGTCGCTCAAGAAATCAACAACAAATAAATTGCCATTCATGTCCAGTCCTGTGACATGCAACAGTATTTATGCATGTCTAAGTTCGACAATTTGCAAATAACATGAATGACCAGTCAATCTGTTTCATACACTGGCAATATTGGTACAAGGAGGGTTATTAGTTAGGACAGCAAAAAGAACTCAAATAGCGCACCATGAGTTTAACTGAGTCATTAGGCAGACAACATTAGTGTTTACCATTCCATCTAAAAGACTGCACTCCCAACAGCGTAGCACAAACTCAGTAGTGTCAGCTTACATGACATAATCAAATCCTGGAGTTGAATCTTCAACTCAGTGATGGAAATGTTACTGTTTATTACTTCGACATATCCATAACTTTTCTTCCCTTTTTATTTCATTCCATCTTATCTGTACATGGGGGTTTCTAATTGCCAAACAGCATCCTTCTTTGGGAAAGGAAGGATGCTCATCAGCAAGAGTTGAATGAACTTGTAAGACCAGCTGCTACATGCTTTGCACATGTTTTGTGAATACAGGTTTCAACAACCTTATTAAGCATCCTTTTAATGTAATAACTAACCTGAATGGAACCTTTCCCCATATACACAAAGTCGATGGAGCTAGTTGCCTGCTAACTATGACACGGATTCCACTGTGCCTTGTTTTATTTTATGTCCATTTCCCCCTTCTTTTCTGAAGGCAACTCATTTGTTATAGTACCATGGGCATCAGTTGCCACCCTATACCTCATTAAAGTATGCAATCTTTACAGGCAATATCAGCAGTAATCAAATTTAAAAGATTTAAAAGATTATCAGCAGTAATCAAGAGCAAGTCCCAACTCAATAGCCACGCAAGTACTTTCCAGCAGGACGTAATCTAGAGCAAAAAGCCCACCTGATTCTTTTGCTCTGGCCTAAGAGTGTGAAGGCAATTGTGGTTCTGTAATTGCTGCTTTGGTGGAGTTCAACTAACACAGGACAGACAAATCGTAGAATATAGATTTTCTGATCTGTAGGACTCAACTAGTCAGCCACATGTTGCTTTAATCAATACTACTGAGGGAGGCTACTGTACCTTGTTCCAAATTGCAATTACCAGTACTCAAAGAAGCGAAATCCAAATTAGCTTCACCAAAGGAAAGAAATGAAAAGCCAAAAGATGAATCCACAGGCCTTGGCATTGCCTTTTATGGCCTGGTTTTAAGAGAAACAGTAAGTTTATCCCCCCAATTCTAAAACATTCATTCATCTATTTTTGTACTTAAATATTTTATACTTAAAAATTATCCTATTTTTAGCAGGATATTCACCCGAGTCAAAATTTTGAAATTTATATGTTTCACTGGTTTAGATCTCACCAATGGTCTGATGAACTTGTTTTGACCTTCAGTCAAAAATCTCAGGATGCTTCAAGCTTGTTAATAACAGCTTCATTTAAACAGTTAAAATTTGCTGTGCCCTTTCCCTGTTAGGAAACACACCATCACACTGTAGGTACTTTATAATTTAATATACATTACCTTACTTTGCGTGTGTTAACCAGCAGATGCCATTAATTTACTTATATCGATATAAATGCTATCAAACTTCCATATTCTTGGCAACTGCCACAGCTTCATGGCATCACTCAATTTAACACTTACAAAGAAGTTTCCTGGCTCTAATTTCTGAATGTATAATGTTCGGTTTTTCACAAATAACATCTGCAATGAAGCATTCTTTGTACATAATCTAGCTTTTGGAGCTAACCTGGTTCAAGTAATGGTACTCCTCAGGCTCCAGCAGGTGGAAACTCTTTTTCTCTTCTTCATTGGCTCCTGCCAACAAGTAGTAGAATACGTGATAGTTCCTGAAACACAAATGCCACGGAATACATAGTCACATTTACATCCAAGTGACTGCAACACAACAAAGAAGCTGTGAAGATGTGGCAACTTTAGGTCAGTTATACAAAAAAACAGAAATCATGTGTACATGACTAACAGTAAAAATGCCAATATAAATTAATTCAATTAGACTTTAAGTTGATGGATGTGGAGATGCCTCAATTTGCATAAAATTGAGTCTGATTGTTACCAGTACCATCGATGGCATAGACTTAAGTTTATCTTTTCCACTTCAAGTCATTTGGTAGCACAGAACTTGAGTATTGCTGAAAAAAGAGACATGTCTAAGCTTTTCATCTTGCACCCATCAGGACACTCACAAGAATATAAATATAAGAAGAAGACAACAATTTATATTCCATGTGAAGTGAATGCTGATTGGTTCGCAAGTGGCATTGTCATGGAGAATGCACCACTAAAGGTGACTGACACTTAACTGCCAAGCATTGTTTGAAATTTTCATATTTTGATCCTCCAAGATTAAATTACAGAGGGAGAATCTTTGCATATCTAATCAAGATCATTGGCTTAGCACACAACTTCAATTCATGGGAGGAGTGGCACCCTTAGTTTGAAGTTTGGGAGGAGCCAGGTCTCTGTTGGATCACTACCCAAATCCCTCCAAAAAAAAAAGGCTGAATAGAGCACAAGAGCAAATAATTCTCAAGAGCTTGAAGAAATAAGATTCTGTGAGAATCACAGAGTCATAGAGAGTTTATGGCACAGAAAGAGGCCACTTGGCCCATCAGGTCTGCGCCGAGCAGAAACGAGCCACCCAGTCTAATTTCACTTTCCAGCATTTGGTCCATAGCCCTGCAGGTTACAGCAATTGAGATGCATATTCAGACACCACTTAAATCAGTTGAGCGTTTCTGTCTCTACTACCCTTTCAAGCAGTAAGCTCCAGACCCTTACCCCTTCTGGATGATAAAATGTTTCCTCATCTCTCCTCTAATCTTTCTACTAATCACTTCCAAATTATGCCCCCTAGTCACTGCCCTCTCTACCATGCCTCTCACAATATTGTACATCTCAATCAAATCACCCTTCAGCTTCCAATGTTTCAAGGAGAACAGCCTATCCAATCTTTCCTCATAGCTAATACTTTCCAGTCCTGGCAACATCCTCATGAATCTCGTCTGTACCCTTTCTAGTGCAATTACATCCTTTCTGTAATAAGGTGACTAGAACTGCACATAGTACTCAAGTTGTAGCCTAATGATACAGTTCCAGCATAATCCCACCCCCGTTGCTATATTCCATACCTCAGCTAATAAATGAAAGGATTCCATATGCCTTCTTCATCACCTTATTGAACTGTCCTCCTACCTTCAGGGATCTGTGGACATTCACTCCAAGGTCTCTCACTTTCTCTACACTTCACCATATTCTCCCATTTATTGTGTATTCCTTTGTCTTGTTTGAACTCCCCAAATATATCACCTCACGCTTCTCTGGGTTGAATTCCATTTGCCACTCTTCTGCCTACCTGACCAGTCTGTTTATTTCTTCCTGCAGTCTACAGCTATCCTCCTAGCTATCAACCACACTCGGCCAATTTTTGCATCATCTGCAAACTTCTTGATCATGCCCCCTATGTTTAGGTCCAAATCATTAATATATACCACAAAAAGCAGGGGACCTAGCACTGAGCCCTGTGGAAACCAGTGAAAACAGCCTTCCAGTCGCAAAAACACCCGTCAACAATTACCCTTTGTTTCTTGCCACTGAGCCAATTTTGTATCCAGCTTGCTGCATTCCCCTGGATTCCATGGGCTTTTATTTTCTTAATCAGTCTGCCATGTGGGACCTTTTCCAAAGGAGTTCAAAATTCTACAACCAAAATGCATCCCTTCCATTCAGGTCGTAATAAATTATTTCAATAAGCAATTGCATTTTGGTAAACTGGAGCAAAGAGTTATTTTAGTGCACCTGCAGTTTAGGAGTGGTATGGCTTTCTAATTTGTAATACACTTCTACACTAATTTCACAACATACGAACATACAAAATAGCAGAAGTAGGCTTTTCAGCCCCATCCAACCTCCTCCACCATTCAATAAGATCATAGCTGATCTGTTTGTGTTTCGAGTTCACATTCCCATCTGCCCGATAACCTTTGATTCCCTTGCCTAACAAGAATCTATCTACCTCTGCCTTAAATATATTCAGTGACTCCACTTCCACTGTCTTCTGAGGCAGAGATTTCCAAAGTTCCACATTCCTCTGAGAGAAAAAACACTAATCTCTGTCCTAAAACAGTGATCCCTAATTCTTTCCACCTCCACCTTTTCAAGGCCATTCAGAGTCTTACATACTTCAAACGCCACCCCTCACTCTTCTAAACTCCAGTGGAAACAAGCCCAGCCTGTTCAACCTATCCTCATAAGAAAACTTGCTCATTCCAGATATCAATCTCGTAAACCTCCGCTCAACCACTTCCAAAGCATTTACGTCCTTACTTAAATAAGGAGACTAAAACAGCACAGCAGTATTCGAGATGCGGCCTCACTAATGCCCTGTATAACTGAAGCATACATCCTTACTTTTACGTTCAATTTCTCTCATAATAAATGTTAGCATTACATTAGTCTTCTTCATTACATGCTATACCTGCATACTGACTTTTTGTGGCTCATGGACGAGAACACCTCAATCCCGCTGCACCTCAGAATTCTGAAGTCACTCTCTGTTTAAGTAATAGTCTGCTCTTCTATTCTATCTGCCAAAGTAAACAGCCTCTCAATTTCCTACATTAAATGCCATCTGACAGATTTTTGTCCACTTACTCAACCTATCTATATCCGTCTGCAAACTCCTTATGTCTTCTTGACAACATTCCTAGATTTGTGTCATATGCAAATTTAGCTACCATGCCTTTGCTCCCCTCATCTAAGCCATTGATGTAATTGTAAAAGTTGAAGCCCCAGCACAGGCCCCTTTGGAATGCTACCATTCGCATCCTGTCAGTCAGACAAAGGTCCATTTATGCATACGCTGTTTTCTGCCAGCCAGCTAATCCTCCAGCCAGGCTAATATGTTACCCCCAACACCATGAGTTATTATTTTCTGCAACAACATTAGATGTAGCACTGTATCAAATGCCTTCTGGAAATTGAAGTACAGTACATCTACAGGCTCCCCTTTATCAATGGCACTTCTTCAAAGAACTCTAATAAATTGGCCTAAACATGATTTCCCTTTCACAAAACCATGCTGACTCTTCCCAATTACTTTGTGTTTTTCTAAATGCCCAGCTATAACTTCTTTAATCATCGATTCTAACACCTTCCCCATGACAGATGTCAAGTTGACTGGCCTATAGTTTCCACTTGTCTGCCCCACCACCCACCCTTCTTGAATACAGGGGTTATATTTGCTATTTTCCAGTCTAATGGGACTGTTCCAAAATCTAGGGAATTTTGAAAAATTAACACCAACGCATCTTCTACCTCATTAGCCACCTCTTTTAAGACCCTAGGATGAAGTCCATCTGGACCCAGAGACTTGTCAGCCTGCTGCTCCATCACTTTGCTCAGTGCCATTTCCCTTGTGATTTAGTTTCACCAAGTTCCTCTCTCCTCTCCACCTCCTGATTTGTAACTATTACTGGAATGTTTTTTGTATCCTCTACAGTGAAGACAGAAGAAAAATATTTGTTCATTTCATCAGCCATTTCCTTATTATCTATTAAATCTCCATTCTCACTGTCTAGAGGATCCACACTCACTTTACTTACTCTTTTCCTATTTAAATACCTGTAGAAAATCTTGCTATCCGTTTTTACATTTCTAGCTAGCTCCCTTTCACTCCAATTTCTTTCTCCTGATTAATCTTTCAGTCATTCTCTGCCGTTCTTTATATTCTGACCAATAATCTGACCTGCCACTTATCTTTGCACAGGTATATGCTTTTTCCTCAAGTCTGATGCTTTCTCTAACTTCTTTAATTAACTATGGATGACGAGTCCTCCCTTTATTCCTACTATAAAGAAAAATTATAAACTCATTGAGTATTCTGAAAAATCCCCTTAAATGTCTGCCACTGCTTCTCTATTGATACAAGCATACGAAATAGGAGAAGTAGGCCATTCAGCCCACTAAGCCTGCTCTGCCATTCAATAAGATCATGGCTGAACTGTTTGTATTACTAATTCTACCTTCACATCCACCCCTGATAACCTTTGATTCCCTTGCCTATATCCATCTCCGAGCCTAGCATCCCAGTTAACTCCATCTAGCTCAGTTTTCATGCCCACTTGGCTGCCCTTATTTAAGTTTAAAATACCAGCCTTAGACCCATTCTTCTCCCTTTCATACTGGATGTAAATTTCAATCATATTATGGTCACTGTTACCTAGGGGTGCCTTTACTCTGAATTCATTAATTAATCCTGTCACATTACACAATACAAGTCTAATATAACCTGTCTGCTCTAAGAAACTATCTTGAAAGCATTCTATGAACTCCCCATCCAGACTATGACTGCCAATCTGATTTTTCCAGTTTATATGTAGATTAAAGTCAGCCATCCCTTTAACATAAGCAACCAACATTTCTTATTGTATACTTTGCCCTACATTGTGGGTACTATTAAGGGGCCTGTTGACTATTCCCACTAGTCACCTCTTTCGCCTACTATTCCTCATCTCCACCCAAACCGATTCTACATCCTGATCTCCTGAACCAAGGTCATCTCTAACTATTGCCTAAATGTCATCCTTGATTAACAGTGCTACCCCTCCACCTTTAACTAACTTCCTATTCTTCTTGAATGTCATAGGCCCCTCAATATTCATGACCCAATCTTCGTCATCTTGCAACCAGGTCTCCGTAACGGCTATCAGATCAAATTTATTTACTTCAATGTGCACTATCAGCTTGTTTACTTTGTTATGAATGCTACGCGCAGATACAAAGCTTTTAGTTTTGTCTTGTTATCTTTGAGAGATCTGGGGAGAATTTTCTCCCCATTTTGGGGGGGGGGGGGGGGGGGGGGGGGGGGGGGGGTGCGCAGATTAAGTGGGAGTGGGCGTCGCCGTTTCACATGGGCAGGCCAATTAAGGCATGCGTGCAAAAGAGCGCAGAAATCTCCGAGGCACAGAGCTGCCTCAGGGAGGTTAGTTTCATTTTGAAAAATTAAAATAAAGAGAAAAAAATTTTTCAGCCATGTCCTCTCATATGACAGTGTCACATGAGCTGGGACATGTCAATGAATTTTAATGAAAAAATTTATTTGATTTATAAATCCTTCATGAAACCTCATCCCGCTAGTGGATGAGGTGTCATAATAAATGCGAAGGCCGCCTGGGCTCTTCGCCTGCCCGCCAACCTTAAGGTTGGATGGACAGCTCTATTAATTAGTTTTCAAATGGCCTTAATAGGCCTTTAACAGTTCGACGGGCGCACAACCGACTCCGGTGCACACCCACCAAACTGAAGATCAGAATAACACGCAGTGACATTGGGACACACGCCTGATGTCACCATGTGTCATTTTATGTGTCAGTGAGCAGGGCCTGCCCCCGCTCACCAACCAGACGATTCAGGCCCTGGTCTTGATCCATGGTGCATTCTTAGGTTTTTTGTCTCTGCCTCTCCCTGCCATTCTCTGACCCTCATTTCCTATAATACTATTTCCCTCTCTTACTTTGTCTCCACTGTTTTATATACCACATCTGATCCTTGCCCCCACTATTTAGTTTAAAACCCTCTCCACTTCCCTAGTTATGTGCCCCAGCACAGTTCAGGTATAGACTGTCCCAATGGCACAGGCCACTTTCCCCTGTACTGGTGCCAGTGCCCCATAAACCAGAACCCACTTCTCCCACACCAGTCTTTGAGCCACATGTTCATATCTCCAAATTTATGTACCCTATGCCAATTTGCACATATCTCAGGTAATAATCCAGAGGTTCTGTTTTTCTGCTCTTCAGAGCCTCTTTCCTAGTTCTACCTGTGTCGTTGGTACCTACATGGACCACGACAACCAGATCCTCTCTGTCCCACTGTATGTTCTGTTCCAGCCCTGAGCAGCTGGCCTGAACTCTGACATTGGACAGGCAACACAACCATCTGGACTCTTGCTCTTTCCTGCAGAGAACATTGTCAAATCCCTCACTACACTTTCCCCTACTACCACTACGTGTTCCCACTTGAATGGCTTCCTGTACCACATTGCCATGGTCAGTTTACTCATCCATTGTACAGCCCCTGATCTCATCTAAACAAGCTGAAAGAATCTCAAGCCTATTGTACATTTGCAGAGGCTCACATTCCTGCACTCCTGCCTTCCAGGTCTCCTTACCTGCCTCACTTGCAGTCAAATCCTCCTGTCCCTGACCACTGACCAAATCAGAAGACCCTATCCCACGTGGTGTGACTGCCTCCTTGTCCAAAGCATCCAGGTAACTTTCTCCCTCCCTGATGTGTTGCAAAGTATGCAGCTCAGCCTCCAGCTCAATGACTCTGAGCCGAAGTTCCGCGAGACGCAAACACTTACTGCTGACGTGTTTGCCCTGGATCACAATGTTATCACAATGACACATCATCTGTCCTGACATCCTTAATGTGTTTTAAATAATTACTTAATTATATTATATTATATATGTTATAATTGTATTTATGTTGCTTTTTAAATTTTACCACCAATCTGTATACTATTTTAAACCTTAGGAATAGAATAGATCTTAACTACTCACCTGATACTCACCAAACAGCTAGCTCCTTTCACTGTAGTAGAGTAAAAACCAATTACTACAGGGTGAGAAAGATAGAAAAAGGAAACAACGCCTCCTTTCCTCCTTCACCGAACTCCCCCACTCTGCATTCCGTTTGCCCAACAGGATGTAAATTGTCTTGTATACATTATAATAATTAAATATTAAACACTTAGTCTGTTACCACACACAAACATTATTTTGTTAAAAAAATACAAATTACTACTGGACCCAAAGACTATGGCTTCAATTCCTCTCTGTATCTAGGCCTGGCCTCTGGTGTCACCCCTTTACATGCAAAATTTGCTACATTTCAATCCAAAGAAAAATTAATGAAATAGTAATTTCAATATATTCCCCTGTGTCTTGCCAGCTTCATTACTAAGTTAATAATAGCAATCCCTTTTAGAAACAAAATGATTTTTTAGATTAATCTATAAAAGCTCCATTCCTGAAACAGTTCAAAGGATTACTCCAAGACAAAACCATACATTGGCTTCATCCTCAATTACTCATCTGGAAACAACTCCAACATGAATTTTATATTTTTAATAAAACAAAATGATGTCACCTGCTTGGGTAGGGACACAAATTTTGCTCCAAATCTTTTCATTTTGAGGGAGAATTTTGTGCTCATTACATGTTAGTGTTAGAAAATAGAACTATTTATTTCCCAGTTCATACATCAGATCAAATATAGCATAAACAAGGACTAAGTAAAATTCCCTCCACACTGCTATTGTCAAGAAATTCCATGTCAGTTGTACCAAAATTACATGCAAAGTGAAGCTTCCTCTACATTATACTTAATTTGCACTGTTCCATGACCTGTAAATGTTTGATGGGACAGAATGAAGCTCCATCTACAATATGTCAAACATTCCCAGGTTACGTACAGCAAAGTTTAAAAGTAAAGGTCCTTCTATACTGCCCTTTCAAATACTCCAAGATCAAATGTATTGCAAGTTAAATGAAGAATAACGTTCCTTTTATTCTGCTCAATAATAATTCTGCTTCATCTTAAGAAAAGTACCTCCAATGTGATTTCTTTCATTTCCGACATTCTGTTGTGAGCAAAAATTGCTAATTTACAGCTAGTTTGGTACTATAAGAATTGTGTTCAAACTCATTTCACATAGGGAGTTTACACTGAACAAACAATGCTGAGTTTAGAGCTGAAACCCAGCAAGTTTTCATAAACTATAGTTCCTGTCATCTGGCTCGTCCATTAAAAGCGATGAAGAGCAAAGGACAGTGGCAACTGAGGCAAAGCAAAGCCATCATGTTTCAGCATGTAATCTCACAAATGTAACAAAAACATCGCTTTCAATCAGCATGGCACATATGGCCATGCAAAGATTCACTTTAAAAAATAACTTTTAATTTGTTTTCAAGAACTAATTTATCCCAGAGTCCACTTTGGAACTGTCATTTACCCATGCCATTTCTTTGTGCATGTGCCAGGGAGGATGAGCCCCACTTTCTGTACTCTATCTGGAGATACTCATGACATGCTAAATTGGCTCATGTAACAACTTGCATACTTCTTACCGTTCATTATGCTCCTGGTAGACCAACCTCGACTTCTCCAACAGGTACTTTTCAACATAAGCTCTACAAAAGCAAAATGATGCCATTGGTTAGATCAGGAAGGCCTTCAGACAACAGCACATATTCCCAGGAATCAATCTACTGAATCCTTGTTGCAACCATCTGCCTCCCGTCCCAGCTAAGGCAGAGATCAAAACTGTACACAGTGCTCCAACTGTGGTCTCACCAAAGTGCTGTACAATTGTAGCAAGACTTCCTGACTCTCATGCTCCAACCTCTTGCAATCAAGGCCAACATACCATCGGTCTCTCTAACTGCTTAATGTACTGTTTTTTTGTGCACCAACACCCAAATTCCACAACACCACATTTAACCATTTCTCAGCATTTAAAGAAAGTTTTGTTTTTCTATTCTTCCTATCAAAGCGAAGAAACTAATTTTCCCTCATTACAGTTCACCTGTCACCTCCTTACCCAGTCACTTAAACCGTCTATAACCCTTTGCTTCTTCCACACAGCTTATGTTCACAAATTCGGATGTATTACACTTGGTCCCTTTCATCAGTACAGATTATAAATGGATGCGGCCCAGCACAGGTCCTTGTGGCACCCCAATAGTAACAGCCTGCAACTTAAAAATCACCCCTCTATTCCTACTCTGTTCTCTATGTATCCTTAACCAATCCTCTATCCACGCTAACAAATCACTCCCAACCCCATGAGCTCTTATCCTGTGTAATAACTTTTCACATGACATCTTGTAGAATGCCTTTTGAAAATTCAAGTGTACGCTAACCACTGGCTTCTCTTTATCCATCCTGCTAAATTACATCCTCAAAAAAAAACCCCTCAAGATTTGTCAAACACGATTTCCCGTTCTAGAACTGTGTTGACACTGCTTAATCATATGATTTTCCAAGTGCCTTGTTCCTTAATAATGGATTTCAATATGGTTCTGTGACCAAGATCAGGCTAACTGGTTTAATTCCCATCTTCTCTCTCCTTTCTTTCCTGAATAGGAATGTTTAATTTGCTGCCTTTCAACTCAGTGAGATGTAGGCCATCAGGTCCAAAAAATTTGTCGGATTGTAGATCCCTTAATTTCTCCAGTACTACTTCTTTATTTTAAGTTCCACACTCACGTTAGACCCTTGGTTCCCCACTATTTCTGGATTTTTATTGTATCGTGTGTGAAGACGGATAATTTTTTTTTTTACATCGCTGCAATTTCCCTTTTCCCCATTAAATTTCTCCCGTATCAGCCTCTAAGGGATCCATGTTTATTTTCACTACTCTCTTCCTTTTTAGAACCTTTTGCAATCTATTTTATATCCCTGTTTAGATTTACTGTCATATTCCTCTTTATCAAATTTTTGGTTATCCTCTGCTGGTTTCTAAAACTCTTCCAATCCTCAGGTTTACTACTTTCCTTGGTAACCTTAAAACTTTCTTCTTTTAACCTAATGCTATTCTTAACCTCTTTGGATAACCACAGATGGATCACTCTTCCTGCAGAGTTTTTACTTCACAATGAAATATATATTGAGACTTATGAAATATTGAAATACTCATCATTAATAATCTAACATCACATCTTTTAGTGTAATTTCCAAATCTACCATCACCAACTTACACCCCATACCTATATAATTAGTTTTATTTAAATTTAATACTCTAATTTCAGACTTAAGCATGTCACTCGCAAACTGTGTAAAATTCTAATATATATATATGATCACTCTTCTCCAGTGAATCAATCTTTCACTCAGATTTTTTTAATTAACCCTGCTTCATTGCATAAGATCCAAAACAGCCTTTTCTCTGGTTGAATACATGATATATCATTCCAGAAACTGTCTCAAATGCATTCCAAGAACTTGTCCTCCAAAATACTTATATTCGCCATGGAGGGACTGCAGCATATATCCTGGACTCCAAGGGTTTAATTGAGATAAGAATACACAAACTAAGGTTGCATTTCCTCCAGTTTAAAAAGATTAAGAATTTTGGAATGAAGGTTTTATGAGATATTGAAGGGAACTTATAGTTTCCCCACTAAAAAATCTAGGACGAGGAGACATTGCTCCAGGATTTTCAGGAGGAAAGTTTGGAAAGTGTTCAATATGCAAAAGGGCGGTAGAAGTTTGGAACTTTCTTCCAAGAATGATAGTTGATGTTAGGTCAATTGGTAATCTTAAATCTGCAATTGATTTCTGTTAACCAAAGGTAAAGGATTTGGGGGAAAAAGGTGGGCATGGGAGTCAAATCACAGATCAGCCATGATCTCACTGAATGGTGGAACAAATTCTAGGGACTAAATGGCCTAATGTCGATCCTACACCAGCAAGAATAACTGGGCCAAATACCTCGTTTCTGTGCTATGTATACTCTATATAACTTCACTCTCAGTTATGCAAAACTTAAATATTTAGCAGGTCAAGTATGCAGCGTATGAAATTCATGGTGATTAATTAGCTGCAAATTAACTGACATTTTATTTGGAATAACAGATATTGACTATCTGCTACAGCACTGGCTGTTTCACTTGGCTAATGAAAAAAAATCAAATGAGATGCTTAGCTGTTGAGTGGCAGAAACCAAGCACATTAATTTTTTTAAAAAGTAGATTGAAAGCAAATTTAAATAAAAGTCAATTTACTATTTTTTTATAAAATATTTTAAGAATACTTATTACTAAAACTGTGATGTTCTCAAAATCCTAAGCAAACTTTCTAGACTGCGGAACTTGGCCTTGAATTGTAAATATAAAGGGCTCCACCTAAGGTTGTGCTTCTCTCATTAAAGAAGCTGGCAACTTGAACTGCTGAAAATAATGTGGAGATACAGCTTCACTGATCAGAAATTATACCAGTCAACTAATAATTAAAATGAAATCGCCTTTAAGAGTCAACTTAAATGTGCAATTCTACTGAATTATGCACACAGAGAATTTGGGGCTGTTAAGTTTTTACCCTGTGCAGAATTTTACGCCGGCAGGATTTTGTGGGTCCCACCGAAGTCATTAATTAGGCTTTTGAATGGCTCGTCACGTTTTATGGCCCTGCCCCTGCTGCGACAGAGCCGGACAATTTCGTCCTCTGTTTCTTTCACCCTCCCAAGGCAACAGCATTGCCAATGATCAGCAAGGATGCGGCAGGGGTTTTCACCATCTAATAGGTAAGGTGAATACAAATGGACTTTCCTCACTGTCCTATATTTGCATAATTATTGCATTTTTGAAAAAAAAAATCCACTATTGTAAACGGGGTTATGGTAGTTGTCGTGTCTGTCTGCCAGTACTAAAATAACAGACGGATACAATAACTGGTGAATGGCTTAATTTTACAGATGCTCGCCAAATATTATGAATTTGCTTCCTTTACGGCATATGCCTTTCTTTCAAAGTTGCTTTTAGTTTGACCAAACAAAATGATAAAAAATTAATGGCGTTATTACCTCCTGCCCGAACAGCAACAAAAAGTTAACAATTTGTTGCATAAATCTCCAGCCAATTTTATAGGCAAAATCTCCAAAGGATGAACTGAAATCTTTTCAAAGTTGGGTTTAGACTGACAAACATTAAAATGGGATTCAAAATGTCAACAAGTTTACATATTCTCAAATGGCAAAACATGTTTTGAAAATAATTGAAACTTCACTGTTCTTGTGACTGAGCTTTGCAGAGTGTGGTATATTACTCATGAAATAAGATAACCTATCAATAAACTCAGACATGGTTGCATCTGGTCTGGTCTGATTAATCAGCTATGGTTCACTCATCTCAAGTTGTAGCAACGCTCCCTCTCTCCTGACAAAGCTATTTACTACTCCAAGGTGGCTGAATAACCAAAACAAACTCAAACCCTCTTCTCCACATAGCAGCACCCCCTTCTCATGCAAATCTCATCCAAGAAATTCATGGATTTTGTCTAAAAGCAAAGCTGTCTGCATTGCCGCTCCAGCCTTTTCTGACTACTCCTGACCATTAGGTGTCAGCCATGAATCAGAAGTGGCACCATCATCCAAGAGTGAGGTTATAGGTTCATCCTACTTCAGAGACTTGAGCATGAAAACTAGGCTGACTCTATCATGCAATAGTGTGGAAGTGGCCCTCTGATAGAGGTGCTGTCTTTTCGATGAGATATTAAATAGAAGCCCTGTCTGCGCTCTCAATCAAATGCAAAAGATCCCATGATATCATTTCCAAGAAGAGCAAGAGAGTTCTCCCTGGTATCTTGGCCAATATTTATCCCTCAATCAACAACACCAAAATTGATCTTCTGATCATTATCACATGGCTGTTTGTAGGAGGTGCTGTGTGCAAATTGGTTGCCATATTTTGCTGCATTACAATGCTATAACTTACCATTCAAAAGTAAATAATTGGCTGTAAAGGCCTTTGGGATTTATGGAAGTTGTGAAAGGAACTATGCAAATGCAACTTCTTTCTCTACTCCCACTCCCCACCAATTCCTAGCTTCCTATTTGACCAAACAGTACACTCACTATTTCCTTTCTCTGTCATTCCTCTCCAACCCCCCACTTAGGCCATAAAGGCCAATGAATTATACCAGGCCTTAAAGGGTTATAAGGACAGTTTCCTTAATTTTAAGTTTCCTTAATTTTAAGTTTCCTTAATACTGTCATCTGGGGTGTTTCCTGGGGGTTGCCAACCACATTCCCTCCTCCTCCTCTACTTATGAAATATCACTTGGTAGTAATATAACAGAATTGAACAGTAGGCAGATGATACAAAACTCTATGGTGCTATATACTCCACTATCCAAATGTTTGTTTTGCACACTAATTGCCAGTCTGATGTCAAGGCCCAATTGAACCAAAATTTTTAGTTGAGCATCAACAAAACTCAGACCACCCTCTTTTGCTGTCTCTAACCTCAATTTCAACAACTGTCAAAGCTGGTATATTGAAGTGATAGTTAAATTTGGGTATGCTGCCAACCCCAAACTCCTCTTTCCCACATCCACCGTCACCAAAATTGTTCTTACCCACCTGTTCAAGATTGCCTGCTTCCACTCATCTTTCCCTTTCCAATCCAAAACCCTAATCATCATCAAGGCCTGCCTTCCCTTTCTCTAATTTTCCCATGCTCCATGCCCACTTTTTCCCACTTGTCTTTCTTCTTCTTACTGTGAAGCTCAGATGTCTTCCTGCGTGTAAAGCACGGTATATAAGTTTAACTTGGTTAACATAGTCTTCCTACTTGTGAGTACAATTTATTCTCTACAAATCTTGAAATGTGGTCAACCAGCAAAAGTTACAGGAATAATGCCCAAGAACCTTTACACTCTACCTCGCATGAAAATCACATTATCTCCCCCAATTCAATAAAGCACAGAAGACAAACCCGTACTGTGGCAGCCTTCTAGTGCACTGTCCAAGTGTGAGCTAGCAGGCTGATTTACAATAGTGTGCATCTGTCATAATCAATCCCACCATTCTCTTGCCACATTTGTACATGCTCTTGCCAGTAGGGGACACTGGATTGCAATTGAAAGGAGTAATCATGCTGATTTTATCCCCCTGTCTCACTGTAGCACTTCACTGATCTTAGCTGGAGGTTGCAATAAAGTCAGCGCAGAGCAGGGATGAAACTTGCACCTTTTGATTTTTGTGGTGCAGTATATTGATCGACAGAACTGGAGAACTCAAATGTAAAATTGATATTCACATACTAATGCGCCACCAAGCAAAGTGAAAAGTCTTTAAAATACAGTTTTCACAGCAATAATTAGCTTGGCTTAAAGAGTTTGTGATGGAGAATGTCACTAACAGCTCCTTCCTATAGAATGCTATACTATTGAACGATATTACTGATCTGTTTTCACCCCACATCAGTGATCTTAAAGAATGTGTTTTACAGGAGTAGCATGGTGACTCAGCAACATCTAGTTCCAATGCACCAAACATTGGGAGGCCAAAGCTTCGCACCCCTGGCTTTCCAAACAATGAGCTTCTGTTAACTTCTACACTATCATCAAAAATAAGTGAAGTTAAAAAAAAAAATTCCAGGGACAGTAAAGAAAAAATATCAGCAGGGAAAGTCATTCTGAGCCAACTTCCAGCACTTTCTATTGGCCGGACAAAGGAGTTACATTGGCAGATGCCTGAGCTGAGTTTGCCTGGGACCACTGTGCCGCAGCCAAAAATTTCTCTCTAAGCCTGAAAGTGATAATGAGTGTGTACGGTTTGGGGGGCGGGGCAGTGGTGATTACAGTGGAATGGATGCACGAGATGACATTTAAAAGAGTACAATAAATGGGAGTGGGAAGAGGCAGGACTGTAATCTGCATTCACTGGAGATTAGGCATTACCTAAATTCATCCAGTGTGCCACTAGAAGAATTTCAAGGAAGAAAATTTCATTAGTTAAATAATTCAGTACTTTTTGACAGATTGCAATAGCACCCACCCATCCACCCTCTCTTCGTATCTCTTAAGCTCCTCTCTGCAAAAATCATCCTGCACGCATTTTATAATGTCTGCTTCAACAATCTTTTCTCTTTTCATTCCTACTTTTAAAAATAATTAATCTGGTCACATGCATCACATCACTCACCCCCGTACAGTGCCAGTCTCCTGGTAGTTCACTTGAATGAATTTACCAAAACGGCTGGAGTTGTTATTGTGAGCTGTCTTTGCATTCCCAAAAGCCTGTTGATGAAACAAAAATAGTCAGAAACTCTGAAAACTGGAACAATGGCTCTTTGCTCTTTGCTTTTGTATTGTCCCCTAAGATATTTTACTGAGCCATGAAGGTCTTTCAAAACCAGAAATTGGAGTGATAAAAACCTTCAACTTTTACAGAATACTTAGTCACATAAAAACAATTAATAAAACATAACTGCAAAGTTTATATTGTTGCCAATGCACGCTTATTTTATACTCAGCCGAATATCTATTTCTCGCCAATAATTTTCTCCATCTCATGCATGAATCGCTGTATCATGTCGGGGGGCACACCCACTGATATAGACAGTCTGCCAGTATATGGGATACACTTCATTTTTAAATCTGGTCAGTGCATATTAGCAAGATATTATAACGCAAAATGTTTTAAGACATTTCCTAAATTACAGCAGTGCAATTAACTTTCAATGTAGATTTCAATTTGTCAAAAGCACAATCAAAAGTAAGTTTGCTGCTCCATATTCATCACACTGTGGTGAAGACCCATTTTTGTTGGGTTCCCATCTACTACCTACAATCAATTCAACTTAATTAACATACAAATCCAATTTAACATATCAATATAAAACATCATGATGCAAGAACAATTATTCACAAACAGGCCCAGATATGCTCTCCTATCTCCCCTCCAGCCAGACGTAGCATACAAAACTCTCCAAACTGGCAAAAAGGTATATGCGTGTGTTGGACTGCAATGTTTTATTTCAGGAGTTACGCTACCTGGTAGCTAGCTCCACAACACTGCAAAAATGTTGGAGCACTATGCACATGAACGGCTTTACAGAAACTGCGCCCCCCCCCCACCCCCAGAGCCCAAATCACCTAAAAGTATCTTTAATTTTATGACATTGTTGATAAAATTGCCTTGATTGTACAGTGCAGTAATTGTATCAACCAAAGTTAGAGGGAATGCAAACTGTATTATATAAAGCTTGTCTGTTTCATATTAGCTGCGAAACATTTGAAGGCAAGTCACTGTTCTACAGGAGAAATCAGATAACAAGCCAATGACATTTTGTAACTGCCAACTCATACAGTTCCTTTTCTAAGCTGAAATATAGGCAAATAGTTTGTATAATAAATTAATGCTCTGGAAAATATGGGAAATTATTTCAAATTAGTGTGTTCATGGCAACTTGATTAGCCCTTTTAGTACAGTACATCAAGTGCCATACATTATCAAGCTTGGATCAGCCAACCAGATCATATCTTGAGTGTTCAGTTATGGTCACAAAAACACAAGAGAAACATGCAAGCCTTAAAAGCAGTGCTGGGGAGGGACACAAAATTGATCTTCAGTGTGAGAGAACTTAGAATCATAGAAGGTTTACACAACACAGAAAGAGGCCACTTGGCCCATCTCGTTTGTGCCGGTCAAAAAGCCTAATGCCACTTTCCAACATTTGTCTATAGCCCTGCAGGCTACAGCAATTGAGTTGCATACCCAGACACCTCTTAAATCAGTTGAGGGTTTCTGTCTCTATTACCCTTTCAGGCTGAGATCTGGACACCCCCAACACTGGGTGAAAAAACTTATCCTCATCTCCCCTCTAATCTTTTTACCAACTAATTGAAATCTGTGACTCCTAGTCACTGACCTCTTTGCTAAAGTAAATAGGCCCTTCCCATCCAATGTACCCAGGTCCCTCACAATTTTGTATATCTCAATCAAATTGCCCCTCAGTCTCCTTTGTTTCAAGGAGGAGCATAACCCCAGCCTATCCAATCTTTCCTTATAGCTACTATTTTCCAGTCCTAGCAACATCCTCGTAAATCTCCTCTGTAACCTCTCTAGTGCAATTACATCCTTTCTGTAATGAAGTGACCAAAGCTGTACACAGCACTCAAGTTGTGACCAAACTAATGTTTTATATACTTCCAGCATAACCTCCCTGCTCTTGTATTCTGTACCTCGACTAATAAAGGAAAGGATTACATTTGCCTTCTTAACCATCTTATCGACCTGAACTTCAGGGATCTGTGGACATTCACTCCAAGATCCCTCACTTCCTCTACACCTCTCAGTATTCTCCCATTTATTGTGTATTCCTTTACCTTGTTTGTCATCCCCAAATGCATCACCTCACACTTCTCTGGGTTGAATTCCATTTGTCACTTTTCTGCCCACCTGACCAGTCTGTTGCTATCTTCCTGCAGTCTACAGCTATACTCCTCACCATCAACCAGACAGCCAATTTTTGTGTCGTCTGCAAATGTCTTGATCATGTCCCCTACATTTACGTCCAAATCATCATATACCACAAAAAGCAGGGGACCTAGTACTGAGCCCTGCAGAAGCCCACTGGAAACAGCCTTCCAGTCGCAAAAGCACTCGCCAACAATTACCCTTTGTTTCCTGCCATTGAGCCAATTTTGCATCTAGCTTGCTACATTCCCCTGGATCTCATGGGCTTTTATTTTTTTTCTAAACCCAGTCTGCCATCTTGGGTCTTGTCAAAAGCCTTGCTAAAATCCATGTAGACAACATGAACTGCATTACCTTCATCAATCCTCCTTGTTACTTCCTCAAAAATTTCAATCAAGTTAGTCAGACAAGACATTCCCTCAACAAATCCAAGATGATTATCCTTGTTTAATCTGTGCTTTTTTAAGTGACAGTTTATCCTGTCCCTCAGAATCAATTCCAACAGTTTGTCCACTACAGATGTTGGACCAACTGGCCTGTAATTATCCAGTCTATCCTTCACTTCCTTTTTAAACAAAGGTACAATACCATTGTTGAAAAAAAGAGACATGTCTAAGCTTTTCATCTTGTACTCATCAGGGCACTCGCAAGAATACCAATATAAAGGGGAAAACAACAATTTATACTGAAGGACACAAGATAAAAATGGTACAGAAAATATAAACCTAATGAATAACTAAATAAGCTGTGACAATGGGATGAAGGTTCAGGCTTGTGCAAAAAGAAAATTAAAACCAGTATCTAGGAAGGCTTCTTCATATGAACAGCAATCAGCATTTGGAATAAACTTCCAGGTAGAGTTAAGAATGTAAAACCAATCATTCAGGCACAGGCTGGGAAGTAAGTCAGTTGATCCAATTTGGATGTATGAACTCAAATAGCCCAGTGGTTTTACTTGTCCTTTTATCTAAAGATAATGGGACAAAAAAAGAGGAAAGTAAAGGTTAAAGCCCTTTACTTCCACTTGTATATTGTACAAGACTGCAGCAAAACTGTTGCTCCCCAGTCATTCACAAACAAAATAAGACAGCATGTGCAAACAGAACAACAAATTTTAACACAGGACTGCAGCTTCATGGAATATATCCAATCTGACCAGGACACAGCAGGCCACATCAGAATGTGCACCATGACTGACACTGGTCTGGTTTATATTTTTTCTGCTCCCTGCTCAACATCCTACTCACTAGCTTTTCATGTTTACTGGAACACCATTTTTTGGCTCCAGGAAGGTAACATCTAAGCTTCCTAGTCCTGTTTACAATGTAAACTATTTTTTGCTTTAATTATATTTCTAAATTTTTTTCAAAATTCATTTATGGGACAAGGGCATTGCTGGCTAGGCCAGCATTTATTGCCCATCCCTAATTGCCCTTGAGAAGGTGGTGGTGAGCTGCCTTCTTGAACCACTGCAGTCCATGTGATGTAGGTACACTCACAGTGCTGTTAGGGAGAGAGCTCTAGGATATTAACCCAGCGATAGTGAAGGAACAGCAATATATTTCCAAGTCAGGATGGTGAGTGACTTGGAGAGGAATTTCCAGTTAGTGGTATTTCCATGTATCTGCTGCCCTTGTCCTTCTGGATTGTAGTGGTCGTGGGTTTGGAAGGTGCTGTCTAAGGATCCTAGGTGAATTCCTGCAGTGCATCTTGTAGATGGTGCACACTGCTGCTCCTGTGCATCAATGGTGGAGGGAGTGAATGTTTGTGGTTGTGGTACCAATCAAGTGGGCTGCTATGTCCTGGATGGTGTCAAGCTTCTTGAGTGTTGACTCCAGGCAGGTGAGGAGTATTCCATCACACTCCTGACTATTGCCTTGTAGATGGTGGAAGGGCTTTGTGGAGTCAGGAGTGAGTTACTCGCCGCAGGATTCCTAGCCTCTGATCTGCTCTTGAAGCCACAGCACTTATATGGCTGGTCCAGTTCAGTTTCTAGTCAATGGTAACCCCCAGGATGTTGATAGTAGGGGGATTCATCAATGGCAATGCCATTGAATGTCAAGGGGCAATGGTTAGATTTTGTCTTGTTGGAGATGGTCATTACCTGGCATTTGTGGGGCACGAATGTTACTTGGCACTTGTCAGCCCAACCAGAATATTGTCCAGGCCTTGCTACATTTAGACATGCAAAAAGATTTATTAAGCTGCATCTGTTTCAAGCTTTTCTCATTCACAGGCTACCACACAGGTGAAAAACTTTCCTGACTGCATAAAAAATGGTTCATCTAGTACAGCTATCCTCATAGAACTTGGCAAGCACTGGATTACACACACTGCTGAAACGAAGGGAAACATTATTTTATATTCTGAAGCCAAGTGGGATTATTCTGTTCAGACAGCATAACTTCCAGCTGAATGTCAGAACATGCCTTGATTTAATCATTTTGAAGTTAAACTTTAAAGTCTTTCATTCACCTCAGGCTATGAAAGGATGGATAGGGGACCTTTGTCAATCCTACTCCTGAATAAATCCCTGAAAGATATCTTTCAGGTTTTCAACCATCCTGTCTTAGGTAACAGTGCGATACTTGACTGGACAATTTGAAAGTTTCTAAAATGCAAAGCCTTTTTAATTTCTTCTCATGTTCTCCCCCACTACTGCCCCAGTTTTGCAGTGTCAAGTGGAAAAAATCAAGTTGTCTGGTTTTTGATTTCTAAAAAAGATGGTAACTCTAAGCATCACATATCTTCTCTTCCTGCCTCTCTACAAGAAGGGTGAAAAACTTTAGACAAGTAATAAGCGCCAGCAGCAATATTGCTGCTTTTCAAAAACAGAAGAAATAGGAGGAGTAGGCTAAATGGCCCCCTCAAGTCTGCCCCGCTATTCAATAAGATCATGGCTGATCTGATCTTGCGCTCAACTCCAATTTCCTGCCTGTTCCCCATAATCCTCAAGTCCCCTAAAGTTCAAGAATCTATTCAAGCCTGAGATAGACAATGACTCCACCTCCACAGCTCTGTAGATACAGTAAACATTCACAACCCTCAAGAAAAGAAATTCCTCCTCATCCCTGTCTTAAATGGTTGACTCCCTGAAACTTTGCCCCATAGTTCTAGGTTCCTCCACAGGGGAAAATACTCTCTCAGCACCTATGAATATAGGTCCATTCTGCTCAACCTTGCCTCATAAGAAAATCCATTCATCCTATCAATCAACCCAGTGAACCTTCTCTGAACTTCTTCCAATGCAAGTATATCCCTCCTTAAATGAGGAGGCCAAAACTGCACAGAGCGCTCCAGGTGCAGTGTCATCAATGCCCTAGGCAGTTGTGTCAAGACTTCCCCACTTTTATATTCCATTCCCTTACAATAAAGGCCACGTCCATTTGCCTTCCTAATTAATTGCTGTGCCTGCATGATAACTTTGTGATTCATGTACAAGAACAACCAGATTCCTCTGTACCGCAGCATTCTGTAGTCTCTCTCAATTTAAATAATATTCTGCTTTTCTATCCTAAAAGCTGGACAACCTCACATTTTCCCACATTATACTCCATCTACCAAATTTTCACCACTTACTTAATTTATCTGTATCCCTTCACAGACTCTTTGCATCCTGCCCACAATTTGCTTTACCACCTATTTTTGTATCATCGGCAAATTTAGCTATAATAAACTAATCCTTCATCCAAGTCATAAATATAGATTTTAAATAGTTGAGGCCACAGCACCAATCATAGAGGCAACCCACTAGTTAGCTAAACTGAAAATGACCCGTCTGTCCTGTTTCCTGTTAGGTAGCCAATCCTCCATCCATACTAATATATTACCCCCAACGTCATATGCTCTTCTCTTCTTGTGTAGTGACCTTTTAAGTAGCACCTTATTGAATGCCTTTTGGAAATCTAAATACATTAAATCTACGGATCCCCCCTTATTCACCCTGCTTGCTACAAACAACTTTATAAATCCATGAAAGACCGTTTCCTATTCACTAAAACCATGTTGATTCTGTTTAATTATATTATGATTATCTAATGTCCTGCTACTACTTCCTTGATATGGATTCCAGCATTTTTCCCAATGACAGATGTTAGGTTAACTGGTCTTTAGTTTCCTGCTCTCTGTCTCCCCCCTTTCTTGAATTGGACCCTTACATTTGCAGTTTTCCAATCCATTGAGACCTTTCCGGAATCTAGGGAACTTTGGAAGATTACAACCAATGCATCTGCCAACTCTGCAGCCACTTCCTTCAAGGGCCTTGCTTGCAGGCTATCAGGTCCAGGGGACTTGTCGGCCTTTAGGCTCATTAGCTTGTCTAGCACTTGTTCTCTAGTGATAGCGATTCCATGGATATTTGCCAGTTGAACATCACCTCTTGAGACAGGAAGATAAAGTGGCCATCTCATTTTGTACCTAATGACTTTAAAGTTGGAAGCAAAATCTAAAAGTCCCCTATTTAAGGAGTGCATTTGGCCACAGATATTCTTTGGTCAGCCGATTCCAGCAAAGATGTAAAATAAGTGTAGCGACGTTGCAGATCCTGGAGGAGTCCCAAGGACAAAATTGGGTTTAACCATGACTCACCTTCTCTCAGATTGCCATTAGACTAAGATTGCTCACACTAGTACAATAGCTATTTGGGTAATATCCACGAAGATTGATATCCATGGGATTGTACTCTAATCTGAACTAGTGCTCTCAAGGGAGATGATGTAAGAAATACTGGTGAGTGAAGGGGGAAAAATGCACATTGTTTCAGTTGGGATAGAAAGTTGCATAATGAAAAAAGCAGAAATAATACACAGCTAAACAACAAATGTTGAAGCACTTCTGCATCTCCACATGTAACTGTAAAGCGGACTGTAAACATTCTTAGCATTAACTTATTTCAGTCTAGCACAAATGCAATGCAGTTTTCTTTAAGGTTTTGAGAGTCCACTGCACTGTAGCCAGAATGCTCTTAAAAAAAAAACTTTATTCTGCATTGTGATTCACACCATAGCCTTTCTGGCTGGTATATATGGCAATAGCCAAGTTGGCAGAAATATGGCAAAACGGTCACAGGAATTTCTTTTTAATAGTCAGGAAATAAGCATCAACTGGAAAGGAACAAAATCAGGTCTTGGGTAATTTCTCAGATCTAACATGACTGATTGATCAAAGCTTTGGAGTACTGTCGGACCAACCTGCGCCATTCCTCTACCCTCTGATCTGTAAACACGCACTGTGTACATCAGTTGCATACATTAACGTCATGTTTCAGGAACAAAACGTACTTAACCTGGCATCAGCTCAAGTGAAGTGATCGGGCTTGTTTAAACAGAGTTATTTGAATTTCTGGCGGCCCATAAATTCGGCCTGTTGATACAGTAGTGAACTGCTCATGAAGGAGTATTCAAAGATCTGGAATACAAATTCTCCGCATACCACATTGTCAATCTCACCAGGGTATTCAGGGGGAGGTGCTTAGTAAGGATTCAGTACTTCCCATATGCAAGCAGGGAATGCAGAATTGGTGCTCAGTTGTAGTGTTTCCACATTCAGTTGCTGGAGGAATGAGAGATATCCAAGGCAAGGTCAACTGCCAGTCTTTATGGCTGAGACCAGTAAAAGTTATACAAATGTAAGAGAAGAAAACTAATTTTACAATTCTTTTTTAAAATACTAATTTTAATTGCAAATAATTCAAATCACAATCACAGGTTTGCCTTAGCATGGACCTTATTGGGGCAAGATTACACACCTTGGAGCACTATAATCCAAATTTCTTCTCTCAAATTTCAATGAAAATCTGCTAACTCACAAAGGTAATACTTTATTTTGGAAACCAAGACAAAAAAAATCACAAGGTGACCTCTAAAAAACACTGCTGAACAAAAAATTTAATACAAAAAAAGGACAAAATTTGACTTTTATCCACTGTAATGGTCATTATCAAAGGAAATAGCAGGCTTATTATAGATAAGACCACCTGATTTACATTTTTATGGAAAAACAGTGACAGCAAAAATCTAAGATTCCCACACAATAACATAATTCGACTTGTTCAGAAACCACAAATTAGTGCTTCATAAGCTATGAATTTTATATATATATATATATATATATATATGTAATGGAATCATAAGTTCAAATCTTGTATTTTTTTTAAAGTTAGAACCTAATTGAAAGGGGAAACTAAAAAAGGGAAACTGAAAATGGAAACTGACCCTCCCAGTTTCTAAGGAAACAAAGACTGAAATTGAGCTTGGAAGCCAAACTTCTGGTTGAAACTATATAAAAGGAAACAGCGCCATCAGAGCTCAGATGATGATGAGTCCAGTGATGCAGTACAGGCACCCAGGTTCGACCCAAAAGCACTGAATAAGCAAAAATATAGTTGCTGTTTCTGTGACTTGAAAATTGATAGCATTAGCGGATCTCAGCCATTCAGGCTATTGTAAACAGAGACGTGTGCCATTTTTGGTGAAGACCACGCCTGTGGAACTCGGGTTGGTTGTGCGCTGCAATCAGCTTAAATCCTAGAAGGAAGGCTGAAATGTTTTGTGAGGACAGAGCTCCAAAGGACTTTGTGACCGAGACTGATATTATATCTGCTGGATGGACTGCCAAACTAATTCTAAGATCTGTCCTAGTTATGTCTGTCATTTAATGTGCAAGTTATTGTTTATAATTGACTGCAATTTGCCTGTTAATTCACATTTAGCTTATGTTGATTCTGAGTTTTAGAGTGTATGAAGTTTAGCTAAGATAGTCTTTAGTGTTTGCTTTGTTTGACTCTTGATTAGTAAAAATTATTTTGTTTAAACCATGGAATCGTGTGGCTTCCTTAGGTAAGTAAAGTTTTGGATCTTTTTTTAAAGTTATTGGTCTTGACCAAATAACAAATGGCATACATACACAGGCAAGAGAATATCTAAAACTCCAAATCCACAGTGAAGAATTTTATACTAATGGACTTATTACCAGGATCTCGAAAGTAATAAACCTTGATTTAACTTTGACTCTCAATATAAAAATATATGCTTGCCCATGGGACTTTTTTGCATCTCATTAACTTGAAGGTTCTTTTTTCAAAAGAAACCCATCAAGTCAGCCCATGTATGATAGCTAGAGAAATGAGGTCAGGCTGCAGTGGGAAGAATACACTAATCTTAAAATTTCAAAGGTGTTGCTTCTGGCAAAGGCATAATCACGTTTCATTGATGCTTTTATTAAAAAAGAAAAGTAGTTTGTTCTTCTTTAAAACTAAGAGGAAGAACAGCTTGGGTTTTTAATGTTGGCAGCAGAGTATCATAGCAGCTCTAATTCTACTGTGAATAACATTGCTGACACAGTAATCTCTTTAAATATGCCTGGAAATGCATTCTAAACTCATTACTTGTTCCTTTTACTCCATTGCCAATATACAGTGATTGGAAGTTTTGCATGGAGTCCCTCCATTATAAGTAACAAAAATACCTATTACACCCACAGGAGAATTGGTAACTGTTTTTACAAACGAGCCAGTAGTTTGAATACATGGTCTAAGTCTTTAATGGAAATGGCTTTACATGGCAGAGAAAACATCACTAACAAGGAGAAATATTATTGAATCGGAGACAGAAAGGAAGATAGACCAGTTTATACAATCAGCCAAAGTTACAATTCCCTTGGGACAGGCCACAATTAACCAATGAATATCACAGGTTACTGGTCATCACGATCTACAGCCTACACTCCTTAGAAATCACCATAGGCCGCTGTTGCCCTTGGCATTCACTGAAATGCACAAGTTTCCAACATTCTGCCAGTGCTGTGCTAATTTCTTCCATGTGTGCTTACATAGTGTTATTCACAGGGAGCCTCAGGTGTTCTCCCCAGCATATTACGCTATGTACACATTTCAACGATCTTGCTCTTCCTTCTAATGACAATACAAACCACCTATCAAGGTTACCTGTTTTTATATGAATCCATTCATCAGGATTAGGCTAATGCATGCACATTTGAGCTTTAGAGTTTTCTGATTAGTACCTGTTTTGACTTTGTAGAAAATAAAGTTTCATATTTTGATTTTATTCAGTTACTAAAACAGCCATGAACTGAATACTCAAAATTATTTTGTAAAATGTATTTTAAAAAGGAGGAATTACATCGTACTGAGAATAGATGCCACCACCAGTGAAGACCACTTCCTGACCAAGACTGAAATAGAGCAATATTACAATCAGAATTTCAACTTTGCTTGACAGTACACAATCGCAAATGTTGTGCACTAAATTCAGTTTGCAAATTGTTTTGTAAATCTAACAAGATAAAAATAACCTGTAAAATCACAACCAGGTCTATGTACCTCAACACTAAGTATGATATCCAGATCTATGAAAGTACAGTTAATTATTATTATTACTATAAGCTTTTTTTAAACAGAAAAGTGAACATCAAGTAGCTTTACAGGAAGGTGGCATGGGAGAAATTAAACCAATTTCCCTCTCCATTCTTGCTGGGCTATGGTTCCACGGACACCAGGATCCTGCAGCATTTTACCCAAGTGACCAATTCTTCATATAAGAACGCAGATATTAACAAACTATTTGGTCACAACTTGAGAATCACAGTGCACCTTCCATACTCAGAGGTAGCCCACAGATAAACTGGGATGAAAGCAAAAAAATAAATAAACCCCAACCTCGGAAGAAAATATGTCATCATTGTCTTCCTTCCTCTACAGGCCCACTCCCGAGTCATCTCCTGTTGGCAGGAGGAGCTTTGTTAACTTAAGCTAGAGAAGCATTGCCAATCAGCACTTATTCCATTCCTTAAAATCAGGATGTCCAAGCATGAAAATTGCAGTGTTGAGTGAATGCAAAGTAATATTTAGCCATACTGAAATCTTCCCTCCTATTCAACATCACAGCCTGAATGAATTCCAAATCATGCACGTCCTAATGAAACCAACTCAATGACACTGCCAAAACTGCTGTCAATTGGGCAGTTCCGAACAGAGGAGTGACCTGAAATGTAGGTCTCATGGGATGGAAAAACAATAAAGAAAATGTCAATATCACCAATGAGTTAGGAGAGATTTGTATTTCTGCATTCCACCCACTTTTCCTTCCTGAAGGCACTGACTTGCTGCTTATTACAGTTCCATGTGGACTGAGCACCCGCCAATAAATAGCCAAGCAGCTACTTTGCATGCATTCATGAGCACATTGAGCTATTCAAGTGTTTTAAGGCATCATATCCAATCCTGATCCTAATGCTCCTTGAATTCTACAAACAGTCCAAGTAAGGTTCACAACATAGCAATCAGAAAATCATGTCAAATGTCCCCCATGCTCATGGCCATATAGCCAACTGTTATGCCCTACCTCCATTCCAACCCATCATCTGCTAGCTCAGCACAATCTGAGGATCAAATCTGAAATTTTCTGGTCTACACAACTAATTTACTTAAACTTCTGGGCTAAGAGCACCAAAAGAGTTTCTTTATGATTTTTGTTGCCACACTGTACATGTGGGGGGACACTTTAAAGATGGTGGGGTACTTTCAATATAATTTTATGCTTCCTTAAATTAATAATTTGCGTACCTCAGCACAAAAGGTATGAGCATGTTTGTTTTCAGAAACTGGTAAAGTCTGACTGAAATCATCCATTTGTCAAACACAAGGTCTAAAGCAAAGAAATACAACACACTAGAAAATCCATTGAAGGCTAATGTGTAACACCTTCTTCACTATTATTGTGAAACAGAAACTTTTCAAATTGATAAATGTTGCTAGACGATTCTCTCTAGACAGGTCTGAACTGGATTGTGTACATTCTGTCAAGTGTTTCATCTGAGTGACTGTCACAACACTAGAGCAGGCTCGGAATGTTGACAATGCCTGCTAGTAAATACGTTTGCCATTTCCTTTAAACATATAGGGAAATTCAAGAAAATATCAACACACTTCAAACCAGCTGACTTAATTGGTGGCAATCCTTCATGCCTCCTCCCTTGCAAAACGAAACTAAGCTAAGGCTACTCCCAGAATCCACACATCCAATTGTAGTTGGCACAAGGTTTAGTTGTGCACATACATACCAATATGCTATAGAATCTTTAGAAAGACACTTTTGTCACTCATGTTTCTTGTGTGATGTTCTTTTCTTACCATCAGTGTGTTATCTTTGTGTTAGGATGCTGTTTCCAGGCACCCCTAAATTTAGATGGACATTATCCTTAAAGTGACTCACGTTCACGGTTCAAGCAAGACTGATGTACTTTGTTCAAATCCTGATGACAATACGGGGAAAGAAATAACATGCTAGAAGTATTTCAATGTGACATTTTCAGGTTCAGACTTCACTTTCTTAAGCCTCTTGGTTTGTCTTTCCTTTTTAATAAATTCAACTTACACTTAACTTACAAACTGTAATTGAAAAAGAGTGTTGTCTAGTTCTGAATATACTCATGATAATACTTTTGCATTATGAACTTCAGTTCAAAAAATTACAACTGCAAGATCAGGAAGGCTACAGAATCCATGTCTGATCTGTGCCAAGTTAGCCAATGGCAACTAGGACACCACCTAGATGTGCTGCGGCTGGTCTCAGTGCCCGTGAGCTATAGAAGGGAATGACTGCTATTTAATGATTCATGCTGGAAGCTCCCAAAGTGGATGCTGGTTAAGGACAGGATTGGGTGTCCCTGACAATTAATTAGTCCACCAAAATTCACTGTACAAGTGGGTTAAAGAGAGTAATATTAAAGAGGTTGCCCTTAAGAAGTCATACAGACTCAAAACGTTGGCTCTGTTTCTCTCTCCACAGATGCTGCCAGGCCTGCTGAGTTTTCCCAACATTTTCTGTTTTTATTTCAGGTTTCCAGCATCTGCAGTGTTTTGCTTTTATTAAGGAGGTGAATTATCATCAGGATGTGAGGTTTTTAAGGTCAGTTCAGGGTCAAATAGTATGCCAAGGCTGCAAGTAGTTTGAAAGTGACTCCATCTAGCAGAGTTTAGGAAGACCTGAAGATGGCTTTGGTTTTTCAATGTTGAACTGAAAACATTCTTAGACTCATCCAGCATTGGATCTTTGACATGCAATCTGATAGCATGGCAGTTGGCAGGATTGAGAGAAATAATTAATTGGCAGAATTGGGTATCACTATGTGAAAATAGTACCCATGTTGGTGGATGATGTACAAAGTACATAATGAATAGTGTGATCAGGTGGGGAATGGAGAAAGAAGTCAAGTTTAACTCTTTGGAGAATGCTAGAACCGTCAATGGCAGGGAGGTAAGAGGTACTATTATTGAAGGTGCACTGGCTGAATCTGTTTAAGTGGAGAGAAAAAATAATGCCAGGCCACTGTGATACTTTTGCTCTTACCTCTGATCCTTATCAAAGTCTGCACAATGGCAAGTCAAAACAGATTGAATTGCAATTCTCTAGATTAAAAAAAACAAGAGGCCCATAGTTTTTTGGACTGAGATCCCTAGGTTTACACTAATGAATATTTACATTAGTGAGTATTTTAATTATAGGGAACAAATCTACCATTAATAGCACCAAGTAAATGTGCTCAGTAATTTTTTTCTTTTAGAATTATAAGGCATCCAGTAGCTTCCTCAAATATCGTGAGCACACAAAATAAACTAACTGTAGAGCAATTATTATATTACTTTTTCTGACTCCATTTTTGCTGACAATTTTCTCCCCTCCATCACTTGAAGACATCGATTCTTTGTTAAGGTACTATGTGAGCCTCAACATGGATGTCAAGTGGCTATTCAAACGTGGAGTGGATAAGGACATCATAGCCAAACTCAATCCAATCCTCACCCAACGTCCATGATCTATTTTCAGCAACAGTAGCTCGACAGTGATTAGGAGAGAGAAACATTTCCAATTCTCCACTCATTCAGCGATCGTAGCACTTCTATCATGCTCCAAGCTACGATCAGTTAGCTTAGTGTAGATCAGATATCTTCATGGATTGTTCTTCATGGTTCGGCTATACAATGCTTCAAAACAGTTGAGCTATTCACAGAGAATCAACAACTCTTAGAGTCAGAGTTATACAGCACAGAAACAGGCTCTTCAGCCCATCGTGTCCATGCCGGCCATCAAGCACCTATCTATTCTAATCCCATTTTCCAGCACTTGGCCCCTAGCCCTGTATACTGTGGCGTTTCAAGTACTTAAATACTTAAATATTGTGAGGGTTCCTGCCTCTACCACCCCCTCAGGCAGTGCTTTCCAGATTCCAACCACACACTGGGTGAAAAGATTTTCCTCAAATCCCCTCTAAACCTCCTGCCCTTTACCTTAAATCTATGTCTCCTGGTTATTGACACCTCCGCTAAGGGGAAAAGTTTCTTCCTATCTACCCTATCTATGCCACTCAATTTGGTATACCTCTATCAGGTCCCCCCTCAACCTTCTCTGCTGTAAGGAAAACAACCCTAGCCTGTCCAGTTTCTCTTCATAGCTGAAACACTCCAGCCCAAGCAACATCCTGGTGAATCTCCTCTGCACCCTCTCCAGTTCAATCACATCCTTCCTATTGTGTGGCGACCAGAACTGCACAAAGTACTCCTGATGTGGCCTAACTAGCATTTTATACAGCTCCAACATAACCTCCCCGCTCTTATATTCTATGCCTCGGCTAATAAAGGCAAGTATCCCATATGCCTTCTTAACCACGTTACTTAACTGCGCTTCAGGAATCTATGGACATGTACACCAAGGTCCCTCTGATCCTCTGTACTTCTAGGGTCCTATCATTCATTGTGTATTCCCTTGCTGTGTTAGTCTTCCCAAAATGCATCACCTTACACTTCTCAGGTTTAAATTCCATTTGCCACTGCTCTGCCCATCTTACCAGCCCATCTATATCGTCCTGTAATCTAAGGCTTTCCTCCTATATATGACACCACCAATTTTCATGTCATCTGCGAATTTACTGATCATACCTCCTATATTCATATCTAAATCATTAATGTACAATTAAGCAAGGGTCCCAGCACCGATCCCTGCAGTACACCACTCATCACAGGCTTCCAATTGCAAAAACAATCTACGACCATCACCCTCTGCCTCCTGCCACTAAGCAAACTTTGGATCCAATTTGCCAAATTGCCCTGGATCCCAAGGACTCTTACCTCCTTGACTATTTTCCTATGCGCGACCTTGTCAAAACCCTGACTGAAGTCCATGCAGACTACATCAACTGCACTACCCTCATCTACACAACTAGTCATCTCCTCGAAAAATTCAATCAAATTTGTTGGACATGATTTTCCCCTGACAAAGCCATGCTGACTATCCCTGATTAATCCCTGCCTCTCCAAATGGAGATTAATCCTGTCCCTCAGAATTTTTTCCAATAGTTTCCCAACCACTGATGTTAGACTCACTGGCCTGTAATTACCTGGTTTATCCCTACTACCCTTCTTGAATAATGGTACCACATTTGCTGTCCTCTAGTCCTCTGAAACCTCTCCTATGGCCAGAGAGGATTTGAAAATTAGTGCCAGGGCCCCTGCAATCTCCTCCCTTGCCTCACATATCAGCCTGGGATACATCTCTTATCCACTTTTAAACCAACTAAAACTATTAATACCTCCTCCCTTTCAATGCTAATTGTTCAAGTATATCACAATCCCCCTCCCTGATTTCCACACCTACATCATCCTTCTTCATAGCGAACACAGATGAAAAATTATTTAAAACCTCACCTACATCCTCCGACTCCACGCACAAATTGCCATTTTGGTCCCTAAATGGCCCTACTCTTTCCCTGGTTATCCTCAATATATTTGTAAAATGGCTTGGGATTTCCCTTTATCTTGCTCTCCTAATTACTTTTTTTTTTAAATACCCACTATATTTTCTATACTCCTCTAGGGTTTCCATTGTTTTCAGCCCTCTGTATCTGCCATAAGCCTCCTTTTTTTCCCCTTTTCCAATCCTCTATATCCCTTGACATCCAGAGTTCCCTGGACTTGTTGGTCCTACCCTTCACCTTTACAGGAACATGTTAGCCCTGAACTCTCACTAAGCAAACTTTGTCATTCCTTTTTGAATGACTCCCACTGATCTGATGTAGACTTTCCTACAAGTAGCTGCTCCAAGTTAGCTTTGGCCAGGTCCTATCTTATCATATTGAAATTGGCCTTTCCCCAATTCAGGACCTTTATTTCCGGTCCATTTTGTCCTTTTCCAAAACTACCTTAAATCTTATAGACTTATGGTCACTATCCCAGACATGCTCCCCCACTGACACTTCTATCACTTGCCCAGCTTCATTCCCTAAGATTAGGGCCAGTACTGCCCCTTCTCTTGTAGGACTTTCTACGTGCTGGCTCAAAAAGCTCTGGGTGCACGTGAAGAATTCCGCTCCCTCTAAGCCTTTCACACTAAGATTATCTCGGTTAATGTTGGGGAAGTTGAAATCACCTACTGTTATTACCCTATTATTTTTACACTTCTCTGAGATTTGCCTGCATATCTGGTCCTCTATCTCCTGCGAACTGTTTGGAGGCCTGTAGTACACTCCCAGAAAAGTGATTGACCCCTTTTTGTTTTCAAGTTCTACCCAAATGGCCTAATTTGAGGAACCTTCTAAGATACCATTCCTCCTTGCAGCAATAATTGACTCCTTGATCAATAGTGCAATGCCACCTCCTCTTTTACACCCCACCCACACACCTGGAGTATTGAGCTGACAGTCCTGCCCTTCCCACAACCATGTCTCTGTGATAACAACAATATCATATTCTCATGTGTTAATTAACACCCTCAAATCATCTGTCTTACCTGCAAAACTGCTTGCATTAAAATAGATGCAATTCAGCCGTGCATTATTCCCTTGTGCCTTAACAGGTCTATAGTTGCTCTGCCTTCCAGACTGACTTAGTTTCTCTTCTATAATTGGCTGCGCATCACTCCCTACTGTAGCTCCACTGTGTCCCATCCCAAATTAATTTAAACCCCCTCCCCCCCAAAAGCACTAACAAACCTCCCCACAAGGATGTTGGTCCCATTCTGGTTCAGGTGCAACCCGTCCAACTTGTACTGGCCCCACTTTCACCAGAAACAGACCCAGTGATCCAGGAAACTAAAGCCGTCCCTCCTGCACCATCCCTTCAGCCACGCATTCATCCTCTCTGTCCTCCTATTCCCATACTCACTGACACGAGGCACAGGGAGTAATCCAGAGACTACAACCTTTGAGGTCCTGCTTTTTAATCTGCTACTTAGCTCCCTAAATTCTTGTTGCAGGACTTCATCCCTCTTTCTACCTATGTTGTTGTTACCAATGTGAACCACCACTTCTGACTGTTCGCCCTCCCCCTTCAGAATGCCCTGCAGCCGTCCTGTGACATCCTTGACCCTGGCACCAGGAAGGCAACACACTATCCTAGAGTCACATCTGCGGCCACAGAAGCGCCTGTCAGCACCCCTCACTATTGAGTCTCCTACCACTATTGCTCTTGCACACTTACTCCTCCCAACTTGTGCAGCCGAACCACCCAGTTCCGTGAACTTTGCTCTGGCTGCACTCTCTAGAGGCACCTTCACCCCGCACTGTTTTCTAACACAGTAATACAGTTCTTGAGTGAGATGCACTCTGCAACTTTCCTGACTACCTGCCTGCCTCCCTTCTTCATACTGGTGGTCACCCATTCTCTCTCTGACTGCACTTCCTTAAGCTGCGGAGTGACCACATCTAAAAAGGTGCTATCCAATGTTACCCTCAGTCTCGCAGATGCATCGCTGTGTCTCCAGCTGGTGCTCAAGCTCCGAAACCCGTTGCTCAAGCTGGTCAAGACAGTGGCACTTCCTGCACTTGTGGTCATCCACATGCTGCAGGCTGTACAACACCCGGGACAACTCCCATGACATACTTTTTGTTTAAATTAAAGGCTATTTCCTTAAATTTAAGCCAAGTAGAAAACTATTTATAACCTCTGAAGAAGAGTCATATGGACTCGAAACATTAACTCTGTTTTTCTCTCCACAGATGCTGTTAGACCTGCTGAGCTTTCCCAGCATTTTCTGCTTTTGTTTTAGAAAACTAGTTTCTTGTTAAAAAAAAACAAATGCTGAGACTCTTATCTTCTGTAATGTCACTTTAAAGTGGAAAAAAAACACTTCCCCACCAATCAGCTCTTTCCCTTGTCCTGACTGTCACTCCTTTTGAATTCCAGCACCGCCGAGTGTCTGGGTGAGAACTGGCTCCCTCACAGATAAACTCCCGCTCTTTAGGTCCTTGTCTTGCACTGTTCTCTAGCTCTTGTTCACCAGAACTAGCCAGAAAAGGATCCACTGGCCCTATTCCAACTATACTTTCAACAATTTCCCAGATTACCATTAACAATTTTTTAAAAGAAATGAATCAGCAAGGTTTGCTGGTATTAAAGGTGTGCGTTCTACTGTGAGTTCTACTTATACTGAATGTCTTAAGCAAGTTGAACTACCATCAGTCTCCTGGTCGGAAGGCTGACAACCTGTACCAATACTGACTGGTTTACATTTCTTACATCTTGAAAAGTGCAGCAAACTAGTTCAGGTGGATTTTGACACTCCAGAAGCAGTGGTCTCAGCTCAATTACTTTAGCTGCCAATACTGATACCCTTCGTTTTAAATGTAGTATTAGGTGATTAAAAGTTATTGCAATAGAACCATAATAATTCTCCTTTTTTTAAAGAAAGCTAGAGAGTAAATTTTGGAAATGCAGGATCATCACCCCATTTATGAGAGCCACTGTCATAAATGAAGTAGGGAAAGCTTCCATGGAACAGTAGTTAGTTTTATTCAAGGCAGCTGATCATCTGAAAACTAAAAATATTTCACAACTTAGAATACTCTTATAGAAAATCAAAGTGTAGCGCTGCTTAAAATGCAGAACCGCAAGTTCTAATTTCAAGGAAATCGAGATTTCCATTTAACATGTGTTAGCCAGGAAAAGACCAACTAATCTATCTAGTCCACCCCTTACACATCACCATTCTGACACACCCTTCCTGCCACACTCAACACTTCAGCTAAGAATTCTTATGCATCTGACTTAAAGGTGACATACTGGCAGTGCATGCCACAGACATTCCAGTAAGTATATTTGTCATAAAATTATGTCGTTAAATTGTAACTAATGCTGACTAGATCCATTTTACTTCCATTAAATCATTCTATGGTATAGTTTAGGTAGAATCTCTTCTTTCCATTTACAGGTTTTTAAACTCAAGTTGGCCATCAATCACCAAACCACTGCTGCCAAGTATTTCAGCTTTCATACAATTATAAAAGTACACAAACACACACAATATGTAACAATGTATAGAATTCTGTATTAAATTTTCTTCACAGTGAGACAGCTTGCTCAGGAGGAAAAGTTCAGTGCCATGGGAACTGGTTGTTTTCTGGTAAATTGCCCAATTGTTGCTGTTCTAAAGCATTAGAGTGCACGTCTGGAGACGATATGGCAATTCTGTCACCCAGCATTCACCAGCCCAAATCAGGGATAGAATCTAGGATTTTTAATGTCTGTATTGTTCAGTACTACATATGCGAACACAGGAACAGGTAGAGAAGCCAATCAGTCCCTACAGCCTGTTCCGCTATTCAATTAGATCATACTGATCTGAATATTAATTCCAACCCATCTTGGACCCATATCCAGCAGTTTATTCAGTCGGGATGCAAATAAAGATTTGCAATATTCTTTCCCAAACTTCGCTGAGGATACAATAAACTGATAAAATTATTGTTCCCTAATTAGACAGGCGCATAATACACAAAAGCAAGTATTTAGAGATGCTAACTGAAGTTTTGGCTTCAAGTCAAAAAACAATAATGATTCACATTAATAGCACACCGTTAAAATGCAAAAGCCTCAGGATTGAAGGATGTTACTTAATCATCTTCAGTCTCCCATCACTCCAATATTGCCCTTGCCAGCTTCCCATCCTCACATTCTCTATCAATTCCAGCTCATCCAAAACATAGTATTTTATCCCACACTACCACACTTGCTCATCATCCTAATTTTTACTGACCTACATTGACTTGCTGTTTGCTCATCATGCCTTTATATCCCTTCATGGCCTTCCTTTCCTTTTCTCTGTAATGCCTTCCAGCCATACAACTCTTGGGATTCCATTCCTCTGCCTCCAGGCTCATGCATCCCCCTTGTTACTTAATGATGACATTGGTGCCTATCTAGCTTCCTCTTTATAATTCCCTCCCTAAACATCTCTGTCATTCCACCTTTAAAACTTTTGGAATTATATCTGATTAAACTTTTGATTGCTTACTTGATGCTCTGTGAAGCACCTTTGGATGCTTTGGTTTTTAAAGATGTTGTATGAATGCAAATCATTATCATTAGCCAAACCTCTTTTCATGCCAAAAATTACCGCCAACATCTGGAGCTTTTATCTTGTGTATAACTTTTTATGTGACACATCATCAAATGTCTTTTAGAAATCTAAATGCACCACATCTACTGGTTCCCTTTTATCCACCCTGCTTGTTACATCCTCAAAGAACTCTAATAAATTTGTCAAACACTATTTCCCGTTCATAAAATTATGTTGACATTGCTTGATTGTATTATGATTTTCTAAATATCCTGCGACTACTTCCTGAGTAATGGATTCCAGCATTTATCCAATGGCAGATGTTAGACTAACTGGCCTATAGTTTTCCACTTTCTGTCTCCCTCCTTTCTTGCATAAGAGAGTTACATTAGTGGTTTTCCAATTTGTTAGGATGTTTCCAGAATCTAAGGAATTTTGGAACACTACAACTAATGCATTCACGAGTTTTCACCGAATTATTAAATTTCCTGGGAAAAGTACAATTCACATATTACACTGAACATAGTACTTGTACATGCAGTACATTCTTGGTCAATAGTACATTTTTTATTAAACTTTCTCCTGAATTAATTGTTTTAAATGCAGTTCAACAAGTGTCACAGTGTTTGAGAAAGAATTCGCAAAGACAAATTAGCATTTCATCTGAGTGCCCACCTTTATTTACTGGTGGACACATGATATAATCTACCATCTATTTGCTATGAATCACTCGCACTTAGTTACCAGCGAACTAGCTCACTGATCTTAGGCTTTTGGCCCCATTCAACAAAACATAAATTCAAGAGCAGACACAAGGGGAAAGTTGCTTTGCCATTTCCTTTTGTGGCTCAATTCCATGCACCTGTGCAGAAGAGCATGCATGAGACAGATACGAATTAGAGATCAAATAGTGAACAATGAAACATGAAAGTGAAGGATTACAGACTTGACCCCAAATTGAAAAGCAAGCAAAGAAGCTGGGTCAATGAACTGAACAAACTAAAATCAGGGTCACTTTGTAAAGATCTCTGTCACATATATAAGCAATTTACAAGAATACTTTACTAGTAGAAGACAATCTCATCTAAAAATGCAGTTCAAAGCTAAATTCTAAGCAAACTGACCTGGGAACCTCAGGCAACGTTAAAACACTGAAAGATGATGAACATGGGCACTGAGTGATCAAAACCCTCACTCAAATTTCAAATGTAATTAATTCAGACACTGACAACAAATTCTAGAACGTGTACTAGGAATATACAAAAGACTCACTTTCAACTCCCCCCTACCTCCCACTCTCCACCATACAGATCAGGGAGGTGTCAAGAATGATTCCCAGTTTGTGCCGAGTTACCTGATTGCAACAGGGACAGTCCTGGGAAACAGAAATTGTCCGTCTGCTTTTGTGCATTATGTACCTGTCAAATTAGTGAACATTACTTGAACTGAAAAAGGGACAAATCAAGCTGGGTTCCCAAACGTTATTTAAAAAGTGATTGTTACTGGGAAAAACAGGTGTGTGAATGTTTGGCAGGATTGAGCTCAACTGTAATTCCTTCCAATGTCAAATAGTCTGCTAACACACTGCCTTAGCTTACACATGAACAACCACTTGTGCAAGATAACCATTAGCTACAAATGCTAATGCAAAATCACGCAATTAAGAATTAACATCTTAAGGAAATGGCAGACACCCCTCCACTAAAAAAGTTATGAAATGGTATACATAAAGAACAGGGGAATTTCTGGGGATGGGAAGAATTAGAATACACTAACTCACATTATATTGTGTTTTTCTGGCTGCACACAAAAGCCTAATGTTGCTTCTCAAGAACATTTTTTGGGTAATAAATTCCATCCATCTCCGGACTGACTTAATCCATAAAGAAGGGATAGCAGATCACCACACGTACAACTGGTAAACAGCAGCTCTTTTGGCACTCTAGCCCTGAGAACTCTGGATAACTAAGTGTCTCATTTACACTGAATATTACACACTATTTATAGACATCATCAAGCCCTGGCTGCATTGAGAAATGCTATGAATTCCAGCAATACATTTCTTAGCCCGCATCTACAAGGCTGAGTCATGTGGTTACTTTACCCAACATCAAACTGCCTTCACACACAGCAAAGGGAGGGGTTTCATCATCCATGAGTAATCTCTCTCACATCAACCTCTACACTCTTAAGCACACCCTTTCTTGCCTCTCTTCTATCATGATTACAATGGCCACATGTCCTCTGAATTTTCCTCTCATTTCTTTTCAGAATTTCACTCTTACTGTATTGAAGTTAACACTCACATAGTTTATCAACCTTAATTTGTTGTTTCCTGGACATCAAAATTGTGGAACTTACATCCTTTCATGTTCTTTTCTCTTTGGATTTTAAAACATACTTATTGCGACTACTTAAATTTACCTCATCATCTCTCCTATTTGCAAACTTGATGGTGTCATGCATGCTGGGACTTTGCCCTTGATTTTTTGTTTCTCAATTACAAGAAAACAGCAGACTGTACAGCAATAAATCAGGACACCTAAGAACTGTGCCACTCTAAGCAATATAGTCACAAATGAGCAACACTAAAAGATCATTTAAATACATCTGCTTCACTTTCAAAGCAAGAACCTGCAATTCCCTTTATCATTTAACTAGGGCTAGGAATCTATCACAGTATAGAAAGGGCAAAAAATTAGTTTTTATTTAATTCATTCATGGATCTGAGCATTGCTGGCTAGGCCAGCATTTATTGCCCATCTCTAATTGGTCTCGAGAAAGTGGTGGTGGGCCTTTTTGAACGGCTGCAGTTGATTTAGTGTAGGTACACCCACAGTGCTATTTGGGTCAAAATCCTGGAACTCCCTCCCTGTGACAGGAACAACAATATAGTTCCAAGTTAGGGCTGGTGTGCTGCTTGAAGGGAAACTTGCAGGTGGTGGTGTTCCCACGTACTTGCGGCTCTTGTGCTTCCAGATAGTAGAGATTGCAGGTTTGGAAGTTGCTGTCGAAGGAGACTGCAGTACATCTTGTAGATGGTACACTCTGTGCTGGTGGCGGAGGAAGTGAGTATTTAAGGTGGCGGATGGGCAGATTGCTTTGTCCTGAACGATGTTGAGCTTCTTGAGTGCTATTGGAGCTGCACTCATCCAGGCAAGTGGAACGCATTCCATCACGCTCCTGATTTGTACCTTGTAACTGTTTTGGGTCACCATCAAATAAACTAAATGATCAAAATCAGGGACAAAGTAAAAGACAGCCCCTTAAAGGGAAACTGCAGAAACAAAAGACAAAATTTTAAAAAAAACTTACCAACATTAAATCAAAATGTGATCAAAGGGGTCTATAAAGCACCCCAGTCCCTGCAGCACCCACCGAGCACAGAAGGCCTCGACAGTGTTGGCAGACACTGCGTGCTCCATCTCCAGGGACACCTGGCCGTGAACATAGCCATGGACGAGGGGCAGAAAGTCAGGTCAGATGACTCCCTCAATCGCCCACTGCCTGGATTTGGTATTGGCCAACTTGGCCAGGCCCAGGCACAGGTTCACGAGGAGGTCCTCCTCCCTCCCTGCCCCTCTCCGCACTGGGTGCCCATAGATCAGGAGCATGGGAAGTGCAAACAAAACAACAGTAAAAGGTTTTTCAAATAACAAAAAAAAAGGGGTGCAGCCCACAACACCATATATAAGCGTGGTCCACGGACTCCACAAGGCCGCAAAAGATGCAGGCATCTCTGTAGTCCGTGAACTGATACTTCCTATGGTTGTATGGGACCGCTGCGTACAACACCCTCCACCCCCAGTCCCCAGTGGAAAGGGGGAGGACTCCCGTGCACCTTGTAGATGGACAGTATTTGGGGAATCAAGAGGCAATTTACTCACCGCGTAATTCCCAGCCTCTTATAGCCACAGTATTATGTCATTGACCGATATTGAAGGCCTCTATGTCAATGGGCTTTTCAGGTGACCATTAAAATTGGTTCCTCAAACATTAATTTTGTTTCTCTTCCTACAGCTGCTGCCTTACCTGCTGAGTATTTCCAGCATTTTCTGTTTTTATTTCAGATTTCCAGCATCTGTAGTATTTTGCTTTCTTATTAGGTCCAATTATTTTCCTGGCTAACCTTTTGCATTTTATATGTTTATAAAATGTTTATGTTGCCTGCTAATTTGTTTCCTCAAACCTTTCTTTGCCTCCCATATTAACTTTGTTCAATTCCCTCCTGTAAATTTCATAATCTTCCAGGCTGTTAACTGAATCTTGCTCCTAGTATTTGATATAAGCCTGCTTTTTCTATTTTGACTTGTCAACAGGCCATTCAATTCAGGGGACAATTATAGTTGTGACAACCCTGTTCACATTTTTCACGAGTTGCTACTGCAAACGGTGTAGCTTGGCTTGAATCTTTCTACTCGATAAGGTCTAAACCTTTGCCCTATTTACACCATTCTTTCCTATCTCACACACATGTAGAAAGTTTGACACCACATTGCTGTGCTGTAAAAACTTCTACAGGTGTTAGCAAACACGCAGCAATATTCCATTCGGAATGCTGATTTGACACTGAATAAATGTAGTTAAGGCAAACGGTGATTATAACACATATTAAACACATATTAAGAGGAAAGGCTGAGCTGCCAATTAATTTGTTGTGTAAAGTACCAATGAGCGCTGCAACAATGCAGCTCACTGATGCTATCAAAAGGTGAAAAACAACATCCTCCAGTAGGTTTAAAAAACAATCGAGTACAACTGACCAAATACTATTACTATTATGATAATTAGGCTTTAACAGTTGTGATTTAAGCTCTACTTTTACATGATGACTAAAAAGGAATTCTACCGTTAGTCCCCCTGGTTTCTACAATAACCAAACAAGCAAACATCTTATTGAAGGTGCTAAAAGTTTGCATATTATATCATCAGCAAATCAAAACAGCAGCTGTCATCTGACACAAAAACAAAAATAAAAATACCTGGAAAAACTCAGCAGGTCTGACAGCATCTGCGGAGAGGAATACAGTTAACGTCTCGAAACATGCTGGAATCCAGGATTGCTTTAGCATTCTTCAGCTTCATTATCACTCCAGCCAGCAAAATGATCAACCCAGTCCCATAGCCCAGTGCTCCGACAAAGATCTTGGGTTTCTGTGATTCAGGTGTGCTCTGTAGTTCCCAGTCAACACTCCTGGGCTCATTCAGGCTGATGTGTTCCACGCGGCAGGTATATTTATCCCCAGACACTGGTTGATATTGGAGGAGTTTTTATGTTTTGGATTGCCAGCATCTGCAGTTTTTTGCTTTTATCTTTGCTGCCATCTGAAATTGACTTTGAAATGTCAAAGCAAGATCCGTACATATACCATAATTGTCTATTTGAGAGCGTGCAGCTCTGCATTTGTAAATGTACCTGAACCCTGAAGTGAGTTTCCAAGGTTGGAATCACTACCATATATTCATGGCTTTTAAAAGATATAGAGGTGATTTATTCTATTTTGGTTAATACTGTTGGCATATTCGAGTCATTTAGCACAGCTATTTGACTTGCAATAGATTTCAATCACAGCTTTATCAAGCAATAAGTAACAGTAAGTCATGGGCAATAGTTCAGATTATAATATAAGCTGTTCAACTAAAATGTCCTCCGCAATAGTGACAGGAATAGAATACCTTTAGTGAATGCCAAATACTGCAATCATACAAATTTCAATTAGTTTGTCCAACAATAGAGTATGTTTATTACCCTTTCACTCCTGATCATGCTGACTTTGTGTACCAGTGCACAGCCTCTTCTCTTCCCACCAAGATATTTCAAGAATCCTGGTGTTCTCAAAAGAAATTTGCAGCTACACTCTGTTACTTCTGATAGAAAACAATCTTGATATAACGTTATGAAAGAGAGCTTTTTTTAATGAACATAGTGTCAAGGGCATAGCTCAAAACAAAATAAATATAGGCACAACGATCCAATGTCGTTCCCAGATGGTCATTCTTCCAGTGTGAGCTTAATCGTTGAGCATGTGGTCACCTCTCAAATTTGTAGCTGTCTTTTTTAAAAAACAACTCAATGTTTGAATCTCTCCACAGAAGTTTCAAAATGACATTCCCTCCTCTGTGACTATGATCATGGTGCACATCCCTCCCTCACCTTTTTTGCAGCCTTTGATCTCCAGTCTTGAAGGTACTGTAATTAACCATCTGAAAAAACACTAGGAAAACTGAAACCATTAACTTCCCTTCACACGGCAAGCTCCATACGAATGTCACCAATTCCATTCCCCCTCACTGGCCATTATCAGAATAGGATTGTTAGAAATCTCAGAGTCAGGTTCAACTCTGAAGTGCACTTCAATCAGCAAGCACCTCACTTCTAACCTAATGAAGGAGGGGAGGTCATTTAAGCAGCTGAAAACAGTTAGGCCTAAGACACTCCACGAAGAATGCCTGCTGCTCCCAAATCTATTTCTCCCATCACCACGACCACCTACTTCCACCTCCAAAACATCGCCCATCTCAGCATGTCAGCCACTGAAACCCTCATTTATGCCTGTGACACCAACAGATGTGTACATTTCAATATTCTCCTAACTGGCATCTGCCCTTCATAAACTTCAGCTCCTCAAACTCTCTGGCCCATATCCCATTCCACACTAGGCCATGTTTATCTATGACCTTGCCCATTCTGACCTATGCTGGCTCTCAGTCCCCCGCTTTACACTATCCCTCCCTGCCTCTGTAATCTCCATCACTCCTACACACACTCAGTCTCCGTCACAACCAGAACTCTGTTCATCTGACTGGCCTTTTATTAACCTTGCCCTTTACTTGCTATTGCTAACTCTAATTCAGCCATCTAGGCCTCATGCTCTGGAAGTCTCTCCCTAAACCACTCTGTCTCTTCGTCGCCTTCTCCTTCTTTAAGGCCTTGCTTAAAACTCACAACATAGGCCAAGCTTTCAGTTCTCACCCACCTCCTGGCCATCCCCTTCTAATAACATTTTTCGATCATGATTCACTTTTGCCTGATTAAGGCTCTGTGGAACACCTTGGAAATTTTCTATATTGTCTGTGCAGCTGAAATGGTATTAAACAGTGAAAAGGCCACATTATAGAGTTTATGCATCATTTGTAACCTGACATGTGGTTAAGTACAGCATGCTTAGGAGGAATGGTTGTTAATTGTTTATCAATTGCATGTTAATTGTATTCAAGTGGTGGATATTAATTGGGGACTCACCTGTGCTCATAATATATAGGACGGATTGAAAGAGGGGTTTGTTGGTTGGAAGTGCAAGTTCTGCATTTTCTCTCTCTCTCTAAATAAAAGCTTGTAAGTATATAAAGACTAGGCTCCAGTATTCAATCCTTCACTGCCTGGTGATCAGAGTTCCAACAATGGTAAGTTTGAACCTCTGGCTCCCAAAGCCCTCAGGTCATACTTAAAAGTGTTAATTGATAGAGACTGTCAATTCCATTATCATTGTATCATGCGATAAACAGAATGGTGGAAAGTGAGCTAGATGGTCTGTTCTGTCTAACAATTCTTATGCTTAAATTCTGTAGCTTGGGCCAAGTCTGAGCTAAAACTTAAGTTAACTGCAATATTGTTTCAATAGATAACACTCTGGTACCACAATTGCACCAACAGGTTCTCAGGATGTGGGCAATACTGGAAAAGCTGCATCCTTCATTGCTCTGAGATGGTGGTAAATTTTGCCTTGGAACTACTAGGGTCCTAGCACACATTTTGCTCCCATCATGATGTTGGAGGAAATTGCAGAATATTGACTGTAACAATAAAAGCATAGCAGAATACGTTCAAGTCAGATAAAAGCAAAAAACTGCGGATGCTGGAAATCAAAAACAAAAATATCTGGAAAAACTCAGCAGGTCTGGCAGTATCTGTGGAAGGGAGCACAGTTAACATTGAGTCGGCATAACTCTTCAACAGAACTAAGGAAAAATAGAAAAGGGGTGAAATATAAGCTGGTTTAAAGGGGGGGTTGGGACAAGAGAGCTGGATAGAGGGCCAGTGATAGGTGGAGACAACCAAAAGATGTCACAGACAAAAGGACAAAGAGGTGGTGAAGGTGGTGATATTATCTAAAGGAATGTGCTAATTAAGGGTAGAAAGCAGGACAAGCAAGGTACAGATAGCCCTAGTGGGGGTGGGGTGAAGGCATCGAGAAAGGCTAAAAGGTAGAGATAAAACAATGGATGGAAATACATTTAAAAATAATGGAAATAGGTGAGAAAAGAAAAATCTATATAAATTATTGGCAAAAACAAAGAGGGGGAAAAATCAGAAAGGGGGTGGGGATGGAGGAGAGAGTTCATGATCTAAAATTGTTGAACTCAATATTTAGTCCAGAAGGCTGTGAAGTGCCGAGTTGGTGTTGAGCTTCACTGGAACAATGCAGCAAGCCAAGGACGGACATGTGGGCATGAGAGCAGGGTGGAGTGTTGAAATGGCAAGCGACAGGGAGGTCTGGGTAATGCTTGCGGACAGAACGAAGGTGTTCTGCAAAGCGGTTGCCCAGTCTGCGTTTGGTCTCTCCGATGTAGAGGAAACCGCATTGGGAGCAACGAGTTGAGGGAAGTACCGACTCCGACAGCTACCTCAACTACAGCTCCTCACACCCCGTTCCCTGTAAGGACTCCATCCCATTCTCTCAGTTCCTTCACCTCCGTCGCATCTGTTCTGATGATGCCCTTTCAAAAACAGTTCCTCTGACATGTCCTCCTTCTTCCTTAACTGAGGTTTTCCAGCCACGGTGGTTGACAGGGCCCCCAACCGTGTCTGGCCCATCTCCCGCGCATTCTCCCTCCCAGAAACATGATAGTGTCCCCCTTGTCCTCACTTATCACCCCACCAGCCTCTGCATTCAAAGGATCATCCTCCGCCATTTCCGCCAACTCCAGCATGATGACACCACCAAACACATCTTCCCTTCACCCACCTTGGCGGCATTCTGTAGGGATCATTCCCTCCGTGACACCCTGGTCCACTCCTCCATCACCCTCTACACCTCAACCCCCTCCCACAGCACCTTGCCATGCAACCGCAGAAGATGTAACACCTGCCCCTTTACTTCCCCTCTCCTCACCATCCAAGGGCCCAAACACTCCTTTCAAGCGAAGCAGCATTTCACCTGTACTTCCCTCAACTTAGTCTACTGCATTCGTTGCTCTCAATGCAATTTCCTCTACATTGAAGAGACCACACGCAGACTGGGTGACCGCTTTGTAGAACATTTTCGTTCTGTCCGCAAGCATTACATAGACCTCCCTGTCGCTTGCCATTTCAACACTCCACCCTGCTCTCAAGCCCACGTCTCCATCCATGGCTTGCTGCATTGTTTCAGTGAAGCTCAACACAAACTGGAGGAACAGCACCTCATCTTCCGACTGGGCACGTTACAGCCTTTCGGACTGAATTTTGAGTTCAACAATTTTAGATCATGAGCTCTCTCCTTCATCCCCACCCACTTTCTGATTTTTTCCCCCTCCTTTTTGTTTTATATAGATCTTTCTTTTCCCACCTATTTCCATTATTTTTAAATGTATTTCCATCCATTGTTTTATCTCTACCTTTTAGCCTTTTTTGATTCCTTCACCCCACCCCACCCCCACAAGTGTTATCTGTACCTTGTGCTGCTTTCTACCCTTAATTAGCACATTCCTTTAGATAATATCACCACCTTCAACACCTCTTTGTCCTTTTGTCTGTGACATCTTTTGGTTGTCTCCATCTATCACTGGCCCTCTATCCAACTCTCTTGTCCCAACCCCCCCTTTAAACCAGCTTATATTTCACACCCCTTTTCTATTTTTCCTTAGTTCTGTTGAAGAGTCATGCGGACTTGAAACGTTAACTGTGTTCCTCTCCGCAGATGCTGCCAGACCTGCTGAGTTTTTCCAGGTGTTTTTGTTTTTGTTTACGTTCAAGTCAGGTTGGAGGGGAACTTCCATCAAGCTCTGCTCTTAATCTCTTAGAAGTAGAGACTGCAGAGGGCAGAGGTGATGTTCAATTGTCTGAGTTACTGTACTTGGAACCATGCTGACAAAACAAAAATCAATCACTAACTGAACAATGAAACCATACTAAAATAAAAGATTCAAAAGAACTTTTCTGACAGGGAGCAACTCGTTCCAAAGGTGGGTTTTTTTTTTAATTGAGAGATCCTAAGTGAAGAACCAAGGCCCTTATACAAAATAGGCAAGGACATGAGAAAAGGTGACACCAAGCTTGAAGTTTGAAAGTGTTTAGATTGTAGGATAAAGGAAGACTGAAAGAAGTAGAAAGCTCCAGGTTTAAGATCCTAAAAAAGTTACATAATAAGATGGTGCAATGACTCTTGAATTCAACACATTGAGGAAACAGGAGGGATAGAGGCGGATTCAGATGAGCAACACTTAAATAGCCCATGTTTAAAAGTACTAAAGTAGTGCAGGAGCTGACAGCTCTCACTAGTAGTCCCTATTTGTTTCCTCTACATAATGGCAGACCCCTTTTCCAAAGCATATGGAAAAATAAATAACAATGGATTCCTTTGTCACTGAAACCAAAGCAGATGAAAATAAACAGAGAATGCCACAGCTTTCAAGGGTCTATGCTTAAAAAAAGGTTTCTTTCACTGTGTGTTACTTTTCCAGAAAACTGTTAGTGCAGTTTTGACCAAGAGAGCCCAGCTGTGTCTCTAAAAAATCCAAGTGATGTTAAATAGACACCAGCTGAACTATGTCCTATCAGTAATACACTTCTATTTATATTCCTTCAGCACAGAATATGGTCTAAAGAACCTTTCAAATTGATGTTTCTAATATTCTGAAACTTTACTCTTGGCTAATGGATCATCACAAAATGAATTGTGCTCTTGTGCTGGTTTATGTTGGTAATTACCTATAATGGTCAGAATGTTCCAATCTCTGATGCATCACGGCCACTACAATATCCCTGTGCTAAAGATGGTTCCCATTTCTATGAAGTGCATATGCAGACATCAGGTGACCATTTGATTGGATTAGGCCATGATACTCATCCCACCACCAACCCTTCCCACACGCCCCTGCCCCCCCTCTCCCCCAACCACCAGACCTTCCTAATAAACTATCAACACTCAACCTAGACTGGCATACAACTTTGCAGGTACTCTTTAGCAAACCTGACAAACTGATGAACTTGGGAAGTATAATCAGGTCAATAAGCGTTGGGGTGTTGACCACTCAGCTCGAAACAGCCATGCATCCCAACGTCATGAGCGACTGGGTAGCCGTAGTTAGGCTTTATGCTGAATAAATTTCAGCAATATCCTTGTGCATACTTTTGAATCCCTAAGCCTAGACTCTCTTCAATCTGCACCTGGGGGGAATGATTGTCCTCTAAATTCCTGGCAGAAAATGAGGAGATATAGTCAAGAAGAATTAAGGAAAATAGAGAGAAGAGACTTCCTATCAAATTCTTTCTCCTGAAGTTAACCGTTGGCATTCCCCCTCCACTGCCCACCTGTGACATGCAAACAGCAAGACAGCAGGGCTTACAATTCTGAGCAATTTTCTTCTACCAGCTGCCTCTGCAATGAGATGCAAATGAATGCCAGGGAACAAGAGTCAAATCTTGCCCCATTCCTGGCAACAATACTGACAACAAAAAAATTCTGTTCCTGTCCAAGATTTTGGGTTTACTAAGTGAGGTGTCTCCACATGGGCAAAACATGCATCCTCCATATTGGAGGACCTGAAATTTCAGTGGCACCAATATGTAACAGTACAGTCCAGACTGATATCCCCCCTCTGTAGCCCAGGGCCAGACTTTGACATCAAGGAGACCATCCTGGCTGTTATCCTGACTGTCCTCGTGACATGCATTTGTAATTGGGACTTAGGAGAAAACTCTGACTGGCAAAATGTGATGTGCATATGTGTGTGTATGTGTATATATGTGTGTTGTTTGTATGTATATATATCTCTCTATATACATAAGTTAGGAGGTACAGCGATTTGCACAGATGGGAGCAGGAAGTTGCAAAGGAACTGACAAAGCGTCTGAAGAAATTTGTGGTGGGTGGATTTCAATGTGGAGATCTGCTTAAGACCACAAGAAGGACAAGGGCAGCAGGTGCATGGAGCAGCACATCCAAGCCACTCACCATCTTGTCTTGGAAATATATCGCAGTTTCTTCACTGTCACTGGGTCAAAGTCTTTGAACTCCTTCCCTAACAGCGCTGTGGGTGTACACATACCACATGGACTACGGCGGTTCAAGAAGGCAGCTCGCCACCACCTTAAGGGCTGTTAGGGATGGACAATAAGTGCTGGCCTGGCTAGCAACATCCACATCCCATGAAAGAATAATGAAAATTTTAAAAAAAAACTTTGGACAAATCAGAATACTTCCTTAATTATGAGACACGAGCAGCTGTGGAGGACCTAAGTGTTGTAAGTGGTCAGGCACATAAACCACCAAAAGCCAGTGCACAAGAAAAAAAGTAATAAAAAAAAAAGTTAATGCACTTTGACATTTACCTTAAGGGGGTTGGAATTCAGAAGTGAGAAAATTTTGCTTCAGTTCTGGAGTCTTGGTCAGGCCCCATGTGAAGTACTGCATTCGATTTTGCACACCATACTTCATACTTGAGTGGATACAGCACAGATTCACCAGAATGATGATGTGACTGATCAGGTTGTTATTGGAACAGATTGTATTAACTTGGTTTGTATTCCCTGAAGTTTAGAAGACCAAGACTTTATCTAATTGAGATGTTTAAACAGATAAGCTATTGTAAATATGGAGAATCTACTTCCTTTGATAAACAATCAGAAAAAAGGCGGCACAATCTTTAATATTAGAGCTATGTTAGTTGGGAACGAAAGCAGAAATTACTTTTTCCACATAAAGAGTACTGGAACATTTGGAACACTCTGCCCAAAAAGCATTGAATGTCAAGTTACTCTAAATATTCAAGGCTGAGATCAATAGAACTTTGTTAGGTTAGGGCAGCAAGAAATATGGACTAATAGTGGTAAATTGAGTAGAGTTACAAATCAGCCATGATCTTATAGAATGGCAGGACAGGCTGAATGACCTCATCCTGCTCACATGACTGAAGTCACATAACAATCCACAAATTAGGAATCAAAAAGGATGGATCTCCATGGTCTGTGCAGCTCCATTACACATTGCCTATGCCAATTGCGCTACTGAGTGAGCTCAAAACATTAACAATAAGTTCATGCAATCAGAACAGAATATTTTCAAATACTGAGCTGATAAATTTGTTTCCTGATGTACCTCGGAACACAAGAAAGAACAGAACGAAAAAAGGCCAATTAGGACTCCCAAGGATGACATATAATCTTATCTCAATCCAGTCTACCCATATGTTCTCTAGAGAAAATTTTTTCAAGTTTCTAGCTCTACACTTCCACTTCTTCTCCATGGTATATCAAACGAATTCCAATGTGCATGCAACATCATATAAGTTAACTTTGTTCCTGTTTAATCACTAGGTTCTTTTTAAAGGCATCAACTATTATTGTATGAATAGTTTTTGAGTCTGTTTTACATAACTGCTCCTTGGAATATATAAATTCCTTTTAATCTCAGGGCATAAGCTTTAATTAATAAACTTGTATTTACACTATCCTTTCTTTAAACCATCTTATAAACATGGGTCATGACCCCTTTGAAGTACATAGGTTCATACTTGGAAGCCTAAGGTCCCAAAAATATATTTGTCACTCTTCACTGAATGTCCCAAAAGCACCAAAGGCCCACCACAAACCAATTGCAAGCCAAAACCAGACCACCTAGGGAGTGACCAAACACAGAAAGCAATGCTATGAAAGGTCACATATGTTCCTTGGCAATTATATAAATAAAACAATTACACATTGCTTCAATCCTGACATATTACACCAGTTCTGCAACACTGCTTCTATTGTAAAAAATCCAGTTATACAAATCACACCTGTCCAGAGGTTTAATATTCCATGACAAACTTTATTTTAATTTATTCACTGATTATACTGCTGAGCACCTGTTGATGTAGCGCAATGGAAATTGAGTATAGTTTTAACAAAATTAGTTTGATTTACTTCTGTTGTCCAAATTCATCAAGCTTTCCAGTTCTTAACAAATCTCGGACAGAAAACTAATCACAGAAATACCGGCTCATTTCGCCAGCTCTCAAATGTGCTGTTTTATTTTGAGAAACATTACTGCAATAGGTAAATTGCAATAGATAAGCAACATAAATCAGATACTACGATTTTTTGTGGAACTTTGCTGACACGTAAGAGAACACTTATATGTAATGGGCTGTTCTGAACTATTTTGAGTTGAGAAACCTAGGTCAAGGGTTATACCTGCAAAACAATCATCAAGGTTACAAAAAGAGTAGGAGAGAAGCCAAGATCTAGGATCAGTGCCTAAATGGCACAAAAGTTAGGGTTTTAAAATCTATACGGAAGGAGAAACGAGGTAAGGAGCTCCATAGTTTTGAGGTCCTAGGAGGAATTTATTAAGAAACCACCCAGAGAGTCTTGATTTCAATAGCTAGCTAAATAAATAGCAATGCTAAAATGATGGTGTGGTTGTAAAATTGAGCTGTTTCAGCATAATGTTTGATGACCCGAAGGAGCAATTTACATTCAGCTTCTGGAAACAAGAACGCTTGCTTTTTATCCACACCCCCACCCCACCTTCTACTAGCAGAATCCAATTAAAAACTGGGTCCAGCCACACTGACTTTGTGGTAGTGAATCTGATAAAGCTGTGAGGTGCCAGATCTGGCAGACAGCAGCAGGGTCCACACTATCAAAATACTTCATGTGAGTCAGTCGTCACTGAACTTGCAAACTCTGAGCAGACAGGGTTGCTCATCAGTCACCCAATGCACATCAGTAATTTTGACAAATAGAGGAGAATGAAGGGATATTTCATTAGGTTCAGTCAACCTTAAGAAGGAAACTGTACACCACCACCTTACACAAAAGATAACGCAATACAGAGTGCAAGAACATTAAATTTATTGCTCCATAAAAGAGTTTGGAAGTTAAAAGGTTAGGAAGTGCATTTCACATTATCGATATACTGTACATGAAAACACTGATAAATCTCCCGTCTAGATTTAGTTAGCTGATCTCAGCAGGCTAACTGGGATGCTACAACTTGCCCATATGTGGCAGGGGAACATCAGGCAGTTTCTGTTGCTGATCACTATCCAGAGGGCCCTTGCAGAAAGCATGCATGTATGAATGCCAGGTGAGGCCCACATCAGAATTGGTGATGATGCCCTTTCATTACAGCACATGCTGAGGAATGGCCATTTGATTGATATACCAAAGGGTGGCTGGTGCTAATAAAATAATGTTGCAACATCAGTCAGCACCTTCAGCAGCAAATTGCAAGGGAAGAGAAATTAGTGTACATAACAAAGGGGAAGGCAAGAGAGCAAGGTAGAAATATGGGAAATAATAATCAGAGTGTGCATGGAAAAGAAAGAGCATACAAACTTATGAGTGCACCAGCAGACAAGGCTAGGGGTTGCAAAAATAATAAAAAGAATTAAAGGCACTCCATCTGAATGCACACTGCATCTGCAACAAGGTAGATGAGTTCACGGCACAAGTAGAAACAAACAGACAGGTATGATCTAATTGCTATTATGGAGATGTGGCTGCAGGGTGACGAGGCTGGGAACTAAATGTTCAAGGGTAATTGACAAAAGGACAGGCAAAAAGGAAGAAAAAAAGGCAGCTTTTTAAAAAAATTAATTCATGGGATCTTGGCATTGCTGCCTGGGCCAGCATCTAATCCCATCCTTAGTTGCCCTTGAGAAGGTGGTGAGCTGCCTTCTTGAACTGCTGCAGTCCATGTGGTGTAGGTACACCCACAGTGCTGTTAAGAAGGGAGTTCCAGGATTTTGACCCAGCAACAATGAAGGAACAACAATATATTTCCAAGTCAGGATGGTGAGTGACTTGGAGGGAAACTTCCAGGTGGTGGTGTTTTCATGTATCTGCTGCCCTTGTCCTTCTAGATGGTAGTGGTTGTGGGTTTGGAAGGTGCTGTCGAAGGATCCTTGGTGAATTCCTGCAGTGCATCTTCTTGATGGCACACACTGCTGCTACTGTGCGTCGATGGTGGAGGGGGTGAATGTTTGTGGATGTGCTGCCAATCAAGTGGGCTGCTTTCTTCTCAGTGGTGTCAAGCAACTTGTGGGAGCTGCACTTATCCAGGCAAGTGGAGAACATTCCATCACACTCCTGACTTGTGCCTTGCAGCTGGTGCACAGGTTTTGGGGTGTCAGGAGGTGAGTTACTCATCGCACGATTCCTAACCTCTGACCTGCTCTTGAAGCCACAGTATTTATATGGTTAGTTTTTGATAAGATCCCAAACAAGAGGTTAGTATGCAACATTACAGCTCAAGGGGGTGGGGGATCATGTACTGGGATGGATTGAGAATTGATTACTGGACAGTAAACAGAGTAGGGAATAAATGGGTCATTCTCAGGTTGGCAGGCTTGACCATTGGGTATTGCTAGGATAAGTACTTGGGCCTTTGTTATTGACAATCTATATCAATGATTTGGATGTGGGAACCAAATGTAATATTTCCAAGATTGCTGATGACACAAAACTAGGTGGGAATGTGAGAGTGTGAGGAGGATGCAAAGAGCCCTTAAGGGAATTTAGACAGGATAAATGTGTGGGTAAGAACTTAGCAGATGGAGTATAACATGAAAAAATATCAAGTTATCCATTTTGGTAGGAAAAAACAGAAATCCAGAGTATTTCTTAAATAGCGAGAGATTGGGAAGTGCTGATATCCAAAGGGGCCTGTGTGTCCTTGTTCACAAGTCACTGAAAGTTAACATGCAGGCGCAGCAAGCAATTAGGAAGGCAAATCGTATGTTGGTCTTCATTGCAAGAGGATTTGAGTACAGGAGTAAAGAAGTTTTGGTGAGACCACATCTGGGGTATTGTACAGTTTCGGTCTCATCTAAAGAAGGAAATACTCAGCAGGTCTGGCAGTACCTGTGGAGAGCGAAACAGAGTTAACATTTCAAGTCCAATACAACTCTTCTCCAGAGCTGAACAGTTCCAGTAAGAGTCATATTGGACTCAAAAAGTTAACTCCATTTCTCCCTCCAAAGATGCTGCCAGACCTGCTGAATTTTTCCAGTATTTTATGATTTATTTCAGATTTCAAGCATCTGTAATATGGTGCTTTTATATTAAGAAAGGGTATACTTGCCATAGAGGGAGTGCAACGAAGATTCACCAGGCTGATCCCTCAGATGAGGGGTTTGTTCTATGAGGAGAGTTTGAAGGGGCTGGGCCTTTATTCTCTAAAGCTAAGGAGAAAAAGAGGTGACCTCATTGAAGCATACAAAATTATTACATGGCTTGACAGAGTGGATGTAGGAAGGATGTTTCCCCTGACTAGGGGTGGGTGAAGGTCGAGAACCTGGGGACAGTGTCTTGGGATAAGAGATGGGACATTTAGGGCTGAGCTTAGGAAGAATTTCTCCACTCAGAGGGTGCTGAATCTTTGGAATTCTCTACCCCAGAGGCTGTGGAGGCTCAGTCATTGAGTATATTTAAGACCGAGATCAATAGATTTCTACATATTAAAGATATCCAGGGATATGGGAATAGTGTGGGAAAATGGTGTTGAGGTAGAAGATCAGTCATGATGTAGCTGAATAGTGGAGCAGGCTCAAGAGGCCATGCTTATATGCTCCTATGTGCAATATTAGCAAATTACATATCAAGAATTGAGAGTTGGTCAGAGGGTGAGACAGAGCAAATGAGCAAAAGAAACTTTTGAGTCAAGTTAGACAGTTGGTCAACTGATGGGGTCAAGTTTGAATTATTGAACTTATGTGGTGGAACGAACTTTAAAAAAGAAAGCAATTGGGCTAAATGTCAAAAAGCATATCCAGTATCCATGTAATTTTGGTGCATTGTGTACATGCAGGCCAGTTGTGGCAGTTACACAGTGTACATGAATGCAGAAGATCTGCATTATGACATGACATCAATACAAACCACCACATGCATCTATATACTGATATCATGACATCAGTACAGGGACCATACTCCCACCAGAACAGCATGTTTACTTTGGATTGGTAGCACAGGAAGGACCAATATAAAAAATAGGCCTGCTGGACCACCAGTGTACGAGTTTAGTTTATGATTGTTACTGGCCAGACAAAAACTACGCACAGGATCTTGGAGCACAAGGGAAATAGAAAGGCTTCCCTGTTGTAGTTACAATTCAATCTTAGTTTAATAGGCAGGTACTTAAAAGAAATAGAGAAAATGGTGTTCACATGATCCTGAAGTTACATTGCTAAGGAATTACTTTTCTCAAAGGGTCATGAATCTGTGGAATTCACTACCTCAGAGTGCAGTGGATGCCGGGACGCTGAATAAATTTGAGGAGATAGATTTTTAATTAGTAATGAGTTGAAAGGTTATGGGGAGAGGGCAGGAAATTAGAGTTGAGGCCGAAATGATCGTAATGCATGGCGGGGCAGGCTCGAGGGGCTGAATTGCCTACTCCTGCTCCTAGTTATGTTAAGGGGTATAGAGCATGTTACTTGACCATCTTTATTCTTTAGCAAAAGGGAACCCAACAATCTACTCTAATCAAACTTCAACAACCAGTACAAGATTTGTCATTAGTCTTTGAACCTATGCCAGTGATGTGAATTATTAAACAGATGTGCAATAAGAGTAAAATAAATTACATTTATATGCAGTGATGATATCATGCCTCAAAGGACATTACAGTTGTATTTTAACCCTTTGAGGGCCAAGATGACAAATTGATTTAGGATAAAAGGAGGTAAAATATAATGGTTTAGTATGGATGTACAATGTAAAAGCTTATTTTATTTCGGATAGTGTGTAAAAGGGCGGAGAAGAGTGTATGTCAAACTGCGATACAACTATGATGCACAATTGACCTTTATTCTCTGCCTATCCATTGTGGTCCACGTCTACAACATCACTCTCCAAGTTGTTCCAATACAATCAATTCAAACCTCCCAATGCTTCCCCTCCCATTCCTGCAAGTTCATCTTGTGAATGCCCAACAGCCTCATCAAAGCCTTCTTCTCCAGAACATTATTCAGAAACATAAGTTTCAACTACTTCATTTCAGTTTCTTCAGTTAAGTTGACGACACCAAACACTCCCTTTCAGTCTCTACCCTCGAGACCATGACTGTCACTGTTTTGTTCAAGTGTCTCAATGAATCAGTACTTTCTACAGTCCAACATCAGAATGGCTGAAGGTATCTGGATTTGCGTCCAATTCCATTTCATTCGCCAGTTACTCGTTAGACTGTATTTTCAGGTTTGCAGCCTTAGTTTTGTCTCTTCCTCAGCAGGTGTCTGAACCTCAACTATTCAATGACTGATTATGTGTACTTAATTTCTCTTATTTTCAGTGTATCAATTATAAAATCCTAACCATCATCTTCAAATCTCTCTCAGGCCTTGCTCCAAGCTACTTCCAAAAGCTTTTCCAGCTTTACACCCAAACACAAATTCTCCGATTTTCTAACTGGAACCTACTGCAGTACATGCCCCAGCTCACCATGCTATGCTACTGGTGGTAAGACCCCAAGTTTCCATGCCCCTGAAGGTGGAAATGATCTTCCTAAACGTCTTTAGCCTTGCTTTTTCTGTCCCCATTTCAAAAAACTCAAGATACACTTTTTTTGACTGTGATTTCAGTCACTTTAACTCCTCTTCTGCTTCCTGCTTAAAATTTACATTCTGCCTATAAAACCCGAGAATTTTACATTTATATAGGTCCTTTCACATAATGCACTCTCTTTTAGTACAAAGAATCACTAGTAAAGACTCAAAATAGTTCTTCCAATCACAAAGTTATTACTAACGTATCACAATTTGTAAGCTAAAAATGTTTTCTTCTAAACAATAAAAACAATAGCATATATCTTTGACTGATGTAGAACAACAATACAAGCATAATTATAGACTGTGTGCCATATCCATTCTTTAAATAGCAAACAGAATGACCCTTTAGTTTATACTCCACATACAGATAACCACTGGCTATGATATAATCTGAAATAATTCCAGTTTGCTTGCAAATGAACCAAGAAAATTACACATTTCTGTGTAGAGGAGCTTTTAAGAATGCAATATGCATATCCTTTGTGGGGAAATGATACGTAACTGAACAAAAAACATCATTTTCTTATCAGGCAAGAGGGGATTACAGGTATGTCTACATTTTTAAGCTTAGGCTAAACTGTCACAGTACCACAACAGGTGACAGCCGTCAATGCCACAGCATACTATTAACAATTGATGCAGATAGGTTAAGTTCACCACAACTTTACCATAAAGAATTCCTTGATGGGATCTCTAGCATGTTGTTAGAATGATCCTTTAATTGTAGTTTTGCCACTTAGATTTCAGTTAAGTATGAAGGCCGGTGTGTTCAACTTGAACTGTGAAAATCATGCAGCAATGTAGTTTCTGAACTGAAAATGCATTTGAAGAGAGTATCCCACTTTTGTAACATGGGGGAAAAGTATTGGTGGTTACAGGCAAGCAATTGAGAGGGCTGGAGCAATTTGATGAGTTGACGGTGTTAGCATGTAGAAATACATCAGACAATATTAATACATTGCATTAAAATGCAATTTCTTCATAAATTAGTGAACACTAAATAACCGTCATGAAAATACTGTCAACTGAATCCATCATTTTAATATTCTACTAAATATGCTGCCTGAACAGCCACTTGCCACTTTTTGGACTTCTTACTGGTCTTTCTTATTTACACAACACAAACTAGACAAAATTGCAGCTTTGGTTTCTGACTTGTGACAATAGGTTACTAGCTCCAGAACTACACAACTATACCAGTGATGCTCAAAATACCCACCCATCATTTCCTCCAGACAACCTATACTAGGTATTGTAGATACTCAATGTTTATTTGATGCATCATGGAAAATTAGATAAAATTCCCCACTTGTAACATTTAACTGAAACAATTATTGTACAGTATTCTGCAAAGAATCAAAACTGTCAAAACAAGAAAATGGAACCAATTAATTGTATTCTATGATTAGATAGCCATATAACTTCTGTGGCTACAAGAGCAGATCAGCAGGGGCCAGGAATCCTGTGACATGTAACTCAACTACTGACTCCCCAAAGCCTGTCCAGCATCTACAAGGCACAAGTCAGGAATGTGATGGAATACTCCCCACTTACCTGGAGGAGTGCAGCTCCCACAACACTCAAGAAGCTTGATACCATCCAGGTCAAAGCAGCCCGCTTGATTGGCACCACATCCACAAACGTTCATTCTCTCCACCACTGATGCACAGTAGCAGCAGTGCGTACCACCTACAAGATGCGCTGCAGGAATTCATCACGGATCATAAGACCATAAGATACGGGAGCAGAAATTAGGCCATTCGGCCCATCGAGTCCACTCCGCCATTCAATCATGGCTGATAAGTTTCTCAACCCCATTCTCCCGCCTTTGCCCTGTAACCTTTGATCCCCTTACCAATCACAAACCTATCTACCTGGCCTCCACAGCCATCTGTGGTAATGAATTCCATAGATTCACCACTCTCTGGCTAAAGAAGTTTCTCCTCATCTCTGTTCTAAAAGGTCTTCCCTTTACTCTGAGGCTGTGCCATCGTGTCCTAGTCTCTCCTACTAATGGAAACATCTTCCCCACATCCACTCTATCCAGGTCTTTCAGTATTCTGTAAGTTTCAATCAAATCCCCCCTCATCCTTCTAAACTCCATCGGGTATAGACCCAGAGTCCTAGAACGTTCCTCATATGTTAAGCCTTTCATTCCTGGGATCGTTCTCGTGAACCCCCTCTGGACCTTCTCCAGGACCAGAACATCCTTCCTGAGGTACGGGGCTCGAAATTGCTCACAATATGCTAAATGTGGTCTGACCAAAGCCTTATAAAGCCTCAGCAGCATATCCCTGCTTTTATATTCTAGTCCTCTCGAAATAAATGCCAACATTGCATTTGTCTTCCTAACTACCGACTCAACCTGCAAGTTAACCTTAAGAGAAACCTGGACTAGGACTCCCAAGTCCCTCTGCACTCCAGATTTCTGAATTCTCTCCCCATTTAGAAAATAGTCTATGCCTCTATTCTTCCTACCAAAATGCGACCTCACATTTCCACGTTGTATTCCATCTGCTACTTCTTTGCCCATTCTGCTAACCTGTCCAAATCCTTCTTCAGCCTCCCCGCCTCCTCAATACTACCTGTCCCTCTACCTATCTTTGTATCATCTGCAAACTTAACCAGAATGCCCTCAGTTCCTTCATCTAGATCATTAATGTATAAAGTGAAAAGTTGTGGTCCCAACAATGACCCCTGCAGAACTCCACTAGTCATCGGCCGCCCTCCTGAGAAGGACCCCCTTATCCCCACTCTCTGCCTCCTGCCAGGCAGCCAATCTTCTATCCATGCTAGTACCTTGCCTCTAACACCATGGGCTCTTATCTTACTGAGCAGCCTCCTGTGCGGCACCTTGTCAAAGGCCTTCTGGAAGTCCAAGTGGATAACATCCATTGGCTCTCCTTTGTCTATCCTACTCATTACCTCCTCAAAGAATTCTAACAGATTTGTCAAGCATGACTTCCCCTTGAAGAAACCATGCTGACTTTGCCCTATTTTACCATGCACTTCCAAGTATTCTGAAATCTCATCCTTAATAATGGACTCTCAAAATCATACCAACGACCGAGGTTAGGTTAATCGGCCTGTAATTTCCCATCTTTTGCCTCACTCCCTTTTTAAACAGGAGGGGTTACATTAGCGATTTTCCAGTCCTCTGGGACCCTCCCTGACTCCAGTGATTCGTGAAAGATCACCACTAACGCCTCCACTATCTCTTCAGCTATCTCTTTCAGAACTCTGGGGTGTAATCCATCTGGTCCAGGTGATTTATCCACCTTCAGACCTTTCAGTTTTCCTAGCACCTTCTCCTTGGTAATGGCCACCATACTCACCTCTGCCCCCCAACTCTCTTGAACGTTGGGGATGTTACTCGTGTCTTCCACCGTGAAGACTGACGCAAAGTACCAATTCAGTTCCTCCCACATTTCTTTGTTCCCCACTACTTCTCCAGCATCATTTTCCAGCGGCCCAATGTCCACTTTTGCCTCTCACTTACCCTTTATATATCTAGAAAACTCTTGCAATCTTCTTTTATATTACTGGCTAGTTTACCCTCATATTTAATCTTCTCCCTCCTTATTTCTTTTTTAGTTGTCCTTTGTTGGTCTTTGTAGGCTTCCCAATCCCCTGGTTTCTCACTGCTCTTTGCCGCATTGCATGCTTTCTCTTTAGCTTTTATGCTGTCCCTGATTTCCCTTGTCAGCCATGGTTGCCTCATCCTCCCTTTAGTATGCTTCTTCTTCCTCGGGGTGAATTTTTGCTGTGTCTCCCAAATTACTCCCAGAAACTCCTGCCATTGCTTTTCCACTGTCTTTCCTGCTAGGCTCATCTCCCAGTCAATTCTGGCCAGCTCCTCCCTCATGCCTCTGTGCCTTTATTCAACTGTAATACTGTTACATCTGATTCCAGCTTTTTCTTCTCAAATTGCAGGGTGAATTCTATCATATTATGGTCACTTCCTCCTAAGGGTTCCTTCACCTTAAGCTCCCTTATCAAATCTGCCTCATTACATATCACTAAATCTAGAATTGCCTGTTCCCTAGTGGGCTCCAACACCAGCTGCTCCAAAAAGCCATCTCGTAGACATTCCACAAATTCCTTTTCTTGGAATCCACTACCAACCTGATTTTCCCAGTCTACCTGCATGTTGAAATCCCCCATGATCACTGCAACCTTGCCTTTCTTACATGCCTTTTCCATCTCCTGGTGTATCTTGTGCCCCACATCCTGACTACTGTTTGGAGGCCTGTACATAATTCCCATTATATGTTTTTTTTTACCTTTATGGTTCCTCAACTCTACCCACACAGATTCTACATCATCTGACCCTATGTCATTTCTTGCTAACAAAGCAACCCCACCCCCTCTGCCAACCTGCCTATCTTTTCGATAGGATGTATATCCTTGGATATTTAGCTCCCAGTCCTGATCCACTTGCAGCCATGTCTCCGTGATGCCCACCACATCATACCTGCCAATTTCAATCTGTGCCACAAGCTCATTTACATTATTTCGTATACTGCGTGCATTCAGATACAACACCTTCAATCCTGTATTTCCCGTCCCCTTTCTCATTGTCGTCCCTTTATCTGATGTGCTTGAAGTTAGATTCCTAGCCCTTTCCAAACACTCTGTCCTATTTTGTGTTCTGGGAACTTTAATAGCCTCTCCTAGGCTCTCCTTTCTTTTCAGTTTTTTCATAATTTTCTATGAAGTTGAATCCACCCACACCAACACGCTAACCTGCTGCTTTGTTCCTTAGACAGCACCTTCCAAACCCACAACCACTACCATCTAGAAGGACAAGGGCAGCAGATACATGGAAACACCACCACCTGGAAGTTCCCCTCCAAGTCACTCACCATCCTGACTTGGAAATATATTGCTGTTCCTTCACTGTGGCTGGGTCAATATCCTAAAACTCCCTCCCTAACAGCACTGTGGGTGTATCTGCACCACAGGGACTGCAGCGGTTCAAGAAGGCAGCTCACCACCTTCTCATGGGCAACTAACGATGGGCAATAAATGCTGGCACAGGCAGCAAAGCCCACATCCCATGAATGAATAAAAAAAATCCCTTAGCTAATTTACATGGTGTGTTAATTATCTCAGCAAATTTGTCTGACGGTTTAGTAGGCAAATAGTCATCTCACAAGCTGTATAAACTACAGCCAACTTCAATTCCTAGCATGACTGATTTTTTGTAGATTGACAGCAGGAGCTCCGCTGTGGACCACATAGAATTTAATAATTATATTTAAACAGAATTCTGTCTTAAGGGTTAGCTTTGATCAAAGAAATCTGAACGGAAGGGAGAAAAACAGGTAAATTTCACATTGCAAATTTTCATCACGGTAAGCCGAAATAAGAAAGCAGCGATTGCGAACGTAGTTGAATGTTCAAAGGAAAAGAGAAATGAATGGTGAGTGTCAAGGGAACAGAACCGAAAACTGGTTGCCTGACACATGTCTTTTGTTTCCTTTGCAGGGAGCAATTTGCAATTTTTACTGCACAGATGGCTGCATAAATTAATTAGATTTTATGACAACAGAATTAAATTTTAATGAAAGAATCACATCAACGTACATTCTAGGAGATTCCTTGAAGCTCAATGCATCCCCACGACACAAAATGCACTCAGTTTCATTTCACAAAGGAATTTCCATACATTTGAAACAGACTCTAATATCTCTGCTACAGCATATAAGGTGCACAGTATAGAGAGCAACTGGGGCCGAAACAATGACTGGAGCTTTTGCTATATTTTTCATCCCTTGCATTTTATTAAATTAGCAGGTCTCATCGCCCTCCTTTGTTCATATATCAATGCAAAGTCTTTTTTTACCTTGGTGATAGAAGCAATTAGAATAAAATGACTGCATTTTACGCAATTAACATTTATCTACCTCTTTCACCACAGCAAAAAAATGTTACAAGGTGCTTAACCAAGTTTCTCATTGACAATCATGACAAAATCCAAGCAGGCCTGCAACAAATTGGTCTGTATTCTAAAAGGCTAAATCATTAAGGTAGCTTGCAAAATTCTGGAACTATTGGTTGAAATAAAGTTGGTGGCCAGTTTCTCCAATTTGATTTTCTCTGCTGATTTGTTGATGCAGAATTTCTCAGCAATGGTGATTTATTGATAATTGTATCTGTTTAAAAAAAACTTGATGATCAATACTGGCATGTGGTGCACAGTACAAGAACTTACTTTTCTCCTCAAAGACTGCAGGACCCACTTTTGTGAAACACATGAGCCAAAATTAGACAAACTGAAACAGATGAATTACACCCAAATATATTACACCTTGATCCAAAGGAGAAACAAGCTCAAGATGTCATGTGCTCTTCAATTATGCAATAAGCCACATTGCTGTCTCTCCTGTCCTGCAGCAAACAAAATCACCAGCCAGCAACATAAGTGATGCTAGAAATACACATCAGGAAGTAGGGAAGATACCCTGACATTGGAGTTTCTGTCCCATGAGGGGCAAGTGTGGCACTTCACCAATATTACAGCACTGCCACTAGAAGCTAGCACCATAATATAAATGCTGTATTAGTGTTGATTTGGTTTTAATTGGCAGTTAAGTTTGCTTAATTTTTTCAGGCGTATACATATAAGAATCTTCTCTGTAATAGTGCTTCAATTTTCCATTAAAAATCTTTGTTGCACAGTTGTAATGTGCTGGTCATTTTGCATATGTCTGATGAATGATCATTTTCAAGTTTAAATATACTAAACAATTCATAGGAAGAATCTTTTCCACAGCTAGTGTTCGTTGAGTGTAAACAATACCTAAGGTACAATCAATTACAATTGAGCAACTTTAGGAATTGGAAGCACACCAGTTACAGATTCAGAGTTCTAAGAACAGAAAAATAAGATTAAAGCTCAACAAGCCCATCCTTTTTAACAGATCAACTCAACCAAACAATTCTCACCATGTCCCACAATGCCTTCACTGTCCAGAAGTGTCCTAACTGTCCCCTAAATCTATTTATTATCCACTTTGAAAGTAACTTATCTCACAACTCAATTAGACTTCAAATGGAAACTAGATTTCTCTGATATTTGAATCCTTCACCACAGTGAAAAATGTTGTCAACTTCATGTCATGAGTATCACACAGCACTGAAGAACCTGTAACACAGTAATTATCTGCTCCTCCTCAGTGCACTAAATGTCTCAAAAAGCCAACAACAGTCTTTATGATCTAATGAAAATTCTTCTCCATTAAATAAGAGTGACTAACTCACATATAATGCAAGGTAGCAGCAGCAGCTGCCTGTCTTTACAAAGATGAGCTATACAACAATTTTTCTTATCACTCACTGCAGCAGTCTTCAAAGCATTGCAGGCAATACCATGTGAGGTTACAGTTCTATGTAAAGTCCTGATGGCAACATTATTGATACCAACATGCCAATCTGCCTTTGTTTCCACTTCATTTTGTAGCAATATTCATGGAATGCTTTCCACTAGCTGAATCAGAAGAGCCATGCTGTTGCTATAATTTACTACACATTATTTTCACCAGTAACATGTTCAAAAATACTTTATAGAGGTTGATAGAAATCCTCAAACGCGATTTTATTTCTAGCCATCTCAGAAGGATGGGCTGGGGCTCTCGTTTCTCTAAAATACTGATAGTTGATCGGATAAAGGTCTTGAAGATTAGGAGGAGATTTTCTAGAGTAGATGTAGTAAACACTTTCCACTTGCAGAGTCCAAAACTAGGGTCATTACTAAAATATAGTCACTAATAAACGCAATGAAGAATTAAAGAGAAATTTCTTTGCTCAGAGTGGTTAGAATATGGAATTTGCTATCATATCGAGCGGAGGTCAAAAGCACATATGTACTTAAGGAGAGCTGGATAAGTACAAAGGGGAGAGGAACATAAGGATATGTCGATAAGCGAGATGAAGTAAATGCAGCGGGTGAAGGCTTGAGCCGAATGGCAGGTTTCTCTGCCTTAGATTTTATGTAATTCCATGTAAAACGAACGCAATAGTTTATGTACTACTGAATTTACTGCTGCTGCCAGCAGCAGAAGGACAAGATAAATGAAGGACTACAATTGCCTATGTACTTTCCACTTCAATAAATGTTTTCTCCTACATCACTGGAGCATTTTGTATATGCCTGCTGCCGTAGTGCCTTCTGAATCTTTTACTGGGTGCAGACATGATGAGCACTCAGCCACCGACTTGACTATTATTGCTACATATATTTAAATAGCACCTTTAACATAATAATATGACACAAGGCACTTTGCAGTAGCATTATGAAACAAAAAAATGACACCAAGCCGTCCAAGGACATATTAGGTCAGGTGCCCAAAAGCTTGGTCAAAGAGGTGGGTTTTAAAGAGGGTCCTAAAGCTAAAGAGAGAAGCAAAGAGACAGAGAGGTGTAAGGAGGGAATTCCAGAGCTTGGGGCCTAGGCAACTGAAGGCATTGCCATCAATGCTGGAGATGCTTAAGAAGCCAGAATTAGAAGGACGTAGAGATCAGAGGGTTGTGGGGCTGCAGAGGCTACAGAGATAGGAAAGACCAATGGAGGAACTTGAAAACAAGAATGAGAATTTTAAAATCCAGACTGTTGCTTGACTGGGAGCCAATGTAGCTCAGCGAGCACAGAGATGATGGATAAACAGGACTTTGTGCGAGTTAAGAAATGTGTAGCAGAGTTTTAGATGACCTCAAATTTACAGAGGGCAGGATATGGGCGATCACCCAGGAGTGCACTGGAATAGTCTACTTTAGAGGTAACAAAGGCACAGTTGAGGGAGCAGATGAGCTGAGACAGGGGTGAAGTTGGACAATGTTATGGTGGTAGAAATAGGCGGTCTCAGTGATGGTGCAAATTTGTGGTCAGAAGCTCATCTTGGGTACAAATATGACACCAAGGTTGCAAATGAACTGGGTTGTTTTCAGACTGTTGCCAGGGAGAGGACAGGGTCGGGAAGCTAGGGAACAGGGACTAAAACCAATGGCTTCAGTAAAGTAATGCAGGTCTCCAATCACTAATCCCTTTAAACCTAACCCAGCCTTCAGGGAAAGATCAGTTTTTTAAAAAAATTCATTCATGGGGTGTGGGCGTCGCTAGCTAGACCAGCATTTATTGCCGATCCCTAATTGCCCTTGAGAAGGTGGTGGTGAGGTGCCTTCTTGAACTTCAGCTGTCCACGTGGAGGAGATACACCAGAGTGCTGTTAGGGAGGGAGTTCCAGGATTTTGACCCAGCGGCAGTGAAGGAACGGTGATATGTTTCCAACTCGGGATGGTGAGTGATTTGGAGGGGGACTTCCAGGTGGTGATGTTCCCATCTGTCTGCTGTCCTTGTCCTTCTAGATGGTAATAGTTGTGGGTTTGGAAGGCGCTGTTTAAGGAGGCTTGGTAAGTATCTGTAGTGCTTCTCATAGTTGTGCTGCCACTGTGCATTGGTGGTAGAGGGAATGAATGCTTGTGAAGTGGGGAACATTCCATTACACTCCTGACTTGTGCCTTGTGGATGGTGGACAGGCTCTAGGGAGTCAGGAGGGGAGTTACTTGCCACAGGATTCCTAGCCTCTGACCTGCTCTTGTAGCCACAGTATTTATATGGCTAGTCCAGTTCAGTTTCTGGTCAACCCCCAGGATGTTGATAGTGGGGGATTCAGTGATGATAATGCCATTGAACATCAAGGGTTGATGGTTGGATTCTCTCTTGTTGGAGATGATCATTGCTTGGCACTTGTGTGGTGCAAATGTTACTTGCCACACGTCAGCCCAAGCCTGGATATTGTCCAGGTCTTGCTGCATTTGGACATGGGCTGCTTCAGTATCTGAGGAGTCGCAAATGATGCTGAACATCGTGCAATCATCAGCAAACATCCCCATTTCTGACCTTATGATGGGGGAAAGGTCATTGAAGCAGCAACTGAAGATGGTCGGGCCTAAGACACTATCCTGAAGAACTCCTGCAGTGAAGTCCTGGAAATACCTCCATCTTCCTTTGTGCTAGTTATGACTCCAACCAGCAGAGTAGGGGTTATGTTACAAGGAAAGATTGTGCCTGTATCCATTAGAGTTCAGAAGAATGAGGGTGATCTTCTTGAAACATATAAGATCCTGAGGGGACTTGACAGGGTGGATGCTGAGAGGATATTTCCCCTTGTGGGAGAGACTAGAACAAGGGGACACAATTTAAAAATAGAGGTCTCCCATTTAAGACAGAGATAAGAATTTTTTTCTCTCACAGGGTCGTTAGTCTTCCCCAGAGAGCAGTGAAGCCTGGATCATTGAATATTTTTAAGGCTTAGTTAGACAAATGCTTGACTGACAAAGGAGTTGAGGTAGAGTTGAGGCCACAATCCGATCAGCCATGATTTTATCAAATAGCAAAGCAGGCTCAAGGAGCCAAATGGCCTACTCCTGCTCCTAATTCGTATGTTCAAGTCATCCTTGATCCTGAGGGACTGCTCAAGAAGAATGTGAATAATTGGCATAGATTATGACTTATTCCAAAGACCAGGGCATGACAATCTACTCACAAAAATGTCATTTCCATGTTTACTCACAAATATGTCATTTCCATGTTTAAAAAAAAAACATATCTAAACTATTTCAGTGTAGCTTTGAAGGCAAATATTGTACAAGGTTGAACTCCCTCCAGAACCAACATCTTTTCCCCCTATTGTCTATCTCAACAGTTAAGAATCATTAAGCATTGCAGCAGGATTTCAAATGCTGAGCGTGTTACGAAATGGCAGAGGCTTTTGGTGGAACAGCTTTAGTTGCTGAGAGTAGAAACCATCTCAACACCCATCCTTAGACAAGTGTGATACTGAGGCAGTGCTGCACTGTTGGTGCTGACTTTTCTCATACTTTTCTTAAATCACTGGGTGTATGTGTACTTTGATAGTCATTATAATTTGTAGTCAACCCAGCCTTTGCAACATAACAATTACATTGCAACTGGAACAAATTATTCATGTCATTCATTGCACACTTCCACTGTGACATTACTGGTTAAACCCCACTGCTCCTTTGTACGTCTACGGCAATAGTAGCTTTTGATTTCTTCCCAGGACCCAGCACTACAATGATACTTATTAGTTTCTGTAACAGAAATTCAGTTACATACCAATCACACAGAAAACAGCCTCATGCTTGATGCACAAAAGGCTTCCATTTATATAGCACCTATCATCAAGAAGGACAAGTTCAGCAGACACATGGGAACACCACCACCTCCAAGTTCCCCTCCAAGCCACACATCATCTTGAGTTGGAAATATATATCGCTGTTCCTTCACATCACTGGCTCAAAATCCTGGAACTCCCTCCCTAACAGCACTGTGGGTGTACCAACACCACATGGACTGCGGCGGTTCAAGGCGGCTGCTCACCACCACCTTCTCAAAGACAATTTGGGGTGCACAATAAATGCTGGCCTAGCCAGCGACATCCACATCCCATGAATGAATAAAAAAGAAACCTTTCACAATTTCAGGGTATTAAGTACTTTTGAAATGTAGGCAATGTGGCAACCGATTTGCCGAGAGGAACACCCCAAACCAGCAATGGGATAAATTGATATAACAATCTGTTTTAGGTATTATTTCAGGAATAAATATTGAACAGAACACCAGAAGGAACCCTTTCTCTTCTTATAATAATGCCATGGGATCTTTTACTTCCACCTCAGCACAGCCTCGGCTTAGCATCTCATTCAAAAGTCAGCACCAACAGTGCAACATTGCCTCAGTATCACACTGAAGTGTGGACCTTAATTTTGTGCCCAAGTCTTTAGAGTGGGACTTGAACCTGTGACCTTCTGACTCAGAAATAAAAGTGCTAGCACTGTGCCAAAGCTGATATTTAACATTTTACATAAAGTTCTGGAAAAGATCTGAAATTAGAGCATAATTTTCCTTCACTATAACTAGCAACAGTTTGAGTCAGTGGGCAATAAATATATAAAGGCATTGTGTCATGAAAGCCACTCTGCCTTGGTTGGATAATAAAGACACCAGCAAAAAAAAATTGTGGATTTCTCTCTTTAATGTCTAGTGGCAAAGATTCACATAGCTTTCAAAAAACTCAAATACATAAACTAACGTAATTATCCAAAGTGAAATTATGGATGTTGCTTTGTGTCTGTTGGTTCATCCCATTCTGACCTAAATAATTTGAAGCATCATCCATGTGCTTGCTGGTTATGAGTGCTGAGGAAGTGGTGGATAACTCTCACTACATAGCAGATAGCTCTGTACAATCCACAGACTAACAGTACATAAAACTCCAAGTAGTTGACAAGGGCCTTTTAGGGTCAAGTCACAAAAAAGTGAAACCAGCTCCAAAATTTGATAAGTCTGCAATTACTGAGACTGAGAAACATACTTTTCAGTTTAAACACTATAGCAGTCAATTAATATTGACACAAATATTATATGTTGGTGTACATTTTTTTAATATCAACTAATGGCAGGTGAGTGATGCCATTCCCAAGCATTTTATAAAAAAAAATGAACAACGTCCCAAAGAACTTTATAGATGCAAAATTATTGAGACACTGAAAATAGTCAGTTGAAGAACTTGGTGATGGTCAAAAATAAAACTGAAGTAGATTCAGGCTTCTGATGGGGGAGGAGCGAGGCAGCAGGGTAAGGGATTAATGGAGCGAGTTTCATCAAGTGAGAGTGAGACAGCTCAAGATGCTGGGATCAAAGGTGCAGCAAATGGGAGGAGAATGCCAAGGAGACCAGAGTCGGAAAAGATTTTACGAAGTTGCAGAAAGAGGCAGGGGCAAGGTCATTGAGGAACTTAGGTTATGAGGATGGAAATCAATGGAATTTTGCAAAGTTAGGGAATTCAGAGAGCTGGACTTCACACAAGAGATGATGCAAATGAATTTAGTCCAATTGAGTTTTATTTCGGAGCTTTGTATCAATGTAGTTTTTATATAAAAATATAATTTTTATTTTATCTCAAATATAATTTTTATTTTATATAAAAATATAATTTTTATTTACATCTAACAGTGTCATTTTTGGATGTTGCACATTTCCAACAATATCATTTTTATTTCAGGTTTCATTCTAAATAAGTTTTTGCTGATTTTCTACTGGTCTGTTTCGGGCGAACAACTTCCATGCATCATGTACCATTTTTAGTTTTCAGTTAGTGCTAGTTGTGCTGCTCTTCACTGTAATAGAGTCCCCAATTTCTCAATGAAGTGTTAACACAAGTGTTCTCAAACAATAAGTTATTGAGCCCTACCTGGTCTTGTGATTCTGCACCTGAGGCCCCAATTATAGGATGTTCAGCCTTTTACAGTGCTGTCACAAAGTTTCTGCAGTAATGTTGTATATTTATTTGATCCTCTGGTCACACCATACACACTATCTCTTGCATTTAACTTCAAACTGTGGCTGCTATAGAACCTTCTCATGCATGCTTCGAATAGTATTGAAGCAGCAACGTTAATTATTAGTTTTATGAATTTCCCTGAGCCAAACTTGTTCATGTGGAAACTCACAGTGCCACCAGGTTCCTTGAGCTACTGAACAAGGCCACAAACTCCTACACAAGAAGATAATGAAATTATAATAAGGATAAAGTACCTATAATACATCTAAGTGAATGGGTTATCAATAAAACTTTAACAAATGTTCTCAGCTAATGTCTGCACACTTTCAATGAAGGACATCGTCAGCATGACGACTAGAAAATGGAATGAGACTACATAGTCTGACAATCATCCAATTTTGCATAACCTTTCCATTTTTAATAATTTTGTAGAACAACCAACTTCTCAATTTTAAATTTTATAGTAACTACTTTTAAAATAAACACAAACTCAATTTTCTGAGAAACTTAGTTTCACTTCTGAAACCAAGTCAAGGATGGACAAAGTTTTGCTGCTAGGAAAATGTGTACACAATTTCTTCCATCACACAAAATAAATTTAGTAGCAATAGCAATAAATGGAATAACTCTCCCCCTCTCCCAATAGTATTTGAGATGCCTGCTGTCCAGTGCCACAGCGACATAAGCACAATGTTGAAGTGAACAGAAAATGTAAAAAGTACAGCAAGTGAAGGGATAAAAACTATCTTAATGTCACTGGCTGCAGCAGCAGTCTACTCCTCAGTTCCAGGTGCATCGGACCAGTTCTAGGTTCAAAATGTACTCAAATTACAACCCCCCATCCCTCCCACACATACACACACACACAATCTCTCTTGAAAATGGCATTTCTTTAGCCAGATCAAGACAAGCAAATTAAACCAATGTGGGCTCATTTTACAGTACTTTCACTCATAGGCACCTTTCTTGTGACCAGTTTTAATGATGAACAATATTTTAAGCCTCGAATTAATAGCAGAGTCTCTCACACACACTTCCTTTCTCTCTCCTTCCATCAACAGTAGTTGAAATCAAACAGTAAGTTCATTATTATTTTATTGAGCAAAAGGTCTACATACAATGGTTTCAGAACTACATTTTTAGGTCAGGCACTCAGTAGACTGTTACCATCAAAGGCATTGTAAACTTCAACAGCCACATCCTGCAAAAGTGTTTGCTTTTCAAAGGCTCCAGCAGTGTGCATCGTAATAGTACTCTCTCAGTTCAGGATGGTGTGGTGTGAATACTTTGGAATTTAATGCTTTATCATCACAGTACATTCTGCAGTTAAACATCACAACATACCATGCAGGATTCAGATGGATCATTACTGTGGTCACCAGTGGACCAATAAACAGAAACCAGTTCCTAAAATTGCTGAGAGACTTAGTTTCATTTCTGAAACCAAGTCAAGGATGGACAAAGTTTTGCCGCTAGGAAAATGTGTGCACAGCTTCTTCCATGGGTGTGATGAGCTGGTTTATTCATAATGGTTAAAGAGTTGACTGTTAAGATTAAGTGCCAATGCTTCAGGCAAAATGCTTTCTTCAAAGATAGGTGTGATTCAGATTTGAACACAATGGAACAAAAGCAGCTTCAGAATTGATTGACACCCTCATCTAAAAGATTAAACAAAAAATATTGTATCAAAAGCAATCAACTGATTTCAGTGCCCTAAACATGAAATGCATCTGCACTTAAACACCACCTCAGCTGAATTCAGGAATTACTGTGTAATATGGTCAGGATGCTTTACAAAAATGGAAATGAAAATTCATTACAAAGAAAAAATCTGAGCTAAAGCCTTTGAACCAAAATTATCAGATAAACATTGATTTGAACTATTACTGTCCGCAGGAGAAAATAAAGACAAGGCTCAAAACAAGGTCTTTTAGAGAGTCGAGGTCAAGGTCACCAAATCATACTTGCTGATAATCTCTGTAGCTCACTCTCATTCTTCCCCAGCCCCCACGAGATGATGGAACTGTCCTACTCGTGTATGGTAGTTGAACAAACCAGCCATAAGTGATGTATCTTCTTCTAACATCATAATCATGCAGAGACTTATCCAGCAGTAAAATCAGCATACTTTATATCACTGGAAAATCCCGGATGACATCCTTCCCCTCCAAAAGCAAGTGAGGAGTCCATTCCCCAACACTTCTTTATTCCGCTTATGTTAGCTTCAAAATTGGAAGCTTGTTGAAATGACAAGCACAGGAATGCAAGGTCTGGCACAAAGGCAGGGAGTAGATGAAACAGGTCTGTGCAAGTTCTGAAGGCAGGCAAAATTAATGAGAACTGAATGGGTTCAACAGTCTACCATTTCTACAAATTACGTACCAGTAACTTCACATGTAACTGCAATCAATTAAATTACACAATGTTTCACTCGACTATTTTTAAATTACTATCTAATTACTTTAACATACCCTGATTTTGGGTGTGAGATTCATAAATGCTTTACTGTGATTTTTAAAAATTGATATAAAGATGAAGGGAAAAGAGGGAGTTCTCATATCATTCACGGGCTGTTGCAGGAGTTTGTTCAACTCATGCTGCCACTTATCCGTGCTACAATCACTACTACTAGCTCCCTTACAAAATATACAATTTAAGAAAAGTAGCAACAAACTGCAACAGCCTTGTTTTAAGCAACAACGTAGTAACTGGAAGTGGGAGTATGAATGTTTCAGGTAACAAGGAGAGCTTTGTGTTTGGAATTTCAGCCTTGTTTCTGCATTCTTTCATAAAAAAGTGTTACCTCCATTTCATATAGCTGACACACACCAATTATATCATACGAGCCAAACAGTACTCTAGTAATTCCAGTTGAATCAGATATTTAGAAAGAACAAAAGAGACTCCGATTAAAAATTATACTCAACTAGGTTCCCATTTTTATTGAAGTTAGTAAATGTCCTGCCCAACGTGAAATGGAGTTATACAGGCCAGGAAGGTCACAGCTCCAATCCCTAGAGTGTACAAAGTTGATCAATCTCAGCTACCATTTGGCGTGCTTTTGTTTGCTCAGTTTCCTCCAAATAAAAGGTGTGGCTATGGGTACCCAAATGGGTCCCAGTTATGCTTGTCTCTTTATGGGGTAAGTGGGACATTACTTGTTCTAGTCCTACTCAGGCTCCCTCTCACAATTCTTTCCTTGGTACATCGCAAACTGTTTCAGTTATGCTCTCATCTGGACCTGGAAAGATTTATCAATTTTGCTTCCAATTTTCACCCCTCTATTACATTCACATGGTCCACTTCCCTTCCCTTCCTTGACCTCTCTGTCTCTATTTCTGGTGATAGACTGTTCACCAATATTCATTACAAGTCCACTGACTCCCAAAGCTACCTCAACTACAGTTTCTCACATCCTGCTTCCTTTAAGGGACTCCATCCCATTCTCTCAGTTCCTTCACCTCCATTGCATCTGTTCCCATGATGCCACTTTCCAAAACGGCGCTTCTGACATGTCCTCCTTCTTTCTTAACTGAGGTTTCCTCCTCACTGCAGTGACAGGGCCCTCAAACGTGTCCAACCCATCTCCCACACCTCTGCCCTCCCTCCTAGAACCATGATAGGGTTCCCCTTGTCCTCACTTTTCACCCCACCAGCCTCTGCATTCAAAGGATTATCCTCTGCCATTTCCGTCAACTCCAACATGATGCCACTGCCAAACACATCATCCGTTCATCCCCCTGTCGGCATTCCGTAGGGACCGTTCCCTCCAGGAAACCCTGGTCCATTCCTCCATCACCCCCCAACACCTCATCCCCTTCCCTCGGCACCTTCCCATGCAATCGCAGAAGGTGCAACACCTGCCCATTTACCTCCTCCCTCTTCACAGTCCAAGGGCCCAAACACTCCTTTCAGGTGAAGCAGTGCTTCACTTGCACCTCCTTTAATTTGTTCGATTGCATTTGCTGCTCCCAATGTAGTCTCCTCTACATCGGGGAGACCAAATGCACGCTGGGTGACCACATTGCAGAACGTCTTCAGTCTGTCCGCAAACATGACCCAGGTCTTCCTATCGCTTGCCATTTCAACACATCATCCTGCTCTCATGCCCACGTGCCCATCCTTGATCTGCTGCATTGGTCCAGTGAAGCCCAACGCAAACTGGAGGAACAGCACCTCATCTTCCGATTAGGCACTTCACAGCCTTCCAGACTTAACATTGAGTTCAACAACTACAGGCCATGAACTCTCTCCTCTATCACCACCATTTTTTAATGCTCACCCTTTTTAAAAAATGTATTTTTATTTTTTAACCACTTATTTTCATTTTTATTCATTTATTCAATGCTTTATCCTCTTTTTATCCTTTTTAAAATCCCCTTTTCCCCCCTTTTTTCCCAACCAGTGTACCATACTCCCAGCCGCCCCCATGTTGTTCTTTCAGAGTGCTTACCCTTGTTCTGCCATTAACACATTCTGCTTTCTTACCTTTGCTATTATCAGCATCTCCTTTAGCCCTTACCACTACCATTAACATTCCCTTTGTGATTTTGTCCATGACATCTTTGTCAATCTCTCCTTAGCCCCCACCTATCGCTGACCTCCTATCCAGCTTCACCTGCTCCACCCTCTTCAACGGTAAAAATTTCATCACATTTCTACTTCTTTAGTTCTGAAGGGTCATACAGACTTGAATAGTTAACTGTGTTTCTCTCTCCACAGATGCTGTCAGATTTCCAGCATCTGTAGTATTTTGCTCTTATCTTAGAGATTTGAGCATACCTGCACACAATAGACCTAGCCATCCATTTGGTTGGATCAGATCAAACTTTACAGAGCCTTGATCAAAATCATTCAACTGCTCTAGGATCATCCCGCAGAGCAAAGGTGGCACTTTGCTTATTTTCTCCATTATTTATGGCGTTGTCACAATAAATGTTAACATATATCGTATGATGCAGTGACATCACCAAAATATGTCTGTTCCAGATTACAATGCAGAAGACCCCAAACACAGCCACCTGTCTTATAACTGTGCTCCCACCCTGAGGAACAGCCCTTGCTTAATGGACTCAATTTTCAAAGAAACCCATCCCTAGGATATAAATAAGCACAACGTTCAATGTTACATGCATGTGATTATCACTCTCATAGATAACACTGCCAATCTACAAAGGCTAGCATCCAGTCAAGGAGTAGGAGGGAAAGTGGAGCTAAGGCCACAATCAAATTAGCCATGATCTTATTGAATGGTGGAGCAGGCTCAAGGGGCCAAATGGCCTACCCCTGCTGCTAATTTTTATGTTCGTATATTCTTCATTTGCAGCTGGGTAACCACCACAAAAACAGAAATTCCCTCAGATTACCGTCTTCAACACAATCTCAGGAAAAAAGCTAGCACTTATTTATCAACTTTCATGTTCCAGGATGTCCCAAAGCACTTTATATTAAGCACAATAAATAAAGGTAGTCAAGTGTGGACAAGCTTTGTAGGCAAACATAGCAGCCAATTTGAGAACAGCAAGATCCCACAAATTAGGTGAATTATCAGTTCATCTATTTTTTGTGGTCTTGGCAAAGGGATAAATGTGGCCAAGACACAGGAGAACTCTCTGCCTCCAGGAAGTTCCATGGGATCTTTCACATTCAAATGAGGGGGCAGATAAGGTCTCAATTCAATATCTCTTCTGAAAAAGAAGACAGATCTGACAGCACTCTCTCAATACCAAACTGCCAGTCTAGATTAAATGAATTTGGGCTTGAACCCAAGTCCTTCTGAACCAGATAAAGTGTGACCAAGTTTTCACTGTTCCAACTTTGGGTTACCAACTTTGATTTGATGTACCCTGGGAGATCTCATCAAGTGACCTCCAGCCTCAACCAGTCAAAGAGCCTTTTCCCCTCTCCCACCCCCTCAAATCTGCAATACTTTTCTAACATATAAGCAGAAGTGTTCAAAGTATATGAATACACCACAATTTTATACCACTATAATTTTTCTCCACACATTGCTTGCAGCATTATCCTCATGATTAATCTTTAATTCCTGAAACTCCAGGGCAACCAGAGCGCTAGCAATGCCATCTGAACCACATCCTGCCAGGTATTCAATAATCTAATCAATTGGTGCAATAAAAATAACTTTTGAACTTATAAAATAGGGTTCTTAATAAGCAATTCATATTACTGGTTATTGAGGGATGTGAGGAAGAGAGGGGAGAAAGTTAAATTTACCCAACACGTCTACCGACCGTGACTCTTTTTTGACCCAAGGAAGGTTTGTACCCTGATATTGATATTCTACAAGTTTTATCATTGTTTTTTGTCCCCGGACTCCATTTTGACAGATAAGATAAGGGAATCATCAAGAACAAACTCGGTTTTCCCCACTTAAGTGCGAACCCTATCCACAAGCTTCACACCCGATGGAGTTCACACCTGGGACAGAATTAAGGGAATGTGAGAAAGAGAAAAAATAGCTCAAACTGACTGCAGTTTCTTCTAAACACATGCAAGAAACAGGGAGGGCCTTCAGTGAAACTGCCACAAGGCTAGCAGGTTTCACAGGGACAGGTTGCAAACATTACAAACTGCATTCTCAAAGAAGTCAATAACATATACACCCAATTTAGCACAATAGGTTCTTTAGAAAGACTACAAAGGAGTCCAAAGTCCCTGTGCTTTTCTTCCATTCTGTGAAAATACAACCTATTGAGTTAAAAGACAATGTTGTCACAAGACTTGTGTGGTATATTACACTATTAAGACAAGAGCAGGGCAGTGCTGTCTTCAGATCAAAATTTAACCTGCAACTAACAAAAATAGATCAATCATCTCAATCAGTTTGTGACATCTTGCTGTGAACAACAAATTAGCTTTCAAGCTTGCTTCCAAAACAGTGATAATAGGCCACAAGTACTTTAGGAAGGACCCAAGGAGATGAAACTTGAATGGCAGCGCTTCTTTAATTGCATCCTAAAAAAATCCACTAAACCAATTCACTAATGTCAAGGCTTGTAAGGTATTCATCACCCAAGTGGTTCCCCTTCCACCATTGGGAAATCTATAATAACCTGTGTTTCACCTTAGTATCACATAATTTTCCCAAGATATGTGTAGGTAAGTTTATCTGTAGGTCATATTTATCTTAACATTGTGATACATACTGTAAAACATACAAGGCTATCTTGCTCTTTCTTTACAAATTCCCTAATGCTTCCCATCCTCTATTTTCAGTCTGATGTTGCCAAGGGGGATTTCTTGAATAGCTGCTGGCCAACATTGTATTTATTTTTAAACTAATTCTTATTGGGATTATAGGTGTCCACAGCAAAGAACTGGAGGGAGTGGAATGCGTCATGGCCAAATACAGAATGCATATTTAATTTATAAAGTTTCCTTTATTTCTTATGATTTGGGCATTTATTATTTGTTCTCCTTTTAAGATGTACACACAAAATAAGAGCAGAAGTAGGCCATTCATCCCTCCGCCTGCTCCGGCACTTAATAAGATCATGGCTGATCTGTTGGCGTTTCGAGTCCCACGTTCCCATCTACCCACAATAACCTTTGATTCCCCTGCCAACAAGAATCTATCCAGCTCTGGCTTAAAAATATTCAGTGACCCGCCTCCACCACCTTCTGAGAGTGTTCCAAAGTCTCTCAATCCTCAGAAAAAATATCTCCTCATTTCTCTCCTATAAGGGCAACCCCCAATTTTAAAATAGTACCCCCTAGTTCTGGACTCACCCACAAGGGGAAGTATCCTTTCCACCTCATCAAGACCATTCAGGATCTTATATACTTCAATCAAGTCACCCCTCACTCTTCTAAACTCCAGTGAAACAAGCCCAGCCTATCCAACCTATCCTCACAAGACAGTGTGCTCATTGCAGATATCAATCTAGTTAACTTCCTCTGAACTGCTTCCAACGCATCTACATCCTTCCTTAAATAAGGAAGCAGGTATCTTTATTGAATTATTTTGATTTGGGTGGATGACACTGGAAGAATCTAGTGTTATCCTGATTGATCATTCGGGGTTTTAACATTTTTAACACCATGAACTTCATTACATGTACCTCCATCTATTTGTATTTTGTTATGATATGGCAGGTGGTATTTGCCTGACTGACCAAATCCCAAAGGGAAACTTAGCCACACTATCACAATGATTTTGCAATTTGTATTTATTACAAGAAGGTTTGTGCACTGAAGGCAGAAGTAATGAGTCCACTACCACCTTTAGAGATTTTAAAGACTAAATTAAAACATTTATTAACAAAAGAATAGAACATAAACACACAAGTCTACAGTTACATTTAGTTTTATAACAGTTCTCAAAAGATTTCTACTAAACTAAACTCCCAACCACACCCCCATTTCAGGCAACACTCCAAATAGATTCTTAATCTATAAAACATCCAGCAACATTACCACAAGCACCCACTGTTGCTATAAGGGAGCTATTTTCCAGCTTCTTTCTCCTTCTCACTCGAAAATGGAACTCCAAAGGCTTTTAACACAACCTTGGTTACTGGAACAGCAAACTTCTCCAGGGTGGCTAGAGAATTTTTCCCACAGGTCTGTTCCACAGCACACCTTTCAAGATCTCATAATGCCACTCCCACATAGCTTTGCAATTTTCTTTAAATGTATTTCCTCCCTTTTGATTTGTAAATCCCATTGTTTCAACCTATCTTTGGAAGTTACTTTTCCCAGAATATAAAAACCTTTCATGTTGTCATTGTGGGTAGCACTTTTGGGAAAAATAAACTTAATAACTTTGCCATTTTTATCTTACCAGTTGTAAACATCTCTTATGTCCCTTTGAAAACCAAAGAACCTCTCAACTTTATCTAAAATGTAAATTCCACTCTCACTGTATCTGCTGAGACTTCATCCTGGCTTAGCAATCTCCATTTCAAATGCTTATTTACACCTATCACTCTTCTGATGATTTAAAACTACACACACACAAAACACAGCCCCCCACAAGTCTGCTTTAAAGTATTCCACATTAACAATAGGGAAAAAAGGCCTTTCCTTTACAGTTTAAAAAAGATGCTTAGGAGTATAGAGTGAAACGTTTCCATGCAAGCACAAGAGATGCAAAACCCATCTTTTACCTCCTCCCTTCACACCATCCAAAACTCCAATCAGTCCTTCCATGTGAAACAGTGATTTACTTGTACTTCCTTCAATTTAGTATACTATATTCACTGCTCACAATGTGATCTCCACTATACTGGAGAGACGAAACACAGACTGGGTGTATGTTTTGCGGAACACCATCGTTCAGTCCTCAAGAATGACCGAGCTTCCTGTCGCTTGTCATTTCAATTCTCCACCTTGTTCCCAATCTGACCTTTCTGTCGTTGGTCTGTGACAGTATTCCAATGAAGCTCAATGCAAGCTTGAGGAACATCACCTTATCTTTTGGTGCTTCACTCTACGCCCTTCTGGACTCAACATTGAGTTCAACAATTTTAGATTATGACCTGTGCTTCTTCCTTGGTCTTTTCTTTGTCTCATTTCTACCTTTATCCCTTCATGTTGCATTTGGACAACTACTAAGCAGCCATTCACACCTCATCTGGACACATTTCTTGTTTCTTTATTACACCCATTCCCTTTGGCTTTTGTACCATGAAACATTTTGTCATTTAATCTCTCCTGCCTTCCATCCCATCACACACATTCCCTTTTGCTCTTCCTGCCCCCTCCCTCATTCCACAAGCACAACACCTATTACATTTCTCTCTTTCCTTAGTTCTGATGAAGGGTCATCAACCTGAAACATTGATGTTGTTTCTTGATAAATATTGCCTGACCTGAGAATTTCCAGCATCTTCTGTTTTTATTTTAGATTTACAGCATTTGTAGCATTTCATTTTTGTGTTGTTGTAGGGTCAAATAACTTTGGACTCCAACTGCTCTAATCCCTGGTGCATTTGATTAGAGTTAAATTATTGATGGAAACCTTAAGAATTGTTGACAAACATTGGTGTTCACAGGATTATATACTTAGAAATATTTTTCACTTGGAAGACCACCACCAGATGGAAGCTTTGCATTCAGGATGCCATTTCCTTCTCATCCTCAGTTATAGGAGGAACATGCTCCAGTTAAACAAGATGTTATACTGCTTTAACCAATCCTGCCAAAAGAAGAGGATCCTGAGAGACTCTACAAACCATTCCAAAATCTCCCTACAACAATGTAAACTTTTCTGATGGTCATGATACATGAACAGGTCCAAATCCAACAATCTTTGTCACCAGCATCCATCCCTTCTCTATATTTAACATGTATCCATAGGTAGGAGTCAGTGTATTTCAACTGATGTTATGTGCACAAGTATTACAGTTAATAGAATCATGATTGGAAGCGTCTATCATAGATATACCAATTAGGCATTTGTTTCATCGATGATTTGTTTTTAAACTCAATATTTGGAGCCCTGTATGTACAAGAGTCAATTTACGATACTTCATGATCTGACCCAGGTCACTTCCTGGACCATAAACATGCACCTATATTTCTCTATCTGATCCTGAGTGACTTCCCTTGTTATTTACAGTAATTACTATTTATATTTCTGAATTTGTAATTTTTTCCCTTCTCTGATCAATCCTCTTTCCTACACAGTCTGATTGCAGTATGCAGAATTTCTTGGCACACCCTCCCTCACTGAAGAATAATCCAAAAATCATAGCTTTTTTACACTCTTGTAAAGAAACGGTTACGAGGGCTGTAAGGTTAATTTCTCAGTCTCACAGACTTATATACCTGAGTGTTTCACCCCTTCAGCATTATATTCAAGTGACATTTTTGCATGAACTTGTTAGGAGGAGGCAGTTCAGTTCATTAGAACTTCTCAGCAAGAGAGCTAACAAGGAAAAATGAAGTTAACATTCGGTGTGGCTGGGTGAGATGGAGGTGGAGAAGAACTGGGGTGTGAAGGAAAGTTTAGCAGGTGTACAAGGGAGGCATTTCAGAGAGATGAGAAAGGCAGATCTCTGAACACACAGGCAATAGCCAATTACATTGATTTTAAATTGTGAATACACATAGGAAACCACATTGAAAATTATGGAAATAATACATCCAGATCTTTAATTGCCTATTTCCCGTATTTTCTCAAATTCAGTATAAAGCAGGGAATATGACAAAGTTTAAAAATTTCCAGAAGATTTTGAATACTGGCAGACGTCTGGCGAGCTGGTTGCAAAAATAAGATTTGTTCTAATATAGTATTATGGAACAGATCATTTGTTTTTTTTAGCTTAACATATATTATCTTCTTCCATTTATTATGGCCATGTGAAGAGGGGTACAAATGACTCCCCTAGTTTACCACTCCAAGTCTGACCGTAACAGGGTTTTTTGTGAATTTAGAAGAATGAAGGTCTCAATGTCTGTGCTTAACCATTTACATGCTGATTGCAAAGAAACGAGATTGGCAGGCTCGAGTTTAAAACAAAGAGGGGCTAGCTTTTATTGAGTTAAAAACCCACCCAGATAAAGATTTTAAAATATTTAAAAAGGTAAACCCGCATTCACATACACGATGCAAGAATGCAAAATTTACAAGTTACACAGTAGGTAATTGCTTTCTTAGCCAAATAAAAGCTGAATGCTGAAAGGGGGAAAAAATTGAGAGTTCACTGTTTGAGTCCTTGGCTGCTGCAGATTATTCTCCGTGGCGATTTTAAGATTTCAGGAGTTGAAGCCCATGTACAACTGCAATTGCCGGAGACAATTTCTTTTTAAAATGTACTCCATCTTTGCCAAAGAGTTGATTATTTTTGCACCTAAGGTTCCAATCAATGAAAAACTCTCTCCCTGAGCTGGATTTTTAACTTTAACAGAGATAGTACCTTGGGCAGTGGGGAGAATATTACTGCCCCACTGGCAGGATTTTCCAGACTACTGATTACTTCTTATGAGCTTGTGTGCTGTAGTAGAAGATTTCAAAAATGGTTACTTCAGTCACATGAACCACCCCCCCCTCCAAAAATGATTTCGGAAGGTATTTGTTTTGCTGATGTCTGAACTGACTGTGGCTTTTATTTCATAGCCAAACTGTCTCAGCCGTTAGCTTCTTAATGATCATCCACTTTGATGAGGTTTGAAAAACACTTTTCCATGTAGCTACTGCCGAGTAGACTTTCTGTCTCAGCTTGAGAGGTAGCCTTGTAGATGTGCAAATGTGAGGCCCAGTGCCATTTTCATCAAATCCATTTGAAGTAGTTCATGACATCATCAGGTGTGAATTTCAGAGAAGAATATTGTGGCATGTATGAATTGTAATTCACACTGGAACTTTCCGAGCCAACTTGTAATACCAGGTATCAGGTGACTTGTCACAACCATTTTAAGTCAGTGCCTTTTCTTGCTTTTAAAAAGGATTTTTTTTAAACAGTTCAGTATATGTTTGATCAGCTGGTGATTTTTTTTTATTCTTTCATGGGGTGTGGATGTCACTGGCTAGGTCAGCATTTATTGCCCATCCCTAACTGCTCCTTAGAAGGTGGTGGTGAGTTGCCTTCTTGACTGCTGAAGTCCATGTGGTGTAGGTACACCAACAGTGTTGTTAGGGAGGGAATTCCAGGTTTTTGACCCAGCAACAGTGAAGGAACAGCGAGACATTTCCAAGTCAGGGTGGTGAGTGGCTTGGCGGGGAACTTCCAGGTGGTGGCGTTCCATCTATCTGCTGCCTTTGTCCTTCTAGTGGGTCGTGGGTTTGGAAGGTGCTGTCTAAGCAGACTTGGTGAGCTTCTGCAGTGCATCCTTTAGATGGTACACACTGCTGCCAGGGAGTGTATGTTTATGTATGTGGTGCCAATCAAGCGGGCTGCTTTGTCCTGGATGGTGTCAAGCTTCTCGAGTGTTGTAGGAGCTGCCTTCATCCAGGGCATGGAGAGTATTCCATCAGACTTCTGACTTGTGCCTTGTAGATGTAGGAGAGGCTTTCAGGAATAAGGAAGTGAGTCTGGGCCTGTTCAGTTTCTGGTCAATTGTAAGCCCCAGGATATTGATAGTGGTAATGTCATTGATTGTCAAGGGGCAGTGGTTGACTTCTCCCTTATTGGGGATGGTCATTGCCTGGCACCTGTGCGGCGCACATTTACTTGCCACTTCTCAGCCCAAGCCTGGATATTGTCCAGGTCTTGCTCCATTTGCACATGGGCTGCTTCAGTATCTGAGGAGTCACAAATGGTGCTGAACATTGCGCAATCATCAGCGAACATCCCTATTTCTGACCTTATGATGGAGGAAGATGAAGCAACTGAAGATGGTTGGCCCTAGGGCAGCATCCTGAGGAACTCCTGCAGTGAAGTCCTGGAACTGAGAAGATTGACTTCCAACAACTACATCCATCTTCCTTTGTGCTAGTTATGACTCCAAGCAGCAGAGAGTTCTCCCAATTCTCATTGGCCCCAGTTTTGCTACGGCTCCTTGATACCACACTTGGTCAAATACTGCCTTGATGTCAAGGCCAACATTCTCATCTCACCTCGGGAGTTCAGCTCTTTTTCCATGTTTGAACCAAGGCTATAATGAGGTCAGGAGCTGAGTGGCCCTGGCGATACCCAAACTGCGCACCAGTGAGCAGTTTATTGCTCAACAAGTGCTGCTTTATAGCACAGTTGATAACCCCTTCCAGCACTTGACTGATGATCAAGAGTGGACTGATAGGGCTGTTTTTTGTGTGGACATAACTGGGCAATTTTCCATTTTCACTGGTAGATGCCAGTGTTGTAGCTGTACTGGGACAGCTTGGCTAGGGGTGCGGCAAGTTCTCAAACACAAGTCTTCAGTGCTATTGCCAAAACATCGTCAGGGCCCATCGTGTTTGCAGTATCCAGTGCCTTCAGCCATTTCTTGACGTCACGTGGAGCAAATCAAATTGGCTGAAGACTGGCATCTATGATGCTGAGGACCTCCGGAGGAAGTAGAGATATATCATCCACTCGGCATTTCTGGCTAAAGATTGTTGAAAATACTTCAGCCTTCCCTTTGCATTGATGTGCTGGGCTCCCGCATCATTGAGGATGGGGATATTTGTCGAGTCTCCTCCTCCAGTGAGTTGTTTAATTGTCCACCACCTTTCACAATTGGATGCGGCAAGACTGCAGAGCTTGAATCTGATCAGCTGGTTGTGGGGTCACTTAGCTCTGTATATTACTTGCTGTTTATGCCGTTTGGCATGCAAGTAGTCCTGTGTTGTAACTTCACCAGGTTGACACCTCAGTTTTAGGTATGCCTGGTGCTGCTCCTGGCTTGCCCCTCTGCACTCTTCATCGAATTAGAGTTGATCTCCTGAATTGGTGACAATGGCAGAGCGGGGTATATGCCAGGCCATGAGGCTACAGATTATGGTTGAGTTCAATTCTGCTGCTGATGGCCCACAGCACCTCATGGATGCCCAGTCCTAAGTTGCTAGATCTGTTCAAAATCTATCCCATTTAGCACGGTGGTAGTGTGGCACAACATGATGAAAGGTATCCTCAATGTGAAGACGGGACTTCGTCTCCAAATGGACTTTGCAGCTGTCACTTCTACCGATACCAAAGGACAGATGCAGCTGCGGCAGTCAGGCTGGTGAGAATGAAATCAAGTGTGATTTCCCCTCTTATTGGTTCCCTCACCACCTGTCGCAGACCCAGTCTAGCAGCTACGTCCTTTAGGGCTCAGTCAGTAGTGGTGCCAACGAGCTACTGTTGGTGATGTCCATTGAAGTCCCCATCCAGGGTACATTCTGCACTCCTGGCTTCCTCAGTGCTTCCTCCAAGTTGTGTTCAACATAGAGGAGCACTGATTTATCAGCTGAGGGGGGCTGTGTGGGGTAATCAGCAGGAGGTTTCCTTGCCCATGTTTGACCTGATGTCATGAGACTTCATGGGGTCCACAGCTGACGTTGAGGACTCCCAGGGCAACTCCCTCCCAACTATATACCACTGTACCACCACCTCTGCTGGGTCTGTCCTGATGGTGGGACAAGAGATACCCAGGGTGATGGTGGTGGTGTCTGTGGCATTGTCTGCATGATATGATTCTGTGAGTATGGCTCTGTCAAGCAGTTGCTTGACTAGTCTGTGAGACAGCTCTCCCAATTTTGGCACAAGCCCCCAGATGTTACTAAGGAGGGTCGACAGGGCTGAGTTTACCGTTGTCATTTCCAGTGCCTAGGATTGACTAGCTACTTAGGTACCTAGGTAGTGAGTGATATCACTCATGCACAAGTCACAGCATCGTAACACATTTCAACATAAAAGAACTTGAATTGTTTAGTTTAATGCCTGCTATACAAATTTTTCAAATTGAGCAGATTTGTTTTATTAATTGTTCCTCCAAATTGAAAGAAAAGAACCCACATTAGTGATCATTTGCATCAACTGTCCTTCACAATACCTGAATGTCTAGAAGTTGAGTTTGTTCAGAATGCACAGGTTGACAGAATAAACATGCACTGATGGAATCACAGTTCATACAAAATTTCCATCACTAAACACTGATCAGGAATCAAAGCGTTTTCAGTAACAAAATCAATACTTTTATTTCCCTTGTACAGGCACAACAGACCTAAAAAATCTAGCAGTCTAAAAAATCCTACTTAACCAAGTATAAAAACAACAAGTCCTGGAAATATTGAGTGGGTCTGGCAGCACCTGTGAACAAAGAAACAAAGTTACTGTTTTGAGTCAACTTTGACTCTCCTTCAGAACTGAAGAACTAGTTTCTTAACCTTGTAGTACTTAACCAGGTTCCTCTTCCATACCTAACAATGCTCCTTGGATCAGAACTAAGCCAAATAGGGAAACCAAACCTGTATTCCTGTGCTAAGCAAAATAATTTAGTCTTTTAATCTCTCTTTGGAATAGAACTGCAACCTTTTTAAAGCCAAAATAGGACTACAAATAAAACCATTTGCTTTAACACAGACTATTTAGCATACCAGTGCTGGTTCTGTGATAACATACTCACCTCTAGAGCAGAAGGTTGTGGGTTCAAGCACCACTCAAGATTTTAGCTCCTAATCCAGACAGATATTTCGCCGAAATATGGGAAGTTTTTCACTCACAAGGGTGGCATCTTTTGAATGTGATGTTAAACCAAAGGCTTGCCTGCCCTCTCAGGTGAATTTAACAAAATCACATGCCATTATTCAAAGAACATTGCTGAGAAAAGACACGTTATCAAAGCTTTCCGCCTTGCACTCATCAGGACAATTCACAAAATGTGTGCAATATGAACAGCTTTGACAACATGTCCTCTTTAAGCAATTCTCAAGTTCTAAACTACCAAACGACTTTTTAATGAACAATATGGTTGAACCTTGGCTAAAATTTATCCCTCAAAGAAGATAAATCAGATTAGTTATCCATTTATTTCATTGCTGTTTTGAAACCTTACTGTCCATGAATTGGCTTTGTGTTTACATACATTGTAATAGTGACTAGCCTTCAAAACACAATTCACCAACAGACAACACATCAAATAAATCAGTCTATTTGGTCACGAGGGCATCACGGCTAAGCCTAATCTATCCCTCATCTCCCATATGTGAATGTTCCAGAAAGACTATGTGGATTATGAACATACTTTCACTCAGGAAAGTATGCTGGGATTTTTTTTTTGCGGGGGTGGGGGGGAGGATCTTTGCAAAAATGTAAGTTGTGTCACTAATTAAAAGTGTAACACATCTTTTCTCTGTTTGAAACTTATTGCTGACCTTGAATTTCAGTGGCTTGGAACCTGCAGTCTTATACGAACATACAAAATATGAGCACAAATAGGCCATTCAACCCCTCGAGCCTGCTCCGCCATTCAGTAACATCATGGTTGATCCTCTATCTCAATGCTGTACTCCTGCACTCTCCCCACACCTTGACGCCTTTCGAGTCCAGAAATCTATTTCCTTCTTAAATATATTCAGTGACTTGGCCTCCACAGCCTTCTGAGGTAGAGAATTCCATAGGTTTACCACCCTCTGAGTGAAGAAGTTTCTCCTCATCTCAGTCCTAAATAGTCCACCCCATATCCTGAGCCCCCCAGCCAGAGGAAATATCCTCCCTGCATCCAGTCTGTCCATTCCTGACAGAATTTTATGATTCAATGAGATCTCCTCTCATTCTTCTAAACTCCAGTGAATACAGGCTTAGTCAGCCCAATCTCTCCTCATACCACAATCTTGCCATCCCACAAATCAGTCTGGCGAACATTCGCTGCACTTCCTCTATGGCAAGTATATCCTTTCTTAGATAAGGAGACCAAAACTTCACACAATACTCCAGGTTTGATCTCACCAAGGCATTGTACAACTGCAGTAAGACACCCTTGCTCCTGTACTCAAGTCCTCTCACAATGAAGGCCAACATGCCATTTGCCTTCTTAACTGCTTGGTGCACCTGCATGCTTACATTCAGTGATAAAAACAAAAAAACTGCGGATGCTGGAAATCCAAAACAAAAACAGAATTACCTGGAAAAACTCAGCAGGTCTGGCAGCATCGGCGGAGAAGAAAAGAGTTGACGTTTCGAGTCCTCATGACCCTTCAACAGAACAGTTCTGTCGAAGGGTCATGAGGACTCGAAACGTCAACTCTTTTCTTCTCCGCCGATGCTGCCAGACCTGCTGAGTTTTTCCAGGTAATTCTGGTTTTGCTTACATTCAGTGATTGGTGTACAAGGACATCAACATTTCCCAATTTATCACCATTTAAACAATACTCTGCCATTCTGTTTTTCCTACCAAAGTGGATAACTTTACACTTATCCACGTTATACTGTACCTGCCATGTATTTGCCACTCACTCAACTTGTCTAAATCGCCTTGAAGCCTCCTAACACCCATAATTGTTCATGTTCCCACCAAGTTTTGTGCTGTCAGCAAAATTGGAAATATTAAATTTTGGTCCCTCATCCAAATCATCAATATACATCATGAATAGCTGGAGCCCAAGCACCGATCCCTGTGGCAACCCACCAGTCCCCACCTGCTACTCTGAAAAATATTCATCCATTCCCACTCTCCGTTTCCTGTCTGCCAACTAATTCTCAATCCATGCCAATATATCACGCCCAATCCCATGTGATTTAATTTTACACACTAACCTCTTATGTGGAACATTATGAAAAGCTTTTTGAAAATCCAAATGTCCCACATCCACTGATTCTCCCTTATCTATTCTGCTGGTTACGTCCTCAAAGGGTTCCAGCAGACTCCTGGAGCCTACTGCACTTTTCCAGGCCTCTCTCCACCCCACCTCAAACATGGATAAACTCTTTCAACTATTCACTGGTCTCATACATGTCTTTTTTGCTTTGGTCTCAAACTACTGTTGTGTCAGTTAACAATCTCCTGTTCTCCTCCAGTAGGTTTGCAGTCAATCTCCACTTAAATAATACTCTGCTTTTTTATTCTATCAAAGTGAGCAACTTCACATTATACTCCACCTGCCAGATTTTGGTTCACTCTCACTTCAACTTATCTACATCCACCTGCAAACTCCTTATGTCTTCATCACAACGTACCTTCCTACCTATCTTTGTGTCGTTTGCAAATTTAGCTACAATGCCTTTGTTCCCCTCATCTAAGTCATTGATGTAAATTGTAAAAAGTTGAGGCCCCAGCACAGACCCCTGCGGACACTCGTCACATCCTGCCAATCAGACAAAGACCTATTTATGCCTACTCTGTTTTCTGACAGCCTCTTCTATCCATGTTGTGTTATCGGCTACACTGTGAACTTTTATTTTCTGCAATAACCTTTGATGATGCATCTTATTAGATGCTTTCTGTAAATCCAAGTACAGCATGTTTACGCTTGGCCTAAATAGCCAAGTGGTTATGGTACTGGGTTTGTAACCCCAAGATCAAGAGTTCAAATCTCACAATGGCAAACTATGAAACAATGTAACTTCATCTGAAACAGATGGAAACAGGTTTACTCAAAAAGAGTATCAAGCGTTCAAATCTCACAATGATAAACTATGAAACAATGTAACTTCATCTGAAACAGATGGAAACGGGTTTGTACTCGAAAGAGTTACAGCATGTTTACAGGCTCCCCTCTATCCACTGCACATTACTTTTTAAAATTCACTTACGGGATATGGGCGTCACTGGCTGGGCCAGCATTTATTGCTCATCCCTAATTGCTCTTCAAAGAACTCTAATCAATTGGTTAGACATGATTTCCCTCTAATAAAACCATGCTGACTCTTCCCAATTACCTTGAGTTTTTCTAAGTGCCCAGCTATAACCTCTTTAATGATCAATTAACACCTTCCCCACAAGAGACATCAAGCTAACTGGCCAAAAGTTTCCTGTTTTCTGTCTCCCTCCCTTCTTGAACAGAGGGGTTACATTTGCTACTTTCCATTCTAATGGAATCTTTCCAGAATCTGGGGAATTTTGGAAAATTAACCCCAAAGCACGTACTAGTTCATTAGCCACCTCTTTTAAGACCCTCGGATCAAGTTCATCAGGGCATGGAGACTTGTCAGTTCACAGCTCCATCAGGTTGCTCAGTACCGCTTCCCTGGCGATTGTACTTTCACCAAGTTCCTCTCTCCACTCCACCTCCCAATTTACAGCTATTACTGGATTTTTTTTATATATATATCCCCTATAGCTGTTCTAAGAAAACATCGCAAAAGCATTCTATGAACTTGTTCAGCTTACGACTGCCAATCTGATTTTTCCAGTTTATATGTAGATTAAAGTCAGCCATGATTATTGCCATTCCTTTATCACAAGCACCCAATATTTTCTCTTGTATACTTTGCCCTAAATTGTGGTTACTGTTAGGAGGCCTGTAGGCCACTCCCACGAGTGACTTCTTTCTTTACTAGTCCTCATCTCCATTCTACATCCTGATCTCCTGAACCAAGATCATTTCTAACTACTGCCCAAATGCCATCCTTGGCATCCTTGGTTAACAGTGCTACCCCTCAACCTTTACCTAACTTCCTATTCTTCTTGAATGTCATATACCCCTCAATATTCAGGACCCAATCCTAGTCATCTTGCAGCCAGATCTCCGTAATGGCCATCAGATCATGTTTATTTACTTCAAAATACGCTATCAATTCGTTTACTTAGTTATGAATGCTACATACATCCAGATACTAAGCCTTTAGATTAGTCTTATGTTAATTTGTGACATCTGGTCTTGATTCTTGGTGCACTCTTAGGTTTTTTCTTTGTCCCTTCCTGCCATTCTCCAACCCTCATTTCTCATCTTACATTTTATCTCTAATCTTTGATATACCACATTTTTCCACATTTTATCCCTTGCTCCCAATTATTTACTTAAAAATCCTACCTATCTCCCTAGTTATGCAGTTCGAAAGAACACTGGTCCGAGCATGGTTCAGGTGTAGACCATCCCAATGGTACAGCCCCCAATTTCCCCAGTACTGGTGCCAGTGCCCCACAAACCAGAACCCACTTCTCCTATGCCAGTCTTTAAGCCACATATTCATCTCTCTAATTTTACGTACCTTATGCCAATTTGCAGATGGCTCAGGTAATAATCCAGAGATTATAACCTTTTGAGGTTCTGCTTTTCAATTTAGTGCATAGCTCCTCATACTCTCTACACAGAACTTCTTTCCCCATGACACCGAGCAGGCAACACAGCTGTCTGGACTCTTGCTCTTTGCTACAGAGAAAAGTGAAGGAGACCCTATCCTAAGCGATCTGACTGCCTCCTGGTACAAAGCATGCAGGTAACTTTTCTCCCTCCCTGATGTGTCACAGAGTCTGCAGCTCAGCCTCCAGCTCAATGACTCGCAGCCGAAGTTCCTCAGGCCGCAAACACTGCTGACGTGTTTGTCCTGGATCATAATGTTATTCAGGAGCTCCCACATGCTGCAGCCTTGACACATCACCTGTCCTGCATCCTCAAGGTGTTTTATATAATTACTTAATTATATTAATCACTTTTATGTTGCTTTCTCATATTCCTTTAACTTTATCACCAATTTTTGTAATATTTTAAACTTTAGGGATAGAATCGACCTTCCCACTTACCAGATACTCACCAAAGAGCTAGCTCCTTTTCCTGTAGTAGAGCAAGAACCAATTTATATGGGGTGAGAAAGATAGAAAGGAGAAATGAACAATTCTTTGCCCAACTCCCCTCTCACCAAATTCCAAGTCTTCACTCAGTTCGTCAGCTGTACTCCGTTTTCCAAGGCTGCACTATAGAGCCCTGAATTTATAGTAAATTGAACTGGGGCTACAGTAACCAGATTCAACCAGTTAGCTAATTAACTACTCAGCTCCCGCAGCTGAGAGTGAGTTTACCCTGACTCAACTGAAAGAAAGCAAGAAAGCAAGCAAAAAAGATCATTTTTTAAAAATCTATCCAGTTTCGTCCCTTACTCTGCTGAAGTAACCAAATTCAATAATTTTTCCAGTCATGACATAAGTCTATACTTAATCTGTAGCTGAATATAAACATCAATGCAGTACTGAAAAAGAAAAGCAGGAAACCATTTCTCAGAAACAGAACTTCTGGATTGTAAACACTTAAGTTTACAAAACAAGCAACGCTTCAAATAAATCACCCAGAATGTGAAAAGGCTCTCAGTGATAGTGAGGATATAAACAAACAGTCACCTGGAGACAGAGCTGAACTATTCAGAGTAACAACAGAGAAGCAGCTAATGAGAAATGAGAATGAAGCACAAATCTGGAAACAGTACAATAATACCCTTCTGACATGCTGAGGTTTCTGTAGGGATGCAAGATATGCAGACTTAGATACTTATAATAAACATTTTCCAAGAACTGTCAAAAGCATTTTAAATAGCTGAAGTTATGATTTATTAATCATTATGGAGTAGTATATTCATTAGGTATATTTGGTGCACAATAACTTTAGGAAAGTAGCACAAACTAAAGGCTGTGATGTGCATATATGCTTCTAGCAAGATATTCAATTCACTTTCTCAAATTATTCCCATCACTCCAACAACCTGACATTATATATATCCAAATGTATTATCCAAAGGCAACATAATTTTCAAAGAATAAGATCTACCATTAAACTCCAGTTTCAATGATGCAATTTTCATGAATTAGAACCTCAGCTGGAAACAGCAACACAGAAAAAAATTAAAATGCTGCTCCTCTAAGTCTGGCCTCTTAAGCATCTTCAATATTATTCATTGCAAGATTGGTGGTCATGCCTTCAGCTGCCTGGGCCCTAAGCTCTGGAGTTCCTTCTCAAAACCTCTGTCTCTACTTCTCCCTCCTTTAAGTTGCTCCTTAAAATCCAACAACTTGGCCAAGTCTTTTGACATCTGCCCTAATATCTCGTTACGTGGCCTGGTGCCAAATCTTTGTCATGCCCCTGTAAATTGCCCTGGGATATTAGACTATGTTAAAGGCACTTATTGTTGTTGTTTACATGCACAATTTGCTTTTGACCCTTAGCTATTATTTCCCAGGCAACAGTAATTGACTCTAACCTGCTAAGGCGGTTAAATGAAAGGTCATCATGTTGATCGTATGATGGTAGTGTTGCATGATCTTCAGTCTGTAACATTAAGACTCGTTCCAGTGACTGTTAAAGCATTCTATTCCCTTTCCTCCAAAATATCTATTACTACTGTAAATACGTACTTCAATTATTATCCACCTCACCATGTTTACATCATGACTCTAAATCATAGTCATACTTTATTTCTTTCTTCTATTTCTTATCCCAAGTTTTGCAGTTATGCTTCTCTTTCCTAAAATTAGTTGTTCTATGATACAGTTATTAGCAATTAAGGTAAACTAGTACCACCCACCAAACTCTGCCCCAATACACACATGACTAGGGATTACAGATTCTTACTTGAGTGTGGGAGGTGGAGACCATGTTCTCATCAGAGAATGAATTGCTATCTTCAAAAGAAATATAAAGGGGGAAATTTGAAGGCAATATTTAAGAACCAAATAATGAGCTGCATTATAAGTTGAAAGTATAACCTATTGCAAAAATGAATCATTTCTGATAACATATACAACTCAGGACAGAAAAAAATGACTTCCACTTTTAACTGAAACATTAAAAATGTTATTCAAGCTACTCAGAACTTCAAAACAAACTACACACGATAAATAAATGCTTCAGCTTCTTAAAACAACTAAGAACTGTAAAAACCAAGAATATGGATTTCAGTCAGCCAAATAGACTTGAAGTTGAAGAGCATTCAATGGGTTGCATATACTATTAAAATAAAAGGTCAGACTGCAACAACGTAATATTCATAGGCTTCAACTTAATTTTTCAGTACATTAACCTTTGGTGGGAAAAATATCCATTAAGCACCCATAAAAAATCTTTAATAATGTTCCAAGAAATTTTAAGAGTAACAATGTTAATTTTGCTGCTTTATGGAGACTAGCCATTTTCAGTCTCCTTCTGTCAAGCCATTGGTTAAAAAGAGGAATTGCATGCCTCTGGAACAACTCTCTTCATTTTAATGGAGCTGGCAGTTAGGACTACCCTGGAAGCCCATCACCAACAACTACAAGTGGAAAGTACTCCCTCTAAACATTCCTCTGTTTTAAGTCCAGGCTCTCCATTACCTTTCTGCCATACACAATTTCCCTATTTTTGCATTTTCATATAAATGATTAGAAATCACAGAATTAAATGGACCAAAGAAATTCAAAACTCATCGCCATGCCAAATGCATTAAATGAATCAGTGTGTAGAAGTCCTGGATGCGGTGTAAAAATAATTACACAATAGAAAAATTCAAAATACACTGAAATTGTCACATTCCAAATTAGGTCCATAAATTTACCTCAATCAAGTGAACATTGGAAGGATTGTGGCTTGAAGGCACCTAACTACACCCCAAAGTGGCTGAGCTGGTAGTACTCACACCTCTAATTCAGGAAGTTGCTCATGTCCCAATCCATGATTTGATCTCACAATCCAGGTAAACACTTCAGTGGAGCACTGACAGACTGTTGAATTGTCAGAGGCCTTTCCCTCAACAAAAATATTAAACCAAAGCTCATTCAAGATTCCTTCCTCCGTCACCCAAAATAAGTAGAACACTGATTCTTTTAATTTCTTCTCGAGGCCTTGCTGTACACAAAATGGCTGTTGTGTTCAGCTGCGTAACAGTGACTGCATATCACAATAATTAATTGTATATGAGTCATTGAGATGTATTTTCAGAGATGCTATAAGCAGTTGTTTAAAATGAAAGTTATTTCTTTGCATTTGCTGGATAAAAATTTGCAATCAGTCTTTTTAGGCAGAAGTTATAAAAATCACATCAATAGTCGTTCAGGATCACAAAGCTGCTGCAATAAGTTCACTACCTTTTGTTACCCACATCAAGGTAATACATCTCCAAAAACACTTCCCCTACTTCTTCCAAAAAAAAGGTGTAAAACTGTCTTTCCACCCTAAAATGCAAGTGCCAACTAGACTAAAAACAGCCCATATCCCAAGAATCAATTACTATCAAATGATGTTCCGTCAAACAGGGGTCATGTGCTTCCCCATGGAAGGGCAAACATGTTAGAGGGCTGGCAATTGCATTAAAACCTTAAATCTCAAGTCAAAAGTTTCACTTGCTTCCTTTTGCTGGAGAGCAACAGAGAAGATCCAGCACTGCATCCCAGAAATGAACTGAATGAATGGAAGCAGGAGCCTTTAGGTGCCTTGAGACCACACTATGATTATCACCAACTAAAGCTTGCAACTAAACTAATGAGACCACAAAATGAAACTCAGTTGTACAGGATAATATCCTTTTGTAGCAAACACTGCTTCCTAAAACACATCTAAACATTTAACAAAAAAAGCAAAATTTAACACAGCTCCATCCCATACACTGTATAGAACTGACTGTCTTTGTGTCCCACGTACATCACAATAATGGAAAGAAAGCACATCAGGTTCTAGCATGCCAAAGACTGGTAAAAGGTCAAATCAAGAGTGAAATGCTCATCTAGTCTCATCCATCCTTCACATCAATGCATGGTAATAAATAGTTAAAGGCCAGTCATCTCAGTGCACATGCTTTCCACCCATAACTGAAATGCTTTCAGTTATTAAATTTCACCCTCAAGGACACAAATGGCTGAAACAGACCTAATGTTTGTGACCAGAAACTATGTAATTGCCACCATTTTTTGCACTGAGAAGGTTACATTTTGGAGAAAACTGTACAATTATTAATGGTTTACTACTTTTAGGAACATCCAAGTGTTCATATGGCTTGGTTCAAAATTCAAATTTTCCCATTGCACCTGAGTCTGATTCCACCTTCAACCAATGCTGAAACACACACAATTCCAGCTAGCATTGCTAGACAGTGATTTGGAGCATGAATCCTTGCTGATTTTTCCTTCATTAAGCCAAGGTCAAGTGGAGGCTAATATGCCCTGCCCTTATATCCCACATCCCTTCTGTAGCCTGTAAAAAGGCAAATGTACCAGCTTGAGTGAACGCATGGTTTAAGTTTTTTTGTGTTCAAAGGAAGGAAATGATTTCCATTCAGTTCAATATTTTAGCTATTATAAGTGGTACAGTACAGGCACTGCCTTCATACTGTCAGCTCAATTTGAACCATCAACTGTCACCTCTGCTTACTAGATTTAAACTGTTGTCTGTTCGCTTGTATAAATGAACTATCATGAAGTGTGACAGCAGTCGTGATTCATGCACATGCAGTGCTCTAAGAGCTTCTTCAGTACATCTAGATATAGCTTGGCAGTGAAATTACATCAGGGCTCTCCCCTTGCTATCCAGAGAAAATTCAACAGGATATCCTATTCATGAGATGAGGCTATCCCATCATCCCAAAGAACAAATAAAAAGGTCCTTACTGGTGTTAGAGGGCTAATAATTTTATCATTTTGATTTATTTTCACCTTCCTTTAACGAAATGCTTAGCCTCAGCACCTATCCAAGGTGGTAACACTTGAAATGAGGAACTCATCAAAAATAGAACTCAGCACATCAATGCCTGCAATAATTAGCAAAAATTGCCCTTGAGCAAAGTGGTGCTTGGCAAAGCGGCCCTTAAAAAAAAATGTTTGTATCATCGACGTAATGCTAATTTCCTACTGCTCTTTGTATAATTAAACAATCAGCCAATGATTTAATTGGTACACGTGAATTCCTGCTTCAATGCATTGATAATACAGCTAATCTGTCACTACTGAGCTCTTAAAACAACCATACTATTTTAGCAGGAATTATTCTGATAATTATTAATTTAGAAAGTTCTGCAAAACTTTTGAAAATCAATTATTTTAACTTTTTTCTAGTTAATGGGCATTGATATCAGTGTGCAGGGAGAGAAGGACTTTCTTCTTTCTCAGTAAATTTTGCTGTTCCTCGCTATTATTTATGCAGTCAGCTGTAGCTTAGTTGGTAGCACTCTTGCTCTGAGTCAGAAGGTTCTGGATTCAAGGAATCGAGCACAAAAATCAAGGCTGACATTGCAGGGCAGGAATAAGGAATACTGAGGTGTTAGAAGTGGCATCTTTCGGGTGAAACATTAAACTGAGGCCCCATTTGCTCTCCCAGGTAGACATGAAAGATATTATGGCACTATTGCAAAGAGGAGTCAGGGCGTTATCCCCAAATCAACATCACAAAAAAAACAAAAGGTCATCTGGTTATTATAACACTATCGTTTATGGGGCTGGCTGCCACATTTCCTACGTTACAATAGTGACTACAAAAGTACTTCAATGGCTATAAGGCACTTTGTGACGTACATTGGTTGTGAAAGGCACTATATAAATATAAGTCTTTACTTCTTTTATGGATCTATTCAAAGGGCAATTTTAAACAGTTCCAATAAACTGAAAAAACACACTAGACCATGAAAGACTGCAGTTTATTGCATCATCACATATATTGCATTCCCCTCCCAAATTGATGGCACTGACCTCACCCATTATTCAAACTTTTCTACTATCCAGCAGGAGTCATTAGACAGTTTGAACAGAATTTTGAATACCTGCTCTTGCCGATTTTCCCTTCTCTGGTCTAGTCCTGTTAATACTGTTCATGTTAAGATACGGATCAACTCTGCAAATTTCTCACCTGTACGGCTTAGAAGCATACCAAATTGTTTATTAGCCAAAACAAAAACAAAAATACCTGGAAAAACTCAGCAGGTCTGATAGCATCTACGGAGAGGAACACAGTTAACGTTTCAAGTCTGTATGACTCTTCAACAGAACTAGGAAAAATAGAAGAGAGGTGGAATATAAGCTGGTTTAAGGAGGGGGGGAGGGGGGGGGGGGGGGGGGGGGGGGGGCAGGATAGGTAGAGCTGGATAAAGGGCCAGTGATAGGTGGAGATAACCAAAAGATGTCATAGACAAAAGGACAAAGGTGTTGAAGGTGGTGATATTATCTAAGGAATGTGATAATAATGGTACAGATAGCTCTAGTGGGGGTGGGGTGGGGGGAAGGGATTGAAATAGACTAAAAGGCAGTGATAAAACAATGGATGGAAATACATTTAAAAATAATGGAAATAGGTGGGAAAAGAAAAATAGAAAAATCTATATAAATTATTGGAAAAAAGGGGGATCAGAAAGGGGGTGGGGATGGAGGAGAGAGATCATGATCTAAAATTGTTGAACTCAATATTCAGTCCGGAAGGCTGTAAAGTGCCTAGTCGGAAGATGAGCTGCTGTTCCTCCAGTTTGCGTTGAGCTTCACTGGAACAATGCAGCAGGCCAAGGACAGACATGTGGGCATGAGAGCAGGGTGAGGTTTGAAATGGCAAGTGACAGGGGGGTCTGGGTCATGCGGACAGACCGAAGGTGTTCCGCAAAGCGGTCACCCAGTTTGCGTTTGGTCTCTCCAATGTAGAGGAAACCGCATTGGGAGCAGCGAATGTAGTAGACTAAATGGAGGGAAGTGCAAGTGAAATGCTGCTTCACTTGAAAGGAGTGTTTGGGCCCTTGGGCAGTGAGGAGAGGGGAAGTAAAGGGGCAGGTGTTGCACCTTCTTAGGTTGCATGGGAAGGTGCCGTGGGAGGGGGTTGAGGTGTAGAGGGTGATGGAGGAGTGGACCAGGGTGTCCCAGAGGGAACGATCCCTGCGGAATGCCGCCAAGGTGGGTGAAGGGAAGATGTGTTTGGTGGTGGCATCATGCTGGAGTTGGCAGAAATGGCAGAGGATGATCCTTTGAATGCGGAAGCTGGTGGGATGATAAGTGAGGACAAGGGGGACCCTATCATGGTTCTGGGAGGGAGAGGAAGGTGTGAGGGTGGTTGCGCGGGAGATGGGCCGGACACGGTTCAGGGCCCTGTCAACCACTGTGGGTGGAAAACCTCAGTTAAGGAAGAAGGAGAACATGTCAGAGGAACTGTTTTTGAAGGTAGCATCATCAGAACAGATGCGACGGAGGTGAAGGAACTGAGAGAATGGGATGGAGTCCTTACTGGAAGCGGGGTGCGAGGAGCTGTAGTCAAGGTAGCTGTGGGAGTCAGTAGGCTTGTAATGAATATTGGTGGACAGTCTATCAGCAGAAATTGAGACAGAAAGGTCAAGGAGGTGAAGGGAAGTGTCAGAGATGGACCATGTGAAAATGATGGAGGGGTGGAAATTGGAAGCAAAATTAATGAATTTTTCCAGGTCCAGACAAGAGCATGAAGCAGCACCAAAGCAATCATCGAGGTACCGGAGAAAGAGTTGTGGGAGGGGGCCAGAGTAGGACTGGAACAAGGAATGTTCCACATACCCGATAAAGAGACAGGCATAACTGGGGCCCATGCGGGTGCCCATAACCACATCTTTTATTTGGAGGAAGTGAGAGGAGTTGAAGGAGAAATTGTTCAGTGTGAGAACAAGTTTAGCCAGACGGTGGAGAGTAGTGGTGGATGGGTATTGTTCGGGCCTCTGTTTTTAGGAGCTTCTATCCTGCACAAATTACATTTAATTTTCCTACAGTGTACTGGAACAGCACGCTTGATCCCAGGTAACACCATCCCATCATCCATAAACATGGAGACAGTGCCAGATACATAAATACTCAGCAATAATCAAATTCATACAAAACACTTCAATTTCAGTGGTAAACATTGCAGAAAGTTCATGTTACTCCTTGGAAAAATAACGCTAGGTGTTCATATATGTTTGAATGTTTAAGGACTGTACACAATTAATACACTTAATTCACAAAACTAATTGTGATAAAAATGCCCTTTTTAAACAAAGGAGCTATCTTGCCACCGAAAATATGCAAGCAACATTGTGTTCATTTACTACATGGACAACTCATTTTGGAAATTAATATTTCTGTACCATTTTATTATATTGATAATAAGAAATAATCACTGATATCTTAGTTTTTCACCAGAATTGGGATAATGCAGCAGCCCTCAAACTTAAGTAACAGATATTTGGCTATGATCAAAAGAAGTGTTTGAAGTCTGTAACAAGGACAAGAAATGCTGGAAAAATTCAGCAGGCCACACAACATCCATGGAGAGAAACAGAGTTAATGCTTCAGGTCGACGACCTTACATTTCCATCTTTCTTCAGTTTTGATGGAAGAGTTTTTAAGCCAATGGAAAGGGGAGGGGTGGGGGGGGTGGGGGGAGAGCACAAAGGAGAAAGTCTGCGACCACCATCACAGACCTTTTCCTTTGTTCTTCCCACCCCCTCACCCCTTCCACTGGCTTAAACCTCTTACTTTTCTATCTTTCTTCAGTTCTGATGAAAGGTGATCAACCTGAAACATTAACTCTCGTTTCCACAGATGCTGCATGGGCTGCTTAGTTTTTCCAGCATTTGTTATTTCAGATTTCCAGATTCCACAATATTTTGTTTTTGCTTGAAACGTATGTGTTCACTAAAAGCAGCTCAACACAATATCCAATCTAATCTTGGAATAATTCTATGTAAAAGACTAGGTTTTCTGCGGTTGGTTACTACAACTGTCCTCAATGCCCTTGGGAAAGGTGAGGGGTGAGCTGTGCGGGTGGAAACCATAAAGATTCCTACACCTGGTAGTTATCCAGTGACCCTTGCACATAATATGCATTTGAATGTCAGGCAGGGACTGATCAAGGCTTGGCTGTAAATCTGTTCATAACAAAGTTTTTTTTTTAGCATGCACAATCTAGATTAACTCATGAAAACTGGCCAATTGGGTGAAATACTGTCGGCAGATAGCATTCATGGAAGTAGTATTTAGATGAGCACTTCAAACGCCATAGCATACAGGGCTACAGGCCAAACACTGGAAAATGGGATTAGACTAGATGGGTAAAATCAAAATACTGCAGATGCTGGAATTTGAAACAAAAATAAAAATTACTGGAAAAACTCAGCAGGTCTGACATGTGGAGAGGAAGACTAGATGGGTTCTTGATGGCCAGCACGGACACAATGGGCCAAAGGGCCTGTTTCTGTGCTGCATAACTCTGGATCTAAATGTCCCAAAACATAGCAATTGTAATTAGTTCATTTCTAATTATCTTGACAAAGCAGACCATTATCAGTCAAGACAATACCAGAGATACTAGATCACAATATTTTTTATAGTCAGGTATTAAGAAATTTGAACTGTCCAAACATACAAAAACCTCCTGTTCAGAAGAATGGTAACCATAAAACTGAACATGACATTAAATACACTGGCCGTGCTCCCACCTGTCCAGCAAATGTGAACTCAGAGCAATATGTTGGCCTTCAGCGCTGGCAGGCTAACAAAACACATTCCCAAAGCTGCACTTGAACCCTCCAATACCCAGATTAATCAGTAGTAGGCTGCCATCAAATCACATTGTTCAAACAATCGCTCCTAATGCAGAGCACTTCAGCTATATTATTAACCCAACTAGTTTGAAATTAACAACCTTGCTGAAAATTAATGACATTAGATTGTTAGCCAACAGCATTCCAAATGAGAAACCTTTCTGAATTCTACAGATGACAAACTGTTAGTTTAATAGGATACAAATGACCTGAAAATGTTTTGCATTTTTTTTTCCATTTATATATGAATAGTCTTTTAGAAATGATGTTACATTGTTTTAAAAGATTCTGATGATAAATGTAACAAAATTAATTCATCTCCTTGGGTTCTACAAATAATAAAAGATCAATAAACTTGTCTTCCCCAAAACACAAATTCAGTCAGTGCAACAAAACCCCATAATCAACACCTTATACTCAGATCATGCATAATGCATCACAAACCATTATCCAACAAACATGTAACCTATTCCCAAGCCTCAAAGTTCTGAGGCATGCAAGAGCTAAATGGTAACTTGCCTTCCCCTCCCTATGAGCTCAGCTTGTGAGCTCTTTACTACACTCATAAGCAATTAGTTCACAAGGTAAGAAGGCATGCAATTGGAGGCATGCTTCGAAGGGGATTCAAATTTATCTAAAACAGAGAATGAAAACAGTGGATGCAAATTGATTTTCAGTGACATGACAAGGGAACATCAGCAGGGTATTATAGGGATGTCCAATATAAATGATTAAAAGGAAAGTATATTTATGATCTTTAATTACTTACAGCATGCATCTACTCAGCATAAAACTATTAAACTGATTATAGATTGGAATGAAAGAAATTATTTGACTACACACTTGGAATAAATAAATGTATCCATATATAGGTCACTGATGAGTATTTAGAATATTTTCCCAGCAGCGACTTTTAAATAACATTGATGCACTGAAAATCTTTGGATGTCCTGGTATGGTGGTGGTGCTGTAGAATGTAACCTACACAACCATCATTATACATCACATATAATTCTAAGGACTATGTTTTGCAACAGATAAATTAAGAGCTACTCAGCTTTATAACTGGAGAAATTAACCAAGCTTCTATTATGCATTCATGTCTCCACTACTGCTTCTCCTAATTAATTCAACTCATACAGCACAGTATTTTAACAAACTTGTTTTTAGTATTCTTATTTTAACTTTGCAAATTTTCTCCCCTCTTCTGTTCCTGAATGTGCTGATTCATGCTGGAGCACAATTTCATAGGCACCAGCAGCACCTTAATATTTAAAAGGTGTTCATTCTCCAAAATCTCGGCGCCAACAGCCAATATTCGGTGTGTGTGTGTGTGTGTGTGTGTGTGTGTGGCGCGGTGGGGGGGGGGGGGCGGTGACTTTATAGAATCCATATATTAATTTTTCAGTAGGGATTACAAAACTGTGGTCAGCGCAAGAGTTTATTTTTCTCCCTTTCTACCAGAGGCATTGGGGTAAATTGTTGAGCCCCACAAACATTCAGGCTCAAATTAGCTAATTTAGCACAGGACAATAATTGATTTGGCACCTTTTGATCTCCACATTTATATGCCGCATTTATTGATTAAGTCAAAAGAGCCATAAACTCTTACTGGCATAAGGACCTAAAAATATTAAATCTGAAACCAAGGCTAATAGAAAATACATTCCAAAAGGACTAAAATAATATTTTCCCCAAAAGTCTACATGACAGGGCTTCCACACCAGCCTTTCCATGTCTTCATCAGGAATGAAATCTGCCTGCAAACTCCCTTGAAGTAATAAGGCCCTTAAGGAAAGGACAGCAATAAGCAGAGCTTCCATTAGCACATATGAAAATCAGATTTGACCAGGTTCGGGGTTTAAAATTTATGAGTTTTCTGCATCACAGCAAGCTAGGCCAAAGGCCCAAGTCCATGAGGGGCTGTAGACAAGAGGAGGAGGATGCTGAGAAAAGTTAGCTTCCACAGTATGTAAATGGAAAAGTACATTTGCATCAACAATAAGATGTGCATATTTTTCAAAACATCTTTGCGTAGATTTTACTTCCATTATTATCTGGTGATGAGCAGTATGTTTAGTCTCACTTCACATAGTGTTGTGCCTCTCGCTCGCAACCTTAACCTCTGCCAAAATTGCAGACTTTGTAGCACATTTTATGGTGCTCTTTGGGATCAGTCCTGATACAATCGGTTCTTCGGGTTTAACACTTAATTTACACACACTGATCTAGGGAATGTATTTTTCAAACAACTTTTTCCTACTACAGGGACCACTCGTGCTCACTGAAATTTGAGAGAAGCCAATTACATCATTTACGTTTTAAGAAAAGCAGAACCAAATTCAAATTCAGAGGCCTTTTACTTTTGATTTAAGGGAGAACAGAAGTTTTCAAAATTCCTGAAAAACTTAGTCAAGCCTTCTTGTGTTTTAGAGCCCTTGCAAAGCTGAATCAACACTCAATGCACTTTAACTCGTTCCTTCCCAAGATCTCAACTGTGAAACTCCTTGCCTCCTTCAATCTACAGGTTTATCATCTAACCATAGCTTCTTGATTTTTTTCACCATTTCTCAATCTACTGAACCTTAACAATATCCCTGATTACTCATATCACCCCCATCTGTAAAACTTGTGAACATCTAAGTTAATCCAAGCACCTTCTGCAAGGTGCGACATTCTACCTTACAACCTTTATTCAAGTTGTCTGAACAGAACCGTAATTGACTTTAATTCAGGTAGCATAGCTTAAATGGCATAGATTGCAGGCAGTGAGTTGGCAGTGATGCAACCAGTAATTTAAATGGTGTAAATGGATTCAAGATGCAATTAAATACATTCTTGAAGGAGAAGGAATTGAGAGATGTGATGGGTAAGTGATTAGCATTTCTGATGGGAAAAAATAAGGTTTTATCATAATAAGATAAAATGACGAGGCTATTTTTTGTTCCTCCCTCATGCTGATGTTAATTCTGCTGTACTGAGAAAAAACAAATTTAGTTTTTAGATAAATAGATAGCAATAATTGAAGTGAGTCAAAAAGAGGGATTTACTGGGAGGGATAACCTTTTGCTGGTCCTAAAAATTGTTGAGCTGTTAATCATGACTTCTTGTAGACACATTCTACAATTCTCATCCGTGTTTCTAAATGGAGTACTACACTGATCCAGGCATGTGGGGAGAAAAAGGTAAAGAGTAGCTTAATCCCTCATCGCACATAAACCTTTGACACAGTTGTCTTAAAGAAGCAATCAGCATAGTTATAGACTAGATCATCCCATCTGATGAAATGTGTTTATTAGCAAATTTACAGCAGAAAATGCAGAGTTAAAAACAATTATTTAGTGATGCAGTTTATTTTGATGGATTATGATGTGATTACAAGAACTAGTTTCAGATTTTTAAACAGGTCAGATGAATGGTATTCCTTGCCTCACAAACAACATATTACAATACTTGCTTGTCAAACAGTTTTGTCTGTATTGGAAATAGCACTTGATTCCATCTGTTAATTCTTAAGAATGATTTTCTTTCAATTCCCTGAACAGGAAACAACACGACCATATCTTACCTCCAGTACAGGGCCTGCTCCAAGAATAATCTGCTCCACTCCACTCGCAAATCCCTTCTGGCTCAAAGCAGTAAGATGATGGATAAGGAAATTTGTACTTTGTGTCTTTCCTGAACCACTCTCGCCTGAAATAACGATACACTGGTTCTTCTTGCGTTGCAGCATGGCATGATATGCCACATCAGCAATCGCATATATATGGGGCTCCAGTTTTCCCAGATGGTGATTATCGTACATTTTTACATATTTGGGGTTGTAAATAGGAAGAAATTTGAAAGGATTTATGGCAATTAAAATCGTTCCCACATAGGTGTAGATTTTCTCTTGTTTAAACCTGCTGCGCAAGTTGTCCAGGAGTGCTTTTTCATTCAAGTCTGGTAGATTGCACAGGTCATTGTAGTCTTTCTGCGGGGGCTGAGGCAAAAATCCCCGCTCCATCATCCTCCTTCGCTCCTCCGTCACTCTGAGCCATGACTGCAGATTGTTATAATGAATTGAGCCATCGAGGTTTTTCTCTCGCAGCAAGAACCGATAGTCCTCGCTGCTGAAACAATTTTCTAGGGCGCTGCGTGGCCAAAGCATCATGCGCTGCACTGGACAATCGGTTGGATTGAGTATCCATTCCTCCCCACCAAACTCCTTCACTTCTGCCAAGACATAGCATTTTGTCTTCTCTAGCTGCAATTTGTAAATGAGAGTTTCTATAACTTCTGCTGCACTGGTGTTTTTCCTTGCAGTGACAGGGCAGTAAATGGTGCCTTCTGCTATATTCCCCGGGTAAACCCGTAATGTAAACTCATTATCTTCATAGCGTCGTCTTCCTCCAACATCATGCACATTCATATTGAATCAGTTGTGCCATCAGCACCGATAGCACATCCATACAGTAGGATTCATGACATCAGACCTGAAACAAAATCAACAGGAGCAGAAATCAAATTTTCAGCTGCATTTAGGCACGCAAAATTGCATTACCTCAGCCCAATAATCTGTAAGCACAGGGTTGTAACAAAGGAAAATCTTTGCATATATCATGAATACAGATTTCCAAATAACATCACTACACAAATTACAGTGGTCCTTTTCAAGTGTCTGTGAATTATAGGGAGGTCTTGTGGCACAGTGGATAGAGTACCTGTCTTTGAGCTAGAAGCTTCAGATTGAAGTCCCACACCAGGACTTGATGGCCAAGGAAGTGTGTTCAGGATGTAGCCAGACAGTTGCAGATTATCAACCTGAAAGTCCTTCCAACACGCGCCAATGGCAAGAGCTGGAGAGACCCCTCATCAGCCAGGTGATGAAAAGAAAGCTGGAGCCTCTACCGTCACTATCCACAGCTTCAGATCACAATGTGAATGTAAAAGTGCATGTTGCCATAGCAATTTGAACTCCCAGAGTGATTCATAACACACCACCATAAGTCATGTCAGATAGTTCGATACACTGTCTTTAGACTATCCCTCCGACAAGAGACCGATAATTAATTAGGTCAAACTTACTTGTGTCATTTTTAAAGCTGGATACCACCAATGCTTATTGGATCTATTGGCTCAGATCCTTGATAATATTGGAGATACAGGGCTAACCCCAATGCATGGAGAACATGATTAACAAAGTTGCATTCCCAGAGGGTTCAGCTGTACACATTTAGTTTGCTTTAAGATACTGTTAGAATCACTATCTTAACCAAGGCAGCTATCCCAAAAATATCAGTAAATGCACAATAAACAAAAATGTTAAGAAAATCAATAGTAAGCATCAGATTATTTAGCACATTAGTTAACATATTTTCAGAAAATCAAATATGCTTTAAAAAGGCATAATACTCATCTCTTCAAAAAAAAATTTTTATTCATTCACAGGGTGTGGGCTTCGCTGGCTGGGCCAGTATTTATTTGTCATCCCTAGTTGCCCTTGAGAAGGTGGTGGTGAGGTGCTTTCTTGAACTGCTGCAGTCCATGTGGTGTAGGTACACCCACACTGCTGTTAGAAAGGGAATTCCAGGATTTTGACCCAGCAACAGTGAAGGAACGGCGATATATTTCCAAGCCAGGAATGTAAGTGACATGGAGGGGAACTTCCAGGTGGTGGTGTTCCCATCTGTCTACTGCCCTTGTGCTTCTAGGTGGTAGTGGTCATGGGTTTGGAAGGTGCTGTCCAAAGAGCCTTGGTGAGTTCCTGCAGTGCATCTTGTAGATGTTGCACACTGCGGCTACTGTACGTCGGTGCTGGAGGGAGTGAATGTTTGTGAATGTGGTGCCAATTAAGCCGGCTGCTTTGTCCTGGATGGTATCAAGTTCCTTGAGTGTGTGGGAGCTTCGCTCATCCAGGCAAGTGGGGAGTATTCCATCACACTCCTGACGTGCCTTGTTGGTGGTGGACAGGCTTTGGAGAGTCAGGAGGTAAGTTACTTGTCGCAGGATTCTGAGGCTCTGACTTGCTCTTGTAGCCATAGTATTTATATGGCTACTCCAGTTTAGTTTCTGCTCAATGGTAGCCTCCAGAATGTTGATAATGGGGGATTCAGTGATGGTAATGCCATTGAAAGTGAAGGGGTGATGGTTGGATTCTCTCTTGTTGGAGATGGTCATTGCCCAGCACTTGTGTTGTGCAAATGCTACTTGCCACTTGTCAGCCCAAGCCTGGATATTGTCCAGGTCTTGCTGCATTTGGAAATGGACTGCTCCAGTATCTAAGGAGCCATGGATGGTGCTGAACATTGTGCAATCATCAGCAAACATCTCCACTTCTGACCTTATGATGGAAGGTCGGTCATTACTGAAGCAGCTGAAAATAGTTGGGCCTAGGACACTACCCTGAGGAACTCCTGCAGTCATGTCCTGGAGCTGAGATGATTGACCTCCAACAAACACAATCATCTTCCTTTGTGCAAGGTTTGACTCCAACCAGCAGAGAGTTCCCCCCCCCCCGACAATTCCCACTGACTCCAGTTTTCCTAGGACTCCTTGATATCACATTCAGTCAAGTGCAGACTTGATGTCAAGGGCAGTCACTCTCACCTCACCTCAGGTGTTCAACACTTTTGTACATGCTTGAACCAAGGCTGTAATGAGGTCAGGAGCTGAGTGGCCCTGACAGAACCTGAACTGAGCACTCGTGCGCAGGTTATTCCTAAGCAAGTGCCACTTCATAGCACTGTTGATGACCCCTCCCATTACCTTACTGATGATCAAGAGTAAACAGATGGGGCGGTAATTGTTCTGGGTTGGATTTGTCCTGCTTTTTTTGTACAGGACATAACGGGCAATTTTCCACATAGCCAGGTAGATGCCAGTGTTGTAGATTGGCTAGGGGCATGGCAAGTTCTGGAGCACAGTACTATTGCCGGAATATTGTCAGGGCCCATAGCTTATGCAGTATCTAACACCTTCAGCCATTTCTTGATATCATGTGGAGTGAACTGAATTGGCTGAAGACTGGCATCTGTGATGCTGGGGACCTCCAGAGAAGGCCGATATGGATCATCCACTTGGCACTTCTGGTTGAAGATTGTAGCAAATGCTTCAGCCTTGTTTTTTGCACAGATGTGCTGGGCTCTCCCATCATTGAGGATGGGGATATTTGTGGGGCCTCCTCCTCCAGCGAGTTGTTTAATTGCCCACCATCTTTCACTATTGGGTGTGGCAGGACTGCAGAACTTAGATCTGATCTGTTGATTGTGGAATTGCTTAGCTCTGTTCATCACTTGCTGCTTATGCTGTTTGGCATGCAAGTAGTCCTGTGCTTTAGTTTCACCAAGTTGACACCTCATTTTTAGGTATGCCCGGTGCTACATGCTCTCTTCATTGAACCAGGGTTGATCCCTTGGCTTGATGGAAATGGTAGAGTGAGGGATATGCTTGGCCATGAATTTACAGATTATATTCGAATACAATTCTGCAGCTGCTGATGGCCCACAGAGTCTCATGGATGCCCAGTCTTGAGTTGCTAGATTTGTTCGAAATCTATCCCATTTAGCAGGGCAGTAGTGCTACAGGGCACAATGGAGGGTAAACACAATGTTTGTAAACTCATCTCCACAACAACTGTGCAATGGTCACTTCTACTGATACTGTCATGGACAGATTCATCTGCGGCAGGCAGGTTGGTGAGGATGAGGTCAAGTATGTTTTTCCCTCTTGTTGGTTCCCTCACCGTCTGCCGCAGGCCCAACCTAGCTGCTATGGCATTTAGGACTCGGCCAGCTCGGTCAGTAGCAGTGCTGAGCCACTCTTGGTAATGGACATTGAAGTCCCACACCCAGAGTACATTCTGCGCCCTTGCCACCCTTAGCTGAGGGAGGCCAGTACATCGTAATCAGCAGAGGGTTGCCTTGCCCACGTTTGACCTGATGGGGTCTGGAGTCGATGTTGAAGACTCCCAGGGCTACTTCCTCCTGACCATATACCACTGTGCATACCCAGGGATGGTGATGGTGTCTGAGACATTATCCGTAAGATATGATTCTATGAGGATGACTATTTCAGGCTGTTGCTTGACTAGTCTGTAAGAAGCTCACCCAATTTTCCCCAGGTGTTATTAAGGAGGACTTTGCAGGATTGACAAGGCTGAGTTTGCCATTGTCATTGCCGGTGCCTAGGTCGACGCCAGGTGGTCCATCTGGTTTCATTCCTTTTTTGAAGCTTTGTAGCGGTTTGATACAACTGAGTGACTTGCTAGGACATTTCAGAGTCAACCACATTGCTGTGGGTATGGGGTCACATGTAGGCCAGACCAGGTAAGGACAGCAGATTTCTCTCCCTCCAGGACATTAGTGAACCAAATGGGTTTTTACAACAATTGACAATAGTTTCATAGTCATCATTAGACTTTTAATTCCAGATTTTTTATTGAATTCAAATTCTACCATCATTCGAACCTGGCCCCAGGGCACTAGTCTGGATTACTAGTCCAGCGACAATACCACTATGCCATCGCCTCCCCTCCCAGCACAACCATCACAATTTCCCGGATTGTTCTAGCTCAATATATTGTCAATAACAAAACTTCCTTTCAAATATAGCCATAAAATATGATACCATAAAAAGAAATCTATAAAGTTTTTTTTTAAATTAAGGATTTCTTGAAAACAAAATGAAAACTTATGGTATCAATAATTCCCACAGAACAAAAAGCTTACTGGTGCACAATTAGAAAAGTTGCCCAGTCTACACCAAAAGCTGAGTACACAGCCAGCTAAAACTGACTGTTGTTATGGTAATATGAAAGGGTTGGTAGCATATTTACCATCAACTGAGCAGCAAATCATCAGTACGTCGCAACAAGCAACATAATGAAAAGAACCAATAATAACCAACAAAATTACATTCCAATTCAAAAATAAGCTGGTGCTTATATTTTTTGTCAAAGTCAGAAACCTTTTTGCCAAAGTTACTTAAGATGCAGTAAGCACTTTTCTTTGAAACTTATTGTGAAGAATACTTCTTTTCACTAAGAAGTCCAAACTCTGCTTCGAAGGGGTGTTATGACTCCCATTATGAATATCATGCTATTCCACTTAAGAGAATCTAAAGTCAACATTGAAGGAAATACAGTCAATTGTATTAGTTTCAATCAATGAAGGTTTTGAATATATGATGTCACTGACCGAGCTAAAAAAAAGTCTTCCTTAGACACAGGGACGATGTCAGAAGACTGGAGAATTGTGAATGTTACACCCTTGTTCAAAAAGAGGTGCAATGATAAAGCTGACAACTGCAGACCAGTCAGTTTGACTTCAGAGGTGGGGAAACAATAGTTTGAGACAAAATCAACACTTAGACAAGTGCAGGATAATTAAGGAAAACCAGCATGGATTCATTAAGGGAAAATCATGTTTAACTGACTTGCTGGAATTTTCTGAGCTAAAGAGAAGGTTGATAAGGGAAACGCTGTTGATGTGGTGTATGTGGATTTTCAAAAGGCATTTGATACAGTGCTACACAACAGACTTGTGAACAAAAGTCAAAAACGAAATCAAATTCACTCCTATGTAATATGTTGACAATTGCCCCAAGATCTGGCTTAATTTTCAATCAAATCAATTTTCAATGATCCAGGCTTATTAGAGAAAATTTCTTCACGTGGTAAGCCGTAAACACAATTCATTTGTGTAAAACCTTGTAAAGCAAAGCAAATTTTAAACTATTACTTCCAAAATTGGTTTGCAGCTTAGTAAGATCATAAGTTCATAGCAAAAAGGAGTAGGCCATTCGACCCATTGAATCTGATCCATCGTTCAATAAGATCATGGCTGATCTAATTGTGACCTTAGATCCACTTTCCTGCCTGCCACTCATAACCCTTAACTTCTCAATCAAAAATTTGAGCCTTGAATATATTCAATGACCCATACCCACTGCTCTCTGTGGAAGAGAATTCTAAAAACTAACAACCCTCTGAAAGAAATTCCTCCCCATCTCCATCTTAATGAGAGATCTCTTATTTTTAAAACTATGGTCCTGGTTCTAAATTCCATGAGAGGAAACATCCTTTCAGCATCTACCCTGTCATGTCCCTTTAGAATCTTACATGTTTCATTAAGATCACCTCTTATTCTTCTAAGCTACAATGAGTATAGGCCCAACTTGCTCAACCTTTCCTCATATGACAATCCCTTCATCCCAGACCTCCTTAAAAGTAGACCAGAACTTTACACACTATTCTGGTTGTGGTCTCACCAATGCCCTCTACAGTTGTAGCAAGACTTTCCTATGTTTTCACTTCATCCCCTTGCAATAAAAGCCAACATTCCATTTGCCATCCTAATTACTTGCTGTATCTGCATGCTAACATTTTGAGATTGATGTACAAGGACACCCAGGTCTTTCTGTGCTGCAGCATTCTGCAGTCTCTCTCCATTTAAATAACATTCTTATTTTCTATTCTTCCTCCAAAGTGGACAAATTATATTTTTCCCACATTATACTCCATCTGCCAAATTTTTGCCCACTCACTTAACCTATCTATATCACCATGCAGACTATTTGCAGCCTCCTCACAAATTGCTTTCCTCTCTATCTTTGTAACATCAAAAAATTTGGCTACAATAGAGAGTTGGTCCCTTCATCCAATTCATGAACGTAGATCAGAAATAGTTGAGGCCCCAGAAATGATCCCTGCGGAACTACATTAGTTATAGTTTGCCAATCTGCAGATGATCCATTAATCCTGACTCTCCAATCCTCTAGCATGCTAACATATTGGGCTCAACATGAGCTCTTAACCTTGTGTAGTAACATTTTACACGGCACGTTGTCAAATACCTTTTGGAAATCCAAATACACTACATCTACTGGTTCCCCTTTATCCCCCTTGCTTGTTACACCCTCAAAGGACTCTGTTCAATATGCAATGACAGGGGTCATATTCACACATTACATGCTTTACTAGATATCATCTCGAGAGGTACTGAGAAAGGCTCTGTGGGTAAATAAGATGGGGTTCACCCAAATATTCTACATGGTTTAAGAGGTGACTAATATTCATGAGTCAAAGTCCACATATGATTAACAGCCACTATGGGCATATTCCAAAGAAATCTGGGCAAATTTTGCTATCTTTTACTTCTTTTCCTTCTTGTTTTCATTTGAATTAATTGCCAAAGAAGAGTCAATCACAGGGAAAAAACTGAACCAGAAAATCATGTATTTGAATAGTGGAGGTCCATTGTTTAACCTAAGAATTTTTCATTAAGGTGTAATTTCAACCATTCATCTTAATTCAGCTTTCTCAATATCAGACTTGGTGGTGATGCCAAGCAATGAATGAATCAGGAGTCACTAAGCATAAGATATTTTGCGGGGGGAGGGGGGGAATGAAGTTAATTTAAATTCTTTATTTGATTTCTACTATTTGTATGCATAATGAAGCATTTGCTACAGTGCAAAAGTGCTGTTCAATTGTCTTTAGTCACCCGAGCTAGAAAACTCACAAAATGGAAAAGTCTTGTGATGTGCATCCAACGCTTAGAGCAACATCAAACATTGTTTGTAACTTTCCTCCTGTGGTCCAATTTTTTTTTTTATATTACATTTTGTGATCTGGTTTGTAATTATTTTCCTGTTAATGTGCTGTTTTGCATAAATTGTTAACTGTATCTATTTTAACCTTCTAAATGTTTCATTAGAAAAGGACAGTTCTCAACAAAACTGAAACTACTGACTTAAAGGCAATAAGACACCAGAAACTCAGGTAACTCAAACACAGTATTCAGAATAATACAGGAAATGTTAGAGCACCACAGAAGTTTTACCACGAAGCAAAAAAAATTAATTAATACCCAAGACATACATTCTGATGACACTGCATTTACTAACAATGAATTTTGGACTAATTTTCCCGCAGGCTTCACATGCAATATTGGTTGGTGAGGAAGTGACTGTCTGCTTAAGAAATTTAGGAAAGCTCCACCCTCATTAAGATCCCCTATATCCCCAGGCAGTACTGAAACTGTTCCCAAGAATCACAATATGCTCTTGTTCCTGCAATGTAAGCTCCCCTGCATAAATGACTAAGAATTGTCTACAGTTGATGGCATCTTATTAATCACTGTACACACTACTCCACGCAGCAAGGCCATGGCTAGAGAAACATGGTCCACCGTATGCACTCTAGACTATTTCATAGAGCTCCTGCATTTAGTCAGCCCTTGTGAACAGTACTACATGGTACCAGCTAATCAGAATGAGAAACATACAGTCTATCTACCTTTACAACATTGTTCTTTTCAGACTAAGTCAAATAAGCAATCATCCAACTTTGACTTTGTTCATGACCTTTACATCCTAAGCAGTCCCCAAAACTTAAAAAGGTATATCCAAAAATAACAAAAAAAAGGCTGTAATCTTAAATATGCTTTTCTAATAAAATAAATAATTTCCTTTCTGGAATCTGGGATACTTACCGTGTTCCAACAATTGGATGCATGTTAGATTCTCACATGCTGAAACTGTCCCACAGCTGGAATTTTTGCTTAATTCATACCTTTCCAATCTAATTTTTCATAGAACAGTTCTCAATTCCAAATTAAATTCAAAGGGTTGGATTTTACTCTCTCCCAGCAGCATGTTTGAAGGCTGGTGGGGGTCGTAAAATGCAGCATGTGGCCTTCCCGCTCACTCCCTACCTATCTCCCATTTCAATGGGGTCACTCGAGGCATTTTGCAGCCTGCCCACTCTTGAGCCTATTGAGGCCCTCAAGTGGTCACTCAAGTGCCTCATCCCACTCGTATTTTCCCATGGCATGGGACACCCAGCAGCTTTTACTGGATGGGCTCATGTTGGGGTCTTTCAGGGGTCCCTTGTACACCTCCCCATCAAGATCATCCACCTCCCCTTTAACCCCACCACCCCCCATCCCCACAGGGCACTGCCAGCAACGCCTTGCCGATACCCCAGGCTTACCTTCAGTCCAGCCTTCATAACCTCCTCTTCTTCGGGTACTGGCTGTAGCCCCAGCGTTGGCCCCAGCGCAAAACTGGCATTGCTGGGAATACAGAGTTATCAGCCAATCAGCAGCCCTCTAAGGCAGGACTTCCTCCTGAGATGGGGCAGAAGTCTTACCCTCACAATGTGGCTCACTTACACGTGCTAGAAGCTACATATATTCATACATGGGTCCTGCCTTTGCAGACAGGAGGCATGTCCACGCATTTCACCTTTTTCAACTAATTAAAAGCTTGGAGGGGAGGGGCAGCCATTCCCCATGGTGATGCCTTGACTGGTTTGAATTTAATCAAAAGCTTGGCAGTTAAAAACTGGTGTATTTTCTGTGGCAACGCCTCTACCAAAGTCCATTTGTCATCCAATCAGCACTCTCTTCTCATGCAGCATAAATTGTTGTTTCCTTTACTATTGGCATTCTTGCAAATCTGTCCTGATGAGTGCAAAATGAAAAGCTTGGACAGCATGTCTCTTCTTTCAGAAAAAACAGAAATGTTGGAATTAGGTCAGGCAGGATTTGTGGAGAGGAAAACAAGTTTATATTTCAGGCTGATAACTTTCCATCAGAAAGGGAAAAGGATAAGGATGCACAGAATTTAAGCAAGTACAAGGTTAGGAGAGAAAAAAAGAAAAGGTCTTTGATAGGACTGAAGACAAGAAACATTAATGACAAAAGACATTAAGCTGCAAGACAAAGAGGGTGGTAATGGGCCAAGTACAAAAGAAGTGATAATCTAGGAAGAAGTGGAAATGGGGTTAACAATCACTAACAGAGCTCATGTCCAAACAAACAGGTGGTGGTGGTTATGGACTAAAACTGTTGAACACAACATTGAGTCTAGGAGGCTGTAGATTGCTTCATTGAAAGCTGAGGTGCTGTTCCTTGAGTTTATGTTGAGCTTCACTGGAAAAAAGTGTAGGAGGCCAAGGACAAAGATGTCACAATGGGAATGGAGTAGAGAATTAAAATGACAGGTGGCTGGAAACCTGGGGCCACATTTTAGGATTGAACAGGCATGTTCCACAAAAGGATCACCCAATCAGCATTTGGTCACCCCAATGTACAGGAGACCACATTGCAAGCAGCAGACATAGTACACTAAATTGAAAGAAGTATAAATAAATCACTGTTTCACCTGGAAGGTGTGTTTGGAACCATGGAAAGTGGGAAAGGAGGAAATAAAATGGAAGGTGTTACATCTTCCACTTAGAGTGCTGAAAGAGGGGAAAAAAGATGGCATCACATTCTAGGTGGTGGAAATGGTGGGAATGATTTGTTGAATTTGGAAACTGATGGGGTGGAAGATGAGGCCAAGCTGTTAGCATAACTTAGAGCGAATGGCATTCAGCTGATAATACCTCAAAAATCCTGACCATCAAATAAATTAACAGGTATATATAAATGTGATTTAAGAATTTTCTGGAAACTTTTTGCAGTGATTTCCCCATTGTCAAACTTTAGCCAAATTCCTGCAAAGAAAAAAACATGCAAAAAAATTCTCAGAAAAAAATCCCCAAATATCTTTGTAACTAAATTGTCTGATCCTACAAAGCCACACATCATCCTGACTTGGAACTATATTGCTGTGTCAAAATCCTGGGATTCCCTTCCTATCAACACTGGGGTGTACTTCTGCTAGTTGGACTACAGCAGTTCAAGAAGACAGCTCACCGTGATCTTCTCAAGGGCAATTAGGGATGGACAACTAATGCTGGCTTAGCCAGCGATACCCACATCCCATGAAAGAATAAAAAAGATTGATCTGGGTAGGAAGAGATCCTGCTCCTGATCATCTGTCAGTAACTCAATTGGAAAATATGTATATCAGGACCAGAATTTCTTGTTGCACCATCCAGAGTAAAACAGCCTTCCAACACTCACTATCTAAGATCAATTTGAAAGTTGGCCAGTGGATGGTGGTCAGTGCCCCCAAGGTTGTTCTTCAGCAAAATTACAGAATTCATGACTGGCTGGGGTGGGAGAAGAAACTAGAACAAAATAATTTTTCAATCTTAAAGAGCTTCATAAACAAGGACCAGTCTATGGCAAAGATTAGAGACTGCAGCCCATGATTAACATTTCTTTTAACATTGAGAAGGGTACGAGAAGAACCACCTCTCCAACTCAGCTGCTTTCAAAAGGATAGCTACTCTCTCCAGTCATCTCCCTCATCTGTAAATTGAGAACCGTCTCTTTTAAGTGATCCCAATACATTTTCTGCAGAGATAGAAGGATGGAGGAAATAACCAATATTAACACTATAGTAAATTTTAAAAACTACTTAAATCAATAAATTACAAAGCTATTTCCTATTAAATGTAAACAGCAAAGGGACAGAGAAAAAACTGAGCAGTGTATAAACAGCAAAAATGGTTTGAAACTTAAGGCATGCATTTGTTCAACATTTAGCAATTACCATTTGCCATGTGCTTCAGCTGTGAAAAAGGTACATGGTTGCGAAAGGCAGTTTGAAAATCACATCCACATAGTGGTTTCAAGGGAAGCGATTATAATTAAATCTTTCCCCCCGGTTTCAGCTACAACAGAGCTGGCTGTGGCAGAGGACGAAAGGCTTCTTGCAAATCACCATGCAAAGAGGTTTGCTCCATATCATGTTAATGATTTTGCGTTGCTGCACAGTACCAAAAATGCAGCTTTACTCCTATAATTCAGCCCACCTATAGCTGACCAGTCAGGCATATTGTTTCACTGCAGGGATAATACACCATGCATTTTTCTTTTAAAAAGGTAGTGAATAGGTGTAATTGGTGGAAATTCACCACTCTCATTGTGATCTGGAGTCTTGGCCAGTTCCAGGCAAACAGATTATTAAATTGTGAGGTAATTAATGTTTTAAATTGTCCAATCTTTTGCATTAGTTCAGCCAATTTCACTCAGGTTGCAGCATTAAAACTAGCACAAACTACACCATGATCCAAAATGTTATATAATCAGAAGCACAGCATTATACTTTACAGTAAGACTGAGATAATGGAAACTGAACAATGCACCTACAATGGATTACTGAGTAAAGTCAAACGTGCAATACAATGCTGAGCCAGGCACACCAAAATATCTCATTGTCAGTTCCCAATCAGTAAGGAGTTAGCTAATTTGAGCCATAATGGCAATTGGAAAAACTAAAACATCTGCATACCTTCACATCCTCTGGACATCCCAAATTGATTCCCATGGGTGGCTCAGTAGGTAGCACATTTATCTCTGAATCACAAGGTCCCAGGCTCAAGTTCTACACCAGGGTTCGAGCCCAAAAATCCAATGCAGTACTGAGGAAACATTACACTGAGAGATGTCATCTTTCAGATGAGATGTTAAACCAAGGCCCCATCTGCCTCCTCAAGTGGATGTAGAAGATCCCATGGCACTATTTCAAAGAAGAGCAAGGTAGCCATCCCTAGTCTCTGGATGAATATTTATCCTTCAATCAACATCACAGAAAATAGATTATCTGGGCATTAACAAATTAGCTGCTGTGTCTCCGACAGTACATAATTGACTACACTTCAAAAATTATGTCATTGGGCAGAGTGTTTAGAAATGTCCGGTGGTCATGAAAAGCACTTTATAAATACAAATTATTCTTTTTTTAATCCAATAGATTATTATTGAAGTGCAACTGCTATTGTTATAAGGGCAAGAATGGCAGCCAACCTCACCTTCCGGGAGCGGAGACAGCCGGATCTGCAAGGGGCAACTCTACTCAGGCAGTGGGCTGAGTTTGAAAACAGAAATCCAGGAGGGACATCACAGGAAAACTGTGAGCTCATTTTGGTAGGTGGATAGGTGCAGATGTACTTTCTCGAAGGTCACCACTGTTTGATAAATGTAGCATTGGACCAAGAGTGTTCCATCACCAAATTTTCATCTTCTACTTTTGAAGCAGTACTACAAGGTGATGAGTGATCAGATGCTGTTAGGGAGTGTGTTTAAATACCTTAAAACTAGAAAAATGTATCATTTATAAAGAAGTAGCTACTTGGATTTCAGTAAAGAACACTCGCTATAGGAAAGTAAAATTAAATCAAGTCAAAGTAAAACAAAGTAATAAAGTAACCCAAACTAAGATAAAGTTAGCGTAAGTATAGTAAAGTTACTAGTAATTCATTCTACTTCCTCTAAGTGTAATAAATAGTTTTTAGAGTTATGAATGGCAGGTCAGCTCAGCCAAGTGGAGAGTACATCCTGTCGTATGTGTGAAGTCATGGACGCACCATGTGTCCCTGACAAACACATCTATAGGAAGTGTCACCAGCTGCACAAGCTTGAGCTCCAGGTTTTGGAACTTGAGAGGTAGCTGGAGTCACTGTTGTGCATCCACAAGGCAGAGGACTACGTGGATAGCACGTTTAGCAGGTGGTCACACAACAGGTCAGAAGCGTACAGCCGGAGAGGCCAGGCAGTCTAAGAGAACCAGGCAGGTAGTGCAGGAGTTCTCCTCTGGGACTATCCTGCCTGCTAATCGGTTTGGATGCTGATGAGAGTGATGGTTCCTCAGGGGAGTGCAGCTAGAGCCACACCTGAGGCATCATGGGTGGGTCAGCTATACAGGGGAGGACGAAGAAGAATGGAAGGGCAATAGTGATCGGGGATTCCATAGTCAGGGGATCAGACAGGTGTTTCTGCAGCAGTAAACATGACTCCAGGATGATGTGTTGCTTCCCTGGTGCCAGGGTCAAGGATGTCATGGAGCAGCTGCAGGACATCCTTCCACGGGAGAGGGATCAGCCAGAAGTCATGGTCCACATTGGTACCAAAGACATAGGTCGGAAGAGGGATGAGGTCCTGAAAGCAGATTTCAGGAAATTAGGAAAGAAATTAAAAAGCAGGATCTCAAGAGCAGTAATCTCAGGATTACTCCCAGTGCCATGTGCTAGTGAACAAAGGAAAAGGAGGACTGATCGATTAAGTACGTGGCTGGTGAACTGGTGTAGGGGGGGGCATCAGGACTGGTTCTGGGGCAGGTGGGACCTGTACAAGCTGGACGGGTTACATTTTAACAGGACTGGGACTGATATACTCACAGGGAGATTTACTAATGCTGTTGGTTGGGTTTAAACTAGCTTGTCAGGGAGGTGGGAACCTGAGGGGTGGCCCAAATTGGAAGAAAGTAAAGTTGGCAACAGGAAGTAGCAGTGAGACCAGAAGGGAGGAGAAACAAAGTAGAGCATTGAGTATGCTTCAAATGTGGAATGATGTCAAAAAGACAAAGTTAAGGGCACTCTATCTGAATGCACGCAGCATTCACAATAAGGTAGATGAGCTAAAGGCACAAATAGAGGTAAACTGGTATAAAAAACTGCCATTACGGAAAGATGATTACATGGTGACCAAGACTGGGAACTGAATACTCAAGGAAGGACAGACAAGAAGAGAAAGGAGGTGGAGTTACACTGATAATAAGGGATGGGATCAGTGCATTAGTAAAGAGAGGATCTCAGATCGGAAAAACAATGTGTGGAATCTGTTTGGGTGGAGCAAAGAAACAGCAAAGGGCAGCAGACATTGGGTGGAGTTGTTTATAGGCTACCAAGCAGTAGTGGTAATGTGGGGCATGGTATTAATCAGATGAGAAAAGCATGTAGCATGGACAATACAGTAATCATGGGTGACTTCAATCTGCACATGGACTGGGTAGACCAATTGAGTACTAATGCTGTGGAAGGCGAGCTTCTGGAGTGTATTAGGGATGGTTTTCTAGAGCAGTATGTTGAGGAGCTGACTAGAGGACAGGCTATTTTATATCTAATATTATGTAATAAAAAAGGGCTAATTAATAATCTTGATATAAAAGAATCTTTAGAGACGAGTAACCACAATATGATAAAATATTACTTTATGTTTGAAAGTGAGGTAGTTCACTCTGAAACAAGGGTGTTAAAGTTGAATAAAGGAAACTATGAAGGCATGAGGGACAAACTGACTGAGCTGTATTGAGAAAATACATTAAAAGGTATGACTGTACATAGACAATGGATAGTCTTCAAAAAACTATTACATAGCTTACAGCACTTATCCATTCCTTCATGGTACAAAAGCACAAAAATAATCAGTCAACCATGCCTGACAAAGGAAGTTAAGGATTGTACAAGGTTAAAAGAAAAGGCTTATAAAATTGCCAGTTGTAGCAGTAACCCTGAGCATTGGGAGGTTTTTAGAATATAGCAAAGGAAGACCAAGAAACTGGTAAAGAAAGGGAGAATAGAATACAAGTGCAATCTAGCCAAAAACATTAAAATGGACTGTAAAGGTTTCTATACATATGTAAAAAGGTAGCGTTCGGCTAAGACAAATGTGGGTCCATGACAGGCAGAGTCAGGAGAATTCACAATGGGGAATTGAGAAATGGCAGAGAAGCCAAATGATTACTTTGTATCTGTTTTCACTGAGGATGATACAGGAATTCTCCCAGATTTAGAGATCCAAGGGACTATGGAGAATTAGGAGTTGAAGGAAATTAGTAGAAGGAGGTTATATTGGAGAAACTAATGGAACTGAAAATGTATATTTCCTCAGGACCTGATATTCTGCATCCCAGATTGTTTAAAAAGGTTGCTATAGAAATAGTGGATGCATTGGTGATCATTTTCCAAAATTCTAAAGATTCTGCAATGGTTCCTGAAGATTGGAAGGTAGCAAATGTCACCCCACTATTTAAGGAGGGAAGGAGAGTGAAAACAGGGAACGACAGACCTGTTAGCCTTACATCAGTAGTAGAGAAAATGCTAAAAGTCTTTAATAAAGGATGTGATAAATGGATACTTGAATAATCATGATCTGATTGGGCATAGTCAGCATGGATTTGCAAATGGAAAATCATGTTTGAAGAACTTGGAGTTTTTTTGAGGATGTTACTAACAAAATTGATAAGAGTCCACAGATGTAATATACTTGGATTTTTAGAAGACTTTTGATAAAGTCCCCCACAGGAGATTGATTAGCATAATAAAAGCACATGGGATAGGAGGCAATATACTAGCATGGATTAAGAATTGGCTAACAGGCAAAAAAGAGAGTAGGAATAAATGGGTCATTCTCATGTTGGCACGCTGTGACTAGTGGAGCACCGCAAAGGTCAGTACTTGGGCCCCAGCTGATAACAATATTTGGATGTGGGAACCAAATGTAATATTTCCAAGTCTGCAGATGATACAAAGTTAGGCAGGAACATATGTGTTGAGGAAGATGTAAAGCATTTACAGGTGAATTTGGACAGACTTAGTGAGTGGGCAATAATATGGTAGATGGAATATAATGTGGAAAAATGTGAGGTTATCCACTTTGGTAGAAAGGAAGAGACATGCAGAGTATTTCCTAAATGGTAAGAGATTAGAAAGTGTAGGTCTACAAAGGGACTTAGGTGTCCTTGGCCTGAAAGCTAACATGCAGATGCAGCAGGCAATTAGGAAGGCTAATGGAATACTAGCCTTTATCACAAGAGGATTTGAGTACAGGAGTAGTGAAGTCTTGCTTCAATTGTATAGAAGCCTGGTTAGCCTGTACCTGGAGTACTGTGTGCAGTTTTGGTCCCCTTGCCTCAGAAAGGATATTATTGCCATAGAGGGAGTGCAACAAAGGTTCATCAGATTTGTTTCAGGGATGGCGGGACTGTCTTATGAAGAGAGATTGGGCAAATTAAGCCTACATTCTCTAGAGTTTCAAAGAATGAGAGGTGATCTCAGTGAAACTTACAAGATATATAAAGGAATAGGCAGGGTAGAGGCAGCTTCAATGTTACCCTGGTTGAGGAGTCTAGAACCAGAGGACACAATTTCAAAATAAGGGGGAAGTCAATTAGCACCAAGATGAGGAGAAACTTCTTAACTCAGAGGGTTGTGAATCTTTGGAATTCCCTACCCCACAAGGTGGCGGAAACTCAGTCATTGAGCATGTTTAAGGTAGAGACTGATAGATTTCTGATTAATAATAAGGTGAAGTTATGGGGATAGTTATGAGTTAAGAAATTTTCGATCAGCCATGATCGTATTGAATGGCAGAGCAGGCTCGATGGGCTGAATGGCCTTCTCCTGTTCCTTTATGGCAAGAACTCAATCAGCAGATAAATGATTGGATTTTTTTTATTAGACAGTGATGGTTGTAATATACAATAACAGGCTCTTATTCTAATTGGTGATCCAATGGTTTCCCCTTCAAAGTGCATATACATGGACAGAATGGGGCTTGTCTGTTATATCTCAAACAATCAACCTGCTAAAAATCACACACAGAGGAAAGGCCACTGTGACAAGGTCCTGGTGAGTGCCTGTGGAACCATATAATAAGAGTTAGCTAGATCACAGGCTTATGGTGGTCATAATTCAATTTCTAGTAGCTACAACTGCACAGCATAAAACAGTGCATAATTCTGCAGGTTTTTGTTATTCCAAATCTCTAACACGCCGAAAAAGGATCATTCATTGGTGCAATATGTCCAGTTGTTTTGACTATGGGTAAAGATGCAGTTTTGAGAGGTAGTAACAATGGCTTTGCTCAAGCTTGTGCTAAGCCTAATTTGCAATTGCAAATTGATCAGCTACAAAGTAAATGGCACAAAGCCCAGCAATGGTAAGCCAACAGAGGCAGAAGGAAACAGAGAGGACTAAGAACCCAGATGAAGGAAGCACACAAGAGTAAGAACACAAAGAATGCTACAGGAAGAAGAAAAATAGCAAACAGATTAAACCATTAAGTTCTACGGCAACAAATTTGAATTGACCTTTTGCCGTAACAACGTCAAATAGTTCAGGCTCCCTCTGGCTGAGTTCTGACAAAATAAGTATAGCTGACTCATCCCACAGAAACAAAAATAATATTTCATCAACTTTCCCAGAGCAATCTAGCAAAATTCAGCTTTTCCAGCCACAACACCAATCACTGAAGCCCCTCAAGTCCTTTTAGCTAAATCGCTATTGATACTAGCAAAAAACTGCAGATGCTGGAAATCCAAAACCAAAACAAAAACAAAAATACCTGGAAAAACTCAGCAGGTCTGGCAGCATCTGCGGAGAGGAACACAGTTAACGTTTCAAGTCCGAATGACCCTTCAGCAGAACAGTTCTGTTAAAGGGTCATTTGGACTCAAAACGTTAACTGTGCTCCTCTCCGCAGATGCTGCCAGACCTGCTGAGTTTTTCCAGGTATTTTTGTTTTCGCTATAGATACTGACAGGTTCTCCTTGTGGTTTCAAAGATTAAGATAACCTTCTATAAAGGCCAAGCATCGGAATCACATCAGCTATCAGCAATTACGCATTAAGATAAAAGTTTTTCAATACTAATTTCCCATTCTGAAGTTTTCTATACTGTGATGTAGTCCTTCTCTTAAATCACCCTGCATTTCAGAAGCAGTAGCCCAACAATACAATATAATCTGCCAGTTGAAACCAAACTACTTCCTTCACATTTTAATGTCTGCATGTACGTTTCAGCTAGGGTCCAGCTATTCAATCAGTATGAGAATAAATCTTACATACACACCAAGTGCAACAGCTTTTTTTTCTCTATGTCATGTCACATTCAGTGCTTTAACTAGATGAGCAGCCTTTATCAGGAATCAATCATAACCTGAAAAACTTTGCAGCAACCTGCCCAGTTACAAAATTGTGTTATTATTGAACCTGTCACACAAAACACTGCAGGGAGCATGCGTCAGCATCTGCAAAATGGAATGACATCATACAGAAACTCCACTCCCAATCAGACCAAGCAGCAAGTCCAGACACAGAAGCTCACTCAGGCTCATTACAAAGACTTGAACTAATTTGACTACACCATTCTGGTTATTAAAAAGTTCCCTCGGTCTAACTCATTTTGAGTGTCAGCTGTCATGGAGTCAAGTTCGTTGGAAATTGTATTGAGTCTGCATCAAACCTCAAATGAATTAGAAGGGAGATACTTGTCCCGCCTCTAGGAGTTAAGTTTGAAAAAGCAGTGAATGGACAAATATTCTAATCTATTGCAATGCACAGCCTTTCCCCCATCAAGTAGAATTATAGGGCTATTTTCACAATGCAACACACCCAGTGTGAAATCTTGTTGACAAAGAGCGTGGGTCAGCGAGAGGTAAAACACTACAGTATCAATTCTTTGAGGCATGCTATGCAAAAACTCAGAATCGCAGAGATCAACACTAAAATAAGCACATTACCCCAATTGTGAAAACATGGTAGAAGCTGCTATCACTGCTACAGTATTAACTTACAAAACGAACTCCAACAGATTCTTTAGTGCTTAATACTTCATTGTACAGTGCCTCACTGAGTCATACAGGCCAGAAAGTCTGTACTCAGTTAACGGATCTAACCCAAGCAGTGCCTAGAACTCAACAATTAGCCTCAGTGCCCTGGCCTAGGGATGGGGTGAAATGAAAGTAAGGCAGTGCTCCCGCTCCCCATTGCTACCCAGTGAATCATCCTAGAAAGATTAGGCAATAGTTAGATTATAATATCTAGCTATGTGCCCTGCTTTAGACAGGATTCCTTATTCCAGAGAGAGAGTACAGAAGAAATTCAAAATGAAACCAAGAAAGAGAATTAATTAAAAGAAAGAAGGGGAGGTGGGCAGCTCTGTTAATAAAGTTGAGGTCAGTATAATAGTGAGAAATGGCCTTGGTTCAGAAGATCAAGATATAAAATTAGTCTGAATGGAGATAAGAAATAGCCAAGGAAAGAAATCACTGGTAGAAATAGTTTGTAGGGCCCCAAACAGCAGCTGCACAGAAAGACAGATATACAAAAAAGAGATAATGGGGGCTTGCAAGAAAGATACTGTAATAATTGTGGATGACTTTATTCTTCACATCAATTGGACAGAAAAGGTAGCCTGGAGGATGAGTTCTCAGAGTGTATTCAGGACAGTTTCTGGGGACAATATGTTCTGAAACCTACTAAGCACAAGGCTTTTTTGGACCTGATGATGTGCAATTAGACAGGATTAAAGAGCTCATAGTAAAGGATCATTTAGGCAAGAATGATCATAACACGTTAGAATTTTTCATTCAGTTTGAGAGTGAGAAGCGTAGGTCTATAACTAGGATATGAGGACAGAATTAGCTGAAGTGAACTGGGTAAATAGGTAAACTAGCAAGAAATATAAAAATAGACACTAAAAGACACAAAAAGGGAAAAAAAATGTTAAAATGAGCAATGGTCCATTAGGTGAGACTGGGGAATTAATAATGGAAAAACATGGAAATGGCAGAGTATTTTGATTCAGTCTTCACAGTAGAAGACACAAGAAAGCACCCCAAGAATAGTAGAAAATCAAGAAGCAAAAGGGAGGGAGGGACTTAATCACTGTCACTGGACAAAAAGTAGTGAGAATACTAATGGGACTCAAGCCTGACAAGTCCCCTGAACCTGATGAACTGCAGCCTAGGATCTTAAAAGAAGTGGCTGCAGAGATACTAGATGCATTGGTTGCAATTTCCAAAATTCCCTGGGTTCTGGAAAAGTCACAGCAGATTGCAAAACCACAAATGGAACACCTCTGTTCAAGAAAGAAGAGACACAGAAAGCAGGAAACCATGGGCCAGTTAGCCTAGCATGTCAATGGAAAAATGCTGGAATCCATTATTAAGGAAGCAGTAGCAGGACATTTAGAAACTCATAATACAATCAGCATGGTTTTGCGAAAGGGAAATGTTTTGTTTTATTTCTTCACGGGATGTGGGCACCGCTGGCTAAGCCAACATTTAATTGCCCATCCCTAACTGCCCTTGAGAAGGTGGTGGTGAGCCAGCTTCATGAACCACTGCAGTACATGTAGTATAGGTACACCCAGGAGGGAATTCCAGGATTTTGACCCAGCGATAATGAAGGAACAGTGATATAGTTCCATGTCAGGATGGCGTGTCACTTAGAGAGGAACTTGCAGGTGGTGATGTTCCCATGTTTCTGTTGCCCTTCTTCTAGATGGTGGAGGTTGCAGGTTTAGAAGGAAAAATTTGACAAATTTATTAGAGCGCTTCGAGCATGTGACAAGCAGGGTGGATAAAGGGGAACTAAAAGATGTACTTTATTTGGATTTCCAAAAGACATTTGACAAAAGTGCCACAGGAAAGATTGCTACGCAAGATAAGGAACTATGGTGTTCAGGCAATATATTAGCATAGATAGATGACTGACCGACTAACAGAAAACAGTATCAGGATAAATGAATCATTTTCAGAATGACAAACTGTAACCAGTGGAGTGCCACAGGGATCAGTGCTGGGGCTTCAACTATTTACAGTCTATATTAATGACTTGAATGAAGGGACTGAGTGTATTGTAGCCACATTTGCTGACAATATGAAGAATGGTAGGAAAGCAAATTGTGGGGAGGATACAGAATTTGCAAAGGGATAGAAATAGGTTAAATGAGTGGGCAAAAATTTGGCAAATGGAGTACAATGTAGGAAAATGTGAGGCTGCCCACTTTGGCAGGAAGAATAGAAAAGCAGAATATTATTTAAATAGAGGGACTGCAGAATGTTGCAGTACAGAGGGGCCTCAGTGTCCTTGTACATGAATCACAAAAAGTCCCCAGCATCACAGATGCCAGTCTTTAGTCAATTCAATGCACTCCATGTGATATCAATAAATGGCTGAAGGTATTGGATACTCCAAAGGCTATGGGCCCGGACAATAGTCCACTAACAGTGCTGAAGTCTTGTGCTCCAGAGCTTGCCGCAAGCCTAGCTAAGCTGTTCCAGTGCAGTTACAACACTGACATCTATCCAGCAATGTGGAAAATTGCCCAGGTATGTCCTGCACACAAAAAACAGGACAAAACAAACTCAGACAATAACCTCCCCATCAGTCCACTCTCGATCATCAGTAAAGTAATGAAAGGGTTCATCAACAGTGCTATCTTGCTTAGCAATAACCTGCTCACTGATGCTCAGTTTGGGTTTTGCCAAGGCCACTCAATTTGACCTCATTACAGCCTTGGTCCAAACATGCACAAAAGAGCTGAACTCCTGAGGTGAGGTGAGAGTGACTAACCTTGATATCAAGGCAACATTTGACCAAGTGTGGCATCAAGGAACTCTAGCAAAACTGGAGTCAATGCAAATCAGGGGAAAACTCTCTGCTAGTTGAAATCATACTTAGCACAAAGGAACATAGCTGTTGTTGTTAGAGGTCAATCATCTCAGTTCCAAGACATCACTGCAGGAGTTCCTCAGGGTAGTGTCCTAGGGCCAACCATCTTCAGTTGCTCCATCAATGACCTTCCCTTCATCCTAAGGTCGGAAGTGGTGATGTTCACTGATGATTTTGCAATGTTCAGCACCATTTGTGACTCCTCAGATACTGAAGCAGTCCGTTTCCAAATGCAGCAAGACCTGGACAATATCCAGGCTGACAAGTGGCAAGTAACATTCGCACTATACAAGTGCCAGGCAATGACCATCTCCAACAAGAGAGAATCCAACCATCACTCCTTGATGTTCAATGCATTAGCACAGCTGAATCCCCCACTAACAACATCCTAGGGGGTTACCATTGACCAGAAACTGAATTGGACTAGCCTTATAAATACTACAAGAGCAGATCAGAGGCTAGGAATCCTGCAGTGAGTACCTCATTTCCTGACTCCCCAAAGCCTGTCAACCATCTACAAAGCACAATCAGGAGTATGATGGAATACTCTCCACTTGCCTGGATGAGTGCAGCTTCAGCAACACTCAAGAACCTCGACACCATTCAGGGCGAAGCAGCCCACTTGACTGGCACCCCATCCACAAACATTCGCTCCCTCCACCACCAACGCTCAGTGGCAGCAGTGTGTACATCTACAAGATGCACTGCTGGAACTCACCAAGTCTCCTTGGACTGCACCTTCCAAACCCATGACCACTATCATCTAGAAAGGACAAGAGCTGCAGATACCTGGGAACACCATGACTTGGAAGTTCCCTTACCAGCCACTCACCATTCTGACGTGGAAATATATTGCTGTTCCTTCATTGTTGCTGGGTCAAAACCTTGGAACTCCCTCCCCAACAGCACTGTGGGTGTTCCTACACCACATGGACTGCAGCAGTTCAAGAAGGCAGCTCACCACCACCACCTTAAGGGCAATAAGGGATGGGCAATAAATGCCAGCCTAGCCACCAACACCCACATCCCATGAATGAATAAAAGTCAGCTTGCAGGTACAGCAAGTAAACAGGAAGGCAAGCGGAATGTTGGCCTTTATTACAAGGGGGATGGAATGTATAAGTAGGAAAGTCTTGCTACAGCTGTACAGGGCTTTGGTGAGACTGCATATAGAGCACGGTGTAGTTTTGGTCAACTTATTTAAGGAGGGACATGCTTGCATTGGGTGCAGTTCGGAGATAGTTCACTTGGCTGATTGTTGGGCTGAGGGATTTGCCTTACAAGGAAAGGTTGGGAACACCAAGAACTAGAGAGCACAGATTCAAAATAATTGGCAAAAGGAGTAAACGTGATGTGGGGAAATTTTCTTTCACCCAGAGGGTGGTTGGAGTCTGAAACATACTTCCTAAGAGGGTGGTGGAGGCAGTTTCGATTGAGGTATTCAAAAGAGAATTGGATTGCTACCTGTAAAGAGAGAATGTGCAAGGTTACAGAGATAAGGCAAGGGGAGTGGGACTAGGTGGAGTGCTCTTTCAGAGAGCCAGTGCAGACTCGATGGGCCAAATGGCCTCCTTCTGCACTGTAAAGTTACCTTTTTGGAAGATAACTGAATTTAGAAAAATGAGAGGTGATCTTATTGAAACATACGAGATTCTGTGGGGGCTTGACAGGCTAGAAGTTGAGAGGATGTTTCCTCTTGCGGGTGAATCTAAAACTAGGGGCTACAGTTTAAAAAAATTGGGACAGAGCAAAGGAGGAATTTCTTCTGTCAGAGGGTTGTCAGTCTTTGGAATTTCTCTTCCACAGACAGCAGTGGAGGCTGGGTCATTGAATTTATTCAAGGCCAAATTAGACAGATTTTTGATTGACACGTGAGTCAAGGGTTATGGGAGGCCTGCAGGAAAGTCAAGTTAAAGCCACCATCGGATCAACCATGATTTTACTGAATGGCGGAGCAAGCTCATGGGGCCAAATGGCCTACTCCCGCTCCTGTTTCTTATGATCTAAAAGGGTTGATTTGAGATACTGGGGATCATTTTGCTAAAGCAGGGGAGCTATCTGACATCTGCAAAATGTCAAAAATATGTTAGGATGATAAATAGAGTAGAACAACTTCTTCCTGTCAATGAGTCAGTAACTGGGTGAGCATGCATTTAAGATCATTGCCATGAAAATGGGAGTGATTAGAAAAATTCTGTTTTAACACACAGGATTATGTACAGAGAATACATCTGGACAGTTTCACCCCAAATCCATCCCTTTAACTGGTTACATCTCTGCCAACTTCTAAAGCCTTCTTAATATCTATTGCAACCAACCATATATCCTAATTTTTCTCCTAACCTTGTTCAGGTTACATTCCCAAGTGTGACGCATTTTGGTTCAATTAAATGCTGTGAGACCCGGAGTGGAACTTGTAGGTGATGATATTCCCATGCGTCTGCTGCCCTTGTCCATCTAGGGTTTGGAAGGTGTTGTCAAAGGACACTTGCCAATTCGCTGCCATGAGCAAGAAGAAATAATGGTCGTGGATGGTAGATTGGGTGGTGTAATGATGTTAAAAGCACAGGTGGATAGAGAGGATAAAATCAATCATTCTATGTTCTGCCCTCAGCACCTCTACATCCCCCAAAGCTTGGTAAGACATAAATTTCCATCCATCATTCCCATTCACCGAGTGCCAATTTTGTTTACATCCAAGATAAAAAGCCAAGCACTGCGGATGCACATTGGAATGAGGAAAAAACTATAAAGACTATTTCCCAGCAACCAGGTAGAAATACAAAACTCTGGAGGGACAGGCTTACTAACTCTCACTAAGGGATGTAATGAAGAATGAGGATGTGCAATTAATTAGAAAAAACATTTAAGAACTTAACGCTGATAAAAAAAAAATCACAGCTTATTCTAAACCATAACCAGCATTAATTTTTCCGTAGCCACCTAAGGCTTCAAATCCCATTTCAATAGATTTTTGGATGCACTGGGAACTAAGGGATAAGGGGGTATTTCTAGAAGGTGGGAGATTAGCCATGGTAGTACTGAATGACAGGGCATGCTTGAAGGGTCGAATGGCCCACTCCTACTTCTATCTCTTCTGTTCCTCCATTCTAAAAGTAAAAATAAATTCATGTTTTCAGTGGCTTCAGCTCCCAAAATACTACATTTTCTCTGCTTCCGACCAGCTACAGATCCTTTTAGAAAGTCAAAACTCCATAAATGTAAATGAGTGGCACTAAGGCACAGGGACCAGCAAGGTCTCCAAATTCTCCGATAATGTTCAGAATTAACTGATAACAGCTGGGACTCCACTACAATTGGCCTCAGCACTCTAGGCTAGGACAAAAGCCAAAAAATCCACTCCTCCAGGTACATTATTATGATAGCCCAGTAAAAAGGAATGGTAAACTAAATTGTGGAGGAAAATTGAAAGAGAAAATTTAAATTATACAAACAGCATTGAAATGGAGATTTCAATACTCTCAAGCTGAACTAAGCAATTTTAGTTATCAAATCATTACAACATGTACTACCAAAATGTGTATTAAACTTCCCTGAGACCGTCACCTTTTTATTTAACTATTTTATTTGAATGGCTCTATTTGTACAGGGAGGGTCCAGTAAACTAATAAATACCAACCTTAAGTCTAACTACGCAATAAGTAAGAAAACCAAAAGTTAATCCACAACTAAACTGAACGGCAGGCATTTTCAATCAATGCAGAACATTGCTTTATTTAAAGAATTGATCTGTACAGTCATACTATCCTCATATAAAAGCACATGTAGAACTAAAGTTAGTCATATTGTTTGTAGATGCACTCACTGGACAAATGGGTATATGCACTGCCCAGGTTTCCAGGTCAGTCAAAGGATCAATTTCGAGTCTATGCTGAGTTTTTTGAAGTAATAGTCAAATTGCTAAATTGAAATCAGGACCTTAGACCAGGTAGGGCGACAAAATATAAATCAGACCTGGTTCTCACTCTTGATCTCCATCCCCCCGAAAAGTTGGTCAGGATTAAGTTGGATGATGTCACACATGACAAATTACTGCTAAACTTGTGTGTCAATAGCAGCCAATTGGGCAAGTCACTGGAGAAAATCAGACATCCCTGGAATCAAACCTCAACAAGCATTTACACCTTCAAAGAGAAAAGTAGGGGAAAACTGCCAAAACAAAAGTAAATTATATTAAAAATAGAAGATAATTCTGACAGTCAAGTAGACTGCTACAAGTTCAATGAAGGTTATGATCTCAAGTTCATTCATATAGTTAGGTTTCCTAACATTTGTTTCATAGCCACTCTGGTGATACACATCCATTGGGTGTCATTTGGTACTTAAATGTTCTGTACCACTACAAAACACCATCACTCCAGCCTACAAAAGCTATTGCTCCTTTAAATACTTAATATTGTCGTCTATAGACGAAACAATATTGTGGCAATGGCTGTTTGAATCATCATTCTATACTATCCTGAATAATGCAACAATTAAAAATGTTGTCTTTTGAAACTCGGGTTTTGTCTGAAGACACAATTTTAAGTTGTTTAACATGAGGACAAAGTATTTGGTGGTTGGTGACTGATGATGGCAATGGGAGTATTTTGTAGTAATGAAATAAGACAATTACATTTTGAATTGTATGACACACTAAAGCCTACTCACTTTAATATGATTTTTGCTGCAATGCAATCATACCACTATAGGTTAAAAAAAGCCTAAGTGACAATGTGGAGAAATCACACACAATCTAATCCATCATGGACACCACTACCCAACCCATTTCACCTTTAATGCAAAAGCTCTGTAAGCATTTCCCCTCTTCTAAATTTCTAATAAGTTTGAAGTTTATTCCTGACCAGCTGCCGTCTTTGGTATGACATTTCTATGGTCCCAGTAGGTTAGGAACCATTGTTAAACAGAACATTAAATTGCCTATGTACATAATACTCCATCCCAAGTAATCCAATATTTATTTAACTCTTCATTTAAAAATACGTTAAATTGTCACCTGCATAAATAAACGTTAGTCTGGATAAGAACCAAATATTCATCTCTTTAAAAATACATTAGTCAGCATAGGATTCAGAATTTATTTACTGGGAGAGTAGGGCATTCATACTGTACATTACTCAGAGAAACTCAAACTTCAAGGCTTCTTTGAGGTTTGTTAATTTTATCCTCATGACCTCTAGCACTGTACTCATAGCCCACTTAAATAAATGGTTTGTATCTACAGTATCCACTTTTCTTTGCAAGAATTTAACCTGCTCAAGGTCTTGCTAATTGAAATGAAACTTTTGTCTAGCAGTTTGACAAATAATTCAATGATTAGAAAAGACACCACAAATATTGCAAGACACCACTGCATAATATGGAAGAAAAATAAATCAAGGATTGATCTACTGCTGCTACCTTTGCACAGTCATTGAAACATGTAAGATTCTGAGGGGGCTTGACAGGGTAGCTGTTGAGAGGATATTATCTAGAACTAGATGGTACAATTTCAAATTAAGGGGGTTTCCCATTTAAATAGGTGTGGAGGAATTTCTTCTCGGCTTGGAATTCTCTTCCCCAGTGAGTAGTGGAGGCTGGGTCATTGAACATACTGAAGGCTGAATTAGAGAGATTTTTGTTTGACAAGGGAGTCAAGGGTTATGGGTAACAGGCAGGAAAGTGGAGTTAAAGCTACAATCAGATCAGCCATGATATTACTGAATGGTGGGCAAGCTTGAGGGGCCGAATGGCTACTCCTGCGCTCGTTTATGTTCTTAGGTACAGGAAGAAGTGATCTTTACAGTAACACTGCTTCACACAATCCAAGGACAACACAGAGCTCTTTACAGTCAATTAATTCCTTTTAAAGTATCATCATTGTTGTGATGTAGGGAAAAGCAGCAGCCAGTTTACACACAGCAAGGTCCCATAAACAGCACCAAGATAATGACCAGATTTTTTTAAATTTTAAAACTGAAATTGGTTGAGGGATACTTATTAGCCAGGAGACAGGGCAAACTCCCCTGCTCTTCTTTGAATCGTGTCAGCTGAGAAGACAAAAGGAGCTTCAAATGTTTCATTTCAAAGACTGCACCTACAGTAGTACTGCACTCCTTTGCTACTGCACAGGAAAGTCAACTTACATTATGTACTCAAATCTCTGAGGATGATCTGAAGTGAACACAAAAACAGTGAAAGCTCATTATTCCACCTTGGTAGACAGATTTGTCAAATAGATTTCTTAGAAAATCTAATATAAATTTTAATGATATAATTCACCTGCAAAAAGAAATCTATAATAGATATCAATTTCATACCAGTACCAAGCAATGTGGGATCAACTGATGAGAGTTACACCACCAACCTCCATGTCACTCCAATCCAAGATAGTAAAATTGCACATGCCTGCAGTGGGCACACCAATATTCACCAACACCTGAATCCTTACGCCAATCAGCTTGAGTACTCGGTTAACTTGGCCTTTCAAATCCATGTATGCACTTGCACTGTGCTGAAAGGGGTCCAATGCAAATCTTACAGCTTACACGAAACTTTCATTCCTTACACTATTTCAGTGGAATTTACTTTTCAAAAAATTATACAATGTGTAGGCCAGAGAAGTGAAGCATCAACATTTCACATCAGTGAAAGGGGCTGGCTCTTCAGCATGGGGAACTAGCCTACTGCCCAATGCTATGCCTACACACCATCTGTTGTGCTCCACAAATCCTGCTGGAATGGCGAAGCAAGTCACATCAATCATCATTTCCTACTTGTACAGTATGATCTTATTTGGCAGGGTCTCAGCTCTGTTTCCCAGAGTGTAGCCAACATTATCGCAAAGCTTAGATAAATAACACTAGATATAACTATACGCTAAAAAGCAATCAAGCAACGACAACAGGATTATTCAGGCACATCAGCAAAACCAACAGCCAAAAAAAAAAATCCACCAAAGAACATACCAACCAGGCCCTCTATCGTTATCGACACAGAGCTACAAACCTTTTGCTAGCTAGATCAATTCCCAATACTTGCACTGCAGCAAAGCTTGACAAAATTTCAGTCTCTTATTCATGTTGCACATACACAGATAATTGAGCAAGGAAAGCTGCATGTGGTTTGTAAATCGATCAGTAAGAAAGATCTTAGCTCGTGTAGGTTATAAAAGGTCTTCTTCACAAATGCAACAGATCCATTTACAGTACAGTAGTTTCTAAGCAGTATACTGTTTACACACACACAAAGGCTTTTTTGATTCAATTTTCCCCTCCTCTTGATGGCTGCTCAGCAACAGACAGCTCTCTTTCTCCCAGAATACTGCAGAGTTTGGCCTGTAAACCACGTCACCAAAGCACAAATACAGCACAATGAGCTGGACTATGTCAGATTTTTTTTTCCCTGAAAATGGAAATGCTCTATCCATCCCACCTACCAATTAGATCTGGAAGCCCAGCCAAGAAAGGATAAAATTCATTCAAAATTGAAAGCAGAAACTGAGCAACATACAACCTTGGAATAATAAAAGTAGCAAACGGTCCAGGCATTGATTCATGAGATGATTAGTGAACACTCCCTCGATACATAATATCCACCTGAATAATTTTAGACTTTTGACTGACACTGCAAAGATTACTGTTCTAAAATGAGAACACAAGGATTTTAACTTTGATATTAAATCAACTATTAGACTGTTGTCTTGTGTTCCTATGGTCATAATTTCAGACACTGATACAAATGCAAAATTTGACCTGGTCAGAGTGGAGAGGATTTTGCTTCTAAATGGATTTCACTCCCTCTCCATTTTCCACCTCTCAAAACTTAACTCATCTGCAGACACAAGACCATGGACACCAGTAACCTTCTTACACTTCACCTAAGTTATTGTTCTTCCAATGAGCAGTGAAAGCAGGCTATTCAACTGTACCAGGCATCGCAATCAAGCCCAATCCTGCTCTCACTAGCCTTTGGTATGAGACGTTTCCATTAGGAATCATTTGATAATGATTATAACTGGGGACTCTGACTGAATTTTTCTGCCTCCCCATGTCCCTTCTCAAAACAGAAGTTGCTGTCCGCCAGCTTTTATCATTCCCTTCTCTTCTCATCATTCACCTCCTACATAAATCTCTAACCCAGCAATGAGTGACAGCTGTTCTACTAGTATTACAATCAAGTGGCCACATTGGGAGACTTGATATTAAAATCAACAAGCGACCCAACCGCTGGGAAAGGTGGTATCACAGCCATGTATCATAATCAGGTTTAATTTATATTAGAAGTTTTAAAAAAAGAAAAAAGTAATGGTAAGGTACAAGAGAACAAGTCAGGCTTAACCAATAATCTATTAGGGGCATAACAAGCTGCAGGAACAAAGGTGGGCAAGGAAAGCTAAGCAGAGTTAAGAAATAAGTAACACATGAAAAAGTATGAAGCAGTACAGTTTGGTTGCTGTGATATTGATGCAGTTGAACAGACAACTATTAAGTCTGTATTTTCCTCCCTAAACCTCTCATTCCTCTTTTAATCCCTGAAAATCTGTATTTGATAAAGCTTTTGGTCATCTGTACTGATATCTCCTTTTGTGGCTCGGTATCAAATTTTGTTTTGACAAATTGTTCCTTGAATTGCCTTAAGATGTTTCACTGTGTTAAAAGGTGTTATATAAATGCAAGTTGTTGTAGTGAAATAACCACTTAAGTTTGCGTATAAAATGTTTCTAAAGATGGACATGCATTGTAGCTTCCAAAACGGAGGATGTAGGTGGACTGCTAACTGATCCTTCTGTAGCAGACTGCAGAAGAATTGCCAAGAAACTAGTTTCAACTGATAACAAAAAGATTCCTGAAAGGAACTGGTTTCTATTATTACATCAGAGTATCAGCTGGGAAAACGTGATACAAACTGTCGCCACTGGGCCAACCTGCCTGCCACAGTTGCCATATATAGCAACTACTTCCTTCCACTTTCCCAAACTCACCACCACCACCCCACAAACTGGCTTCCTTTCAGCAAACAATGAGAAATCTCACAACAACAGCAACTCCACAGGAAGCAACTCTATGGCCTTCTATGTTAGGCCAATCTCCAGCAACATGAGTTTAGCTTTTCCTCTTTGACTCATTATAGTTTGCTTCACAACCGATGGACTCAGGCTCTGAATGGGGCTGATTCAAATGTCAACCTTCAGGCAGTCCCAGAAGTCTTGAACTGGAATTTGAAGAACCCAAATCCAGTTGAATCCTACCCATTTAGGAGTTGCTGATTTTCAACTCATTCAGAAAACTAACATTTTAATTTGCCATCTAATTCTTATGAACTTTATTGCTTTTAAATTAATAAGGAAAACATAAGGTATAAAATAATTAATTTAAGGAGAAAATATATTATAACTTTTGTATCCAAATCATTGACCCTTGAAACTATTACAGTTCAAGATAATGAAGTTATTAAAATACCAACAGTTAAGAGAGGGATATGGCTATGGAGCAGGAAATTCATTTTAAAACAGTTACAATGCATCCTGAAGAATGTGCCTTTTCTGCACCCAACTTCTGTTCTTTTAAAAAAAAAGAGGCTGGTCAGATCTTAATACAAGGAGATGCAAAGGTAACTCAGTGTAACATTATACAAATATGGATGGCAACAGAGAGTTACAGTAGTAGACCATGGGTTAAAAAAGTATTTTTCAGGTTACAAGTTTAGAATAGCCAATTTCTACAGAATATGGTCCCTGGGTTTAATAAGTGAACTTCATTTGGGATTAATCATTCTCCCCATATATTTTTTTGACATGTTTTAATGTTTTCACTTTATTTTTTATTCCAATTTCTATTTTATTCTTTCTTCTGTTAGAGGTTAACTTCATGTTAAAGTATTTCCCCCCTATACACTCACCTTTAAGATGAACTTGACATAACACACCTGACTAAACTACCCCAAATATTTTGAAGGACTCTGGTCAGACAATATTGTGGACAAAGACAGTAAAAATTCAGGTTTGCCAAAATTCTCACCTTTATATGAATTTGTGTCACAAATATATTTCTCCTCTATTAAATCTTGTTTTGACCGACAGCTGACAATAATGTAATGGAATGATGGTGGTGCTGATAGGTCTGCCATCTTTGGCAAAATGACATTGCTAAGGGTGACCCCTAAGGAAGATTACTTATGTGCAAGACCTGCCTTCAATATTGGTCCCAAATATTTTATGGCCACTATATACACAAGATCAACAATAAATGTATTTCAATGCAGAGCCTTTTTTTAAAAGAATGACTGCTGCCCAATTTTCTGTTGGTTTGAAAGACTTGCATTTCTACAGCACCTTTCACAACCTCATGAGATCCAAAACCACAATTATACAATTGGGTGGGAACTGTAAGTACAATTAAGTACTTTTAGAAGTGTATTCATTGTTGTATTGCAGGAAATATAATAATAGGGGAAATAAAGGAAAACAGTTAAATTTAATCTTGTGCTGACTGCAGGTATCATTTTGATGAGACTATAATGATAGATAATTTGATTTATGCATTCCAATCTATATCTCTCCAATCTTCTAAACACACCTCCCTTCTCCAATACAAAATTAATGGATCATAGTCTACACTCACAAAGCTATTGAAAGTTAAATATTTATTCAAGAAAATAACATGCAATAGTTCAGCTGTTTTGAGTACATCTGCTTTGCGTGTCAAAAACAAACTCAGCTTAAGAAAACCACAACATCAATTTTCTGCCACTAGTCCACTCAACTGACAAGCCCCGGCCACAATACAGCACAAAAAGATTTTCATTCCATTTTACTGACAATGGAACGGAACCATAACCAAAGGGGTGTATTTTCAACAGGCAGGAGTACTACTGTCGCACTAAGTGATCCTACTTCTTATAGTTAAACACTATAAAGCAGTCAATGGATTTCTCATATCATATTCCCTTCTCCCTTCCATCCTTTTCCCTGCCTCTATACTTGCTTAAAACCAGTTACAATTTTAACTCTTTTTAGATCAATGTCCTTCCAGCAAAACTGAAACGTTAACTCGGTTTCTCTCTCTACAGATGCTGCCAGACCTGCTGAGTATTTCCAACATTGTTTTGATACTACCAATATTTTTCAATCACTACTTTCAGTTCCTGCGCTGGCCTAGTGGATATGGCAGGGAGTCATGTCCAAATTTGCAGATGATACTAAAACAGGAGGCAGATTAAATCTGAGGACCCAAAGGTAGCTACAAGAGGGTAGATAAGGTAATGGATGGACCAATAACAGCAGATGAAATTCAATGTCAGCAAGTGAAAGCTGGAACATTTTGGTTGAAAAAAAATGAGTAGTTACATTTTGAATGGGGGAAGGCAGTGTGTAGTGGATAGTAAAAGCATCATCTCAAGTGACCAAAGATAATAGAATACAGGGTTTTTTGGTGAGAAGTGTTGAAAATAAAAGTCAAAATATATGTGAATCCATATAAAAGTCTTAGTAAGATTACAGTTAGAATACTGTATGCATTTTCAGGCTTCACAGTATAGGAAAGGTGTTGAGGCAATAAAGAGGATACAAAATAGATTCACCAGGATGATACCTGATATAATGAACTAAAAATACAAAAAGACTGGAAAATTTGGAGCTGTTTTGTTAGAACAGAAGAGAGTAAGGGGTGATTTGATAGAAGTGCTTAAAAATGATGAACTAATGGAGCAGAGGAGATAGTAATACAATTTCCAGTGATAGGGTTCTAGAACAAAAGGGAAAGATTATGTGTAAAGACCTAGGATAAAAGTTGGATAAACTTCTTTACACAGGTTGAGAAGCTGTGGAGTTAGTAGAGTCAGTCTCTGCTTCACTCACTACCAACATTTAAAAATTGTTTAGACAGATGGTTAAAGGAAAGGGGAATAAAGGAGTGTGTGACAAGGACGACTGCTCATATGGAAAATAAACACCAACATGATTCGATTGGGTCAAACAGCCTGTTTCCATGTTGTAATTTCTATTTAATTCTATGTAAAACCACTGCCCACATAGCATCAAGTCAGAGACCTGGTTCAAATCCTTTCCAGATACTAGGTGCTTCACAGGCCTCAACATTCCATGTGGTGGAGGGAAATGAACCAGAGTTCCAGCTCTCAAAATCCAGATTGCTACTGGAAAGTGTACTTGAGTTGATGATAGGATCCAACTTAATTGTGATATCTTTCATCAGCTTTTTGGCATTCACTTTCTGGGCTAACCATGAATAATGGTTACTTTTGGTTTGGTACCATACAACAGCCAGCATATATAAAAACCACAGCAAAAATCAAATCCTTTGGCAAAATAAGGGAGAAAAATCAATCCAGAAATATTTGGTGACAAAATCCTTTAATTCTTAATTACAATGATTGAACAAGAGTATTTTGCAGCAGGGCATTTTCAAAGAAGGTGACTAAGCAAACGCTGTGCTGCAGTTATATTTTCCCAATTAAATTGGTCAAAGTACATCAGTTTATGAGTGGGGAGAGAAATAATTGACAGTGCCAATAAAGCCCCAAAAAGAAATAATTTGGTCTTATTCTCATAGCTATCTCACAGAACAAAATTACTGAATCAGCAAAATAATAGGCCTATTCCAGATGCCTCAGGCCATGTCACTGAGTATCCACATGTACATATTGAATCTATTTGTCACCCTCTAACCATTATCCTAAAATACTCCAGCTACCTACATCAATCCAAATTAACAATCAAATAGTTTGGGTTTACTACATATCTTTACATTTTGGAGCAAATTCATTGCCAAATAAATTATTTTAACCAAAACAAGAATTCCAATAAAGTTAAATTAATGGAAGCATTCAAATTACAGAGATCTGGGGCAGAACAATAGAAACAGATTTAGTGAGTGGGGTCTTGACTGAAGTAATCGAGGTGTAAGATTAAATGCAGGAGATTTAAGGAGGCCGCAAGATAAACTTTTCTTTATTAAAAAGTTTTGTAAAGCAATAGCATGTGCTACCAGAGTTAGTGATTGAAACAGACTGAAACTGAAACAGTTGGCATGTATGGCACAAATGCACCACGTGGTGAATTAAACCACACAGATGAGAAGTTCCCAGAACCTGGGTTAAATGAACTGACTTTGTTGGGGCAACAGCTGAACACTTAGTGGAAGGGTTGGATTTATAGGTTCTCATTGCTGATCTCTGTCTGGTAATTAGGCTCAGCTGTAATGGCTCCCCATCATAAAAGTTTGTTCATGCAGATATATGAAGAAATATATATTTAGCTGAGCTCCAGTGAGCTACAGGAAGATGACTGGAATTTCATAATGTATCACATAGGAACACAATAGCAGTGATTTCATGCAACTGTAATCTAATGGAAGGAAATGCAGCAAACATTATCCTAGATAGTCTGTGTTCAGCAACAAGCTCTTGCAAAGCCAAAACTGAAATAAATACAATCTTTAAAAAAAAATCAGATCATTTTCAGCGATTATTTACAGACCATTCCACCAACAGAATCAGAAACACAAGGACAAATTGATGCATGGGAATGCAGGGCCTGAGGGCATGTATCACTCCAAAGCAGTTTGCATCACTTATACCACACTACAGAAGCAAAATGGGCAAACCACATCCTAGTCATCAGCTCTCTAAATCTCAGCATAACTACACAAGATATAAAGAGCAGTGTCACCATACGCTGAAATCATAAAAGGTTAGAACTCACACATAATTCTTAACAAGTATGCAAAGCACTTTTTTTTTGTAAAAGTAAATTTTCAGTGTGGAAAGAAAACATTACAGACATAGACATTGCAATTACAATGATTTAGCCTTAATAAAAATTTAAAACAAGCTCTTTGGATTGTTCCTACAATTTTATAAACCGTACTATATTGCTCCTCTGACAGTGACTCAGCCTAAATTAAATAATGTTGAAATATACAGTAGCCTTTGGCTTTAGGTCCCAGCATTAGAAAATGCCAGAAATTACTCAATTTAATGGTAAATTGGAAGAGCTATAGATAACTACAAGTAATTTTGCACAAGCAATGCAATATTTTTGAGTTTTTGGTTTCTCTGGCTATACTATTGATCAATTTGTTGGATAAGAAAAGACTGATCATAACAATCATACACACCATAGCATAACATTACCAAATGTTGAATTTTTCTGGGTTTAATAAACATTTTGTTATGGTTCTTCCTTTGTCTATATCTCGCTGTCTCCATTGAAGAAGAAAGATAATGGGGTAGGGAGCATCAAGGGTCAGCAAGAGAGGGGTAGGCTGATGCTGGGGAGAGGAAAACAAGTGGTCAGAGAGGATAGAGTGACAGAGGTATAAATATGAGAAAACTGGAAAACGCATGATAACCTCCATAGAATATATACTTGTACACAAAAAGTGCACCAAGAAAAAAATAAACTGCTGCAAATCTGACTTATTTAAACAGAGTACTTTCCAGCTGGAGGTTTTCAGACATTTCTGGATAGCTCTAGTAAGTGCTGTTCTTGCTGCTATAATTAGACCATGTGTCTCCATCACACACCCAACAATGAAGAGAAGCTATTTCAATTACACACCCAGCTTTCACAGGATGTGCCTTACACAGGATGTTAAGGCACGGTACAGAAATCCTCCAAAAATATGCTCAGCTGCTTTGTTTCTTTGACCAACAGTACTTAACTAAAAAAAATACATTGGTGTGAATGCAAGCTGCTATTGTTGTCTGGAAGTGACAGAGATATGATGCATCCAAGCCAGATCAACACATCTTTCCTACGCAAGTACACTTTGTCCTCAAGGAACATGGAGGAGCCTTGCACATTTCAGAATATTTGGCCACAGATTTGCTGTCGAAAGCAAGTTTCTATAAATATACAACCTGGACTAAAGTAAGAGAGTGGGATTTAAAAATTAAAGCCATTGCAAAATGTTTTTAATTGCATTTTTGTGCTGCTAGTTGCCTTTCAGAATTCAAGTGGGCAAAATATGAACATTTCACAAGCCCACCACTACGCTTTACAGAAATTCCTGTAACGACAATGCAGGAGTTATACAATTGGTCATGGAAAACGAGAATTCTCGCCCCCAAAAGACTGCGAAGGTTGGCTTAACTGACATTTAAGACTCAGATAGACTAGTTTAGTTCAGGGTTAAAGGTGGGCAAATGGAATTGAGGTAGAGTTCATCATGACCTAATAGAATTGTGTAGCAGGCTCGAGAGGTTAAATGGTTCACTCCTATTACTATGTTCCTAATTTAAATTGAAATGTTATGCGCTTGTTACAACCAAATCAGTCTATATTTTAAACCCTGTAACTATTGCCAGGACCTGAAACAGTGTAATTATCCAGTTTGGAATAACATTCTAGGGTGCTGGTTGACAAACATCCATTTTTATTTAGAACAAGAAATGCTACATTAAAGAAAAAGAGAAAGTTTTATATTTTCAATGGCTGCATTAACTAATCATGATTTTTATATAGTACTGGTTATATAATTAATAACTGTACTGCTCAAAGTTTGTGTCAAAATTCAAGCAACTTCAACAATACACAATCCGTATCAACTAGCTTTGTGTGTGTATGTGTGTGTGTGTGTGTGTGTGTATATGTGTGTGTGGGTGGGGGGGGGGGGGGGGTGGTCCAGTTAAATCCAATGTGGATATTTTTCAGATTTGGTTTTGCGGACCAAAGTTAGACATTATTTGCTATTTTTTTTAAGGGAAAGGAACAACTGGCCAGGTGCCACATCACTCAGTTTCATCTCTTTTTCTTAGGTAGTCCTTTGGGATTGAGGATGAGTTGCTTCCGCTCCGATTCGATGGGTTCTGAGATGGCTTATAAATCCAGTGCATAATCTGCAGACTCTGCCACATGCGGTGGTGCTTGAAGGGTTGGGTTGATGAGCTGTTTGAAGATTTGTGCACCCTTTCAGATGCTTCAACTTCACCTCTGTATATTCCGGACAAAGTCTCTCGATGTGTTTGGTGCCTTCCCAAATGAACCTTCTCCATTTTGGCCAGTCACAAGCCAGGGACTCCCATGAGTCAACGGGGATGTTTGACTTCAGGAATGCTTCAAGAGTATCCCCAAAGCAATTTTGCTCTCCTCCGAGAATTCTCCTGCTGAGGTTGAGTTCAAGGTAGAGAAATTGTTTTGGGAGTCTGGTGTCGGGCATACGAATGACATGACCTGCCCAGCAAAGCTGATTTTGAGCGATTAACTAGACATAAACAAAAATACCTGGAAAAACTCAGCAGGTCTGACAGCGTACCGGACTCAAAATGTCAACTGTATCCCTCTCTGCAGATGCTGTCAGACCTGCTGAGTTTTTCCAGGTATTTTTGTTTATGTTCTAGATTTCCAGCATCCGCAGTATTTTGCTTTTATCTTAGTGATTAACTAGACATGATGGCTTGGGAGAGGACGCTGCTGTTGCACCGCCTTTCTTGTCACCGGATTTGGAGGGTCTTGCAAAAGCACCACTATGATACTTCTCCAGTGCTTTCAGTTGCCTGCAGTAGGCTGTTCAAGTCTTTGAAGCATATAGGAGCACAGGGATCACTGTCACCCGGTAAACCATTACCTTAGTCTCAGGTTTGAGATCCTGGCCCTCAAATACTCTGTTCCTCAGTCAGCCTCATAGCGCACTACCAAATGTAGAACTGTGTCACACAGAACAGCAATGTCCCAGGTTCCATCCCTAGCCCAAGTTAAGTGACCACAGCTAGAGATGTCAAAATTGGCCTGTGCCCCTGTCCGTGAAATGGAAATGTCATTCAGAATTCCCAACAATACCTAATCGGTAATTCCTATTGGAAAAAATCAGTCTGGAAATCAGCAATAAATTGGATTGATATAATGATCTTCACAAGTTGAAACATGTCTTAGATGAATACAGGATCACATTTGGCTGAGATGCTCCACCAGCTAAATAGTTTGTCAGTGTTCCCTGTTTGAGCTCACACATGAAGTACCAGAAGAATGTTGGCATCTGTGCGACTGCACCACAGCACTTATTAGCAATTGCAGAGCAGAGGTTAGAAAATTGATGAGCAAAAAAAGTGAGAATATTTCATCAACTGGATGGTTCAACTTTGTATTAAGCTGGTAAATCAGGCTGTTGTATCTGCCATCTGTCTAGTAAATCAGTGAAGAAATCTACTCTGAACAATGTCATCAGCAGGTTTCATATCACTACTACACATTTCTGGACTCAGGGGCCAATGTTAGTGTAGATTTCCAAAAAAACACCATTTAATCCATGATCTGATTTTAGAAAATATTCTCTTTAACAAGTTGACACCAAAACATTACTCGCAAAGAGTTTAGCCAAAAATATCTTGTGTCGCCTTTTCTGTGGTCACATATTTGACATGCTGCTTATCAAGAAAATATAATATTGTGTCTGTTTCTTTTCAAAAGCAGCATATTCATTAACTTGTCATTTCTCAGCATTCAATGAAGCAACCAGTAAACATCAGGCTTCTTTTAGGGTATGGTTATATTGCAGCAACACTGTTACAAGAATGCTTGTGGAGCTGCAGAGTTCCATTCAATCCATAATGAAATAAATGATTAACATTTGCAGTCTAAGCCCACACAATAATGGTTGCTTAGGCTTGCCATCAGGATGCAATTTTATTAATGCATCTGTACTACAGCAAGAAGTCAACACCTTCCAGAAAAGAGGGAGGGGGAATTGACACAGAAAACTATTAACACAAACAAATTTTAGGAGAAGAATGTTACACAAATGCTGAAAAATATAATGTCTTTGCCATAGAGTCAATATTAAAGGAGCTAATTTAGCATTTTTAATCAAAAACACTTCTGGGACCAAATCGACACTCAATTCTCTATTTAATCTGGAGACAGTAAGTTCCTCTTGTTTAATAAAGGGAAGCATTCAAAGCTCTCACTGATGCAGGGAATAATCAAGGGATGCAATGCATTTATTCACGATCTCTTTCTTGCAATTCAAGTGGTCACTAACATAAGATTAGGAGAGGCTGTACTATACAAAGAGGGTAAACTTTGAGAAAGAAATACTTGCATTTACACAGCACCTTTCACAATCTCAGGATGCCCAAAAGTACTTACAACCAAAGTACTTTTCGAAGTGTAGTCACTGTTGTGAGGTAGGAAATCCTGCAGCCAATATACACACAGCAAGCTCCCATAAACTATAACGTGATAAAGACCAAATTATCTGTTTTTTTTAAACGACGTTAGTTGAGGGAAAAATACTGCCCATGACACCAGGGAGAACTCCCCTGCTCTTCTTCAAAATGGTGTGTGGGATCTTTCACATCCACTCAAGAGAGTAGATGGGGCCTCAGTAATGTCTCATCCAAAACACAACACCTCCCTTAGTACTGCACTGCAGTCTTATCAGATTTATATGCTCAAGTTTCTGGAACGGAGCTTGAACACACATCCTTCTGACTCAGAGATGAGTGTGCTACCAACTGACCGCAGCTGCCACTTCTGAGGCATCAAGTTTACGGATATCAATTAGATCAAGGCTCTACAGCAAGAAACTAAAGCCTACAAATTAGGGACTGGCTTTGACTACCAAGGAAAAAAGTTCAATGACTCTAACAAGCAAAAACTGTAACATAATATTAAAAAACTGGAAAAAAAACAAGTAACAGTACAATAAACAAAGCAAAAATTCCAAAAAATAAAGCTTTGAAAAATATAGCATATTACATAGAATTTACATCACAGGACAAGCCACTAAGTTAACTGATAGTCTTTGCTCATGTTTATGCTCAATATGAGCCTCCTATGATTTTTATTTCATCTCATCCTAGCAATATATCCTTCTATTCCTTTCTCCCTCGCACTTGTATCTAGCTTCCCCTTAGTTGCATCTATGCTACTTGCCTCGAACTATTCCATTTAGTGCAAGGTCCACATTCCCACTATTCTCCTAGTAAAGGTTACCAACTTTTTATTGGATTTATTAATGACTACTTTATGTTTACAGCCCCTAAATGTGGACTCACCCACAAATGAAAGCACCTTTTCTACATCTACCCTCACAAGCCTTTATCAGGTCACCCAAATCTTTTCCTTTTCAGAGAAAAGAAGCTCACCCAGCCTGATCCGTTTTTCCTGATAGGTCCCCCTCAGTTCCAGTATCATCCTTGTAAATCTTTTTTTCACTTTCCTTAGTGCCTATATTACATACCTATATTAACATGAGTGGCACATGGAGGAACCAGAAGAGGCAAAAAGTAAATGCTTATCCCCAAATTGAAGTAACAGAATTGCTGCTGCCAGGACAAAAAGTACTCGGGCTTAAAACTGCATGCAATATCATCATTATTAAAATACAAGCCTAAAATTAAATAGCCAATGAGAAGATAACCAACCAGTTAATATAGTCTGAACACTATAAACAATATTATCAGGCTTATTTACTGTACTGAAACTAATACATCACAGGAAAATTCATACTCAAGTAAAACCATTTACTGCTGTATTCTTCCTGTGTGCTACTTCCAATCCATCACTCCAAATTGTGCCCACCTGGTAAGATCTTGCAATTATCATCAATTTATTCTGGTGTTCTGGAACTCAAAGTGGTCTCTCCGGATACAACCCACATTTGGAGGATAAGGATTTACAATTGTACTGCTGGATGCTTTTACAGAGATCATGTAGACATCATATAAAAATTGCACACACCAGCATTTCACATATACCCTCACACTTCATAAGAATTGGATGATCTTTCACCTATCAACTTTTAAAGGATGATTTATAACAAGCAGCAAAACCTGACAGCAGGGAAATAATTTCAAAACATCATACATTCTGCTATACTAAAACCTTTCACAATAAGGCAAGTACATCGAACCTGACCAAATCTGGTATATATTGCTGGCAGTCATCGCCCCAGTTTGAATACCAAAGGGCTAATAAACGATTACAGTATCCATAGTGTACAGACTGAATAATTTATATTTAAAACAGCAATGCAGAAACAGCATTCAACCCAGGTTCAGCACAATTAAGTTCTCCCACCCATCTCCTACACAACAGTACTAGTTGTCATCTGTGGCTTAGCTGGTAGTATTCTCACCTCTGAGTCAGAAGATTGTAGATTCAAGCCCCATTCCAGGACCAAAGTAAAAAAAATTATGGCTGGCACTTAAATGCAGTATGGAGGGAGCACTAAATTGTCAGAGGTACTTTTTTTTTTGATGAGACAGATGAACCTATCTCAGGTGGAAGCAAGAAGATCCTTTGACACTATTTTGAAGAGTAGGGGAGTTCTACCTGGTGCGCTGGTCAATATTTATCTCTCAATCATCATCACAAAAACCAGATTATCTAATCGTTATTATATTGTTGTTTATGGGAGCTTGCTGTGCACAAATTGGTCATCAGGCTTTCCACATTATGACAGTGACTACACTTCAAAAGTACTTGATCAGCTGTAAAGCATTTTGGGATGTCCTAAGGTTGTGATGGGTGTGATAGAAATGCAAGCCTTTTTTTCTTCATCCATTTTCAATCTAAGTTAAAAATACAATGAAACATCTAATTCTGGCACTAGAAGCAACAAATATCCAACAGCCTAAACACAGTATATACAACAATTCCATTCTCAGATCGTGATATACACAGTCTCCAATTAAAGCATGGGCATTTAAAGGACCACAGTCTCTGATTTAAGCTTATGCGGTAGCAGTATGTATCCAGTCTCCAAATAAAGCATATACAGTCTCAGCATCCCAATCTCTGAATCAACCCCATATAGTAACACCATCCAAGGCTGAATAAATGATGTGATGTACCAGCAATCCCAGTATATTAATGAAGTATATACAGCAGCAGCAACCATTTCAGGTTGTAAGATTCTCCCCATGTACTGCATTCAGCAACAAAGGATCATCCCCCAGAATTTAAATGCAATGCAATACCTTCTGTAAAAGGTAAGACCATCTCCTAATTTCCTGCAGATACAGATTATATGCAATATATAAATTATAAAAAATATACTGTCTGTTCTTAGAAACATCTATCTTCAAATCAGCGAAAAAACGTCTTTTGTTCCTGTCACCCTACCAATAGGTCTGATAATCCCCAGAAGAATACTAATAAATTAATAAAAAGTGAGAACTACATGGTTGGGGGATTGCGGGGGAACGACAAAATACAAGAGGTGCCAAACCTCAATTGAACATAATTTTCCCAGGAACCCCCAACAGCAATGCAAAAAGCATCGGCCAAGATTAGGTAAATCTGACAGACCTTTCAACAATTTTGATTTTGGACAATTTTGATTCATAGAATTTTACAGCACATAGCCCATCAAGATTGCTATTGTGTTTATCTCCATGTGTGCCACCTAAACAAAGCTTTCTTTCCTGCTCATTTTCATACACATCACAATTCCTCTTTTTCACTTAATTTCATTTTAATAAAACTTAGCATCAACTTGGCAGAAAATTCCGCATATTAGCCAATCTGTCCCAAGATCTTTCTTTGTAATTACCTTACACTTGTGCTCTCTTGTTGTCATTTTAATGATCAATGGAAGCAATCTATCATATTACCATAATCCTTCATATTACTGAATAGCCCCATCAAGACACCCCTTCATCTTCCCAACTCCCACAAGAAAAGCCTGAATTTCTCAAGTCTCTTCATAACTGCAACCCCATTTCCTTTAGGTTATGATTTAGCTAATATTGAAAAATCACAACAAAACATGCTTTGGTGCTGTGTAATACAAACGTATAATATCTCTTTTCTCTAAGGCACCCCTTAAAACCTATGCCTCTGACCCAAGCTTTTGGTCACCTCTTATGTGGCTTGGTGCCAAATTATGTTTGATAACACATCTGTAAAGTGCTTTGGGGTGCTTTACTATGTTAAAGGCAGCATACAAATCTAAGTTGCTGTTAATTCAACACAAATTGTTCTCATGATCAACACAACTCAAAATCCTCTCTCCAAATACAGCCTACACTTAGAAGAGCAAAAATCAAGATTCAATTGTTGGGGGTGTGTTTGATTGTTCAAGAGGACAGTCTATGATAATTTCACACTACTCTTCTCCAAAGGTCTGCTGAGTTTTAGCCTTTTTTTGCATTGGGCTACATTTTTAATGCAGATTTAAAAAAAAGATTTACTACCACATTCTAAGATACTGTTGGATGACAGTCTTAGTATCTTTCTTATAAATTACTTTGCCTTTCAACCTTCAAAACAAAAACTCTGTACATTATGCAAAGTGGATCTTTGAAACACAATATCCTGCAGCAGAACTGCATTTTTAATTTGTCAAACAACCTAACAATAAGAAATTTCAATACACCTATATAAAAAAATTATTTTAAGTGTAAATGTAAAACCATGGTGGTTGCATCTATTTCAAGTCAATTCCATCCTCCTCAAATTGCAAAGGAACGGCATCACCTCATTCACCTCCTTACTTCATTGCAGGAAGTCTTGTAACTCAATAGTAACAAAACATTAATGGCATTTCAACCATATTTTGGTTTAAATGTAATTCCTTCAACTGAATTTCCTTAAGCACAACACTAAGCTATAATTTAAGATGAGCTCAGATTGTTAAATCAAAAGGAGTGCTAATTAAATTGAAGTAACAGTCACTTTGCAAAACTGCATTATGAGTCATACCGTGTTGTACTATCACAGATTATAGCCGGCATGGATATTCTGGACATTTGGCACTGGCAGACTGGCATTATGTGGTGTTCATTTTTACTACAGTGGTGGTAACAGTGCAGGTACTCTAGTTGCTGCATGCACAACAAAAATACTCCAACTACAAGCTGCAAATTTGGAAAACCTCCATTCATAATCACAATTTTAACAATTCAAATGTCTCCAGGCACCACCACAGAAGAATGATCAGACAAAAATTGCCACTGGCTCAAAGGAGGAGATACCAAGGCTCATTCTTGGGTGCATATGTGCACAATTGGCATTGGATGTCCCAGAAAGCAGGGAATTCCTGTTCACACAGGCTGTCCAGGGAGGCAGGGCAGGGTGCCCCACCCCCCCACAATTGACACAGGCTGTCCCAGGTAGAGAGATGCCCCATGAGCACAAGCTGTCCCAGGGTACAAAGATGCCCCTATGGGCACAGGCTGTCCCAGGGTACAGAGCTGGCCCTATGGGGACAGACCGTCCCAGGTTACAGAGATGCCCCCTATGGGCACAGACTGTCCCAAGGTACAGAGATGCCCCCTATGGGCACAGACTGTCCCAGGGTACAGAGCTGGCCCTATGGGGACAGACTGTCCCAGGGTACAGAGATGCCCCCTATGGCACAGTGTCCCAGGGTACAGAGATGCCCCCTATGGGCACAGACCGTCCCAAGGTACAGAGATGCCCCCTATGGGCACAGACTGTCCCAGGGTACAGAGATGCCCCCTATGGGCACAGACCGTCCCAAGGTACAGAGATGCCCCCTATGGGCACAGACTGTCCCAGGGTACAGAGATGCCCCCTATGGGCACAGACCGTCCCAGGGTACAGAGATGCCCCCTATGGGCACAGACCGTCCCAGGGTACAGAGATGCCCTCTATGGGCACAGACCGTCCCAGGGTACAGAGATGAACCCTATGGGCACAGACCGTCCCAGGGTACAGAGATGCCCCCTATGGGCACAGACCGTCCCAGGGTACAGAGATGCCCCCTATGGGCACAGACCGTCCCAGGGTACAGAGATGCCCCCTATGGGCACAGACCGTCCCAGGGTACAGAGATGCCCCCTATGGGCACAGACCGTCCCAGGGTACAGAGATGCCCCCTATGGGCACAGACCGTCCCAGGGTACAGAGATGCCCCCTATGGGCACAGACCGTCCCAGGGTACAGAGATGCCCCCTATGGGCACAGACCGTCCCAAGGGTACAGAGATGCCCCCTATGGGCACAGACCGTCCCAGGGTACAGAGATGCCCCCTATGGGCACAGACCGTCCCAAGGGTACAGAGATGCCCCCTATGGGCACAGACCGTCCCAGGGTACAGAGATGCCCCCTATGGGCACAGACTGTCCCAAGGGTACAGAGATGCCCCCTATGGGCACAGACCGTCCCAGGGTACAGAGATGCCCCCTATGGGCACAGACTGTCCCAAGGGTACAGAGATGCCCCCTATGGGCACAGACCGTCCCAGGGTACAGAGATGCCCCCTATGGGCACAGACTGTCCCAAGGGTACAGAGATGCCCCCTATGGGCACAGACCGTCCCAGGGTACAGAGATGCCCCCTATGGGCACAGACTGTCCCAAGGGTACAGAGATGCCCCCTATGGGCACAGACTGTCCCAGGGTACAGAGATGCCCCCTATGGGCACAGACTGTCCCAAGGGTACAGAGATGCCCCCTATGGGCACAGACTGTCCCAGGGTACAGAGATGCCCCCTATGGGCACAGACTGTCCCAAGGGTACAGAGATGCCCCCTATGGGCACAGACTGTCCCAGGGTACAGAGATGCCCCCTATGGGCACAGACTGTCCCAAGGGTACAGAGATGCCCCCTATGGGCACAGACTGTCCCAGGGTACAGAGATGCCCCCTATGGGCACAGACTGTCCCAAGGGTACAGAGATGCCCCCTATGGGCACAGACTGTCCCAGGGTACAGAGATGCCCCCTATGGGCACAGACTGTCCCAGGGTACAGAGATGCCCCCTACGGGCACAGACTGTCCCAGGGTACAGAGATGCCCCCTACGGGCACAGACTGTCCCAAGGGTACAGAGATGCCCCCTACGGGCACAGACTGTCCCAAGGGTACAGAGATGCCCCCTACGGGCACAGACTGTCCCAAGGGTACAGAGATGCCCCCTACGGGCACAGACTGTCCCAAGGGTACAGAGATGCCCCCTACGGGCACAGACTGTCCCAGGGTACAGAGATGCCCCCTACGGGCACAGACTGTCCCAGGGTACAGAGATGCCCCCTACAGGCACAGACTGTCCCAAGGGTACAGAGATGCCCCCTACGGGCACAGACTGTCCCAGGGTACAGAGATGCCCCCAATGGGCACAGACTGTCCCAGGGTACAGAGATGCCCCCTACGGGCACAGACTGTCCCAAGGGTACAGAGATGCCCCCTACGGGCACAGACTGTCCCAGGGTACAGAGATGCCCCCTACGGGCACAGACTGTCCCAAGGGTACAGAGACGCCCCCTACGGGCACAGACTGTCCCAAGGGTACAGAGACGCCCCCTACGGGCACAGACTGTCCCAGGGTACAGAGATGCCCCCTACGGGCACAGACTGTCCCAGGGTACAGAGATGCCCCCTACGGGCACAGACTGTCCCAAGGGTACAGAGATGCCCCCTACGGGCACAGACTGTCCCAGGGTACAGAGATGCCCCCTACGGGCACAGACTGTCCCAGGGTACAGAGATGCCCCCTATGGGCACAGACTGTCCCAGGGTACAGAGATGCCCCCTACGGGCACAGACTGTCCCAAGGGTACAGAGATGCCCCCTACGGGCACAGACTGTCCCAGGGTACAGAGATGCCCCCTATGGGCACAGACTGTCCCAAGGGTACAGAGATGCCCCCTATGGGCACAGACTGTCCCAAGGGTACAGAGATGCCCCTATGGGCACAGACTGTCCCAGGGTACAGAGATGCCCCTATGGGCACAGACTGTCCCAGGGTACAGAGATGCCCCTATGGGCACAGACTGTCCCAGGGTACAGAGATGCCCCTATGGGCACAGACTGTCCCAAGGGTACAGAGATGCCCCCTACGGGCACAGACTGTCCCAGGGTACAGAGATGCCCCCTATGGGCACAGACTGTCCCAGGGTACAGAGATGCCCCCTACAGGCACAGACTGTCCCAAGGGTACAGAGATGCCCCCTACGGGCACAGACTGTCCCAAGGGTACAGAGATGCCCCCTACGGGCACAGACTGTCCCAGGGTACAGAGATGCCCCCTATGGGCACAGACTGTCCCAGGGTACAGAGATGCCCCCTATGGGCACAGACTGTCCCAGGGTACAGAGATGCCCCCTACGGGCACAGACTGTCCCAGGGTACAGAGATGCCCCCTATGGGCACAGACTGTCCCAGGGTACAGAGATGCCCCCTACGGGCACAGACTGTCCCAGGGTACAGAGATGCCCCCTACGGGCACAGACTGTCCCAGGGTACAGAGATGCCCCCTACGGGCACAGACTGTCCCAGGGTACAGAGATGCCCCCTATGGGCACAGACTGTCCCAGGGTACAGAGATGCCCCCTACGGGCACAGACTGTCCCAAGGGTACAGAGATGCCCCCTACGGGCACAGACTGTCCCAGGGTACAGAGATGCCCCCTACGGGCACAGACTGTCCCAGGGTACAGAGATGCCCCCTATGGGCACAGACTGTCCCAGGGTACAGAGATGCCCCCTACGGGCACAGACTGTCCCAAGGGTACAGAGATGCCCCCTACGGGCACAGACTGTCCCAGGGTACAGAGATGCCCCCTATGGGCACAGACTGTCCCAGGGTACAGAGATGCCCCCTATGGGCACAGACTGTCCCAAGGGTACAGAGATGCCCCCTATGGGCACAGACTGTCCCAGGGTACAGAGATGCCCCCTACGGGCACAGACTGTCCCAAGGGTACAGAGATGCCCCCTACGGGCACAGACTGTCCCAGGGTACAGAGATGCCCCCTACGGGCACAGACTGTCCCAGGGTACAGAGATGCCCCCTACAGGCACAGACTGTCCCAGGGTACAGAGATGCCCCCTACAGGCACAGACTGTCCCAGGGTACAGAGATGCCCCCTATGGGCACAGACTGTCCCAGGGTACAGAGATGCCCCCTACGGGCACAGACTGTCCCAAGGGTACAGAGATGCCCCCTATGGGCACAGACTGTCCCAAGGGTACAGAGATGCCCCCTATGGGCACAGACTGTCCCAAGGGTACAGAGATGCCCCCTATGGGCACAGACTGTCCCAGGGTACAGAGATGCCCCCTACGGGCACAGACTGTCCCAGGGTACAGAGATGCCCCCTATGGGCACAGACTGTCCCAGGGTACAGAGATGCCCCCTACGGGCACAGACTGTCCCAAGGGTACAGAGATGCCCCCTACGGGCACAGACTGTCCCAGGGTACAGAGATGCCCCCTATGGGCACAGACTGTCCCAGGGTACAGAGATGCCCCCTATGGGCACAGACTGTCCCAAGGGTACAGAGATGCCCCCTATGGGCACAGACTGTCCCAGGGTACAGAGATGCCCCCTACGGGCACAGACTGTCCCAAGGGTACAGAGATGCCCCCTACGGGCACAGACTGTCCCAGGGTACAGAGATGCCCCCTACGGGCACAGACTGTCCCAGGGTACAGAGATGCCCCCTACAGGCACAGACTGTCCCAGGGTACAGAGATGCCCCCTACAGGCACAGACTGTCCCAGGGTACAGAGATGCCCCCTATGGGCACAGACTGTCCCAGGGTACAGAGATGCCCCCTACGGGCACAGACTGTCCCAAGGGTACAGAGATGCCCCCTATGGGCACAGACTGTCCCAAGGGTACAGAGATGCCCCCTATGGGCACAGACTGTCCCAAGGGTACAGAGATGCCCCCTATGGGCACAGACTGTCCCAGGGTACAGAGATGCCCCCTACAGGCACAGACTGTCCCAGGGTACAGAGATGCCCCCTATGGGCACAGACTGTCCCAAGGGTACAGAGATGCCCCCTATGGGCACAGACTGTCCCAAGGGTACAGAGATGCCCCCTACGGGCACAGACTGTCCCAAGGGTACAGAGATGCCCTCCCCTCCTCTCACTGGCACAGGCTGGCCGGGGTGAGGGAGGTGGGGGGGGGGGGGGGGGGGGGGGGGGGTGGGGGAAGGTGTGGGGGCGACCGCGCGCGCTGTTCCCTTGCTTAGGGAGCGCGCTCCATGGCCGCGGGCGCGTGCCGGGTAGGTTAGCAGCTGCAGGGATTGCGGGAGGAAGCTTGGGGCGATCCCGGTCCTGCTCTCTTCACAGACAGACAGACAGACAGACTGACTGACTGACTGACGGGCGCTCTCTCACCTCAGCCGAATTCCCCCTCAGGACCGAGCGCGCTTCCACAGCCGCCGCCGACGCTGTCGAGACCGCGCTTCTATTCGAACCCCCGCCCCTCTGGCCCGCTCTGCCGTCCCAGCAGCGGCACCGACCCCGTTTCCCTTTTCGCTCTCAGGCGGCTTCTCTCGCTCGCGCCTCCCTCGGATCTTCCGTTTGGCACGAGCCAGTTTCCCACCCGCGCATGCGCCGCCGGGGCGGCGGATGATAGGGGAGGGAGGGAGGGAGTGGAGGGAGCCGCGAGCCGCTGCGCACGCGCAGCGGCGGGGGCGCCGCGAGCCTGGGCCGCACCGCCACCTGCCGGCGCGAGATCATGGCACGGCACCGTCGCGAAAAGCAGTGTTTCCCACCCCTCAAAGCCTCCTCCCGCCTTACGGCAGCTACTGCGCGCAGCTTCGCGCTGTGTGCGCGCCAATATGAAGCGCCGATCTCCGTCCTAGCGCCGCGCGGAGCCTGCGGCATGGCGGCTCCAGCCGTCAGGTAAAATCGATAGGCGCAAGTTTAGTGTCTGACTTTGCCAATTCTTTATCTGGACAATAAGGTTCCTTGATGGATGGAGAACTCGGGTACGCTAGAGTCTCTTCAGCAGTTGGATTGACGGTTCAGCTGTCAATCTCAATCGCCGGTAGGAGCGGAGCTACCGGTAGGTGGGGCCTAGCTATCTTGTCAGCTGTCAATCATTGCAGGAGTCCTGTCACTGAGCTGTCAATCGGTACAGGAGGCGGGGCTGTGCTCAATGTCACAGCTGTCAATCAGTACAGGAGGCGGGGCCCTGCTGCCTCACTGAACTTTCTTTCGGTACAAGAGGTGGGGCTGTGCTGCTTGTGTCAGCTCTCAATCAGTACAGGAGGCGGTGCGGTGTTGCCTGTCATAAGCTGTCAATCAGTACAGGAGGAGGGGCTGTGCTCACTTTCTGAGCTGTCAATCAGTACAGGAGGCGGGGCTGTGCTCACTGTCACTGAGCTGTCAATCAGTACAAGAGGTGGTGCTGTGCTCACTGTCACAGCTGTCAATCAGAACAGGAGGCGGGACTATACTCCTTGTCACTGAGCTATCAATCAGTACAGGAGGTGGGGCTGTGGATATTGTCATTGAGCTTTAAATCAGAACAGGAAGCGGGTTGTGGGTCCTGTCACAGCTGTCAATCAGTAGAGGAAGCGGGGGGGGGGCGTGGGTCCTGTCACACTGAGCTGTCAATCAGTACACGAGGTGGGGCTGTGCTACCTGTCACAGCTGTCAATCATTATAGAGGGGAAGGGCCATGCTCATTTTGCATTGTCAATCATAGGGGCAGTGCCTATGCTAATTAGCTGTCAATCAGCTACAATGATAAGAAGATCAGGATTAGAGAAGGTGGGTTTGCTCTCGTTTGTGTAGGGAAAGTTAAGGGGAGATTTAACAACAATGTTCAAATAATGAAAGGTTTTGATAAGTAAATGGAATGCCCTACCTAAAAGGATGGTGAAAGCAGATTCAATAGTGACTTTCAAACTGGATTTTTAAAAATTAATTCATGGGATGTGGGCTTCGCTGGCTGGGCCGGCAATTACTTCCCATCCCTAGTTGCCCTTGAGAAGGCGGTAGTGAGCTGCCTTCTTGAGCCACTGCAGATCATGTGGTGTAGGTACACCCACAGTGCTGTTAGGGAGGGAGTTCCAGGATTTTGACCCAGTGACAGTGAAGGAACAACAACAACAACTTATATTTATATAGTTTCTTATGTAATGAAATGTCCCAAGGCTTTTCACAGGAGCATTCTAAAACAAAGACACCGGGCCACTTAAAGAGATATTAAGTCACATGGCCAAAAGCTTTGTCAAAGTGGTAGGATTTAAGTGTTTAAAGGAGGAAAGTGAAGTAGAGAGGTGGAGAGGCTTAGGGAGGGAATTCCAGAGTTTGCGGGGGCTCAGGCAGCTGAAGGCACAGCCACCAGTGGTGGAACAATTATGATTGGGAATGCAGAAGAGAATAGAACTAGAGATATCTTGGAGAGTTGTGGGATTGGTGGTGATTACAGAGATTGTGAGGGGCGAGGCTATGACCAGGAGCCAATGAAAGTCAGCAAGCACAGGGCTGATAGGGGAAGGGGACTTGCTGCAAGTTAAGACACAGGCAGCAGAGTTTTAGATGACCTCAAATTTATGAAGAGTAGAATGTGCAAGACCAGCCAGTGTGTTGGAATAGTCAAATCTAGAGGTATCGAAGGCATGGATGAGGGTTTCGGCAGCAGATGAGCTGAGAGTGGGACCAAGTCGAGCATTGTTACGCAGTTGGAAAATGACAGCTTTTGTGATGACATTAAGGTCAGAAGCTCATCACAGGATCACGTGTGACACCAAACAGACTGGTTAAATTTCAGGCTATTGCCAGGCTGATGATCGGCAATATAGCTCCTATTCAAGATGTGTGTGGCTCAGAGGGGAACTCTTCTGATGGTGCAGCGCTCCTCTATTACTGCACTGGAGTCGCAACTTTTGATTGCCTCCCAAAGACCTTGCTTTTGTTCTTCGTCCCACTCTCCACCCTTTCACTTGCTCAAAACTTATTCCATTTCTAGCTTGTCCTATTTCTCATGAAAGATCACAGACCTGAAGCGTTAACTGTGTTTCTCTCTCCACAGATGCTGCCAGACCTGCTGAGTATTTCCAGCATTTTTTTGTTTTTCTTTCAGACTTCCAGCATCCACAGCATTTTACTTTTATACCTAAAGTGTCTCCTTTGTTTGCAGGAACAGCATGGATCCAGTGATACTGAGCTACCACGACAGTTTAATACGACGCTCAGATCTCTCACTCCTCAACCCACCCAACTGGCTCAATGACCACATCATAGCATTTGCCTTTGAATACTTTGCCACTGAGCAGTACAAGGAGCTGTTGGGCAGCGCCTGCTTCATCAGCCCTGAAGTCACTCAGTTTATTAAGTGCATGGCCAGCCAGCAGGAGCTGGCTATCTTCCTGGAGCCACTAGCACTGGCTGAGAAAAGCTTGGTCTTCCTTGCAGTCAATGACAACTCTGTGCAGGCAGCTGGCGGGTCTCACTGGAGCTTGCTGTTCTACAACAGAGATGGGAACTGCTTCAGCCACTATGATTCCTGCAGCAATATGAATGCAAGCCATGCCCGACAGATAGCGAAGAAGCTGCAACACTTCCTGGGAACCAAATCTGAAGTGCCTTTCGTCGAGGAGCCAGCGCCGGTCCAGAAGAACAGCTACGATTGTGGGATGTATGTGATGTGCAATACAGAGGCTCTTTGCGAGCAGTACCTCAGGAGGGACCGCAGGCCACCAATGATGGTCGTCACCCCAACCTACATCACCCAGAAGAGAGCCAACTGGAAAAAATTGATCGAACAGTTGTCAAAGAAATGATTACTCCTTTGAGTCTTTCTTGAGTAAATCTGTACCTTCATTTCTGGGTGAGTTAGCTGGCTGTGTTGAGATAGACCTTTATTTTTTTTAAAAAGGAATCACCTTTGCACAGTTGGCTACTTTCCCAGGCTGGGGGATAAGGGCTGAGTGTGCTTTGCATGTTGTGAGACATGTCACCTGTAAGGATGCTAGGGAATCTTGTTCTCCCTTGCCTCCCATTTTCCCCAGGGCTTTTTTGTTAATACAGCATGGAAATATGTTGATGGAAATACTTACTATGATGCACTGACCTTCTAGAACATGCTGGAAGCATGATGCCTTACACAAAACCATTTGGTCCAAGTCTTCTATGCTGTTTGGTGCATTGTGGGAGGAGGAGGTTGGAACTAACAGCAGTATATTCGCTACAGTACATTTTAAACGAGTATCCCGCTATTTGACAACGCTATGGTGCTGTGCATCTCTTACATTCACCTGTGACTGAATTATACTCAAATGAAATTAATCTGACTTGTTCTGTTCTTGCTGTTTCCTTATGTTTTATTTGAATCTGAAAACTTTGTATGACTGAACACCAGAATAGAAACTGAGTTAACAAAAGCCTTGTATTGCAATAATCATTTTATTCTTGAAATAATCTCCCTACTTAGTCATCTCCTGCTTTTACTCATTCCTTCCCAGGGCTTAAAACCTATGGAACTTTTCATTTCCCTCAGTCTTCCAAACCTCTCTCAGTCCACAGGCTTTTAAAACCCTAAACCTGGTGTCATTTGGTTATTTCCTGGTTTACCAAATTTTCTCACTACTTTTCTCAGTGTTGGTGGTGTCCTGCCCCATGGGGCTTGGCCCTTCCCTTTCCCCTCTCACTGAGTTTCTCAGTAAAATTCTTTCCATTTTTTGCTCATGTGAAATTTGGGCCAACATTGTGATTCATTAAGCAGCGTCTGCAACACCTGATACACTTTCTTAGATTGCCTCACTTCCTCCTTGGAATCTTTGAAACTGTGTTATCCACTTGATTTTCCTGAACAGGCTTTTTTCCTCTCTTCTGAAGTTGTCTCTTCTTGATTATGATATTAAGCAGCAGCAGGCATTCATAACCTTATCTGGATGTCCACTATTCTTGATTAAGCCCAGACTATAAATGTTAATCCTAAAGGCATCACTGCTGAGTCCAATCCAGGTCTCTCACCCACTTTCCTGAAGGCATTGATGCATAATGAGCCAGGAGTAAGAACTCTTGCTGATTATATCCTTTCTATAACTTGGAGACACTAAGGTTGATTATATTGCCTCTTCTGCCATTCTAGCTTAGTTCAGGTAGCTCAGTAATGAGTGGAAATTAGCTGAGTATGGTAATTACGGCCTGGATTTTCATCCTCGAAGCGGGGAGAGGGGGTCAGGAATAGTCCTGACTTTGCCTGCCTGCCTCGGGAGCAAATGCCCACTAAGGCAGGATCTTCATTGCTGGGGGCTGGGTGAGAGCTGGAGTTGGGCCAGCCAGCCCCAGAAGAAGTGCAGAAGCAACCACAGGGGCTGCCGGTTGCCAAGGTGGCTGCCTCAGTGCCTTGGGACTTTGTCCCAGTGACAAGAAAACACAAAGGCCCTCCAGCCCTCATCTCTCACACCTCTTCACCCTCCAAACACTCCCCATGCACCTCATGCCCCACAACCATACCCTTAAGCCCCTCATGCCCTCTATGCCAGGTTCTGCCAATTCCCCCCCCAACCTTATAGGAGTGGTGAACCCTAATGTGCATGAGAGAACCTTTTAAAAGGTAACTTCAAAAGGTCCACCTCATACCTCCTATGCCAAGTTACATCCCCCATCCACCTCCTCAGGCCCCCCCGTGCCTGATTCTGACCCCATTCACGCCCTCAGACCCCTTATGCCAAGCTCTGGCACTTCCATACCCATTGACCGACTGAACACTTTCTTAAACCAATGAACATCACTGTAAAGGGGGATTTGTAAAAGAGACTTTAAAAAAAATGTACTCCGTTGATAAGTTTCTTCTTTTGAAACAAGTTCTGGAGTGAAAGCTAATAAAAAGTGTCAATGATCTCGGCCCTTTGGAGCTTCAAAAACCACAAAGGAGGGCAGAGTCTGGCACAAGGGGCATGAGGGTCCTGAGAGGGTGGATGGGGGGGGGGGGGGGAGCCTGGCATAGGGGACACTTGACACAGGGGGCATGAGGGGGTGGATGGGGGTCGTAACTTGGCATGTGGGTTGGACATTTTGGACTTAACTTTTGAAAGGTCCCTTCACGCACTCTAGAGTCCATGACTCCTCTAAGGGGCCGTGAACCACAACTGTTTAAAAAGCTGGTTAGGTCAAGAGTGCCAGATGCAGGGTTGTGACAGGAACCCTTTAAAGGCATTCCTGAAGATTGCACAGCTACGAGAATGGGATCAGGAATCCCAGAGTCAGCACCTGCCTGCCATTCTTAAAGGGCTCCCGAGTCACCCAATTCAGTGAAACTGCAGGCCTATGTTACTGGACCAGTAGTCCTCACACCTGGACTAATTACCCAGAGACATGAGTTCAAAACCCACCATAGCAACTGGATGAATTTTAATTCAATTAATAAATAAATCTGGAATAAAAAACTAGTGATTATGAAATGACTGGAATGTTGTAGAAATCTATCTGGGATTTTTAGGGAAGGAAATCAGCTGTCCTCACCTGATCTGGTCTATATGTGCCTCCAGACCTACAGCAATGTAGCTGACTCTTAACTGCCCTCTGAAAAGGCATTTCAGTCCAATCAAATGTACACAAGAAGTTATTCAGTACACCTTCTCAAGGACAATAAACGCTGGCCTTGCTAAAAATAACAATCCCCTGTGAATGAATTTTTTTTAAAACTGGAATCTTCCTGCTCACGCAGTTCAGCTTCTCACAGAGAAGTGCATTTACCAATGGAGCCATCAGCTACGTAACTTCATTGGCCTGAATCAAAACGACAGCTCTCCAACAGAGAGGAAGGATCAGGCTGTCTTTGGGTCACAACTATATTGCTTGACAAAATTGGGCGTTCGGTGTTTAAATCATATCGATGTGTGATGAGTGCAAATTTCTAGTATTGAGTTGTAGTCTTAGAAATTTCAGATTGATATCAGATGCTTGTTTGGAGTTGAGCCTAGTCAGTGGAACCAGCTATTCTGAGGTGTACAGATAATTCCATGTGAGGATCATGGAGTTTCCTTTGCTTTTCTCACATTTTATATCCAAAGTGCCTTTACACCCCCTGTTAAACAAACCTCAAAGTGAATATGTCACTGGGTAGGCGGTGGCATTGTCACTGGACCGGTAATGCAGAGACCCAGGGTAATGCACTGGGGATCTGAGTTTGAATCCCACCACAGCAGATGGTGAAATTTGAATTTAATTTTTTTTTAAATCTGGAATTATAAGTCTAATGATGACCATGAAACTATTGTTGATTGTTGTACAAACCCATCTGGTTCATTAATGTCCTTAGGGAAGGAAATCTGCTGTCCTTGCCTGGTCTGGCCTACATGTGACTCCAGACTCTCAGAAATGTGTTTGACTCTTAAATGCCCTCTAAAATGGCCTAGCAAGCCACTCAGTTCTCAAGGTCAATTAGGGATGGCCTAGCCCATGAACGAATTTTTTAAAATGCAGACTAAGATTAAATTCCCCTACAGATCCGGGCCATCCTCAGTTACCTCAACTGAGCGACAATCCTTCATTGTGCATTTTTTGTTCACAAAACACAGGACAATCCTTCATTGTGCATTTTTTTGTTCACAAAACACAGGGAACAGGTGGCATGATGTAAGTGTTTAATATTATGATTGGTCGGGGTAGATAGAAGCAGTCTCTCTCCAGCAGTTGAGAGATTGCAGTTGAGAGATCTGGGGCAAGAGGCTTTTGATTAAAAGTTAAAATGTAAGAGATTTAGAAGAGAGAGCAGGAGTAGCTGTGAAATTCACTTTCAGATTAGTAGCTGAAGCAGAAACATTGACGATTTGATTGGGTTAGGTGGATGAAGGAATATGGGATCAGCTAACCCTGGGTGAAAACATTAAGGATTCTTTGCTCATGTGGAAAGTAAAAGCTGACATGGAATGGTTGGCTCGAATAGCCAACCAATGTTTTCATGTTGTGGCTCCTATGTATACATGAGTTAAATTAAAATTAACCTGAGTGTTAGCAGCCTATCTGATTGCAGGGGCCATTGTGCTGAGTCCGCACTGATTTCCAGCAGTAGATGGCGACCAAAGGCAGAAACTGACTGTGCTGTGCCCAATTGTGTGATGCATTGATTCAACAGAACCATGGAGAGGAGCTGTCTTCCATATAATTCACTTCTTCAGTTTGTCATTTTACAACAACAGCTTTATTTAGATAGCACCCTTAATGTAATAAAATGTCCTAAGGTGCTTTATAAAATAAATATGACCTGGCACCATATCAGGCAGGTGACCAAAAGCTTGGTCAAAGCGATAGATTTTAAGTACTGTCTTGGAGGAGAGAGAGGTGGAGAGGTTTAGGAAGGGCATTCCAGAGCTTAAAGGCCAGGCAGCTGAAGGCTGACCACTAATGGTGGAGCAATTAAAATGAGGGATGCACAAATGACCAGGAATTAAATCTGAACACTCTCAGTGGCATTTTTACCTTAAAACAACTGTGAAATGAGTCCATTGATCACTGATTATATTTAGTTGCTTTTTTAGTGTGAGAAAATATTCTGAATTAACATGACTTTTTAATAATGAGGATTTATTTTTCTTATCAACCTCTGACTATGCTACCTAGTGCTTCCTCACTGTTAAACTCACAACACACAATCTCCTGCTTTGATTAAACCTTTCCCAGGACCTAGAAAGTCTCTCCCTCAGCCTCCAATTGACAGGATTTAAATTAAAGCTTGATCTCAGTTAATCTTTTCTTCTTGATTTCCCCTCCTCTTCACTCCTACTGTTTCTAATTTAAGTTCCTGTCAGTTCATCTACCTCTCACAATTTTTAAAAAACTGAATAAAAGCAACAGAAGCTCTTATCATCAAAGATAATGTTTAACTGAACTTGTACTATAGAAATAGCTCAGTAAAGTTATCCAGCGTGTCGCTGAGCTTAAAAGGCTGTATCGATACTTGATTCAATCTTTGTTTATCTGTTGCATTAGGTGATCTCCACACAGGTGTTCATTGACAGGCCTTACACTGTAATGGGAAGAGGAGTTTCATACCAACAATGTAATTCCTTATACAGCACATCTTTATAAAAAGAAATATGAGCATTTATATAGGACTTAGGAGCAGGATTAGGCCATTGAACCCTTTGAAGCTGCTCTGCCATTCAATAAAGTCATGGTTGATCTGGTATTGGTCTCCCCTCCATTTTGCCATCTGCCACCCCAGTAATCCTTGACCCCCCTTATCTATCATAAGTCTGTCTAACTCTGCCTTGAATAAATTCAATGACCCTGCTCCTCTGCTTTCTGGGGAAGAGAATTGCACATACTGACAACGCTTTGAGAGAAAAGAATTCTCCTGATCTTAAATGGTAGACCTCTTATTCTTAAACTGTATCCCCTGGTTCTAGTCTCTTCCACAAGTGAAAACGCCGTCCTTTCCAATCCCCCGGGATCTTATATGTTTCAATAAGATCACCTCTCATTCTTCTAAACTCCAATGGATATAGGCCCATCCTTTCTTCATAAGATAAGCCAATATGTAGCAAAATATAGCACTTTTCACGCTGACTAGACATCTCAAAGTGCTTTACATCCAATGAAGTATAGTCACTGTTGTAATGGAGTAAATGCAGCACCCAATTTGCACATAGAAAACTCCTACAAACAGCCATGTGGCATTAACCAGATAATCTGTATATTGACTGAGGGACAAAATTTTGCCAGGACACCGGTGATAACCTGCTTTTCTTTGAAGTAATGCTGTGGAATCTGCATCCCTTGGCACTGCACTGGAGTGTTCGCCTTGATTTTTGAATTCAAGTCCTGGAGTGAGACTTGAACTCAGAGGTGAGAGTGCTACCACTGAACCACAGCCACAACCAGTGAATAACTGATCTTGCTGTTGAACTACCTTACCAGCTGAGCAGTTCTGAAAATCTCACGGAAGTAAATGGAGAAGCAACACAGTGGGTTAGGAGAAAACTTCCTAACATGTTTCCAGTGCATTTAACTTGCATTGTGGATATTCTGACCTTGGCAGCAAGGGCGTGTCCAAACTATATGTGGTACATGCCTTGGCAATTCTGTCCAACTTCTACTCACTTTTTAAAATTGTTTATTCACTGGTTGGTACTCTTGAGTGGGCATGGCTGTTTGGATGGGCTGCTGTCCTACCAGTGAATAAATCCTAAATCAGGACACTGAAATTTATCAGCTTCAGATATCAGAGTGTGGATTTAGAGTCATAGAGGTCTACAGCACAGAAAAAGGCCCTTCGGCCCATCGAGTCTGCACCGGTCAAACAAATACCTAACTATTCTAATCCCATTTTCCAGCACTAGGCCCATAGCCTTGTATGCCGTGGCATCGCAAGTGCACATCCAAATGCTTCTTCTTAAATGTTATGAGGGTTTTTGCCTCTACCACCCTTTCAGGCAGTGAGTTCCAGATTCCCACCACCCTCTGGATGAAAAAATTCTTCCTCACATCCCCTCTAAACTTCCTGCCCCTTACCTTAAATCTATGCCCCCTGGTTATTGATCCCTCCACCAAGGGGAAAAGTTCCTGCCTGTCTACCCTATCTATGCTCTTCATAATTTTATACACCTCAATCATGTCCCCCCTCAATCTCCTCTGCTCCAGGGAAAATAACCCCAGTCTATCCAATCTCTCCTCATTACTAAAACTCTCCAGCACAGGCAATGTCCTGGTAAATCTCCTCTGCACCCTCTCTAGTGCAATCACATCTTTCCTATAATGCGGATTCCAGAACTGCACGCAATACTCTAGCTGTGGCCTAACCAGCATAACCTCCCTGCTCTTATATTCTATGCCTCGGCTAATAAAGGCAAGTATCCCATATGCCTTCTTACCTGCCTTATCTACCTGTCCCGCTACCTTAAGGGATTGGTGGACATACACACCAAGGTCCCTCTGATCCTCGGTACTTCCCAGGGTCCTGCCGTTCACCGTGTATTCCCGTGCCTTGTTTGTCCTTTTTGTTTTTGCTATTTTTGATTTTGATTTGTTATCTTCTATTCATTCACAAGACATGGATGCCTCGAGCTAGGCCAGCATTTATTGCCCATCCCTAATTGCCCTTGAGAAAGTATTGATGAGCCATCTCCTTGAACCACTGCACTCCATCTGGTGTGCAGTTTGGTACAACTGAGTGGCTTGCTAGGCCATTGCAGTGGTCAGTTAATGGTGAACCACATTGCTGTGGGTCTGAAGTCAAATGTAGACCAGACTGGGTAAGGAGGGCAGCAGGTTTCCTCCCCTAAAAGGGATTAGTAAATCAAATAAGATTTTAACAACAATGCAGTTGTCACCAATACCGATGCTAGTTTTTTATTCCCGATTCAGTTAATTAACTGAACTAAAATTCCCCAGCTGCCGTGGTGAGATTTGATTCCACATCCCCAGATTATTAGTCGAGTAACATAACCACTGCTATCACACCCGTGGGATTCATATGTGATCCATACGAAGTACTAATAATAGAATTTAATAAGAGAGAGAACACCCCCTCCCATCTGCCTGTCAGCTAGTTGTACATGAATCTCAACCACTGAGTACGTTGACCATGGGTATCAGCAGCTGTATGATCAGTGGGCAAAGAAGAGGAGTGGCCAGCCCCATGAGATAGGTTGCAATAGATTGTCAGTGTCATCAATTGCTCTTTTCGCCTACAAAATTTATCTTTAGAGTTTTTCTCTTTTGGAACACTCCCTTTCAACAAAATAAAATTCCTCTGAAATAAATTTACGCTGACCCCAAGCCCGAAATTAGTCCTCTGCCCAACAGCAAGGGTGGGGGGAGGGATCATCACTCACCTCAGACAACCTCCCTTTAAAATATAGTTAATCAAAACAAAAGGGGCGATTGGTAACAGAGAAAGAAACAATAGTGGAGTCACAAAGGCAGAATGGCAAGGGGTAGCGGTAAAGGTAAAGGCACTGGGAGCAGAACGAGGGACAGAGGTTAAGCATTTGGTTTCCTCTCTCTCTTTGTCCATCTCCCAATATCTTCCCTTCTCAGGAAAGAACTCCAGGGAGGTTTTGAGTCTGGCAGAATGAGAGGGACACTGACTCATAACATCACTTAGGCCAATTTATTTTCTTTTACAACATGAAAAGTGATAGGAAATGGATAAAAGTGCATATCAAATAATCCAAATAAACCAGTTTCTTGGTTTAGAATTGATCTTATCTCACTGCGGTGCCCATCAGTTTTGGGGAGGCAGTGGAATAGTGATACTTTTGCTGGATTAATAATCTAGAGGCCTAGACTAATGCTTTGAGGATAAGGGTTCAAATCCCACCACAGCAGCTGGTGGAATTCAATTAACAGATCTAGAATTGAAAGCTATTCTCAGTAATGTTGATGATGAAACTTATTGATTGTCCGGTTTACCTAGCCCTTTAGGGAAGGAAATCTGTCATCCTTACCTGGCCTGGTCTACATGTAATTCCAGACCCACAGCAATGTGATTGACTCTTGATTGAAATGGCCTAGCAAGCCACTCAACTCAGTTCAAGGGTAATTTGGGATTGGCAACAAATGCTGGTCATGCCAGCGACATCCACATGCCACGAAATGATAATTTTTTAAAAAGTGTATATGTGTCAGATCACAGTATCCAGAGCCCACAACAACAGGTCTCACTATTAAAATCATGGCGGTTTTAACTAAATATTGGACAGTAAAAGTATATTCCTCATCTTAAGGGATAAAGGAAAGAACTTGCATTCATGTAGCGCCTTTTATGACCTCATGATATCCGACAGTGCTTAACACGTCAATGAATCGCTTTTATGTGAAGTGTAGTCCCTGTTGTAATGTAAGAAACAGCAGCCAAATGGCGCAAAGCAATATAAACAGCAATGATAGAACGACCAGATGCTGTTTGAGGGATTCGTATTGACACACAAGACACCGGGGAGAATCATCTTTGAAATAATACCATGGGTTCCTTTACGTTGCCCTGGGAAACAGGATCTCGTTTTGACATTTCATTCACACAATGGCACCTGCGACAGTGCAGTGTCCCCTCAGTGTTACATTTTATCCTGAAATGTATAGATTTTTGCTAGCCAAGGGTATAAATGGACACGGAGTTCAGATAAAGATTAACCATGATCTCACTGAATGGTGGAACAGACTAGAGGGGCTGGACGGCCTCTTCCTGTGGACTGCACCGGGAATGACACCACTGGATTATTTGGACTTTTAGACAACTTTCCACTCAAAGGCATGAGTGTTGCTCACTGAGCTACTGCTGTCTGGAGTAAAAGAAAATGTAATCGACCTGAGGAATATTGAAGAATATGTAATTGGTAGTGAGTCATTGGGAAAAGTGAAAGCATAGCCGGTGCAATACAGAGAGACTGCAATAGAGGGAGTGTGAAGATGAATGATCAGACTGAAAACTACACCCAGAACTGCCTGGGAGAGGGAGGAAACGCTGAAATAGGCTGAGGTGCACTTACGGAGAAGTGCACGCCCACCCTGTTTGAAAGCGGAGACTTCCCGTGTCTTTTGTAAGGGTTTGAAGGGGCACAGTGAATTAAGGATGTCCACATCAGACGAAGTGGATGGAGCGGGAGCAGTCAGACCACACTATGGCTGTAAGTATACCCGTTCAACTACAGCAATTGCGCCTGGCGGACGCAACTCTCAGCATTAAAGTGGTGTGGGGGGAAAATCAGGCGAGCAACCTGTGTCCAAAAGTATTTGGCATGTTTTAAAATTGATTGTTGGAGAAAGTTGGCAGGCAGTGTGTGTTTTGGGGAGATCCTTTTCCCTGAGGTCCAGCCTGTTCTGTGGGTTTTAACTGAGTGATCGAGGAGGTTGGGGGTGGGGGGGGGGGAGACTAACCTTGGGTAGGAAAGGTTAGCTTTTGTTTTTTTAACAGTTCCTGTCCGGAATGAGAAGTTGACAGCCAATCTCTCATTTCTCCTGGTTCCCAGCCTCATCTTGCTTTGCATTTTCAATCCACGAAAGGGCGTGGTTTTCGGGACGGCTGAACTGTTTCTACTTTGGCTATTTGAATGTGATGTGAAAGTGTTTAACCGGCCGGTTCAGGTTCTTACAGGAATGAAACTGTGAACGGCAAATGCTTCTTAATGGCAGATGATCAGTGAGCCCCAGTCTGAAAGGATTGCATCAGTTCCAGTGTCTGCCTTAAATTCTTCATCTCCCCCACCCCTCCTCCTCCTCCTCTTCCTCCTCCTTTTCTAAATGTGCCTCTTTCACTATGTAACTTTGCTAATGTATCGTTCAGGGAATTGTCTCCAAGTAGCGTGGTAGTCAAGCTGTCACTCCCAGTCTCAGCAGCTCCACAGAGGTTGCCCGGGCGATAACTCTTCCAGTTTAAATTCAGATCCTCAGGGACTGGGAGGTGGGTGAGGCGCCTCATGGCGGGAAACTAACTTCCGCTTTGCAACTGGTTTATCCCGAGAGAGATCACAGAATAAACTATAGAGAGGGAGAGAGACCCTAAGATTAACGAGGGAGTGAGAGAGTATCTAGGATTAACGTGGGTGGAGGAGAGAGAGAGAGAGAGAATCTCGAATTAACGTAGGTGGGAGAAAGGGAGAGAGAGAACCTAGGATTGATTTGGGAGAGAGAGAAAATATAAGATTGACTTGGGGGAGAGAGAGAGAGAACCTAGGATTAACTGGGGGAGAGAGAGAGAGAACCTAGGATTAACTGGGGGAGAGAGAGGGAATTTAGGATTAACTGGGGGAGAGAGAGGGAATTTAGGATTAACTGGGGGAGAGAGAGAGAGAGAATTTAGGATTAACTGGGGGAGAGAGAGAGAGAATTTAGGATTAACTGGGGGAGAGAGAGAGAGAATTTAGGATTAACTGGGGGAGAGAGAGAGAGAATTTAGGATTAACTGGGGGAGCGAGAGAGAGAGAGAGAACCTAGGATTAACTGGAGAGAGAGAGAGAACCTAGGATTAACTGGAGAGAGAGAGAGAACCTAGGATTAACTGGAGAGAGAGAGAGAACCTAGGATTAACTGGAGAGAGAGAGAGAACCTAGGATTAACTGGAGAGAGAGAGAGAACCTAGGATTAACTGGAGAGAGAGAGAGAGAGAACCTAGGATTAACTGGAGAGAGAGAGAGAGAGAACCTAGGATTAACGGGGGGAGAGAGAGAGAGAGAGAACCTAGGATTAACGGGGGGAGAGAGAGAGAGAGAACCTAGGATTAACGGGGGGAGAGAGAGAGAGAGAACCTAGGATTAACTGGGGGGGAGAGAGAGAGAACCTAGGATTAACTGGGGGGAGAGAGAGAGAGAACCTAGGATTAACTGGGGGGAGAGAGAGAGAGAACCTAGGATTAACTGGGGGGAGAGAGAGAGAGAACCTAGGATTAACTGGGGGGGGAGAGAGAGAGAGAGAACCTAGGATTAACTGGGGGGGGGAGAGAGAGAGAGAGAACCTAGGATTAACTGGGGGGGGAGAGAGAGAGAGAGAACCTAGGATTAACTGGGCAGGGAGAGAGAGAGAGAGAACCTAGGATTAACTGGGGGGGGGGAGAGAGAGAGAACCTAGGATTAACTGGGGGGGGGGAGAGAGAGAGAACCTAGGATTAACTGGGGGAGAGAGAGAGAGAGAGAATCTAGGATTAACTGGGGGAGAGAGAGAGAGAACCTAGGATTAACATGGTAGGGAGAGAGAGTGAGTGAGAGAGAACCTTGGATTAATGCGGGAGAGAGTGAGAGAGAGGGACCCTAGAATTAACGTGGGAGGGAGAGAGACCCTAGGATTAATGTGGGGGGGAGAGAGAGAGATACCCTAGAATTAATGAGGGAGACAGAGAAACGCTGGAGCAATGAGGGAGAGACCCTAGGATTGCTGAGAGAAAGATACCCCAGGATTAAGGAGGGAGAGAGAGACCGACCCCCAGGATTGAGGGGGGAGGGAGAGACCGACCCTCAGGATTGAGTAGGGGGAAGAGAGAGACCGACCCCCAGGATTGAGTAGGGGGAAGAGAGAGACCGACCCCCAGGATTGAGTGGGGGGAAGAGAGAGACCGACCCCCAGGATTGAGTAGGGGGAAGAGAGAGACTGACCCCCAGGATTGAGTAGGGGGAAGAGAGAGACCGACCCCCAGGATTGAGTAGGGGGAAGAGAGAGACCGACCCCCAGGATTGAGTAGGGGGAAGAGAGAGACCGACCCCCAGGATTGAGTAGGGGGAAGAGAGAGACCGACCCCCAGGATTGAGTAGGGGGAAGAGAGAGACCGACCCCCAGGATTGAGTAGGGGGAAGAGAGAGACCGACCCCCAGGATTGAGTAGGGGGAAGAGAGAGACCGACCCCCAGGATTGAGTAGGGGGAAGAGAGAGACCGACCCCCAGGATTGAGTAGGGGGAAGAGAGAGACCGACCCCCAGGATTGAGTAGGGGGAAGAGAGAGACCGACCCCCAGGATTGAGTAGGGGGAAGAGAGAGACCGACCCCCAGGATTGAGTAGGGGGAAGAGAGAGACCGACCCCCAGGATTGAGTAGGGGGAAGAGAGAGACCGACCCCCAGGATTGAGTAGGGGGAAGAGAGAGACCGACCCCCAGGATTGAGTAGGGGGAAGAGAGAGACCGACCCCCAGGATTGAGTAGGGGGAAGAGAGAGACCGACCCCCAGGATTGAGTAGGGGGAAGAGAGAGACCGACCCCCAGGATTGAGTAGGGGGAAGAGAGAGACCGACCCCCAGGATTGAGTAGGGGGAAGAGAGAGACCGACCCCCAGGATTGAGTAGGGGGAAGAGAGAGACCGACCCCCAGGATTGAGTAGGGGGAAGAGAGAGACCGACCCCCAGGATTGAGTAGGGGGAAGAGAGAGACCGACCCCCAGGATTGAGTAGGGGGAAGAGAGAGACCGACCCCCAGGATTGAGTAGGGGGAAGAGAGAGACCGACCCCCAGGATTGAGTAGGGGGAAGAGAGAGACCGACCCCCAGGATTGAGTAGGGGGAAGAGAGAGACCGACCCCCAGGATTGAGTAGGGGGAAGAGAGAGACCGACCCCCAGGATTGAGTAGGGGGAAGAGAGAGACCGACCCCCAGGATTGAGTAGGGGGAAGAGAGAGACCGACCCCCAGGATTGAGTAGGGGGAAGAGAGAGACCGACCCCCAGGATTGAGTAGGGGGAAGAGAGAGACCGACCCCCAGGATTGAGTAGGGGGAAGAGAGAGACCGACCCCCAGGATTGAGTAGGGGGAAGAGAGAGACCGACCCCCAGGATTGAGTAGGGGGAAGAGAGAGACCGACCCCCAGGATTGAGTAGGGGGAAGAGAGAGACCGACCCCCAGGATTGAGTAGGGGGAAGAGAGAGACCGACCCCCAGGATTGAGTAGGGGGAAGAGAGAGACCGACCCCCAGGATTGAGTAGGGGGAAGAGAGAGACCGACCCCCAGGATTGAGTAGGGGGAAGAGAGAGACCGACCCCCAGGATTGAGTAGGGGGAAGAGAGAGACCGACCCCCAGGGTTGAGTAGGGGGAAGAGAGAGACCGACCCCCAGGGTTGAGTAGGGGGAAGAGAGAGACCGACCCCCAGGGTTGAGTAGGGGGAAGAGAGAGACCGACCCCCAGGGTTGAGTAGGGGGAAGAGAGAGACCGACCCCCAGGGTTGAGTAGGGGGAAGAGAGAGACCGACCCCCAGGGTTGAGTAGGGGGAAGAGAGAGACCGACCCCCAGGGTTGAGTAGGGGGAAGAGAGAGACCGACCCCCAGGGTTGAGTAGGGGGAAGAGAGAGACCGACCCCCTGGATTGAGTAGGGGGAAGAGAGAGACCGACCCCCTGGATTGAGTAGGGGGAAGAGAGAGACCGACCCCCTGGATTGAGTAGGGGGAAGAGAGACACCGACCCCCAGGATTAAGGGGTGGGGGGGTGGGAGAGACACCGACCCCCAGGATTAAAAGGGGGGGGGGAGGAGAGAGACCGACCCCCAGGATTAAGAAGGGGGGCGTGGAGGAGAGAGACCGAACCCCAGGATTAAGGAGGGGGGGGTGGGGAGGAGAGGGACCGACCCCCAGGATTGAGTAGGGGGAAGAGAGAGACCGACCCCCTGGATTGAGTAGGGGGAAGAGAGAGACCGACCCCTAGGATTGAGTAGGGGGAAGAGAGAGACCGACCCCCTGGATTGAGTAGGGGGAAGAGAGACACCGACCCCCAGGATTAAGGGGTGGGGGGGTGGGAGAGACACCGACCCCCAGGATTAAAAGGGGGGGGGGAGGAGAGAGACCGACCCCCAGGATTAAGAAGGGGGGCGTGGAGGAGAGAGACCGAACCCCAGGATTAAGGAGGGGGGGGTGGGGAGGAGAGGGACCGACCCCCAGGATTAAGGAGGGGGGGGGAGGAGAGAGACCGACCCCCAGGATTGAGGAGGGGGGCGGGGGAGAGAGACCGACCCCCAGGATTAAGGAGGGGGAGAGACCGAAGAGGGAAAATCTGGATCTTCCTGCTTCACAGGGGAGAGGGATCTTGAGCCTCTTGTTTGATAACCAATGAGAGGAGAGGGTGAAACCTCGACTCATGAGTTGCCTGCAAGTCAATCCCTGTACAGATAAATGTCTCTCCATTTGTGAACCTGTTATTAGGCTGCATGACAGCAAGCAAAGCGTAAATGTGTAAGAGATCAGGAAACGGTTGCCATGGCAGAATTGAGGGAGGATTTCCTTTTGGGTTACCAGGTCAGAGGTAAACTCAGCCTTGAAGCCTCTTCAGTTGTACCTTTTCAACCCTGTCTCTGCGCAGGATCTGGCAGCCAACCAATACTCCCTTCAACACCACCCTACAACCCTTCACCTGTGACACTTCTTCATGAATGTCAGTGAGCTATTTAACTGTGATGCTATTCAATCTTGTTAAATGTACACACCCATCAGGGTTCACTGGATAGCACAGCAGCAAGAAACCTGACCGACTTCCCCTAACCAGAGTGTCCTGCCCTATTCACAGCCAGGAATGGAAGCCCCTTTAAACCCTTTGGATAAATTGAATTAATAACGTAATGTGGTGTGTTTTTAAATGGACAGGGAAGGATCTCATGACCCAGGAAACATGGCAGAAGAATGACAGGTGACCCCCAGGAATGTGGATCAGCACATTTAAAGAACAATTTTATAATTTATGGCTACAAGCAGCAAACAAAGGAAATTTGTTTTTAATAATTTCTCTCTGCTCTTTACCCTCCTCCTAGTCATTCTATTTGGGTATGACATGGTTAAAGATTTGGTAGCATCTTCTACTTTGTGTGGAGGCTACAAATGAGATTCCTACAACATTCCAAGCTACTTGTACAGCTTGTGTGGTGTGTGTCTGTAAATATTGACAATCAACATTAGATAGGATTTTACACCCACATCTTGAAAATAATTGAAAAGAAACCCTTATATCAGTAACAAAAAATAAAAATTACCTGGAAAAACTCAGCAGGTCTAGCAGCATCAGCGGAGAAGAGTACACTTGATGTTTCGAGTCCTCATGACCCTTCAACAGAACTAAGTAAAAATAGGAGAGGGGTGAAGTATAAGCTGGTTTAAGGGGGGTGGGGTGGTGGGGGGTGTGGGGAGAGAGAGAGAGAAGGTGGGGGTGTGGATGTTGGGACAATAAGCAGTGATAGGAGGAGATAACCAAAAGATTTCACAGACAAAAGAACAAAGAGGTGTTGAAGGTGGTGATATTATCTAAAGGAATGTGCTAATTAAGAATGGAGAGCAGGACAAGCAAGGTACAGATAGCTCTAGGGGGTGTGGGGTGAAATAAGACTAAAAGGGCATAAAATGTATAGATAAATGATCGGGGGAATACATTAAAAATAATGGAAATAGGTGGGAAAAGAAAAATCTATATAAATTATTGGAAAAAACAAGGAGGCGGGGGAAGAAATGGAGAGGGGGTGGGGATGGAGGAGGGAGTTTAAGATCTAACATTGTTGAACTCAATATTCAGTCCGGAAGGCTGTAAAGTGCTTAGTCGGAAGATGAGGTGCTGTTCCTCCAGTTTGCGTTAAGCTTCACTGGAACAATGCAGCAAGCCAAGGAACAGGAGACCGGAATGATTTCTCCCCTCTCTCTCCTGGGGCACTGAGACTGATTGCAGTTCTTTTATTGCCTCAACTGAGATCAGGTTGAACCTGGTACCTTCCTGTGTAGGTCAGTCACACATCAGGTAGTCTATTGGCCATTGATAGGAGGGCATCACCTTGGCAATGGGTTTATGAGTTTGACCAGTGCTGTGGAGCAAGCTGGTCCATGTGAGAGACTGGTCACCACTCGTACATCGATGCAGAATAGGTTCCCTCTGCACTTCTACCCAATAAAATCGCTCAACCTCAGAGGAGACACCACCATCTCCCCCAGCCCATCCAGTGCTCTTGTGTGACCGTTTTCCATTTCCCTTATAAACCCTCCTTTGGGTCCATACTCTTTAGAAACAGCATTAATGTTGTTCACATGGGTTGATTCCAGGCAACAGGCACGTCTGGATTTCAGTTTATCCTTGTGTGTGGAAGACCAATCCCTACCACATTTTGAAGATAAAATACCTGGATCTCCCTGTTTCACAGATCACCTGCATTGTGCATATGCTGAAACTTATCCACGAGGTGCACACTGAATGCTTTGGGTTTCGAGTATTATTTCCAGCCCTGGTGCTTTTCATAGAGTTGATACAGCTCGTACAACACATCATGGCTGGAATTCATTACAACCTTTTTCAAAACAGTTCGTTTTGGGAATAGGTTTAGAGATTCCAGACCTGAACAGAGATTGAGTTTATCCACTAGTCTGTGGGACACGATAACTGTGCTGCCAGGAGTGGGTGGAGGAGAAGGGCAGCAGGCCTCATTCAAGTGGCAGAAATGTGGCAGCCAATGGATATTTTAGAGTTTTATTCAATGGAGAAGAATAACTTGAATTTATACAGCATGCCCAATCTGTTCACCTACAGTGAGTTATGTTTTAAAGTGCAGTGGTTTATCGTGTGGAAGCAGATACGGCAGCCATCATGTGCACAAGATGTCAAAAACAGAATGACCATTTAATGCGTTTTTGGTTGGAATTATTTGAAGGAGTAATGTTGGTCAGGGAGCAAGGAGAACACCATTGTTGTTCAGATAGCGTCATGGGATCTTCAACATCAGCCTGAATAGGTGAACATGGCCTCCGTTTAATGTCTCAGAAGGAAGGCCATACTGATTATTATCAACAAGTGTAGGGAACTAATTTTGCACTTCCTGTGTCGTCAGAACTCTCCTTTCGCAACAAAAATAATTTTGTAAGCAGAAAGCAAACAACCCTGGTTAAAATTCGACTATCCAACATGGCAGAAAGAGTACAATGTAGTTGTGATCAACTCTCTGTCCCGATCTGATTATTCAACGTGCGACCACACCAGGAACTGAGATCAATCTGCAACTACAAATTGGAAGGTGCGCATTTCACCCTCAGCCCCACAGCGTCAGAGTTTAGCTTGGGTCAGGAGAAAGCTGAGCTCAGTCAGCTTCTCTTCGGAAATGATGTGATGATGTGGAGGATCACAGGTGACTTTGGGCAGAGGGTGGGGAGTGCGACACACGTGCTCCCAAAGTCATTCAGGGAGACAGTGATGTTGTGGCATTGTCACTGGACTAGTATTCCAGAGATCCAGGGTAATGACTCTGGGGACCGGGGTTTGAATTCCACCACGGTAGATGGTGAAATTTGAATGTAATAAAAATCTGGAATTAAAAGTCTGATGACCATGAAACCATTGCCGATTGTCCTTTAGGGAAGGAAATCTGCTGCCATTACCTGATCTGGTTTACATGTGATTTCAGACCCTCGGCAATGTGATTGACTCTTAAAATGCCCTCTGAACTAAGGCAATTAGGGATGGGCAATAAATGCAAAGTAGTGATAAAGAGCAGGTACCTGTCACATTGACTCTTCCCCTCCCAACTCTGGGCTGTCACAAATAAAGTGCTATATCCCAGGACAAATTGTGTATATTTCTATACTTGCCCTATACTTGCAGCACAATTTGCCAACTGAATATTATAACTTTAAGGAATAAATTCTGGGGCAGTGGAGATGCCAGTTTTTGAGTGACAATATGTCACTGATCTTAGCAATAGACACCTCCCCAACATCACCCATGTAACATAAAGAAATACTTGCATTTATATAGCAACTTTCACAGCCTTAGGACATCCCAAAAGCACTTTACAGCCAATGAGGTACTTCTGAAGTGTACTCATTGTTGTAGTCGATAAGGACTTAACAGAGCACTTAGCTGTTTAATAAGCTCTTAATGATGAGATTCTGTAGATAATTAGAATTGATTACTGCATGAGATTTCCTGCTTTCTTTTAAATAAGTCGTTTACTTCACTTTTTAGATTTACTATCACATAGAGCAGGAAAATTGCAATGATGCTACATTATTCGTGCTTGGTAAGGTTAGCCTTCCATAAGGGGGTTCTCACTCGAAATGCACGTGATGGAGACTGTACAAAGAACCAAAGAACTAAATCATCATGATATGCATTCGCTTGGCTTTTGCCTGGAGATTCAGACTTACACTGAGATACGGTTAAACAGGTGTCAGGAGCTATCCATTCATTCAGGAGCCTACATGTCTGAAACAAGAGAGGGAAGACCTCCACAAACAAACTCTGATGACGGTGCCTTTTATATTTTACTGGTAAATTGTCCCTGCCAATGTCCAATCTGTAGAGAAAGTATTCTTTTAAACATACAAGAAAGCAACAGAGTTGGGAGATTGTGAAAGCTCACTATCTTGTGGCCCAAGGCTGCAGCTGACATAGTAAAATTGAATGCAAAAATGTTGACATAGCAATTTTTAATGGAACAGAAAAGCTTGACCAGAAATCATGACAAGAGAAAGTCAGGATTATGAAAAGGAAATACTTTACAGGAGATTTTTACTGATATGTAGATATTTTTCCATTGATTTCATTTTTGTTCATTGTTTTATAGCTGTTTTGGATAATGAACGTCTTACAGCCGAGGAGATGGATGAACGGAGACGGCAGAACATTGCCTATGAGTACCTCTGTCACCTGGAGGAAGCTAAGCGGTAAGCCCCTTTGACAGCTTCCTTTAAGGCCTCCTGTTCTATTGGTGCTGCCAGACGCAATGGCATGAGTTGTTGTTTTGGGCTGTGGATTCTCTGAAACTAATGCTGCTGCTCCACATTATCCTGTTGGACAGATGCTTTTCAGGATAATCAGGAAGCAAGTCATCATATGCAACAAGAGCTCCTAGGAACAGGAAACATCCACTAGTCCCAATTAACCTTTGCTTCGTCTCCAACCCCGTACCCCATTGCCCTCATTCCTTTGTCACTTCAGAAACACCCCTTGACCCCATTTATACTGTTGGAGGCTAAAATTTGGGACATAAGTGGAACCTATTAATTTAATTCTGGAAAAGAAAAGACTGAATGGTGAGCTAATGGAGCTCTTTTAACATTATAAAAGCTTTTGATAGGCTAGATGTAGAGAAGATGTTTCCACTTGTTGGGGAGACCAGAAGTAAAAATTATAAATGTAAGATTGTCACTAATAAATCCAACAGGGAATTCAGGAGAAACCTCTTTAGCCAGTGAGCGGTGAGAATGTGGAACTTACTACCACATTTGAGCAAATATTATAGATGTTTAAGAGGAAGCTAGATAAGCATGTGAGAGAGAAAGAAATAGAAGGGTATGGTGATAAAGTTAGACGAAGAGAGATATAAATACTGGCACTGTTGTGCCAAATGACCTATTTTCACGCTGTACATTCAATATGAAAAGGTTACTGAGTTGTGAATAAGTTCCAAGGGATGGACAGTGAACCAAATGGCACAAATTGGTTTCTGGAGAGAGGAGGGACTGAGGGATATGGTGGAAAATGGGGAAGTGGGTTAGAGCTAGAAAAAAAGAGAGGACTTTTTTGAGACCTAAAATTAATTTCTGTCATTTGGGACAGTTTAGGTCGGCTGTGTTGAGTGAGCATGTGGTCTGTGTGTCATTTTCACTCCGCCCCACCCCCACCAACGGTGGTACCGTAACTATTGAAGGATGTGTCAAGATTTATTCTGGTGAATTTGATTTCTATCCATTTGCTGGAGGATTGCTGGTTGTTTCACAGTCGGGGATGGGCAAAAAGATGGAATGGATGATTGAGATTCCAAGATATCCCAGCAATGACATGAGTAACTGGGGTTTGAGGAACCGTGCAACCTCTTGTGTAATTTCAATTTTTTCCCCCTGATTTTTCTCCCCCCATTTTTCTTAAAGGTGCTGCCTTGTGGTACAGTCCTCATCTGAGTGCCCATTGTTCATGTAGGAGCCTAGTGCCATGAGTGTCGCAGCTATTCAACCATGGGAGCATGGAAATTCTGCGCTAAGCTAATAGCCACAAGTTTATGCAGAGACCTCAGCTCCCGTTCAGTGTGCCTCACACTGGGGATAAAGTCACAGTCGCCAACTGTTTGAGTCTAGCATGGACGGGAACTTTTCAATTCTCCCTTATCCACCCCCTACCCTGCGCTGTTGATAGCGAGAGCCCAGAAAACAGACAGTTATTGGTGAAGTCAAGTCAGAATCCACCAGGGATTAATTTAGGAACCAAATATTGCATCACGTGATCAGCATGTGCAGGGAACAGCAGCAGAGTTGAGTCAAACCTGCACCTGTCCATGGTGCGAGACACAGATGTTAGTGCAGTAACCCCTCTCCACTCCATCTAACATAAACATTAGTGTATCCTGCCTCACGCAGCCCTACCTCAAATTCTGGAGGGGATGCACTTCTTCCAGATCTCCATCAGCACTAGTTTTTCCTGCTTTATGTGTAAAATTCTCATCTGATCAAGAGTTTAAGTTCCCACCGATCCCTCGAGCTCCTTTAAACATCATCAATTTTCACTGGCAGTTGATGCCTGCTGCTGTGCTTTGGACCGGAAGTATAGACGGATGTCTGTAACTGATTTAGACCAAGGCAGGGTAGGAGAAACTTCTTTACAAAAGAGCTTTGAGGCTGTGGAATTCATTCCAAGATTAGTGGTTGAGACTGGATTGAATAGGTGGATGAAGTAATGCAGGAACAGGGCAGCGAGATGTTATTAGGTCTGTTTGCTCACAACGAGGATTAAATACTAGCATGATCTGGTCGGGCCAAGTGGCTTGTTTTGTGTTGTAACTTCTATGTATTTCTACGATGTGACTGACTGACTAGCAGGAAATGATTCTGTTTTTGGAGAGGATGCAGTGTCATACACACAGGCGCTATTGACTGTAATATAGCAGCCTCTGCATAACTATTCTGCCTGACATCATAGAATCACAGAATTGTTGCAGCGCAAAAGGAGGCCATTCGGCCCATTGTGTCTGCACCTGCTGTCTGAGCATTATGACTTGTCATTCTCCTGCTCTTTCTCATACCCTTGCATGTTGTTTCTATTCAAATAATCATCCAATGCCCTCTTGAATGCCTCAATTGAACCTGCATCCACCACACTTTCAGGTAGTATATTCCAGACTCAAACCACTTGTATGAAAAAGTTTTTTCTCACATCACATTTGCTTCTTTTGCAAATCACTTTAAATCTCTGCCCTCTCATTCTCGATCCTTTCACGAGCAGGTACAGTTTCTCCCTATCTACTCTGTCCAGCCCCATCATGATTTTGAACACCTCTACTAAATCTCCTCTTAACCTTCTTCTCTCCAAGGAGAACAGAGAACAGTCCCAACTTCTCCAATCTATCTTCATAACTGAAGTTTCTCACCCTTGGAACCATTCTCGTAAACCTCTTCTGCACTCCCACTAATACGTTCACATCCTTCCTATAGTGTGGTGCCCAGAACCGTAGACCAGCTGAGGTCTAACCAGTGTCTTATATAAGCTCAGCATAACCTCCTTGCTCTTGTACTCTATGCCCCTACTAATAAAGCCCAGGATACTAAATGCTTTATTAACTGCTCTCTCCACCTGTCTTGCCACTTTATGCATAGATACACCCAGCTCCCTCTGCTCCTGCACAATCCTTTAGAGTTGTACCCCTTATTTTATGTTGTCCCTCCAAGGTCTTCCTAGCAAAATGCATCACCTCACACCTTTCTACATTGAACTTCATCTGCCACCGACCTGCCCACTCCACCAACTTGTCTATGCCCTTTTGACAGTTCTACACTGTCCTCCTCACAGTTTACAATGCTTCCAAGTATCTTATCATCCACAAACTTTGAAATTGCCCCCTGCATACCAAGATCTAGATCACTCTATATAAGAGGAAAAGCAAGATCCCAATACTGGCCCCTGGGGAACGACACTACAAACCTTCCTCCAGCCCAAAATAAAATCCATTAACCATTACTCTCTGTTTCCTGGTACTCAGTCAATTTTGTAACCACATTGCTACTGCCCCTTGCATTGACATGCAGTGGAAAAAAGGCTTGCATTTCTATTGCACCTTTCTCAATCTCAGGAAGTACCTTACCACTTTACACCTGGTGAAAGTTTTTCAAATGTAGTCACTTTTGTAATGTAGGAAATGTGGCAGCTAATTTGTGCACAGCAAGCTCCCACTAACAGTATTGTGATAATGTCCAAATAATCTGCTTTTAGTGATCTTGTTTGAGAGATAAATATTGGCCAGAACACTGGGGAGAACTCCCTTGCTCTTCTTCAGAATAGTATCATCTTTTACGTTCATCCAAGAGGAGTAATATGGGCCGTGGATAGAGGGGAGCCTGTAAACGTACTGTACTTGGATTTTCAGAAGGCATTTGATAAGGTACCACATCAAAGGTTATTGCAGAAAATAAAAGCTCATGGTGTAGGGGATAACATATAAGCATGGAAAGAAGATTGGCTGGCTGGCAGGAAACAGAGAATGCATAAATGGGTCTTTGGCAGGATAGGACGGGCAGAGTCCCGCAGGGGCCTATGCTGGGGCCTCAGCTTTTTACAACTTATATCAATGACTTAGATGAGGGGTGTGAAGGCATGGCAGCTAAACTTACAGAGGACACAAAGATAGAAGGAAAGTATGTTGTGAAGAGGTAATAAGGAGGTTGCAGACAGATATAGACAGGTTGAGTAAGTGGGCAAGAATCTGGCAGATGGAGTATAATGTAGGAAAATGTGAAGTTGTTCACTTTGGCAGGAAGAATAAAAAATTAGAGCATTACTCAAATGGAGAAAGGCTGCAGAATTCCGAGGTGCGGAGGGATCTAGGTGTTCTAGTGCATGAATCACAAAAAGTTAGTATGCAGGCACAGCAAGTAATTTAGAAGACTACTGGAATGTTATCCTTTATTATGAGAGGAATTGAACATAAAAGTAAGGATATTATGCTTCAGTTATACAGGGCCTTGTTGAGATCACATCTCGAATATGGTGTCCAGTTTTGGTCTCCTTATTTAAGGAAGGATGTAAATGTGTTGGATGTGGTTCAGAGGAGGTTTTCTAGATTGATACCTGGAACGAGTGGGTTGCCTTATGAGGGTAGGTAGGACAGGCTGGGCTTGTTTCCACTGGAGTTTAGAAGAGTGACGGGTGACAACTGAAGTATATAAGATCCTGAATGGTTTTGAAAAGGTGGACGTAGAAAGGGTGTTTCCTCTGGTGGGTGAGTCCAGAACTAGGGGGCACTCTTGTAAAATTAGGGGTTGCCCTTTTAGGACAGAGATGAGGAGAATTTTTTTCTGAGGGTTGTACAACGTTGGAACTCTCTGCCTCCAAAGGCAGTGGAGGTGGGATAATTGAATATTTTTAAGGCAGAGGCAGATAGATTCTTGTTAGGCAAGGGAATCAAAGGTTATCGGGGGTAGTTGGGAATGTAGAATTCAAAATACAAAAAGATCAGCCATGATCTTATTGAATGGCGGAGCAGTCTCGAGGGACTGAATGGCCTACTTCTGCTCCTATTTTGTATGTTCATATGAGGGCAGAGTGGGCCTCTGTTCAATAGCTCACTCAAAAGGTGCGAAAAGTACTCCCTCAGTACTGCACTGGAGTGTCAGCCTGGACTTTGTGTTCAAATCTCTGGAGTGGGACTTGAACTCACAATTTTCTGCCTGAGTGGTGAGCATGCTACCCACGGAGCCAAGGCTGATGCACTGCACTGTGAAAGTCCCCTAGCAATATCTGAGGAAAGGAGAGTTTCTGCATTTACTTCAGAGAAACTGAATTTTGATTCCTCTCCTCCAGGATAGAATTCCTTCTCCCTGCTGTTTATGTTTCATTCCATATCTGTACCAGGCTGAGAGAGAACAGTATTCAGAAGTGATTGCCTTCAAGAAGCAGACTTCTTAACAAGCTGTTTAAACTCACCTGCAGTTAGTGCTGATTTTAACACAGATTGACTGCAAATGTTGCTATGAGCTTGAGCTGTTTCCATGGAAATCGATTTGCTGTGCAGTGAAGCTGACGCTATGTGGGTTTGTCCTGCTTAGAATGTTTTGCGTTTACACAATGCCTTATTGCAAGTTTCAGACACGGTCCAAAGCACCTTACATTTAACAAATAACTTCAAAGCACGGTGACCATCGTTATGCAGGCAAAAGATGACACAAACACCAGTGAGATAAATAAGCAGTTAATCTGTTTTTATTTAGTCATTCACAGCATGAGGGTGGGCCAGCATTTATTGCCCAACCTTAATTGTCCTCAAGAAGGTGGTGGTGAGCTGCTGCCTTGGACTACTGCAGTCCTTGTAGTGTAAGTACACCCAAAGTGCTCTTAGGGAGGAAGTTTCAGGATTTGAACCCAGTGACAGTGGAAGAATGGTGATATAAGTTCCAAGTCGGGATGTGTGGCTTGGAGGGGAACTTGCAGGTGCTGGTGTTCCCATGCATCTGCTGCCTCTGTCCTACTAGGTGGTAAAGACTGTAGGTGTGGTTCTGTCAAAGCAGGCTTGACGATTAGCTGCAGTGCAGCTTGCAGATGGTACACATTGCTGTCATTGTGCACATGTGGTTGTAGGAATGAATATTTAAGGTGGTGGATGGGATGGGCTGTTTTGTCCTGGATGGTGTCGAACTTCTTGGCATCACTTTGTGTTCTCGCCTAAAGTTCCCTCACTCACTTGGCAGCCAGTCATTGGATAACAATCTGCAGCTGGAACCAAAGTTAGTTAGACAGATTTTTGGTTGACAAGGGAGTTAAAGGCTATAGGGACAGACAGGAAAGTGGCATTAAGGTCACGATTGGATCAGCCATGATCTTATTCAAATGCAGGGCAAGGTCAAGGGACTGAATGGCTTACTCCTGCTCCTATTTCTTATGTATGTTCAATGCTGATTTCTACCTCTGCAGGCCAGCCATGACTCCCTGACCACTGCCCCTGACCCAGATTGGTTAATTCCACACAACTCAAGGACTAAATCCAGTATCTCGTGTGGGGGAGGCAGTCTGCACAGGTCAATGTCGCTGTGCATTTTGCCAATGAACCACTAAGGATTGACTCATATCATCCACGGATGTGGGACTGTACAACAGCAACTTACATTTATGTAGCACCTTTTAACGTAGTATCATGTCCCAAGGTGCTTCACAGGATAATTATTCGTCAAACTTTGATATTCAGCCACATGAAATATTAGGACAGATGACCAAAAGTTTGGTCCAAGAGTTAAGTCTTAAGGAGCAACTTAAAGGAGGAGAGAGGTGAAGAGGCTTAGGGAGATAATTCCAGTGCTCCTCCCCTTCTAAGTTTTCAAGTTGGAGTTGTTTTAGGGAACAGTAGCATTGTGATTATGTTACAGCCCGAATAATCCTGAGAGCTGGACTAATGATCCAAAGGCATGAGTTCAAATCCCACCACGGCAGCTGAGGAACTTAAAAATCATTTAAATAAATCTGGAATAAGAAGCTAGTATCATTAATATTGACTGTGAAACTATCAGATTGTCCTTTTTTAAAAACTCACCTGGTTTACTAATGTAATTTACAGAGGGAAATCTGCCACCCTTACCCGGCTTGGCCTATATGTGGCTCCAGATCCACGGCAATGTGTTTGACCCTTAATTGCCCTCTGAAGTAGCCTAACAAGCCACTCAGGTAAGGCAATTAGGGATGGGCAATAAATGCTGGCCTTGCCAGTGACACCCACATCCCATGTATAATTGCAAGAAAACCCTCATTTGTAATGTTTGTAGTCTGTGAGGCTGGGGCAGGGTGCGGCATTTATTTAACATCATAGCTTAATTTGGTTTCAAGTTCCTCATTCAGTCCTCACTGAAACTCCCTGTTTTGCACTAGTTTCACAAGATTACTCAATCTCAGAATCAGCAGGAATTCTAACCAACCCAATATGCTGATAATTTAAAATGAAAATGAAAACCAACTAATGGCTCAATTACTAAGTGAGGCCGACCGATCAGGCTTCAGGTCCACTAGCTGCAGGGATGTTAACTTTGTTAGACCATGCTTCTTTTCCTTTTCCATTTTGCTTTTTAAATTAAATAAAATATTCATTAACAGGCCATTCGGTCCAACCAGTCCATGCTAGTGTTTATGCTCGATTTGAACCTCCTCCCATCTTTTCTGATCTATAACATCATAACTGTCCATTCTCTCCTTCCTCACTTGTCCAGCTTCCTCTTAAAATGCATCTATTTTATTCACCTCAACCAGTCCCTGTGATTGAGAGTTCCACATTCTCACCTCTCTCTAAGTAAAGAGGTTTCATTGGAATTCCCTATTGGATTTCTTTGTGACCATCTTATATAGATCACCTCCAACTGTGTTAAGTTTATAATTTGCTTCTTGGGTCTATAATCCTTTCCTATTCCATCTCTCCATTTTACACTTTCATTGTCCCTCTTTCTCCCTTGTTATTACACCTTCCTTCACTGCCTTTATTGTGAACTAATCTTGCTTCTACCCTGTCTCACTCACACAGTCTAAATCACCATATTCCACACCCCCCACCCCTCCTTGCCCTACCACCACCGACCATTAGACTATTACCACCCCATGTCAGCACTCCCCCTCCTGTGCTGGAGTTGGATGAGGAAACATATTTCACCAGCACTGGCCTTGAATTTCACAGAATCATTGCAGTTGTTTGGAATGCTTCCATGACAATTCACTCCAGATGCCATTTGACCCCACCCTTCAATTTCAGATCTAACTAGTTTCTCATCTCCTTTCTGCCTCCAAAAATAGTAGCCGGGTTGTGTCACCCACAGAGCTAATCTCTGACCATCACCGGACCATGTCACCCATGCTCCTCAGTGCAGAACGACTTCCCTCTTTGTTTCCTATTGCTGAGGTTGAATCTCTCTGCAGCCTGTTTGTAACCCATTTATAAAAAGCACCCTTAATGATTCCTTTTAGTTGTCAGCTATTGCTCAGTGGGTAGCATTCTCGCCTTAAGTCAGAAGATCGTGGGTTCAGGTTCCGCCCCAGAGATTTGAGTACAAAATCCAAGCTGACTCTCCCAGTGCAGTGCTGAGGGAGCGCCGCACTGTCGGAGGGTCAGTGCTGAGGGAGCGCCGCGCTGTCGGAGGGTCAGTGCTGAGGGAGCGCCGCGCTGTCGGAGGGTCAGTGCTGAGGGAGCGCCGCGCTGTCGCAAGGTCAGTGCTGAGGGAGCGCCGCGCTGTCGAAGGGTCAGTGCTGAGGGAGCGCCGCGCTGTCGGAGGGTCAGTGCTGAGGGAGCGCCGCGCTGTCGGAGGGTCAGTGCTGAGGGAGCGCCGCGCTGTCGGAGGGTCAGTGCTGAGGGAGCGCCGCGCTGTCGGAGGGTCAGTGCTGAGGGAGCGCCGCGCTGTCGGAGGGTCAGTGCTGAGGGAGCGCCGCACTGTCGGAAATGCTATCTTTCCAATGAGATATTAAAGTAAGATTTCATCTGCCCTCTTGTTTGGAAGTGAAAGTTTCCACAGAACCTTGCTGTCTGCAGATTGGCTGCTGTATTTCCTACATGATAACAATCACTACTTTTCAAAAAATACCACATACACTGTTGTTTGTCATGTGTCCAGTGATGGTAATCATGTGGTCAGCTCTAAGTCCACCTGAAAGCTCGGAATGGCCCTGTTTCTTCTTTTGGCTCTGCTCCATATGTCCCTTTAGCTCCTTCTGAACGATTGGGTGTCATTGCCTTGTCTCACTGCGATACTGAGCCTTACCATGCAGTGTTTGATCACTGCTCCATGCTGATTCAGCCTGGCAGGTTGAGTGTGAACTGGGGTTTATCAGGATTCCTGTGGATTCAGAGCTGAGGTATATTCAGGATTGCTGCTGCCAATCACAGACCAGTAGCCAGTCCCAAGCAGCTGAATAGTTTGCAGATGTTTGCTCCCTGAGGTCTGTTTGGGGTTTATTTCAGATTTATTGTAGCCCACTGTGAGTGAAAGGATCACAGGTCCCGGCACAATCTCCGAGTTCCATATGAACAACAAACGTAGATTGCCCAGAATCATCTCTGCAGATGTTCCGAGACAGGAAACAGATGAAGTCTTGCAAAGGTCTTCGAGTAAACAAGGACCAGACCCTGAAATGAACTGCCAAAGGTTCTAATTCATATTACGAACTTGCAAAGCACAGTCTCACCTGCCCTGCCACCTCTTTCCACTGGCTATTACGTTGTCGTGTAGGGCCGGGGTCTGAGAGACAGGAGCCTCTGGCTGCTACGCTTGCTGACTCTCTCTGAGCTGAATGGCCTCTGGGACTTTGCCCTTAGAACTATGTGTGAAGCTTTCTTTCTTTCTCTGTCTGATTTCCGACAGTGCACCTTATGTTGCCTCTGGATTTACTTTCCTTGCCCCCAAACTCCTTCCAGCCTTCATGCTGTTCTGCTCCATCCATCCTGAACCTTCATATGGAACAGTCAGATCTTTGGGCATATTTATGTCCCTGATGTCACAGTCTCTGTCAGGTATCATGGGGTCTCTCGTTCTGGGAGTTAGTGCCTGAAGATTAATTGAAAAACAACTTTAATTTGCATTGAGAATAGTGCTGAGAAGCTGAATCCTGATTCTGCTCCATCAGTGGTTTCTGAAATAACCTGAACCAAATCAACTCAATGTCCTTCCCTACAAAATACAACTTGAACTTGATTCTCCTGCCCTGACGAATTGTGACAACACTGAGTATAAGCTCTGGGGGGAGGTGACGTGAGAAGGGATGGGGTAAAAATCCAAGAGCCCCCACTCACCCCCTCCCACTCCTGATTCCTGAACGCCTGGAGCACTTGTCTGGTTTCCATTCATTTCCCCCCCCGCCCCACACACACACACACACACACACACATACCTTAAACCAGCTTATATTTCAACTCTTTCTTGGACTCGAACTCAAGTTCTGTCGAAGGGTCATGAGGACTCGAAACGTCAACTCTTTTCTTCTCCGCCGATGCTGCCAGACCTGCTGAGTTTTTCCAGGTAATTCTGTTTTTGTTTTGGATTTCCAGCTTCCGCAGTTTTTTTGTTTTTATAAAATAAAACCAATGTCTCCCACAGAGATTTCTATTTCAGTTCCAGAACAGTATATGTGCCTTTTTTGGGTTGAGGAACCATATTTATTGGAGCAGTTCCATTCTTCTCGAGCAGCCTTGACTTGCAGTGAATGATCCTGTAACTGGTCCAGGCACATTTCAACCAGCAGAACCAGGTCTTTGAGGCTGTCCCATGGTTAGCAGTTTGTCTAATGCCAGAGAATTGATTTATTTTCCTCATTCTCTCTTTCTCTGTCTCTGTCTCTCTCTCCCCCCGCCCCCCCCCGCCGCCTCTCTCTCTCTCTCTCTCTCTCCCCTTTTCTCTCTCTCTCTCTCTCTCTTCCTCTCCTTCCTCTCTCCCCCCTCACCTTGCTGGTCCCCATGGTAACATGAGACAGATATATCTGTGGAAACACAAGAATTGCAGAAAGTTGGGAGACAGCTGTTTGTGAAACTGCAAGAGGAAGGAGAGACCCCCATTCTGTGGAGGATTAAAAGGAAGTGGTTGCTTTAGAAGAAGCACCGTTGGGCACTTGGACAAGTGAGAAAGGCCTGTTTATTTAGAAGGGAAATGAGTTTCTGAAACAGATCCAAAATGTTATATTGGAGCTGGGAGCTATCTGGAGTCTGCTGGGATATGATGGGAGGTAGGCTCAACTATAAACCTGGAGAAATCCAACAGCCTGTCAGCTCGGTAAGCAACTACTGAAAGATTTTATTTCCTTTTTTAATTTTTAAAATATAAATGAATTTGGCATTCTCATTTCTTCTTGTCAAGCTCTTCCATGGCCTCTCCCCTCCCTTTCTCTGTAACCCCCTCCAGCCCCAGAACTCTCCAATCTCTACATTCCTCCAATTCTGTCCTTTTGCCCATCTTTGATTTAATCACCCCACTATTGACAGCCGTGCCTTCAGCTGCCTGGGTCCTCAGCTCTGGAATTCATTCCCTAACCCTCTCCGCCTCTCTCCTTTTAAGAGGCTCCTTAAAACTGACCTCCTTGATCAAGATTTTGGTCACTTTCCTAATATCTTCTCAGTTTCAAATTTTCTTTGATAATCACTCCTGTGAAGCACCTTGGGATGTTTCACTATGTTAAAGGTGCTATATAAGTCTGTCACAAAGCATTTTTGAGATTTCACTATCTGATTTTTACAGCTTTGCTGGTGGTTTACTAAACACAGGCAGTGTGGGTGGATCCTGAGCAGTTGAGAAACCTCCCTATTGCTGACTCCGAGACCAGGCGAACTGTGTTGGGAAATAATTGACGGGAGCCTTGTTCAAACAGGCATTGCCCATGCACTGTTAGGAATGTCCCACTTTACCATCAGCCCTTGGGCAGGATCACAAGGAGGTCACAGGACACAATCAGGGTTTAATGTGGCATTAAAAACTCACTGTCTAAAGTCTTCAATTTTGCCCCCCCCCTCCACCCCCCCAAACCTGGGCCATGAGCAGGCAGTAACAGTTGAGGGTTTAAAATCCTAAAATATGTAAATCCTGCCTCCAAACCAACATAACGCACTAGCGTTATTAACGATGATGATTCAGGACTTGAATGAGACTCCCATTAGAAACCAGGAGGCCCATTGCAGATTCAAACATCACGGACCAATGATGGAATCAGCGCTGCAAGCTGAATGTCACCAAGGGGGTTTATGGGGAGCCCACACTATCTGATAACTGGCAGCAGCAAAACAGCAGGAGAGGGCCAGCTAAGTTTTCAAGCCCTGCGCATCCCTGAACTCTTTCTGCACCAGGAAGAGCAGTCGTTCTAGACTGGCCCCTTCTCCCTACCCCAACACAACTCCCCCCGCCCCCCAGCCCTCATCTTCCCCCACATCAATCCCTTACCCCCAAACACTCCTCACCACCCCTACCCAGGCCTCAAAAGTAAGCCTCGTGCCTCTCTCAATCACAGCCGCTCTCCTCACACTCCTCCCTCTTCCCACCCCCCACCCCCCCATTTCAGTCATTAAGACCATCAGGCACCCCCATGCCCCTGTAAAAACCAAGGCTGCCGTGCTCCATTTGCCCAGTTTCCCACAACCCTCCAGGCAGTGACTCCCTGCTCGGTGAGGATTTTTCCACCTTTCAGTATGACCACTGAGCACTCTGGGGGTGTAGGCCATCAGCTCAGGAGCAGTGGTGGTCAGGAGAGGAGACTAGGGTCAGCTTTATCTGTATGTAATCTGATAGCGTGGACAACCCAGTTGTGTGTGTGTGTGTGAAGACTCTCCAAGGGCAGAGCATTGGGTGTGTGTTGGAGACTATTTAATACCCATTTGAATTATATACCAGCATCTTAAACAGAGAAGAGCATTGAAGAAAGAATTGGATTTATACAGTGCTTTTCACAACCTCAGGACATTCCACAGTGGCGGACACTTTTTTATTCATTCACTGCTTATATATGTTGCTATTGCCTGTCCTTTATTGCCCCTGAGATGATGGGGGTGATTCTTGAACCACTGCAAACATAGCAGCTGGGGATAACTGAGCTTGCCCAGCCACTTTGGAGGGTAGTTAAAAGTCGGGCACATTACTATGTATCTGGAGTCACGAATAGGCCAGACCAGGTAAGGATGGCCAATTTCCTTCCCTAACGAGCATTTTGTGAACTCGGTGGTCTTTGCAATAATCTGTTAGTTTCATGGTCACCAATACTGAGACTAACTTTTTGCTTCGGATTTAACTAACTTATTTTGAATTCCCCAGCTGCTGTGATGGAATTTGAACTCAGATTCTGGACACTGGGTAACCATTTTGCTACTGTATTCTACATAATATAAAGCCAATTTGCAAATTTCCACACTGATGTGTCCCTTGAGCCATCTTTAGCTTCCTAACTTGTATGATAACCTGCTACAAATTTGCCAATTTGCAAAGCAAGCTTCCTCAAACAATGAGATAAATAACTGGATAATTTGTTGGTTGAAGGATAGATATTGAAACATAGCAAGAGGAGGAGGCTGTTCTGGTCCTCGAGCCTGATCTGGTTTTTAATTATGTCACGTCTATATTGTAAACTCCATTACCCACTTTGGTTCTATAACCCTTAATACCCTTATCCAATAAAAATCAATCCCTGCTTTGAAATTTTCAATCGAACCCCTGCCCCTACAACAGCTTTTTGGGGAGAGAGTTGGAGAACACCCCCACTCTTCTTTGAAACAGCGGCCATTAGGATCTTTTACATCCACAGGTCAGACATGGTCTCGGTTTAATTTCTCATCAGAAAGATGGTACCTCTGAAAATGCAGCCATCCTCGACACTGCCCCTCCGACAGTGCACGGTTCCCTCAGTGTTGCACTGGGAATGTCAACCTGGGAAAGGGTGCAGTTTAATCAGAGAGTAACACTGAATCCTGCAGTCTTGCTCTTTCACACTAAGCACACAAACACCCAAGTCCTGCAATGACAGGATACTCTAGTTGAGGAGAGTTTAGTTCTGAAGATTCCCTTTCTCCTGGTGTGCCTCATTTAATAGATTGTTCCGGAATGACAGACTATATATTGTTTTCCGGTGTCTGGAATTGTTGACCCTCTGCCTTTACAAACAGATCTCTGTATAGTCACTCACTTCCTATAAGCATCGGCTGTCTTTAATCTACATCATCTAACATGACACATGAAGCGGAATCTCCTCAGGAAACCCTCAGCTTCCTTTCGAAGCAGAGAAAATTGCTGGAAAACACTTCAAACTCACCTCAGCAGCTGGATCAGCCACGCTGATGTGTCCCTTGAGCCATCTTCAGCTTCCTAACTTATATGATAACATACTACAAAAAGCTCACTGAGATGATTTTATATCCAGCGTGTGGAACTATTACCTGAGTGAGAGTTGGTGCCGTAAGGTGAGGGAGAGAATCCTGAACAAGTGGACATAATCTTAAAATTAGTGCTGGACCATTCGGGAGGAAATCAGGAAGGACTTTTTCACACAAAGGGCAGTGAAAATCCGGAATTCTCTCTCCTAAAATGCTGTGGATGCTGGGGGTCAATTGCAGCTCCCAGAATAGTATTTTTTTTTTTTGGAGGTAAGGGTATTAAATTGGATCCAAGGTGGATAAATGGAGTTGAGATACAAATTTGTCATGATCCAACTGAATGGTGGAACAGGCCTTAGAGGCTGAATGGCCACCTCCTGTTCTGATGTGGTGAGTTTGTTGGTGTTAGTTGGTATGGATGTTCCCAGTACCCTTGGACTAGAGAGGGACCAGAATCAGCTCCTGATCGCTATGCAGTAACTCTTCCTAGGAAACTACAGGATGGGTACAATGCCAGGTGTGACCTCTGTGGTCAAATAGTTTGCAAACTCATTCTTGAGTTGCAGGAGAAGAATAGTCACCAGACACAGCCATAAAGTTTTCTGTGACAATTGTTGTGTTGGGCTCCACTGGGACATATGATTTTAAAGGGGACCTCAACTGCTCCTTGTGCATCCCCATTCCACCCCCCTCAGCCCACCCCCCCCCCACTACGTGCGTGCACACACACACACACACACACACACACACACACACACACACACACACACACACACACACACACCACGTCTGAGAAGACCCAGGCATTTAACGTCCTCTACTGCCTACTTGATGAATAATTCTTTGGGCGGCGGGTGGTGGGGGTGGGGGGGCGGGGGGGGGGGGGGGGGGGGGGGGGGGGGGGGGAGATCTGGGAGGAGGGGTTGGGAGTGATGCTGGCAAGCTATTCAGCTGTGGTGGGCCTCTCAATCATGCTCAGCCTCGTTCACAATTTTCGCCGGATAGCAATCAGAAGAATGAAGCCGTGCTGGTTTTGTCACACTTCCCCCTCACTCAGACACCCAGACCCAATTGTGGGTCACCTGGAGTGGGTCTCAAACCTGAGATCTCTCAGGTCTGTACAGGCCAGTGGAGGAGCCAAACACTCATCCACTGACTGTGCAGATAGCTCCACCGCATACGATACAACAACAGCTCTTTACATTTATGTGGCACTTGTTAACAGAATAAAAAGTCTCAAGGTTCTTCATAGGAGCATTATCAAACAAAATTTGTTTGGGCCGTATCTGGAGATAATAGTGAACAATTGGTAGGTTTAAGTTGTGTCTTGAAGGAGCAGAAAGAGTTATGGAGAGGTTTAGGGAGGCAATACCAGAGCTTAGGGCCCAGGCAACTGAAGACACAGCCACCAACGGTGAAGCGATGGAAATCAGGGACAACAAGAGGCGAGAATTAGAGGAGCATAGAGATCTCCGCGAAATGTAGGGCTGGCCGAGGTGACAGCAATAGGGAGAGGGTGAGGTCATGGAAACATTTGGAAAAAGGATGAGAATTTTAAAGTGGAGTGTTGCTGGACCAGGAGCCAGTCTAGGCCAATGAACACATGGTGGGCTGATGGAGATTGGGATTTGGTGCATATTCGGATATGAGCAACAGGCTTTTGGGTGAACTCCAGTTTATGGAAGATGGGAGGCCGGGCAGGAGAACATTGGAATAGTTCAGTCCAGAGGGGGCATAAGTTTGAGCAGCAGGTGAGCTGCCTGGGGGAATTCAGCAAACTGCACCCCTTTTAAGAGGAGACACTGCTGGTCTGTGGGTGCCCTTCTGTGTGTGTGTCTGTCTGTCTCTCACTCTCTCTCTCTCTCTTTCTCTCTCTCTCTCACTCACTCTCTCCCTCTGCCCTTCTTGCAGATTTGTAAGGATAACACAACTTACAAAAGCTATCTTATACTCTAATGTTAACAGTGAGTACAGTCCATGTAAACCAATAGGCAACCTGTGGTCAGACGTAACACACTCTGAAATCAAGTGACAGATGCCACTCCAGACAGATTCTATGGATTTCTCCTCAACTCCCCCAGAAGCTTCTTTCACCGTGAGCCAACCGGTCTCACTGAACTCCGACTTTCACACAAGGGCT